>NC_137112.1:5924070-6524070 GCF_949357685.1 Gobio gobio | reverse complement strand
CTACAGTCCTCCGCTCTACCAGCTGAGCTATCGAAGGCACACAGGTGAGGAACAGAACCTCAACCTATCGGGTTTGTGCAGCTCCTCTGCTGGCTAAAAGTGCATCTGGCGCAGACAGAAGCGCTGGCTGTTCGATAAGGGAAGCAAAGACTATCCTAACTTCCCATACCGGGAGTCGAACCCGGGCCGCCTGGGTGAAAACCAGGAATCCTGACCGCTAGACCATATGGGAAAGCCTGCAAGTGGCAATCAGGCTTGTGGGGCATTTTCCAATGGGGCATGGGAATGGTCCGAAGGGATTGTTTACTGAATTCAGTTATTACAGACTCAATGGAGGGAGCTGTCATTTGTCTCGCCCAGGGGGTGCAGCTTTCTCCCGTTCTTGTGATCGCATAATAGATACTATAAACTGGTCATTAAAGCAAGGTCCCTGGGACAGTACTTATGCGATGCATTTGAAAACACGCATGGTATTGTATGGTAACCGCTATCTCACTGACAAAACAGCCTATCGTTGGACTGTCAATTTATAATAAAAATGAATCAATCTAATAAAAATTGTCAAAAACTATGGGCTAATAAAACAAAATAATAAAAACTGCTATGGGCTGACAGCGAAGCAAAAGCGTCAGATCGAGCCAGCCAGGAGTCGAACCTAGAATCTTCTGATCCGTAGTCAGACGCGTTATCCATTGCGCCACTGGCCCACCGGTCTTGCGGTGCTTGTTGGTGTTTGACTGGACAGAGGCCTGTTACAACATCAACTTTTTCTCATGCCATTAACAGGCCTGGCGCCAACGTTAGGAAGAGGTCCAATGAGGGGCCTGCTATGAAAAGCTTCAAGATGGAGGTGTCACATGTTTGGGATCTCGGTCTTCCTGGCGATGCTAACGCAGCTGGGTAGCACGTTACTTGAAAACAGGGCAAGGCTGGCCGCTGGAAAAATCCAGGCATACCTCAGAGACGACGACAGTCCGTGCTATGCGCTCTGTCAACCTGGAGCTCCTTCGCCACATGCTCTGCAGAGGAAGGGATGAAAACAAAAAGCGGAGTGAGTCAGGCACCTCTTGGCACCGAGACCACGGCTGGGCTCTCCTTGTTATGTTTTGCAAGCTGATTTGATTGAATGGCAAGTTGTCGTGTTGTTAGGATATTCTTACAACGCATGTGACAGTTTCTCAGTGGATGAACTGTGATCCAGGGTCAGAGACTCTCTCCTCTCCAGGAGGAAAAGGCTAGCCTTAGTGGTCCTGCTTGAGAAGTTGCAGCAAAATCAGGTAGAGGCCCAGAGCCAGGCTTCAGGAGACGGGCTAAACAGCCCCTTCCCTGTTGGTCTAGTGGTCAGGATTCGGCGCTCTCACCGCCGCGGCCCGGGTTCAATTCCCGGTCAGGGAACCTGATTTTGCCCCACAGCACAGCCAAGAAAATGTTTGCGTGTGAAAAAGGACCTCCTTCGAGCCGGAGTCGAACCAGCGACCTAAGCATTGCCAACATTCCACCTACAGTCCTCCGCTCTACCAGCTGAGCTATCGAAGGCACACGGGTGATGAACAGAACCTCAACCTATCAGGTTTCATCTGGCGCAGTTTGAATCGCTGGCTGTTCGATAAGGGAAGCAAAGACAAGCCCAAAATCTGGTAGAGGCCCACAGCCAGGCTTGAGGAGATTCACTGAACAGCCCTTCCCTGGTGGTCTAGTGGTTAGGATTCGGCGCTCTCACCGCCGCGGCCCGGGTTCGATTCCCGGTCAGGGAACGTGCTTTTGCCCTCCAGCAAGGCAAAGAAAGAGTTTGCGTGTGAAAAAGACCTCCTTCGAGCCGGAGTCGAACCAGCGACCTAAGGATTGCCAACATTCCACCTACAGTCCGCCGCTCTACCAGCTGAGCTATCAAAGGCACACGGGTGATGAACAGAACCTCAACCTATCAGGTTTCATCTGGCGCAGTTTGAATCGCTGGCTGTTCGATAAGGGAAGCAAAGACAAGCCCAAAATCTGGTAGAGGCCCACAGCCAGGCTTGAGGAGATTGACTGAACAGCTCTTCCCTGGTGGTCTAGTGGTTAGGATTCGGCGCTCTCACCGCCGCGGCCCGGGTTCGATTCCCGGTCAGGGAACGCGCTTTTGCCCTCCAGCAAGGCAAAGAAAGAGTTTGCGTGCGAAAAAGACCTCCTTCGAGCCGGAGTCGAACCAGCGACCTAAGGATTGCCAACATTCCACCTACAGTCCTCCGCTCTACCAGCTGAGCTATCGAAGGCACACAGGTGAGGAACAGAACCTCAACCTATCGGGTTTGTGCAGCTCCTCTGCTGGCTAAAAGTGCATCTGGCGCAGACAGAAGCGCTGGCTGTTCGATAAGGGAAGCAAAGACTATCCTAACTTCCCATACCGGGAGTCGAACCCGGGCCGCCTGGGTGAAAACCAGGAATCCTGACCGCTAGACCATATGGGAAAGCCTGCAAGTAGCAATCAGGCTTGTGGGGCATTTTCCAATGGTGCATGGGAATGGTCCGAAGGGATTGTTTACTGAATTCAGTTATTACAGACTCAATGGAGGGAGCTGTCATTTGTCTCGCCCAGGGGGTGCAGCTTTCTCCCGTTCTTGTGATCGCATAATAGATACTATAAACTGGTCATTAAAGCAAGGTCCCTGGGACAGTACTTATGCGATGCATTTGAAAACACGCATGGTATTGTATGGTAGCCGCTATCTCACTGACAAAAAAGCCTATCGTTGGACTGTCAATTTATAATAAAAATGAATCAATCTAATAAAAATTGTCAAAAACTATGGGTTAATAAAACAAAATAATAAAACTGCTATGGGCTGACAGCGAAGCAAAAGCGTCAGATCGAGCCAGCCAGGAGTCGAACCTAGAATCTTCTGATCCGTAGTCAGACGCGTTATCCATTGCGCCACTGGCCCACTGGTCTTGCAGTGCTTGTTGGTGTTTGACTGGACAGAGGCCTGTTACAACATCAACTTTTTCTCATGCCATTAACAGGCCTGGCACCAACGTTAGGAAGAGGTCCAATGAGGGGCCTGCTATGAAAAGCTTCAAGATGGAGGTGTCACATGTTTGGGATCTCGGTCTTCCTGGCGTTGCTAACGCAGCTGGGTAGCACGTTACTTGAAAACAGGGCAAGGCTGGCCGCTGGAAAAATCCAGGCATACCTCAGAGACGACGACAGTCCGTGCTATGCGCTCTGTCAACCTGGAGCTCCTTCGCCACATGCTCTGCAGAGGAAGGGATGAAAACAAAAAGCGGAGTGATTCAGGCACCTCTTGGCACGAGACCACGGCTGGGCTCTCCTTGTTATGTTTTGCAAGCTGATTTGATTGAATGGCAAGTTGTCGTGTTGTTAGGATATTCTTACAACGCATGTGACAGTTTCTCAGTGGATGAACTGTGATCCAGGGTCAGAGACTCTCTCCTCTCCAGGAGGAAAAGGCTAGCCTTAGTGGTCCTGCTTGAGAAGTTTCAGCAAAATCAGGTAGAGGCCCAGAGCCAGGCTTGAGGAGACGGGCTGAACAGCCCCTTTCCTGTTGGTCTAGTGGTCAGGATTCGGCGCTCTCACCGCCGCGGCCCGGGTTCAATTCCCGGTCAGGGAACCTGCTTTTGCCCCACAGCGCAGCCAAGAAAATGTTTGCGTATGAAAAAGGACCTCCTTCGAGCCGGAGTCGAACCAGCGACCTAAGGATTGCCAACATTCCACCTACAGTCCTCCGCTCTACCAGCTGAGCTATCGAAGGCACACGGGTGATGAACAGAACCTCAACCTATCAGGTTTCATCTGGCGCAGTTTGAATCGCTGGCTGTTCGATAAGGGAAGCAAAGACAAGCCCAAAATCTGGTAGAGGCCCACAGCCAGGCTTGAGGAGATTCACTGAACAGCCCTTCCCTGGTGGTCTAGTGGTTAGGATTCGGCGCTCTCACCGCCGCGGCCCGGGTTCGATTCCCGGTCAGGGAACGCGCTTTTGCCCTCCAGCAAGGCAAAGAAAGAGTTTGCGTGTGAAAAAGACCTCCTTCGAGCCGGAGTCGAACCAGCGACCTAAGGATTGCCAACATTCCACCTACAGTCCTCCGCTCTACCAGCTGAGCTATCGAAGGCACACGGGTGATGAACAGAACCTCAACCTATCAGGTTTCATCTGGCGCAGTTTGAATCGCTGGCTGTTCGATAAGGGAAGCAAAGACAAGCCCAAAATCTGGTAGAGGACCACAGCTGTGCTTGAGGAAATTCACTGAACAGCCCTTCCCTGGTGGTCTAGTGGTTAGGATTCGGCGCTCTCACCGCCGCGGCCCGGGTTCGATTCCCGGTCAGGGAACGCGCTTTTGCCCTCCAGCAAGGCAAAGAAAGAGTTTGCGTGTGAAAAAGACCTCCTTCGAGCCGGAGTCGAACCAGCGACCTAAGGATTGCCAACATTCCACCTACAGTCCTCCGCTCTACCAGCTGAGCTATCGAAGGCACACAGGTGAGGAACAGAACCTCAACCTATCGGGTTTGTGCAGCTCCTCTGCTGGCTAAAAGTGCATCTGGCGCAGACAGATGCGCTGGCTGTTCGATAAGGGAAGCAAAGACTATCCTAACTTCCCATACCGGGAGTCGAACCCGGGCCGCCTGGGTGAAAACCAGGAATCCTGACCGCTAGACCATATGGGAAAGCCTGCAAGTGGCAATCAGGCTTGTGGGGCATTTTCCATGTGTGTGGCCAGTACAAGGGCAGGGTTATGTTGAGCCCTTTGGCTTTTAGTGTGTGACCGTCCCCTTTAAGAATATGGGAATGGTCCGAAGGAATTGTTTACTGAATTCAGTTATTACAGACTCAATGGAGGGAGCTGTCATTTGTCTCGCCCAGGGGGTGCAGCTTTCTCCCGTTCTTGTGATCGCATAATAGATACTATAAACTGGTCATTAAAGCAAGGTCCCTGGGACAGTACTTATGCGATGCATTTGAAAACACGCATGGTATTGTATGGTAACCGCTATCTCACTGACAAAACAGCCTATCGTTGGACTGTCAATTTATAATAAAAATGAATCAATCTAATAAAAATTGTCAAAAACTATGGGCTAATAAAACAAAATAATAAAAACTGCTATGGGCTGACAGCGAAGCAAAAGCGTCAGATAGAGCCAGCCAGGAGTCGAACCTAGAATCTTCTGATCCGTAGTCAGACGCGTTATCCATTGCGCCACTGGCCCACCGGTCTTGCGGTGCTTGTTGGTGTTTGACTGGACAGAGGCCTGTTACAACATCAACTTTTTCTCATGCCATTAACAGGCCTGGCGCCAACGTTAGGAAGAGGTCCAATGAGGGGCCTGCTATGAAAAGCTTCAAGATGGAGGTGTCACATGTTTGGGATCTCGGTCTTCCTGGCGATGCTAACGCAGCTGGGTAGCACGTTACTTGAAAACAGGGCAAGGCTGGCCGCTGGAAAAATCCAGGCATACCTCAGAGACGACGACAGTCCGTGCTATGCGCTCTGTCAACCTGGAGCTCCTTCGCCACATGCTCTGCAGAGGAAGGGATGAAAACAAAAAGCGGAGTGAGTCAGGCACCTCTTGGCACCGAGACCACGGCTGGGCTCTCCTTGTTATGTTTTGCAAGCTGATTTGATTGAATGGCAAGTTGTCGTGTTGTTAGGATATTCTTACAACGCATGTGACAGTTTCTCAGTGGATGAACTGTGATCCAGGGTCAGAGACTCTCTCCTCTCCAGGAGGAAAAGGCTAGCCTTAGTGGTCCTGCTTGAGAAGTTGCAGCAAAATCAGGTAGAGGCCCAGAGCCAGGCTTCAGGAGACGGGCTAAACAGCCCCTTCCCTGTTGGTCTAGTGGTCAGGATTCGGCGCTCTCACCGCCGCGGCCCGGGTTCAATTCCCGGTCAGGGAACCTGCTTTTGCCCCACAGCACAGCCAAGAAAATGTTTGCGTGTGAAAAAGGACCTCCTTCGAGCCGGAGTCGAACCAGCGACCTAAGGATTGCCAACATTCCACCTACAGTCCTCCGCTCTACCAGCTGAGCTATCGAAGGCACACGGGTGATGAACAGAACCTCAACCTATCAGGTTTCATCTGGCGCAGTTTGAATCGCTGGCTGTTCGATAAGGGAAGCAAAGACAAGCCCAAAATCTGGTAGAGGCCCACAGCCAGGCTTGAGGAGATTCACTGAACAGCCCTTCCCTGGTGGTCTAGTGGTTAGGATTCGGCGCTCTCACCGCCGCGGCCCGGGTTCGAATCCCGGTCAGGGAACGCGCTTTTGCCCTCCAGCAAGGCAAAGAAAGAGTTTGCGTGTGAAAAAGACCTCCTTCGAGCCGGAGTCGAACCAGCAACCTAAGGATTGCCAACATTCCACCTACAGTCCTCCGCTCTACCAGCTGAGCTATCAAAGGCACACGGGTGATGAACAGAACCTCAACCTATCAGGTTTCATCTGGCGCAGTTTGAATCGCTGGCTGTTCGATAAGGGAAGCAAAGACAAGCCCAAAATCTGGTAGAGGCCCACAGCCAGGCTTGAGGAGATTGACTGAACAGCTCTTCCCTGGTGGTCTAGTGGTTAGGATTCGGCGCTCTCACCGCCGCGGCCCGGGTTCGATTCCCGGTCAGGGAACGCGCTTTTGCCCTCCAGCAAGGCAAAGAAAGAGTTTGCGTGTGAAAAAGACCTCCTTCGAGCCGGAGTCGAACCAGCTACCTAAGGATTGCCAACATTCCACCTACAGTCCTCCGCTCTACCAGCTGAGCTATCGAAGGCACACAGGTGAGGAACAGAACCTCAACCTATCGGGTTTGTGCTGCTCCTCTGCTGGCTAAAAGTGCATCTGGCGCAGACAGAAGCGCTGGCTGTTCGATAAGGGAAGCAAAGACTATCCTAACTTCCCATACCGGGAGTCGAACCCGGGCCGCCTGGGTGAAAACCAGGAATCCTGACCGCTAGACCATATGGGAAAGCCTGCAAGTGGCAATCAGGCTTGTGGGGCATTTTCCATGTGTGTGGCCAGTACAAGGGCAGGGTTATGTTGAGCCCTTTGGCTTTTAGTGTGTGACCGTCCCCTTTAAGAATATGGGAATGGTCCGAAGGAATTGTTTACTGAATTCAGTTATTACAGACTCAATGGAGGGAGCTGTCATTTGTCTCGCCCAGGGGGTGCAGCTTTCTCCCGTTCTTGTGATCGCATAATAGATACTATAAACTGGTCATTAAAGCAAGGTCCCTGGGACAGTACTTATGCGATGCATTTGAAAACACGCATGGTATTGTATGGTAACCGCTATCTCACTGACAAAACAGCCTATCGTTGGACTGTCAATTTATAATAAAAATGAATCAATCTAATAAAAATTGTCAAAAACTATGGGCTAATAAAACAAAATAATAAAACTGCTATGGGCTGACAGCGAAGCAAAAGCGTCAGATCGAGCCAGCCAGGAGTCGAACCTAGAATCTTCTGATCCGTAGTCAGACGCGTTATCCATTGCGCCACTGGCCCACTGGTCTTGCGGTGCTTGTTGGTGTTTGACTGGACAGAGGCCTGTCACAACATCAACTTTTTCTCATGCCATTAACAGGCCTGGCGCCAACGTTAGGAAGAGGTCCAATGAGGGGCCTGCTATGAAAAGCTTCAAGATGGAGGTGTCACATGTTTGGGATCTCGGTCTTCCTGGCGTTGCTAACGCAGCTGGGTAGCACGTTACTTGAAAACAGGGCAAGGCTGGCCGCTGGAAAAATCCAGGCATACCTCAGAGACGACGACAGTCCGTGCTATGCGCTCTGTCAACCTGGAGCTCCTTCGCCACATGCTGTGCAGAGGAAGGGATGAAAACAAAAAGCGGAGTGAGTCAGGCACCTCTTGGCACCGAGACCACGGCTGGGCTCTCCTTGTTATGTTTTGCAAGCTGATTTGATTGAATGGCAAGTTGTCGTGTTGTTAGGATATTCTTACAACGCATGTGACAGTTTCTCAGTGGATGAACTGTGATCCAGGGTCAGAGACTCTCTCCTCTCCAGGAGGAAAAGGCTAGCCTTAGTGGTCCTGCTTGAGAAGTTTCAGCAAAATCAGGTAGAGGCCCAGAGCCAGGCTTGAGGAGACGGGCTGAACAGCCCCTTTCCTGTTGGTCTAGTGGTCAGGATTCGGCGCTCTCACCGCCGCGGCCCGGGTTCAATTCCCGGTCAGGGAACCTGCTTTTGCCCCACAGCGCAGCCAAGAAAATGTTTGCGTATGAAAAAGGACCTCCTTCGAGCCGGAGTCGAACCAGCGACCTAAGGATTGCCAACATTCCACCTACAGTCCTCCGCTCTACCAGCTGAGCTATCGAAGGCACACGGGTGATGAACAGAACCTCAACCTATCAGGTTTCATCTGGCGCAGTTTGAATCGCTGGCTGTTCGATAAGGGAAGCAAAGACAAGCCCAAAATCTGGTAGAGGACCACAGCTGGGCTTGAGGAAATTCACTGAACAGCCCTTCCCTGGTGGTCTAGTGGTTAGGATTCGGCGCTCTCACCGCCGCGGCCCGGGTTCGATTCCCGGTCAGGGAACGCGCTTTTGCCCTCCAGCAAGGCAAAGAAAGAGTTTGCGTGTGAAAAAGACCTCCTTCGAGCCGGAGTCGAACCAGCGACCTAAGGATTGCCAACATTCCACCTACAGTCCTCCGCTCTACCAGCTGAGCTATCGAAGGCACATAGGTGAGGAACAGAACCTCAACCTATCGGGTTTGTGCAGCTCCTCTGCTGGCTAAAAGTGCATCTGGCGCAGACAGAAGCGCTGGCTGTTCGATAAGGGAAGCAAAGACTATCCTAACTTCCCATACCGGGAGTCGAACCCGGGCCGCCTGGGTGAAAACCAGGAATCCTGACCGCTAGACCATATGGGAAAGCCTGCAAGTGGCAATCAGGCTTGTGGGGCATTTTCCATGTGTGTGGCCAGTACAAGGGCAGGGTTATGTTGAGCCCTTTGGCTTTTAGTGTGTGACCGTCCCCTTTAAGAATATGGGAATGGTCCGAAGGAATTGTTTACTGAATTCAGTTATTATAGACTCAATGGAGGGAGCTGTCATTTGTCTCGCCCAGGGGGTGCAGCTTTCTCCCGTTCTTGTGATCGCATAATAGATACTATAAACTGGTCATTAAAGCAAGGTCCCTGGGACAGTACTTATGCGATGCATTTGAAAACACGCATGGTATTGTATGGTAACCGCTATCTCACTGACAAAAAAGCCTATCGTTGGACTGTCAATTTATAATAAAAATGAATCAATCTAATAAAAATTGTCAAAAACTATGGGCTAATAAAACAAAATAATAAAAACTGCTATGGGCTGACAGCGAAGCAAAAGCGTCAGATCGAGCCAGCCAGGAGTCGAACCTAGAATCTTCTGATCTGTAGTCAGACGCGTTATCCATTGCGCCACTGGCCCACCGGTCTTGCGGTGCTTGTTGGTGTTTGACTGGACAGAGGCCTGTTACAACATCAACTTTTTCTCATGCCATTAACAGGCCTGGCGCCAACGTTAGGAAGAGGTCCAATGAGGGGCCTGCTATGAAAAGCTTCAAGATGGAGGTGTCACATGTTTGGGATCTCGGTCTTCCTGGCGATGCTAACGCAGCTGGGTAGCACGTTACTTGAAAACAGGGCAAGGCTGGCCGCTGGAAAAATCCAGGCATACCTCAGAGACGACGACAGTCCGTGCTATGCGCTCTGTCAACCTGGAGCTCCTTCGCCACATGCTGTGCAGAGGAAGGGATGAAAACAAAAAGCGGAGTGAGTCAGGCACCTCTTGGCACCGAGACCACGGCTGGGCTCTCCTTGTTATGTTTTGCAAGCTGATTTGATTGAATGGCAAGTTGTCGTGTTGTTAGGATATTCTTACAACGCATGTGACAGTTTCTCAGTGGATGAACTGTGATCCAGGGTCAGAGACTCTCTCCTCTCCAGGAGGAAAAGGCTAGCCTTAGTGGTCCTGCTTGAGAAGTTGCAGCAAAATCAGGTAGAGGCCCAGAGCCAGGCTTCAGGAGACGGGCTAAACAGCCCCTTCCCTGTTGGTCTAGTGGTCAGGATTCGGCGCTCTCACCGCCGCGGCCCGGGTTCAATTCCCGGTCAGGGAACCTGCTTTTGCCCCACAGCACAGCCAAGAAAATGTTTGCGTGAGAAAAAGGACCTCCTTCGAGCCGGAGTCGAACCAGCGACCTAAGGATTGCCAACATTCCACCTACAGTCCTCCGCTCTACCAGCTGAGCTATCGAAGGCACACAGGTGAGGAACAGAACCTCAACCTATCGGGTTTGTGCAGCTCCTCTGCTGGCTAAAAGTGCATCTGGCGCAGACAGAAGCGCTGGCTGTTCGATAAGGGAAGCAAAGACTATCCTAACTTCCCATACCGGGAGTCGAACCCGGGCCGCCTGGGTGAAAACCAGGAATCCTGACCGCTAGACCATATGGGAAAGCCTGCAAGTGGCAATCAGGCTTGTGGGGCATTTTCCATGTGTGTGGCCAGTACAAGGGCAGGGTTATGTTGAGCCCTTTGGCTTTTAGTGTGTGACCGTCCCCTTTAAGAATATGGGAATGGTCCGAAGGAATTGTTTACTGAATTCAGTTATTACAGACTCAATGGAGGGAGCTGTCATTTGTCTCGCCCAGGGGGTGCAGCTTTCTCCCGTTCTTGTGATCGCATAATAGATACTATAAACTGGTCATTAAAGCAAGGTCCCTGGGACAGTACTTATGCGATGCATTTGAAAACACGCATGGTATTGTATGGTAACCGCTATCTCACTGACAAAACAGCCTATCGTTGGACTGTCAATTTATAATAAAAATGAATCAATCTAATAAAAATTGTCAAAAACTATGGGCTAATAAAACAAAATAATAAAAACTGCTATGGGCTGACAGCGAAGCAAAAGCGTCAGATAGAGCCAGCCAGGAGTCGAACCTAGAATCTTCTGATCCGTAGTCAGACGCGTTATCCATTGCGCCACTGGCCCACCGGTCTTGCGGTGCTTGTTGGTGTTTGACTGGACAGAGGCCTGTTACAACATCAACTTTTTCTCATGCCATTAACAGGCCTGGCGCCAACGTTAGGAAGAGGTCCAATGAGGGGCCTGCTATGAAAAGCTTCAAGATGGAGGTGTCACATGTTTGGGATCTCGGTCTTACTGGCGATGCTAACGCAGCTGGGTAGCACGTTACTTGAAAACAGGGCAAGGCTGGCCGCTGGAAAAATCCAGGCATACCTCAGAGACGACGACAGTCCGTGCTATGCGCTCTGTCAACCTGGAGCTCCTTCGCCACATGCTGTGCAGAGGAAGGGATGAAAACAAAAAGCGGAGTGAGTCAGGCACCTCTTGGCACCGAGACCACGGCTGGGCTCTCCTTGTTATGTTTTGCAAGCTGATTTGATTGAATGGCAAGTTGTCGTGTTGTTAGGATATTCTTACAACGCATGTGACAGTTTCTCAGTGGATGAACTGTGATCCAGGGTCAGAGACTCTCTCCTCTCCAGGAGGAAAAGGCTAGCCTTAGTGGTCCTGCTTGAGAAGTTGCAGCAAAATCAGGTAGAGGCCCAGAGCCAGGCTTCAGGAGACGGGCTAAACAGCCCCTTCCCTGTTGGTCTAGTGGTCAGGATTCGGCGCTCTCACCGCCGCGGCCCGGGTTCAATTCCCGGTCAGGGAACCTGCTTTTGCCCCACAGCACAGCCAAGAAAATGTTTGCGTGTGAAAAAGGACCTCCTTCGAGCCGGAGTCGAACCAGCGACCTAAGGATTGCCAACATTCCACCTACAGTCCTCCGCTCTACCAGCTGAGCTATCGAAGGCACACGGGTGATGAACAGAACCTCAACCTATCAGGTTTCATCTGGCGCAGTTTGAATCGCTGGCTGTTCGATAAGGGAAGCAAAGACAAGCCCAAAATCTGGTAGAGGCCCACAGCCAGGCTTGAGGAGATTCACTGAACAGCCCTTCCCTGGTGGTCTAGTGGTTAGGATTCGGCGCTCTCACCGCCGCGGCCCGGGTTCGATTCCCGGTCAGGGAACGCGCTTTTGCCCTCCAGCAAGGCAAAGAAAGAGTTTGCGTGTGAAAAAGACCTCCTTCGAGCCGGAGTCGAACCAGCGACCTAAGGATTGCCAACATTCCACCTACAGTCCTCCGCTCTACCAGCTGAGCTATCGAAGGCACACAGGTGAGGAACAGAACCTCAACCTATCGGGTTTGTGCAGCTCCTCTGCTGGCTAAAAGTGCATCTGGCACAGACAGAAGCGCTGGCTGTTCGATAAGGGAAGCAAAGACTATCCTAACTTCCCATACCGGGAGTCGAACCCGGGCCGCCTGGGTGAAAACCAGGAATCCTGACCGCTAGACCATATGGGAAAGCCTGCAAGTGGCAATCAGGCTTGTGCGGCATTTTCCATGTGTGTGGCCAGTACAAGGGCAGGGTTATGTTGAGCCCTTTGGCTTTTAGTGTGTGACCGTCCCCTTTAAGAATATGGGAATGGTCCGAAGGAATTGTTTACTGAATTCAGTTATTATAGACTCAATGGAGGGAGCTGTCATTTGTCTCGCCCAGGGGGTGCAGCTTTCTCCCGTTCTTGTGATCGCATAATAGATACTATAAACTGGTCATGAAAGCAAGGTCCCTGGGACAGTACTTATGCGATGCATTTGAAAACACGCATGGTATTGTATGGTAACCGCTATCTCACTGACAAAAAAGCCTATCGTTGGACTGTCAATTTATAATAAAAATGAATCAATCTAATAAAAATTGTCAAAAACTATGGGCTAATAAAACAAAATAATAAAAACTGCTATGGGCTGACAGCGAAGCAAAAGCGTCAGATCGAGCCAGCCAGGAGTCGAACCTAGAATCTTCTGATCCGTAGTCAGACGCGTTATCCATTGCGCCACTGGCCGACCGGTCTTGCGGTGCTTGTTGGTGTTTGACTGGACAGAGGCCTGTTACAACATCAACTTTTTCTCATGCCATTAACAGGCCTGGCGCCAACGTTAGGAAGAGGTCCAATGAGGGGCCTGCTATGAAAAGCTTCAAGATGGAGGTGTCACATGTTTGGGATCTCGGTCTTCCTGGCGATGCTAACGCAGCTGGGTAGCACGTTACTTGAAAACAGGGCAAGGCTGGCCTTTGGAAAAATCCAGGCATACCTCAGAGACGACGACAGTCCGTGCTATGCGCTCTGTCAACCTGGAGCTCCTTCGCCACATGCTCTGCAGAGGAAGGGATGAAAACAAAAAGCGGAGTGAGTCAGGCACCTCTTGGCACCGAGACCACGGCTGGGCTCTCCTTGTTATGTTTTGCAAGCTGATTTGATTGAATGGCAAGTTGTCGTGTTGTTAGGATATTCTTACAACGCATGTGACAGTTTCTCAGTGGATGAACTGTGATCCAGGGTCAGAGACTCTCTCCTCTCCAGGAGGAAAAGGCTAGCCTTAGTGGTCCTGCTTGAGAAGTTGCAGCAAAATCAGGTAGAGGCCCAGAGCCAGGCTTCAGGAGACGGGCTAAACAGCCCCTTCCCTGTTGGTCTAGTGGTCAGGATTCGGCGCTCTCACCGCCGCGGCCCGGGTTCAATTCCCGGTCAGGGAACCTGCTTTTGCCCCACAGCACAGCCAAGAAAATGTTTGCGTGTGAAAAAGGACGTCCTTCGAGCCGGAGTCGAACCAGCGACCTAAGGATTGCCAACATTCCACCTACAGTCCTCCGCTCTAAGAGCTGAGCTATCGAAGGCACACGGGTGATGAACAGAACCTCAACCTATCAGGTTTCATCTGGCGCAGTTTGAATCGCTGGCTGTTCGATAAGGGAAGCAAAGACAAGCCCAAAATCTGGTAGAGGCCCACAGCCAGGCTTGAGGAGATTCACTGAACAGCCCTTCCCTGGTGGTCTAGTGGTTAGGATTCGGCGCTCTCACCGCCGCGGCCCGGGTTCGATTCCCGGTCAGGGAACGCGCTTTTGCCCTCCAGCAAGGCAAAGAAAGAGTTTGCGTGTGAAAAAGACCTCCTTCGAGCCGGAGTCGAACCAGCGATCTAAGGATTGCCAACATTCCACCTACAGTCCTCCGCTCTACCAGCTGAGCTATCGAAGGCACACAGGTGAGGAACAGAACCTCAACCTATCGGGTTTGTGCAGCTCCTCTGCTGGCTAAAAGTGCATCTGGCACAGACAGAAGCGCTGGCTGTTCGATAAGGGAAGCAAAGACTATCCTAACTTCCCATACCGGGAGTCGAACCCGGGCCGCCTGGGTGAAAACCAGGAATCCTGACCGCTAGACCATATGGGAAAGCCTGCAAGTGGCAATCAGGCTTGTGGGGCATTTTCCAATGGTGCAAGAGAATGGTCCGAAGGGATTGTTTACTGAATTCAGTTATTACAGACTCAATGGAGGGAGCTGTCATTTGTCTCGCCCAGGGGGTGCAGCTTTCTCCCGTTCTTGTGATCGCATAATAGATACTATAAACTGGTCATTAAAGCAAGGTCCCTGGGACAGTACTTATGCGATGCATTTGAAAACACGCATGGTATTGTATGGTAACCGCTATCTCACTGACAAAAAAGCCTATCGTTGGACTGTCAATTTATAATAAAAGTGAATCAATCTAATAAAAATTGTCAAAAACTATGGGCTAATAAAACAAAATAATAAAACTGCTATGGGCTGACAGCGAAGCAAAAGCGTCAGATCGAGCCAGCCAGGAGTCGAACCTAGAATCTTCTGATCCGTAGTCAGACGCGTTATCCATTGCGCCACTGGCCCACTGGTCTTGCGGTGCTTGTTGGTGTTTGACTGGACAGAGGCCTGTTACAACATCAACTTTTTCTCATGCCATTAACAGGCCTGGCACCAACGTTAGGAAGAGGTCCAATGAGGGGCCTGCTATGAAAAGCTTCAAGATGGAGGTGTCACATGTTTGGGATCTCGGTCTTCCTGGCGTTGCTAACGCAGCTGGGTAGCACGTTACTTGAAAACAGGGCAAGGCTGGCCGCTGGAAAAATCCAGGCATACCTCAGAGACGACGACAGTCCGTGCTATGCGCTCTGTCAACCTGGAGCTCCTTCGCCACATGCTCTGCAGAGGAAGGGATGAAAACAAAAAGCGGAGTGAGTCAGGCACCTCTTGGCACCGAGACCACGGCTGGGCTCTCCTTGTTATGTTTTGCAAGCTGATTTGATTGAATGGCAAGTTGTCGTGTTGTTAGGATATTCTTACAACGCATGTGACAGTTTCTCAGTGGATGAACTGTGATCCAGGGTCAGAGACTCTCTCCTCTCCAGGAGGAAAAGGCTAGCCTTAGTGGTCCTGCTTGAGAAGTTTCAGCAAAATCAGGTAGAGGCCCAGAGCCAGGCTTGAGGAGACGGGCTGAACAGCCCCTTCCCTGTTGGTCTAGTAATCAGGATTCGGCGCTCTCACCGCCGCGGCCCGGGTTCAATAACCGGTCAGGGAACCTGCTTTTGCCCCACAGCGCAGCCAAGAAAATTTTTGCGTGTGAAAAAGACCTCCTTCGAGCCGGAGTCGAACCAGCGACCTAAGGATTGCCAACATTCCACCTACAGTCCTCCGCTCTACCAGCTGAGCTATCGAAGGCACACGGGTGATGAACAGAACCTCAACCTATCAGGTTTCATCTGGCGCAGTTTGAATCGCTGGCTGTTCGATAAGGGAAGCAAAGACAAGCCCAAAATCTGGCAGAGGCCCACAGCCAGGCTTGAGGAGATTCACTGAACAGCCCTTCCCTGGTGGTCTAGTGGTTAGGATTCGGCGCTCTCACCGCCGCGGCCCGGGTTCGATTCCCGGTCAGGGAACGCGATTTTGCCCTCCAGCAAGGCAAAGAAAGAGTTTGCGTGTGAAAAAGACCTCCTTCGAGCCGGAGTCGAACCAGCGACCTAAGGATTGCCAACATTCCACCTACAGTCCTCCGCTCTACCAGCTGAGCTATCGAAGGCACACGGGTGATGAACAGAACCTCAACATATCAGGTTTCATCTGGCGCAGTTTGAATCGCTGGCTGTTCGATAAGGGAAGCAAAGACAAGCCCAAAATCTGGTAGAGGCCCACAGCCAGGCTTGAGGAGATTCACTAAACAGCCCTTCCCTGGTGGTCTAGTGGTTAGGATTCGGCGCTCTCACCGCCGCGGCCCAGGTTCGATTCCCGGTCAGGGAACGCGCTTTTGCCCTCCAGCAAGGCAAAGAAAGAGTTTGCGTGTGAAAAAGACCTCCTTCGAGCCGGAGTCGAACCAGCGACCTAAGGATTGCCAACATTCCACCTACAGTCCTCCGCTCTACCAGCTGAGCTATCGAAGGCACACAGGTGAGGAACAGAACCTCAACCTATCGGGTTTGTGCAGCTCCTCTGCTGGCTAAAAGTGCATCTGGCACAGACAGAAGCGCTGGGTGTTCGATAAGGGAAGCAAAGACTATCCTAACTTCCCATACCGGGAGTCGAACCCGGGCCGCCTGGGTGAAAACCAGGAATCCTGACCGCTAGACCATATGGGAAAGCCTGCAAGTGGCAATCAGGCTTGTGGGGCATTTTTCATGTGTGTGGCCAGTACAAGGGCAGGGTTATGTTGAGCCCTTTGGCTTTTAGTGTGTGACCGTCCCCTTTAAGAATATGGGAATGGTCCGAAGGGATTGTTTACTGAATTCAGTTATTACAGACTCAATGGAGGGAGCTGTCATTTGTCTCGCCCAGGGGGTGCAGCTTTCTCCCGTTCTTGTGATCGCATAATAGATACTATAAACTGGTCATTAAAGCAAGGTCCCTGGGACAGTAGTTATGCGATGCATTTGAAAACACGCATGGTATTGTATGGTAACCGCTATCTCACTGACAAAACAGCCTATCGTTGGACTGTCAATTTATAATAAAAATGAATCAATCTAATAAAAATTGTCAAAAACTATGGGCTAATAAAACAAAATAATAAAACTGCTATGGGCTGACAGCGAAGCAAAAGCGTCAGATCGAGCCAGCCAGGAGTCGAACCTAGAATCTTCTGATCCGTAGTCAGACGCGTTATCCATTGCGCCACTGGCCCACCGGTCTTGCGGTGCTTGTTGGTGTTTGACTGGACAGAGGCCTGTCACAACATCAACTTTTTCTCATGCCATTAACAGGCCTGGCGCCAACGTTAGGAAGAGGTCCAATGAGGGGCCTGCTATGAAAAGCTTCAAGATGGAGGTGTCACATGTTTGGGATCTCGGTCTTCCTGGCGTTGCTAACGCAGCTGGGTAGCACGTTACTTGAAAACAGGGCAAGGCTGGCCGCTGGAAAAATCCAGGCATACCTCAGAGACGAAGACAGTCCGTGCTATGCACTCTGTCAACCTGGAGCTCCTTCGCCACATGCTCTGCAGAGGAAGGGATGAAAACAAAAAGCGGAGTGAGTCAGGCACCTCTTGGCACCGAGACCACGGCTGGGCTCTCCTTGTTATGTTTTGCAAGCTGATTTGATTGAATGGCAAGTTGTCGTGTTGTTAGGATATTCTTACAACGCATGTGACAGTTTCTCAGTGGATGAACTGTGATCCAGGGTCAGAGACTCTCTCCTCTCCAGGAGGAAAAGGCTAGCCTTAGTGGTCCTGCTTGAGAAGTTTCAGCAAAATCAGGTAGAGGCCCAGAGCCAGGCTTGAGGAGACGGGCTGAACAGCCCCTTCCCTGTTGGTCTACCAGCTCTACCAGCTGAGCTATCGAAGGCACACAGGTGAGAAACAGAACCTCAACCTATCGGGTTTGTGCAGCTCCTCTGCTGGCTAAAAGTGCATCTGGCGCAGACAGAAGCGCTGGCTGTTCGATAAGGGAAGCAAAGACTATCCTAACCTCCCATACCGGGAGTCGAACCCAGGCCGCCTGGGTGAAAACCAGGAATCCTGACCGCTAGACCATATGGGAAAGCCTGCAAGTGGCAATCAGGCTTGTGGGGCATTTTCCATGTGTGTGGCCAGTACAAGGGCAGGGTTATGTTGTGCCCTTTGGCTTTTAGTGTGTGACCGTCCCCTTTAAGAATATGGGAATGGTCCGAAGGAATTGTTTACTGAATTCAGTTATTACAGACTCAATGGAGGGAGCTGTCATTTGTCTCGCCCAGGGGGTGCAGCTTTCTCCCGTTCTTGTGATCGCATAATAGATACTATAAACTGGTCATTAAAGCAAGGTCCCTGGGACAGTACTTATGCGATGCATTTGAAAACACGCATGGTATTGTATGGTAACCGCTATCTCACTGACAAAAAAGCCTATCGTTGGACTGTCAATTTATAATAAAAATGAATCAATCTAATAAAAATTGTCAAAAACTATGGGCTAATAAAACAAAATAATAAAACTGCTATGGGCTGACAGCGAAGCAAAAGCGTCAGATCGAGCCAGCCAGGAGTCGAACCTAGAATCTTCTGATCCGTAGTCAGACGCGTTATCCATTGCGCCACTGGCCCACCGGTCTTGTGGTGCTTGTTGGTGTTTGACTGGACAGAGGCCTGTTACAACATCAACTTTTTCTCATGCCATTAACAGGCCTGGCACCAACGTTAGGAAGAGGTCCAATGAGGGGCCTGCTATGAAAAGCTTCAAGATGGAGGTGTCACATGTTTGGGATCTCGGTCTTCCTGGCGTTGCTAACGCAGCTGGGTAGCACGTTACTTGAAAACAGGGCAAGGCTGGCCGCTGGAAAAATCCAGGCATACCTCAGAGACGACGACAGTCCGTGCTATGCGCTCTGTCAACCTGGAGCTCCTTCGCCACATGCTCTGCAGAGGAAGGGATGAAAACAAAAAGCGGAGTGAGTCAGGCACCTCTTGGCACCGAGACCACGGCTGGGCTCTCCTTGTTATGTTTAGCAAGCTGATTTGATTGAATGGCAAGTTGTCGTGTTGTTAGGATATTCTTACAACGCATGTGACAGTTTCTCAGTGGATGAACTGTGATCCAGGGTCAGAGACTCTCTCCTCTCCAGGAGGAAAAGGCTAGCCTTAGTGGTCCTGCTTGAGAAGTTTCAGCAAAATCAGGTAGAGGCCCACAGCCAGGCTTGAGGAGACGGGCTGAACAGCCCCTTTCCTGTTGGTCTAGTGGTCAGGATTCGGCGCTCTCACCGCCGCGGCCCGGGTTCAATTCCCGGTCAGGGAACCTGCTTTTGCCCCACAGCGCAGCCAAGAAAATGTTTGCGTGTGAAAAATACCTCCTTCGAGCCGGAGTCGAACCAGCGACCTAAGGATTGTCAACATTCCACCTACAGTCCTCCGCTCAACCAGCTGAGCTATCGAAGGCACACGGGTGATGAACAGAACCTCAACCTATCAGGTTTCATCTGGCGCAGTTTGAATCGCTGGCTGTTCGATAAGGGAAGCAAAGACAAGCCCAAAATCTGGCAGAGGCCCACAGCCAGGCTTGAGGAGATTCACTGAACAGCCCTTCCCTGGTGGTCTAGTGGTTAGGATTCGGTGCTCTCACCGCCGCGGCCCGGGTTCGATTCCCGGTCAGGGAATGCGCTTTTGCCCTCCAGCAAGGCAAAGAAAGAGTTTGCGTGTGAAAAAGACCTCCTTCGAGCCGGAGTCGAACCAGCGACCTAAGGATTGCCAACATTCCACCTACAGTCCTCCGCTCTACCAGCTGAGCTATCGAAGGCACACGGGTGATGAACAGAACCTCAACCTATCAGGTTTCATCTGGCGCAGTTTGAATCGCTGGCTGTTCGATAATGGAAGCAAAGACAAGCCCAAAATCTGGCAGAGGCCCACAGCCAGGCTTGAGGAGATTCACTGAACAGCCCTTCCCTGGTGGTCTAGTGGTTAGGATTCGGCGCTCTAACCGCCGCGGCCCGGGTTCGATTCCCGGTCAGGGAACGCGCTTTTGCCCTCCAGCAAGGCAAAGAAAGAGTTTGCGTGTGAAAAAGACCTCCACTGCATGAAAAGTGGGATTTTCGTCAGTATGTGACACTGTAGATTGCCGTGAAACTTCAGGTTTACGACTGTGCACGGCAATTTGCAGGCAACACCGAAAACTGCCGTAAATTGTGGTAAATTGACGTGGGCCTTGCTTGGCAGTTGTCCCCCCATGACCCCCCCTCCCCTTAATTCTAGGGGAGGCTTTATCATGTAAATGAAGATGCTGTGAGCTACACAAATGCAAATCAGAGTAGCAGCAGGGGGAGTTTTATCTAGGTTCTGAATTTTTTTGACTAAAACAAGTTTAAAGTTTAAGTTAAAATGTTATCTTAAATTTAAGTAAAATGTACTCGTTTTAGTACACATTACTAAATTTTTAGGGCAACCAGTTTGCTCCAATTTTTTAAGTAGATTCAACTTGTCCGGGCTCACAGTGTAGATTAATTACTCTGTATGTCATTAGCGATAACCAATGTTATGTAAAAAAAATAAAAAAATACAGGACAGCAGTTCATGTCTTCAACCTTTAGAGAGGTTATGTGATGCAACAAGACAATGAACCAAAGCACACAAATAAATCAAGTAAAGCATACAGTTTACATACCAACATTAATTTTTCCACCCTGCACTGTGAATGCTTTTTTAAATGGCTATTAATCATAAATGTGAAAAGTACAAGTTTGTGTGTTTATAGTTAAGTCAGATTGTGTTTTTCTGTAATTGTCATTTAAATTGAGCTCACACCACATTTTATGAATTATCAATGCAGATTTTCAAGAGGTGGTTTCCTGGACAGGGTTTAAATTATGCCAAGAGTAGGCCTTAATCTAGTTAATCGTGAGTTAAAAAATTGTTGCCTGGAACAAAGATTAAGCACAGATTACTAACACCTGGACTATGAGTCCTGAACTAAAATAAACTGGATTCATTTACAGTTTTATCTAATTGCTTACACACAATTTCTGAAAATATGGCTCCATTTCTTGAAACTCTACACACAAAACATCAGACATCTCTTGCAAAAGCAACACTTTGTGCAAAACTATTTTAACTATTTCCAAAAATGTTGTTTTTGCATATATCTAACTACACAATGCACAACTGGGTGGCATTTATAGTGAATCGAAAGTTATCCAGGGATAATGTCATGATGTAGTGTGTGTGTGTGTGTGTGTGTGTGTGTGTGTGTGTGTGTGTGTCCGTGACTCTTTAGCTCTGCACGCCTGCATGAGCTCGGGTGTTTTCGAAAAGAATCGGTACAGCGTTATAAATATGATCAAACTAAAGACTCTACAGAGATATGACGGATGCAACACTACTCTATAGGTACTCAAGATTAACATGGAATTTACAGTTGAACTGAAATCAACTGAACTGAATCAACACTGAAGTCACTTGAGCTGAATATTGACACTATATTGGCTTGTTAGAGCCGGTTTACAGCAGAATTTGTTTTGAACTTGTTACTGAAGCTGCTATGAAACAATATATTTTGTTGTATGCATATTCTTTCTTTCTCAAACCTTAGTTTTGATTTCTAAGTGATCAATTTATGTATAAGTGTTTTCACACATGATCATTGGCTGTATGGGTCCTCAGTAAATGAATGTGGCATTTAAATGGCAAAAGTTATTCTTGTCTCTATAACTTATGGCTTCCTAAAGACACGTTTATGGGTAAATAAAATATCAATAATATAAATAAAATGAATATCAAAACATATTTTAAATATAATGAAGTCATTTTATTATAGCACTCATCAGATGTTCCTGGAAACAAAACAGAGACAGAACAGTATAAACAAACTATACAACAAACTAAACACCAAATTACAAAAACATTATTATGTGAAAGTGAATAAAGTTGTGTGTGTTTTCAGTTATAAATATGTGCTGTGTAAATTAGCCTATACTTTTAGAAATTATATATAGCCTAACTTTAAAAAACAAACAATAACCCATATAGATAAATTATAATAATTGTATAATATTAAGCATTTACTTAATATACATTGTAACATTAGGCTACTTTACTCTAGCACAGTAGTCAGTTAAGCAATTAATTAATATCTTATATTAATATGTATGTAGCCTAGGCTACATCTAAAGGTAAGTCTGCTTTAAAAAAAAAATATTACGCTTCGACATGTACAGAATGTGCGCGTTAAGAAACACGTTCAAATGTGTCTTCTTAACATGTTAAAACTGTGCGTGAAGCGGAAAACAGGGCGTGTTGAAGGTTGAAACAATCATAAGTCACGCGTTTCGTATAAAGAGATTTGGCCCCGGGCGCGTTCCATATCAGAGCCCTAGTCCAATGAGGTGCGAGGTCGAGGTCATGGCCATGACGCGTAGAAGACGAGCTTTAAACTATTTTTTTATGTTTTTTGCTGCTTTCCTTTTTCGTGATCAACAATGACAGGACACCGTCTTCAACTCAATCTCTGCATGGACGCGACGAACTTTTTGGACTCATTTTCAGGAGGCTGTCTTCGTCTTCATAACTCTGAGGCAAACTGCAGTCGCTATGAACCACAGCATGGGTAATGTAACGTTACGATTTAAAGAATATGCTTTTATTCAGCTGTATAAGGAAATGGATGCGTTAATAGATCCGAGCTTAAAACTGCACATTTTGTTTACACAGACTATCCTCGCCTCATAACGAAGCCGTGAGCTCTTATCTGCTTGGAGCGATTTCCGCGAGTCCAGATTTAACCGCTGATCACGACGAAATTGTGTGTAAGTAACTTCTAATGTGTTTCTCATTCCTTGTTTAATTTTACCGTGACTGTTTTTATTAATACCAGTCTCATGTAATTGTTTTCCAGCTGCCTGTAAGACGTATTATGAATCGACACGCCGGAGCTTCAGATACAAACAACCTGAAACTGCGAGGTTTAGCTCGGAGTCGATCAAGAAGAAAAAGGGTAAGATTTATTATATTAGATCCGTTTTTTGTCAATGTGAGTATTTTTCAGGTTGCTTATTGTCTTTATGGATTGTATTACAGTTGCTGGAAGCAAGAGTGTGCTGGATGAGGTGGACGTTTGGAAGTCCGCGGCCATTGAACTCATGTCTGACGAGGAAGACGGCTTTGTTGACGGGGTGTCTGGATGGATTGTGCGGCCACCGCCCTCTCGCAGCCTGGAGCTCGACGAACTTTACATTACATTACGAGACATTACTGCTGCACTGTACATAGTTGTGTGTTTAACAATAAAGCTCTTTCTTTGAGTAAACCGCTGTGTTTTATAAATGAAGCCCTTTCTTTGAATGAACAGCTGTATGCTTATAAATGAAGCCCCTTGTTTGAATAAACGGCACGGTCCGTATAATTTTCCCATATATTCCTTGATGGTATGAATACTTCATAGCACAATAACATTAATATGAAACAAATTATTACAACATAAATTATATATTTATTATTATTATTATTGGGGTTTACATTTATAATGAGCCAGGGGGACCAATAATGATTGGTTTGCAGTGATCTGCCAACCAATCACGAGGGATTTTTCTTTTTTAAATGTAGTGGCTTCAGCCAATAGTGAGTGAGTAAATTCAAGTCTGGCCGTTGACTCTCTGGTTTCGCTGCTATTCATATGCAAATTAGAGGCGTCGCACCTCCGCGCGGTCTCTCAGCGGGGGGCTCTCCACCTACGTCATGGTTCGTTTATGACAATTTGTGGCACAGACGAACGCGACGTTCGCTGCCTCTAAATTGTCGAAAACTGCCGAAAATTAGGGAGATTTCCAGGAGTATACAGGCGTTTATGGGGTCGAAAATCCCACTTTTCATGCAGTGCTCCTTCAAGCCGGAGTCGAACCAGCGACCTAAGGATTGCCAACATTCCACCTACAGTCCTCCGCTCTACCAGCTGAGCTATCGAAGGCACACGGGTGATGAACAGAACCTCAACCTATCAGGTTTCATCTGGCGCAGTTTGAATCGCTGGCTGTTCGATAAGGGAAGCAAAGACAAGCCCAAAATCTGGTAGAGGCCCACAGCCAGGCTTGAGGAAATTCACTGAACAGCCCTTCCCTGGTGGTCTAGTGGTTAGGATTCGGCGCTCTCACCGCCGCGGCCCGGGTTCGATTCCCGGTCAGGGAACGTGCTTTTGCCCTCCAGCAAGGCAAAGAAAGAGTTTGCGTGTGAAAAAGACCTCCTTCGAGCCGGAGTCGAACCAGCGACCTAAGGATTGCCAACATTCCACCTACAGTCCTCCGCTCTACCAGCTGAGCTATCGAAGGCACACAGGTGAGGAACAGAACCTCAACCTATCGGGTTTGTGCAGCTCCTCTGCTGGCTAAAAGTGCATCTGGCGCAGACAGAAGCGCTGGCTGTTCGATAAGGGAAGCAAAGACTATCCTAACTTCCCATACCGGGAGTCGAACCCGGGCCGCCTGGGTGAAAACCAGGAATCCTGACCGCTAGACCATATGGGAAAGCCTGCAAGTGGCAATCAGGCTTGTGGGGCATTTTCCATGTGTGTGGCCAGTACAAGGGCAGGGTTATGTTGAGCCCTTTGGCTTTTAGTGTGTGACCGTCCCCTTTAAGAATATGGGAATGGTCCGAAGGGATTGTTTACTGAATTCAGTTATTACAGACTCAATGGATGGAGCTGTCATTTGTCTCGCCCAGGGGGTGCAGCTTTCTCCCGTTCTTGTGATCGCATAATAGATACTATAAACTGGTCATTAAAGCAAGGTCCCTGGGACAGTACTTATGCGATGCATTTGAAAACACGCATGGTATTGTATGGTAACCGCTATCTCACTGACAAAACAGCCTATCGTTGGACTGTCAATTTATAATAAAAATGAATCAATCTAATAAAAATTGTCAAAAACTATGGGCTAATAAAACAAAATAATAAAACTGCTATGGGCTGACAGCGAAGCAAAAGCGTCAGATCGAGCCAGCCAGGAGTCGAACCTAGAATCTTCTGATCCGTAGTCAGACGCGTTATCCATTGCGCCACTGGCCCACCGGTCTTGCGGTGCTTGTTGGTGTTTGACTGGACAGAGGCCTGTTACAACATCAACTTTTTCTCATGCCATTAACAGGCCTGGCACCAACGTTAGGAAGAGGTCCAATGAGGGGCCTGCTATGAAAAGCTTCAAGATGGAGGTGTCACATGTTTGGGATCTCGGTCTTCCTGGCGTTGCTAACGCAGCTGGGTAGCACGTTACTTGAAAACAGGGCAAGGCTGGCCGCTGGAAAAATCCAGGCATACCTCAGAGACGACGACAGTCCGTGCTATGCGCTCTGTCAACCTGGAGCTCCTTCGCCACATGCTCTGCAGAGGAAGGGATGAAAACAAAAAGCGGAGTGAGTCAGGCACCTCTTGGCACTGAGACCACGGCTGGGCTCTCCTTGTTATGTTTTGCAAGCTGATTTGATTGAATGGCAAGTTGTCGTGTTGTTAGGATATTCTTACAACGCATGTGACAGTTTCTCAGTGGATGAACTGTTATCCAGGGTCAGAGACTCTCTCCTCTCCAGGAGGAAAAGGCTAGCCTTAGTGGTCCTGCTTGAGAAGTTTCAGCAAAATCAGGTAGAGGCTCAGAGCCAGGCTTGAGGAGACGGGCTGAACAGCCCCTTTCCTGTTGGTCTAGTGGTCAGGATTCGGCGCTCTCACCGCCGCGGCCCGGGTTCAATTCCCGGTCAGGGAACCTGCTTTTGCCCCACAGCGCAGCCAAGAAAATTTTTGCGTGTGAAAAAGACCTCCTTCGAGCCGGAGTTGAACCAGCGACCTAAGGATTGCCAACATTCCACCTACAGTCCTCCGCTCTACCAGCTGAGCTATCGAAGGCACACGGGTGATGAACAGAACCTCAACCTATCAGGTTTCATCTGGCGCAGTTTGAATCGCTGGCTGTTCGATAAGGGAAGCAAAGACAAGCCCAAAATCTGGCAGAGGCCCACAGCCAGGCTTGAGGAGATTCACTGAACAGCCCTTCCCTGGTGGTCTGTCTAGTGGTTAGGATTCGGAGCTCTCACCGCCGCGGCCCGGGTTCAATTCCCGGTCAGGGAACGCGCTTTTGCCCTCCAGCAAGGCAAAGAAAGAGTTTGCGTGTGAAAAAGACCTCCTTCGAGCCGGAGTCGAACCAGCGACCTAAGGATTGCCAACATTCCACCTACAGTCCTCCGCTCTACCAGCTGAGCTATCGAAGGCACACGGGTGATGAACAGAACCTCAACCTATCAGGTTTCATCTGGCGCAGTTTGAATCGCTGGCTGTTCGATAAGGGAAGCAAAGACAAGCCCAAAATCTGGCAGAGGCCCACAGCCAGGCTTGAGGAGATTCACTGAACAGCCCTTCCCTGGTGGTCTAGTGGTTAGGATTCGGCGCTCTAACCGCCGCGGCCCGGGTTCGATTCCCGGTCAGGGAACGCGCTTTTGCCCTCCAGCAAGGCAAAGAAAGAGTTTGCGTGTGAAAAAGACCTCCTTCAAGCCGGAGTCGAACCAGCGACCTAAGGATTGCCAACATTCCACCTACAGTCCTCCGCTCTACCAGCTGAGCTATCGAAGGCACACGGGTGATGAACAGAACCTCAACCTATCAGGTTTCATCTGGCGCAGTTTGAATCGCTGGCTGTTCGATAAGGGAAGCAAAGACAAGCCCAAAATCTGGTAGAGGCCCACAGCCAGGCTTGAGGAAATTCACTGAACAGCCCTTCCCTGGTGGTCTAGTGGTTAGGATTCGGCGCTCTCACCGCCGCGGCCCGGGTTCGATTCCCGGTCAGGGAACGTGCTTTTGCCCTCCAGCAAGGCAAAGAAAGAGTTTGCGTGTGAAAAAGACCTCCTTCGAGCCGGAGTCGAACCAGCGACCTAAGGATTGCCAACATTCCACCTACAGTCCTCCGCTCTACCAGCTGAGCTATCGAAGGCACACAGGTGAGGAACAGAACCTCAACCTATCGGGTTTGTGCAGCTCCTCTGCTGGCTAAAAGTGCATCTGGCGCAGACAGAAGCGCTGGCTGTTCGATAAGGGAAGCAAAGACTATCCTAACTTCCCATACCGGGAGTCGAACCCGGGCCGCCTGGGTGAAAACCAGGAATCCTGACCGCTAGACCATATGGGAAAGCCTGCAAGTGGCAATCAGGCTTGTGGGGCATTTTCCATGTGTGTGGCCAGTGCAAGGGCAGGGTTATGTTGAGCCCTTTGGCTTTTAGTGTGTGACCGTCCCCTTTAAGAATATGGGAATGGTCCGAAGGGATTGTTTACTGAATTCAGTTATTACAGACTCAATGGATGGAGCTGTCATTTGTCTCGCCCAGGGGGTGCAGCTTTCTCCCGTTCTTGTGATCGCATAATAGATACTATAAACTGGTCATTAAAGCAAGGTCCCTGGGACAGTACTTATGCGATGCATTTGAAAACACGCATGGTATTGTATGGTAACCGCTATCTCACTGACAAAACAGCCTATCGTTGGACTGTCAATTTATAATAAAAATGAATCAATCTAATAAAAATTGTCAAAAACTATGGGCTAATAAAACAAAATAATAAAACTGCTATGGGCTGACAGCGAAGCAAAAGCGTCAGATCGAGCCAGCCAGGAGTCGAACCTAGAATCTTCTGATCCGTAGTCAGACGCGTTATCCATTGCGCCACTGGCCCACCGGTCTTGCGGTGCTTGTTGGTGTTTGACTGGACAGAGGCCTGTTACAACATCAACTTTTTCTCATGCCATTAACAGGCCTGGCACCAACGTTAGGAAGAGGTCCAATGAGGGGCCTGCTATGAAAAGCTTCAAGATGGAGGTGTCACATGTTTGGGATCTCGGTCTTCCTGGCGTTGCTAACGCAGCTGGGTAGCACGTTACTTGAAAACAGGGCAAGGCTGGCCGCTGGAAAAATCCAGGCATACCTCAGAGACGACGACAGTCCGTGCTATGCGCTCTGTCAACCTGGAGCTCCTTCGCCACATGCTCTGCAGAGGAAGGGATGAAAACAAAAAGCGGAGTGAGTCAGGCACCTCTTGGCACTGAGACCACGGCTGGGCTCTCCTTGTTATGTTTTGCAAGCTGATTTGATTGAATGGCAAGTTGTCGTGTTGTTAGGATATTCTTACAACGCATGTGACAGTTTCTCAGTGGATGAACTGTTATCCAGGGTCAGAGACTCTCTCCTCTCCAGGAGGAAAAGGCTAGCCTTAGTGGTCCTGCTTGAGAAGTTTCAGCAAAATCAGGTAGAGGCCCAGAGCCAGGCTTGAGGAGACGGGCTGAACAGCCCCTTTCCTGTTGGTCTAGTGGTCAGGATTCGGCGCTCTCACCGCCGCGGCCCGGGTTCAATTCCCGGTCAGGGAACCTGCTTTTGCCCCACAGCGCAGCCAAGAAAATTTTTGCGTGTGAAAAAGACCTCCTTCGAGCCGGAGTCGAACCAGCGACCTAAGGATTGCCAACATTCCACCTACAGTCCTCCGCTCTACCAGCTGAGCTATCGAAGGCACACGGGTGATGAACAGAACCTCAACCTATCAGGTTTCATCTGGCGCAGTTTGAATCGCTGGCTGTTCGATAAGGGAAGCAAAGACAAGCCCAAAATCTGGCAGAGGCCCACAGCCAGGCTTGAGGAGATTCACTGAACAGCCCTTCCCTGGTGGTCTGTCTAGTGGTTAGGATTCGGCGCTCTCACCGCCGCGGCCTGGGTTCGATTCCTGGTCAGGGAACGCGCTTTTGCCCTCCAGCAAGGCAAAGAAAGAGTTTGCGTGTGAAAAAGACCTCCTTCGAGCCGGAGTCGAACCAGCGACCTAAGGATTGCCAACATTCCACCTACAGTCCTCCGCTCTACCAGCTGAGCTATCGAAGGCACACGGGTGATGAACAGAACCTCAACCTATCAGGTTTCATCTGGCGCAGTTTGAATCGCTGGCTGTTCGATAAGGGAAGCAAAGACAAGCCCAAAATCTGGTAGAGGCCCACAGCCAGGCTTGAGGAAATTCACTGAACAGCCCTTCCCTGGTGGTCTAGTGGTTAGGATTCGGCGCTCTCACCGCCGCGGCCCGGGTTCGATTCCCGGTAAGGCAAGGCAAAGAAAGAGTTTGCGTGTGAAAAAGACCTCCTTCGAGCCGGAGTCGAACCAGCGACCTAAGGATTGCCAACATTTCACCTACAGTCCTCCGCTCTACCAGCTGAGCTATCGAAGGCACACAGGTGAGGAACAGAACCTCAACCTATCGGGTTTGTGCAGCTCCTCTGCTGGCTAAAAGTGCATCTGGCGCAGACAGAAGCGCTGGCTGTTCGATAAGGGAACCAAAGACTATCCTAACTTCCCATACCGGGAGTCGAACCCGGGCCGCCTGGGTGAAAACCAGGAATCCTGACCGCTAGACCATATGGGAAAGCCTGCAAGTGGCAATCAGGCTTGTGGGGCATTTTCCATGTGTGTGGCCAGTACAAGGGCAGGGTTATGTTGAGCCCTTTGGCTTTTAGTGTGTGACCGTCCCCTTTAAGAATATGGGAATGGTCCGAAGGAATTGTTTACTGAATTCAGTTATTACAGACTCAATGGAGGGAGCTGTCATTTGTCTCGCCCAGGGGGTGCAGCTTTCTCCCGTTCTTGTGATCGCATAATAGATACTATAAACTGGTCATTAAAGCAAGGTCCCTGGGACAGTACTTATGCGATGCATTTGAAAACACGCATGGTATTGTATGGTAACCGCTATCTCACTGACAAAACAGCCTATCGTTGGACTGTCAATTTATAATAAAAATGAATCAATCTAATAAAAATTGTCAAAAACTATGGGCTAATAAAACAAAATAATAAAACTGCTATGGGCTGACAGCGAAGCAAAAGCGTCAGATCGAGCCAGCCAGGAGTCGAACCTAGAATCTTCTGATCCGTAGTCAGACGCGTTATCCATTGCGCCACTGGCCCACCGGTCTTGCGGTGCTTGTTGGTGTTTGACTGGACAGAGGCCTGTCACAACATCAACTTTTTCTCATGCCATTAACAGGCCTGGCGCCAACGTTAGGAAGAGGTCCAATGAGGGGCCTGCTATGAAAAGCTTCAAGATGGAGGTGTCACATGTTTGGGATCTCGGTCTTCCTGGCGTTGCTAACGCAGCTGGGTAGCACGTTACTTGAAAACAGGGCAAGGCTGGCCGCTGGAAAAATCCAGGCATACCTCAGAGACGACGACAGTCCGTGCTATGCGCTCTGTCAACCTGGAGCTCCTTCGCCACATGCTCTGCAGAGGAAGGGATGAAAACAAAAAGCGGAGTGAGTCAGGCACCTCTTGGCACCGAGACCACGGCTGGGCTCTCCTTGTTATGTTTTGCAAGCTGATTTGATTGAATGGCAAGTTGTCGTGTTGTTAGGATATTCTTACAACGCATGTGACAGTTTCTCAGTGGATGAACTGTGATCCAGGGTCAGAGACTCTCTCCTCTCCAGGAGGAAAAGGCTAGCCTTAGTGGTCCTGCTTGAGAAGTTGCAGCAAAATCAGGTAGAGGCCCAGAGCCAGGCTTGAGGAGATGGGCTGAACAGCCCCTTCCCTGTTGGTCTAGTAATCAGGATTCGGCGCTCTCACCGCCGCGGCCCGGTTTCAATTCCCGGTCAGGGAACCTGCTTTTGCCCCACAGCGCAGCCAAGAAAATTTTTGCGTGTGAAAAAGACCTCCTTCGAGCCAGAGTCGAACCAGCGACCTAAGGTTTGCCAACATTCCACCTACAGTCCTCCGCTCTACCAGCTGAGCTATCGAAGGCACACGGGTGATGAACAGAACCTCAACCTATCAGGTTTCATCTGGCGCAGTTTGAATCGCTGGCTGTTCGATAAGGGAAGCAAAGACAAGCCCAAAATCTGGCAGAGGCCCACAGCCAGGCTTGAGGAGATTCACTGAACAGCCCTTCCCTGGTGGTCTAGTGGTTAGGATTCGGCGCTCTCACCGCCGCGGCCCGGGTTCGATTCCCGGTCAGGGAACGCGCTTTTGCCCTCCAGCAAGGCAAAGAAAGAGTTTGCGTGTGAAAAAGACCTCCTTCGAGCCGGAGTCGAACCAGCGACCTAAGGATTGCCAACATTTCACCTACAGTCCTCCGCTCTACCAGCTGAGCTATCGAAGGCACACAGGTGAGGAACAGAACCTCAACCTATCGGGTTTGTGCAGCTCCTCTGCTGGCTAAAAGTGCATCTGGCGCAGACAGAAGCGCTGGCTGTTCGATAAGGGAAGCAAAGACTATCCTAACTTCCCATACCGGGAGTCGAACCCGGGCCGCCTGGGTGAAAACCAGGAATCCTGACCGCTAGACCATATGGGAAAGCCTGCAAGTGGCAATCAGGCTTGTGGGGCATTTTCCATGTGTGTGGCCAGTACAAGGGCAGGGTTATGTTGAGCCCTTTGGCTTTTAGTGTGTGACCGTCCCCTTTAAGAATATGGGAATGGTCCGAAGGAATTGTTTACTGAATTCAGTTATTACAGACTCAATGGAGGGAGCTGTCATTTGTCTCGCCCAGGGGGTGCAGCTTTCTCCCGTTCTTGTGATCGCATAATAGATACTATAAACTGGTCATTAAAGCAAGGTCCCTGGGACAGTACTTATGCGATGCATTTGAAAACACGCATGGTATTGTATGGTAACCGCTATCTCACTGACAAAACAGCCTATCGTTGGACTGTCAATTTATAATAAAAATGAATCAATCTAATAAAAATTGTCAAAAACTATGGGCTAATAAAACAAAATAATAAAACTGCTATGGGCTGACAGCGAAGCAAAAGCGTCAGATCGAGCCAGCCAGGAGTCGAACCTAGAATCTTCTGATCCGTAGTCAGACGCGTTATCCATTGCGCCACTGGCCCACCGGTCTTGCGGTGCTTGTTGGTGTTTGACTGGACAGAGGCCTGTCACAACATCAACTTTTTCTCATGCCATTAACAGGCCTGGCGCCAACGTTAGGAAGAGGTCCAATGAGGGGCCTGCTATGAAAAGCTTCAAGATGGAGGTGTCACATGTTTGGGATCTCGGTCTTCCTGGCGTTGCTAACGCAGCTGGGTAGCACGTTACTTGAAAACAGGGCAAGGCTGGCCGCTGGAAAAATCCAGGCATACCTCAGAGACGACGACAGTCCGTGCTATGCGCTCTGTCAACCTGGAGCTCCTTCGCCACATGCTCTGCAGAGGAAGGGATGAAAACAAAAAGCGGAGTGAGTCAGGCACCTCTTGGCACCGAGACCACGGCTGGGCTCTCCTTGTTATGTTTTGCAAGCTGATTTGATTGAATGGCAAGTTGTCGTGTTGTTAGGATATTCTTACAACGCATGTGACAGTTTCTCAGTGGATGAACTGTGATCCAGGGTCAGAGACTCTCTCCTCTCCAGGAGGAAAAGGCTAGCCTTAGTGGTCCTGCTTGAGAAGTTGCAGCAAAATCAGGTAGAGGCCCAGAGCCAGGCTTGAGGAGACGGGCTGAACAGCCCCTTCCCTGTTGGTCTAGTAATCAGGATTCGGCGCTCTCACCGCCGCGGCCCGGGTTCAATTCCCGGTCAGGGAACCTGCTTTTGCCCCACAGCGCAGCCAAGAAAATTTTTGCGTGTGAAAAAGACCTCCTTCGAGCCAGAGTCGAACCAGCGACCTAAGGATTGCCAACATTCCACCTACAGTCCTCCGCTCTACCAGCTGAGCTATCGAAGGCACACGGGTGATGAACAGAACCTCAACCTATCAGGTTTCATCTGGCGCAGTTTGAATCGCTGGCTGTTCGATAAGGGAAGCAAAGACAAGCCCAAAATCTGGCAGAGGCCCACAGCCAGGCTTGAGGAGATTCACAGAAAAGCCCTTCCCTGGTGGTCTAGTGGTTAGGATTCGGCGCTCTCACCGCCGCGGCCCGGGTTCGATTCCCGGTCAGGGAACGCGCTTTTGCCCTCCAGCAAGGCAAAGAAAGAGTTTGCGTGTGAAAAAGACCTCCTTCGAGCCGGAGTCGAACCAGCGACCTAAGGATTGCCAACATTCCACCTACAGTCCTCCGCTCTACCAGCTGAGCTATCGAAGGCACACGGGTGATGAACAGAACCTCAACCTATCAGGTTTCATCTGGCGCAGTTTGAATCGCTGGCTGTTCGATAAGGGAAGCAAAGACAAGCCCAAAATCTGGCAGAGGCCCACAGCCAGGCTTGAGGAAATTCACTGAACAGCCCTTCCCTGGTGGTCTAGTGGTTAGGATTCGGCGCTCTCACCGCCGCGGCCCGGGTTCGATTCCCGGTCAGGGAACGCGCTTTTGCACTCCAGCAAGGCAAAGAAAGAGTTTACATGTGAAAAAGACCTCCTTCGAGCCGGAGTCGAACCAGCGACCTAAGGATTGCCAACATTCCACCTACAGTCCTCCGCTCTACCAGCTGAGCTATCGAAGGCACACGGGTGATGAACAGAACCTCAACCTATCAGGTTTCATCTGGCGCAGTTTGAATCGCTGGCTGTTCGATAAGGGAAGCAAAGACAAGCCCAAAATCTGGTAGAGGCCCACAGCCAGGCTTGAGGAGATTCACTGAACAGCCCTTCCCTGGTGGTCTAGTGGTTAGGATTCGGTGCTCTCACCGCCGCGGCCCGGGTTCGATTCCCGGTCAGGGAACGCGCTTTTGCCCTCCAGCAAGGCAAAGAAAGAGTTTGCGTGTGAAAAAGACCTCCTTCGAGCCGGAGTCGAACCAGCGACCTAAGGATTGCCAACATTCCACCTACAGTCCTCCGCTCTACCAGCTGAGCTATCGAAGGCACACAGGTGAGGAACAGAACCTCAACCTATCGGGTTTGTGCAGCTCCTCTGCTGGCTAAAAGTGCATCTGGCGCAGACAGAAGCGCTGGCTGTTCGATAAGGGAAGCAAAGACTATCCTAACTTCCCATACCGGGAGTCGAACCCGGGCCGCCTGGGTGAAAACCAGGAATCCTGACCGCTAGACCATATGGGAAAGCCTGCAAGTGGCAATCAGGCTTGTGGGGCATTTTCCATGTGTGTGGCCAGTACAAGGGCAGGGTTATGTTGAGCCCTTTGGCTTTTAGTGTGTGACCGTCCCCTTTAAGAATATGGGAATGGTCCGAAGGAATTGTTTACTGAATTCAGTTATTACAGACTCAATGGAGGGAGCTGTCATTTGTCTCGCCCAGGGGGTGCAGCTTTCTCCCGTTCTTGTGATCGCATAATAGATACTATAAACTGGTCATTAAAGCAAGGTCCCTGGGACAGTACTTATGCGATGCATTTGAAAACACGCATGGTATTGTATGGTAACCGCTATCTCACTGACAAAACAGCCTATCGTTGGACTGTCAATTTATAATAAAAATGAATCAATCTAATAAAAATTGTCAAAAACTATGGGCTAATAAAACAAAATAATAAAACTGCTATGGGCTGACAGCGAAGCAAAAGCGTCAGATCGAGCCAGCCAGGAGTCGAACCTAGAATCTTCTGATCCGTAGTCAGACGCGTTATCCATTGCGCCACTGGCCCACCGGTCTTGCGGTGCTTGTTGGTGTTTGACTGGACAGAGGCCTGTCACAACATCAACTTTTTCTCATGCCATTAACAGGCCTGGCGCCAACGTTAGGAAGAGGTCCAATGAGGGGCCTGCTATGAAAAGCTTCAAGATGGAGGTGTCACATGTTTGGGATCTCGGTCTTCCTGGCGTTGCTAACGCAGCTGGGTAGCACGTTACTTGAAAACAGGGCAAGGCTGGCCGCTGGAAAAATCCAGGCATACCTCAGAGACGACGACAGTCCGTGCTATGCGCTCTGTCAACCTGGAGCTCCTTCGCCACATGCTCTGCAGAGGAAGGGATGAAAACAAAAAGCGGAGTGAGTCAGGCACCTCTTGGCACCGAGACCACGGCTGGGCTCTCCTTGTTATGTTTTGCAAGCTGATTTGATTGAATGGCAAGTTGTCGTGTTGTTAGGATATTCTTACAACGCATGTGACAGTTTCTCAGTGGATGAACTGTGATCCAGGGTCAGAGACTCTCTCCTCTCCAGGAGGAAAAGGCTAGCCTTAGTGGTCCTGCTTGAGAAGTTGCAGCAAAATCAGGTAGAGGCCCAGAGCCAGGCTTGAGGAGACGGGCTGAACAGCCCCTTCCCTGTTGGTCTAGTAATCAGGATTCGGCGCTCTCACCGCCGCGGCCCGGGTTCAATTCCCGGTCAGGGAACCTGCTTTTGCCCCACAGCGCAGCCAAGAAAATTTTTGCGTGTGAAAAAGACCTCCTTCGAGCCAGAGTCGAACCAGCGACCTAAGGATTGCCAACATTCCACCTACAGTCCTCCGCTCTACCAGCTGAGCTATCGAAGGCACACGGGTGATGAACAGAACCTCAACCTATCAGGTTTCATCTGGCGCAGTTTGAATCGCTGGCTGTTCGATAAGGGAAGCAAAGACAAGCCCAAAATCTGGCAGAGGCCCACAGCCAGGCTTGAGGAGATTCACAGAAAAGCCCTTCCCTGGTGGTCTAGTGGTTAGGATTCGGCGCTCTCACCGCCGCGGCCCGGGTTCGATTCCCGGTCAGGGAACGCGCTTTTGCCCTCCAGCAAGGCAAAGAAAGAGTTTGCGTGTGAAAAAGACCTCCTTCGAGCCGGAGTCGAACCAGCGACCTAAGGATTGCCAACATTCCACATACAGTCCTCCGCTTTACCAGCTGAGCTATCGAAGGCACACGGGTGATGAACAGAACCTCAACCTATCAGGTTTCATCTGGCGCAGTTTGAATCGCTGGCTGTTCGATAAGGGAAGCAAAGACAAGCCCAAAATCTGGTAGAGGCCCACAGCCAGGCTTGAGGAAATTCACTGAACAGCCCTTCCCTGGTGGTCTAGTGGTTAGGATTCGGCGCTCTCACCGCCGCGGCCCGGGTTCGATTCCCGGTCAGGGAACGCGCTTTTGCACTCCAGCAAGGCAAAGAAAGAGTTTACGTGTGAAAAAGACCTCCTTCGAGCCGGAGTCGAACCAGCGACCTAAGGATTGCCAACATTCCACCTACAGTCCTCCGCTCTACCAGCTGAGCTATCGAAGGCACACGGGTGATGAACAGAACCTCAACCTATCAGGTTTCATCTGGCGCAGTTTGAATCGCTGGCTGTTCGATAAGGGAAGCAAAGACAAGCCCAAAATCTGGTAGAGGCCCACAGCCAGGCTTGAGGAGATTCACTGAACAGCCCTTCCCTGGTGGTCTAGTGGTTAGGATTCGGCGCTCTCACCGCCGCGGCCCGGGTTCGATTCCCGGTCAGGGAACGCGCTTTTGCCCTCCAGCAAGGCAAAGAAAGAGTTTGCGTGTGAAAAAGACCTCCTTCGAGCCGGAGCCGAACCAGCGACCTAAGGATTGCCAACATTCCACCTACAGTCCTCCGCTCTACCAGCTGAGCTATCGAAGGCACACAGGTGAGGAACAGAACCTCAACCTATCGGGTTTGTGCAGCTCCTCTGCTGGCTAAAAGTGCATCTGGCGCAGACAGAAGCGCTGGCTGTTCGATAAGGGAAGCAAAGACTATCCTAACTTCCCATACCGGGAGTCGAACCCGGGCCGCCTGGGTGAAAACCAGGAATCCTGACCGCTAGACCATATGGGAAAGCCTGCAAGTGGCAATCAGGCTTGTGGGCCATTTTCCAATGGGGCATGGGAATGGTCCGAAGGGATTGTTTACTGAATTCAGTTATTACAGACTCAATGGAGGGAGCTGTCATTTGTCTCGCCCAGGGGGTGCAGCTTTCTCCCGTTCTTGTGATCGCATAATAGATACTATAAACTGGTCATTAAAGCAAGGTCCCTGGGACAGTACTTATGCGATGCATTTGAAAACACGCATGGTATTGTATGGTAACCGCTATCTCACTGACAAAAAAGCCTATCGTTGGACTGTCAATTTATAATAAAAATGAATCAATCTAATAAAAATTGTCAAAAACTATGGGCTAATAAAACAAAATAATAAAACTGCTATGGGCTGACAGCGAAGCAAAAGCGTCAGATCGAGCCAGCCAGGAGTCGAACCTAGAATCTTCTGATCCGTAGTCAGACGCGTTATCCATTGCGCCACTGGCCCACCGGTCTTGCGGTGTTTGTTGGTGTTTGACTGGACAGAGGCCTGTTACAACATCAACTTTTTCTCATGCCATTAACAGGCCTGGCACCAACGTTAGGAAGAGGTCCAATGAGGGGCCTGCTATGAAAAGCTTCAAGATGGAGGTGTCACATGTTTGGGATCTCGGTCTTCCTGGCGTTGCTAACGCAGCTGGGTAGCACGTTACTTGAAAACAGGGCAAGGCTGGCCGCTGGAAAAATCCAGGCATACCTCAGAGACGACGACAGTCCGTGCTATGCGCTCTGTCAACCTGGAGCTCCTTCGCCACATGCTCTGCAGAGGAAGGGATGAAAACAAAAAGCGGAGTGAGTCAGGCACCTCTTGGCACCGAGACCACGGCTGGGCTCTCCTTGTTATGTTTTGCAAGCTGATTTGATTGAATGGCAAGTTGTCGTGTTGTTAGGATATTCTTACAACGCATGTGACAGTTTCTCAGTGGATGAACTGTGATCCAGGGTCAGAGACTCTCTCCTCTCCAGGAGGAAAAGGCTAGCCTTAGTGGTCCTGCTTGAGAAGTTTCAGCAAAATCAGGTAGAGGCCCAGAGCCAGGCTTGAGGAGACGGGCTGAACAGCCCCTTCCCTGTTGGTCTAGTAATCAGGATTCGGCGCTCTCACCGCCGCGGCCCGGGTTCAATAACCGGTCAGGGAACCTGCTTTTGCCCCACAGCGCAGCCAAGAAAATTTTTGCGTGTGAAAAAGACCTCCTTCGAGCCGGAGTCGAACCAGCGACCTAAGGATTGCCAACATTCCACCTACAGTCCTCCGCTCTACCAGCTGAGCTATCGAAGGCACACGGGTGATGAACAGAACCTCAACCTATCAGGTTTCATCTGGCGCAGTTTGAATCGCTGGCTGTTCGATAAGGGAAGCAAAGACAAGCCCAAAATCTGGCAGAGGCCCACAGCCAGGCTTGAGGAGATTCACTGAACAGCCCTTCCCTGGTGGTCTAGTGGTTAGGATTCGGCGCTCTCACCGCCGCGGCCCGGGTTCGATTCCCGGTCAGGGAACGCGCTTTTGCCCTCCAGCAAGGCAAAGAAAAAGTTTGCGTGTGAAAAAGACCTCCTTCGAGCCGGAGTCGAACCAGCGACCTAAGGATTGCCAACATTCCACCTACAGTCCTCCGCTCTACCAGCTGAGCTATCGAAGGCACACGGGTGATGAACAGAACCTCAACCTATCAGGTTTCATCTGGCGCAGTTTGAATCGCTGGCTGTTCGATAAGGGAAGCAAAGACAAGCCCAAAATCTGGTAGAGGCCCACAGCCAGGCTTGAGGAAATTCACTGAACAGCCCTTCCCTGGTGGTCTAGTGGTTAGGATTCGGCGCTCTCACCGCCGCGGCCGGGGTTCGATTCCCGGTCAGGGAACGCGCTTTTGCCCTCCAGCAAGGCAAAGAAAGAGTTTGCGTGTGAAAAAGACCTCCTTCGAGCCGGAGTCGAACCAGCGACCTAAGGATTGCCAACATTTCACCTACAGTCCTCCGCTCTACCAGCTGAGCTATCGAAGGCACACAGGTGAGGAACAGAACCTCAACCTATCGGGTTTGTGCAGCTCCTCTGCTGGCTAAAAGTGCATCTGGCGCAGACAGAAGCGCTGGCTGTTCGATAAGGGAAGCAAAGACTATCCTAACTTCCCATACCGGGAGTCGAACCCGGGCCGCCTGGGTGAAAACCAGGAATCCTGACCGCTAGACCATATGGGAAAGCCTGCAAGTGGCAATCAGGCTTGTGGGGCATTTTCCATGTGTGTGGCCAGTACAAGGGCAGGGTTATGTTGAGCCCTTTGGCTTTTAGTGTGTGACCGTCCCCTTTAAGAATATGGGAATGGTCCGAAGGAATTGTTTACTGAATTCAGTTATTACAGACTCAATGGAGGGAGCTGTCATTTGTCTCGCCCAGGGGGTGCAGCTTTCTCCCGTTCTTGTGATCGCATAATAGATACTATAAACTGGTCATTAAAGCAAGGTCCCTGGGACAGTACTTATGCGATGCATTTGAAAACACGCATGGTATTGTATGGTAACCGCTATCTCACTGACAAAACAGCCTATCGTTGGACTGTCAATTTATAATAAAAATGAATCAATCTAATAAAAATTGTCAAAAACTATGGGCTAATAAAACAAAATAATAAAACTGCTATGGGCTGACAGCGAAGCAAAAGCGTCAGATCGAGCCAGCCAGGAGTCGAACCTAGAATCTTCTGATCCGTAGTCAGACGCGTTATCCATTGCGCCACTGGCCCACCGGTCTTGCGGTGCTTGTTGGTGTTTGACTGGACAGAGGCCTGTCACAACATCAACTTTTTCTCATGCCATTAACAGGCCTGGCGCCAACGTTAGGAAGAGGTCCAATGAGGGGCCTGCTATGAAAAGCTTCAAGATGGAGGTGTCACATGTTTGGGATCTCGGTCTTCCTGGCGTTGCTAACGCAGCTGGGTAGCACGTTACTTGAAAACAGGGCAAGGCTGGCCGCTGGAAAAATCCAGGCATACCTCAGAGACGACGACAGTCCGTGCTATGCGCTCTGTCAACCTGGAGCTCCTTCGCCACATGCTCTGCAGAGGAAGGGATGAAAACAAAAAGCGGAGTGAGTCAGGCACCTCTTGGCACCGAGACCACGGCTGGGCTCTCCTTGTTATGTTTTGCAAGCTGATTTGATTGAATGGCAAGTTGTCGTGTTGTTAGGATATTCTTACAACGCATGTGACAGTTTCTCAGTGGATGAACTGTGATCCAGGGTCAGAGACTCTCTCCTCTCCAGGAGGAAAAGGCTAGCCTTAGTGGTCCTGCTTGAGAAGTTGCAGCAAAATCAGGTAGAGGCCCAGAGCCAGGCTTGAGGAGACGGGCTGAACAGCCCCTTCCCTGTTGGTCTAGTAATCAGGATTCGGCGCTCTCACCGCCGCGGCCCGGGTTCAATTCCCGGTCAGGGAACCTGCTTTTGCCCCACAGCGCAGCCAAGAAAATTTTTGCGTGTGAAAAAGACCTCCTTCGAGCCAGAGTCGAACCAGCGACCTAAGGATTGCCAACATTCCACCTACAGTCCTCCGCTCTACCAGCTGAGCTATCGAAGGCACACGGGTGATGAACAGAACCTCAACCTATCAGGTTTCATCTGGCGCAGTTTGAATCGCTGGCTGTTCGATAAGGGAAGCAAAGACAAGCCCAAAATCTGGTAGAGGCCCACAGCCAGGCTTGAGGAAATTCACTGAACAGCCCTTCCCTGGTGGTCTAGTGGTTAGGATTCGGCGCTCTCACCGCCGCGGCCCGGGTTCGATTCCCGGTCAGGGAACGCGCTTTTGCCCTCCAGCAAGGCAAAGAAAGAGTTTGCGTGTGAAAAAGACCTCCTTCGAGCCGGAGTCGAACCAGCGACCTAAGGATTGCCAACATTTCACCTACAGTCCTCCGCTCTACCAGCTGAGCTATCGAAGGCACACAGGTGAGGAACAGAACCTCAACCTATCGGGTTTGTGCAGCTCCTCTGCTGGCTAAAAGTGCATCTGGCGCAGACAGAAGCGCTGGCTGTTCGATAAGGGAACCAAAGACTATCCTAACTTCCCATACCGGGAGTCGAACCCGGGCCGCCTGGGTGAAAACCAGGAATCCTGACCGCTAGACCATATGGGAAAGCCTGCAAGTGGCAATCAGGCTTGTGGGGCATTTTCCATGTGTGTGGCCAGTACAAGGGCAGGGTTATGTTGAGCCCTTTGGCTTTTAGTGTGTGACCGTCCCCTTTAAGAATATGGGAATGGTCCGAAGGAATTGTTTACTGAATTCAGTTATTACAGACTCAATGGAGGGAGCTGTCATTTGTCTCGCCCAGGGGGTGCAGCTTTCTCCCGTTCTTGTGATCGCATAATAGATACTATAAACTGGTCATTAAAGCAAGGTCCCTGGGACAGTACTTATGCGATGCATTTGAAAACACGCATGGTATTGTATGGTAACCGCTATCTCACTGACAAAACAGCCTATCGTTGGACTGTCAATTTATAATAAAAATGAATCAATCTAATAAAAATTGTCAAAAACTATGGGCTAATAAAACAAAATAATAAAACTGCTATGGGCTGACAGCGAAGCAAAAGCGTCAGATCGAGCCAGCCAGGAGTCGAACCTAGAATCTTCTGATCCGTAGTCAGACGCGTTATCCATTGCGCCACTGGCCCACCGGTCTTGCGGTGCTTGTTGGTGTTTGACTGGACAGAGGCCTGTCACAACATCAACTTTTTCTCATGCCATTAACAGGCCTGGCGCCAACGTTAGGAAGAGGTCCAATGAGGGGCCTGCTATGAAAAGCTTCAAGATGGAGGTGTCACATGTTTGGGATCTCGGTCTTCCTGGCGTTGCTAACGCAGCTGGGTAGCACGTTACTTGAAAACAGGGCAAGGCTGGCCGCTGGAAAAATCCAGGCATACCTCAGAGACGACGACAGTCCGTGCTATGCGCTCTGTCAACCTGGAGCTCCTTCGCCACATGCTCTGCAGAGGAAGGGATGAAAACAAAAAGCGGAGTGAGTCAGGCACCTCTTGGCACCGAGACCACGGCTGGGCTCTCCTTGTTATGTTTTGCAAGCTGATTTGATTGAATGGCAAGTTGTCGTGTTGTTAGGATATTCTTACAACGCATGTGACAGTTTCTCAGTGGATGAACTGTGATCCAGGGTCAGAGACTCTCTCCTCTCCAGGAGGAAAAGGCTAGCCTTAGTGGTCCTGCTTGAGAAGTTGCAGCAAAATCAGGTAGAGGCCCAGAGCCAGGCTTGAGGAGACGGGCTGAACAGCCCCTTCCCTGTTGGTCTAGTAATCAGGATTCGGCGCTCTCACCGCCGCGGCCCGGGTTCAATTCCCGGTCAGGGAACCTGCTTTTGCCCCACAGCGCAGCCAAGAAAATTTTTGCGTGTGAAAAAGACCTCCTTCGAGCCAGAGTCGAACCAGCGACCTAAGGATTGCCAACATTCCACCTACAGTCCTCCGCTCTACCAGCTGAGCTATCGAAGGCACACGGGTGATGAACAGAACCTCAACCTATCAGGTTTCATCTGGCGCAGTTTGAATCGCTGGCTGTTCGATAAGGGAAGCAAAGACAAGCCCAAAATCTGGTAGAGGCCCACAGCCAGGCTTGAGGAAATTCACTGAACAGCCCTTCCCTGGTGGTCTAGTGGTTAGGATTCGGCGCTCTCACCGCCGCGGCCCGGGTTCGATTCCCGGTCAGGGAACGCGCTTTTGCCCTCCAGCAAGGCAAAGAAAGAGTTTGCGTGTGAAAAAGACCTCCTTCGAGCCGGAGTCGAACCAGCGACCTAAGGATTGCCAACATTTCACCTACAGTCCTCCGCTCTACCAGCTGAGCTATCGAAGGCACACAGGTGAGGAACAGAACCTCAACCTATCGGGTTTGTGCAGCTCCTCTGCTGGCTAAAAGTGCATCTGGCGCAGACAGAAGCGCTGGCTGTTCGATAAGGGAACCAAAGACTATCCTAACTTCCCATACCGGGAGTCGAACCCGGGCCGCCTGGGTGAAAACCAGGAATCCTGACCGCTAGACCATATGGGAAAGCCTGCAAGTGGCAATCAGGCTTGTGGGGCATTTTCCATGTGTGTGGCCAGTACAAGGGCAGGGTTATGTTGAGCCCTTTGGCTTTTAGTGTGTGACCGTCCCCTTTAAGAATATGGGAATGGTCCGAAGGAATTGTTTACTGAATTCAGTTATTACAGACTCAATGGAGGGAGCTGTCATTTGTCTCGCCCAGGGGGTGCAGCTTTCTCCCGTTCTTGTGATCGCATAATAGATACTATAAACTGGTCATTAAAGCAAGGTCCCTGGGACAGTACTTATGCGATGCATTTGAAAACACGCATGGTATTGTATGGTAACCGCTATCTCACTGACAAAACAGCCTATCGTTGGACTGTCAATTTATAATAAAAATGAATCAATCTAATAAAAATTGTCAAAAACTATGGGCTAATAAAACAAAATAATAAAACTGCTATGGGCTGACAGCGAAGCAAAAGCGTCAGATCGAGCCAGCCAGGAGTCGAACCTAGAATCTTCTGATCCGTAGTCAGACGCGTTATCCATTGCGCCACTGGCCCACCGGTCTTGCGGTGCTTGTTGGTGTTTGACTGGACAGAGGCCTGTCACAACATCAACTTTTTCTCATGCCATTAACAGGCCTGGCGCCAACGTTAGGAAGAGGTCCAATGAGGGGCCTGCTATGAAAAGCTTCAAGATGGAGGTGTCACATGTTTGGGATCTCGGTCTTCCTGGCGTTGCTAACGCAGCTGGGTAGCACGTTACTTGAAAACAGGGCAAGGCTGGCCGCTGGAAAAATCCAGGCATACCTCAGAGACGACGACAGTCCGTGCTATGCGCTCTGTCAACCTGGAGCTCCTTCGCCACATGCTCTGCAGAGGAAGGGATGAAAACAAAAAGCGGAGTGAGTCAGGCACCTCTTGGCACCGAGACCACGGCTGGGCTCTCCTTGTTATGTTTTGCAAGCTGATTTGATTGAATGGCAAGTTGTCGTGTTGTTAGGATATTCTTACAACGCATGTGACAGTTTCTCAGTGGATGAACTGTGATCCAGGGTCAGAGACTCTCTCCTCTCCAGGAGGAAAAGGCTAGCCTTAGTGGTCCTGCTTGAGAAGTTGCAGCAAAATCAGGTAGAGGCCCAGAGCCAGGCTTGAGGAGACGGGCTGAACAGCCCCTTCCCTGTTGGTCTAGTAATCAGGATTCGGCGCTCTCACCGCCGCGGCCCGGGTTCAATTCCCGGTCAGGGAACCTGCTTTTGCCCCACAGCGCAGCCAAGAAAATTTTTGCGTGTGAAAAAGACCTCCTTCGAGCCAGAGTCGAACCAGCGACCTAAGGATTGCCAACATTCCACCTACAGTCCTCCGCTCTACCAGCTGAGCTATCGAAGGCACACGGGTGATGAACAGAACCTCAACCTATCAGGTTTCATCTGGCGCAGTTTGAATCGCTGGCTGTTCGATAAGGGAAGCAAAGACAAGCCCAAAATCTGGTAGAGGCCCACAGCCAGGCTTGAGGAAATTCACTGAACAGCCCTTCCCTGGTGGTCTAGTGGTTAGGATTCGGCGCTCTCACCGCCGCGGCCCGGGTTCGATTCCCGGTCAGGCAAGGCAAAGAAAGAGTTTGCGTGTGAAAAAGACCTCCTTCGAGCCGGAGTCGAACCAGCGACCTAAGGATTGCCAACATTTCACCTACAGTCCTCCGCTCTACCAGCTGAGCTATCGAAGGCACACAGGTGAGGAACAGAACCTCAACCTATCGGGTTTGTGCAGCTCCTCTGCTGGCTAAAAGTGCATCTGGCGCAGACAGAAGCGCTGGCTGTTCGATAAGGGAACCAAAGACTATCCTAACTTCCCATACCGGGAGTCGAACCCGGGCCGCCTGGGTGAAAACCAGGAATCCTGACCGCTAGACCATATGGGAAAGCCTGCAAGTGGCAATCAGGCTTGTGGGGCATTTTCCATGTGTGTGGCCAGTACAAGGGCAGGGTTATGTTGAGCCCTTTGGCTTTTAGTGTGTGACCGTCCCCTTTAAGAATATGGGAATGGTCCGAAGGAATTGTTTACTGAATTCAGTTATTACAGACTCAATGGAGGGAGCTGTCATTTGTCTCGCCCAGGGGGTGCAGCTTTCTCCCGTTCTTGTGATCGCATAATAGATACTATAAACTGGTCATTAAAGCAAGGTCCCTGGGACAGTACTTATGCGATGCATTTGAAAACACGCATGGTATTGTATGGTAACCGCTATCTCACTGACAAAACAGCCTATCGTTGGACTGTCAATTTATAATAAAAATGAATCAATCTAATAAAAATTGTCAAAAACTATGGGCTAATAAAACAAAATAATAAAACTGCTATGGGCTGACAGCGAAGCAAAAGCGTCAGATCGAGCCAGCCAGGAGTCGAACCTAGAATCTTCTGATCCGTAGTCAGACGCGTTATCCATTGCGCCACTGGCCCACCGGTCTTGCTGTGCTTGTTGGTGTTTGACTGGACAGAGGCCTGTCACAACATCAACTTTTTCTCATGCCATTAACAGGCCTGGCGCCAACGTTAGGAAGAGGTCCAATGAGGGGCCTGCTATGAAAAGCTTCAAGATGGAGGTGTCACATGTTTGGGATCTCGGTCTTCCTGGCGTTGCTAACGCAGCTGGGTAGCACGTTACTTGAAAACAGGGCAAGGCTGGCCGCTGGAAAAATCCAGGCATACCTCAGAGACGACGACAGTCCGTGCTATGCGCTCTGTCAACCTGGAGCTCCTTCGCCACATGCTCTGCAGAGGAAGGGATGAAAACAAAAAGCGGAGTGAGTCAGGCACCTCTTGGCACCGAGACCACGGCTGGGCTCTCCTTGTTATGTTTTGCAAGCTGATTTGATTGAATGGCAAGTTGTCGTGTTGTTAGGATATTCTTACAACGCATGTGACAGTTTCTCAGTGGATGAACTGTGATCCAGGGTCAGAGACTCTCTCCTCTCCAGGAGGAAAAGGCTAGCCTTAGTGGTCCTGCTTGAGAAGTTGCAGCAAAATCAGGTAGAGGCCCAGAGCCAGGCTTGAGGAGATGGGCTGAACAGCCCCTTCCCTGTTGGTCTAGTAATCAGGATTCGGCGCTCTCACCGCCGCGGCCCGGTTTCAATTCCCGGTCAGGGAACCTGCTTTTGCCCCACAGCGCAGCCAAGAAAATTTTTGCGTGTGAAAAAGACCTCCTTCGAGCCAGAGTCGAACCAGCGACCTAAGGTTTGCCAACATTCCACCTACAGTCCTCCGCTCTACCAGCTGAGCTATCGAAGGCACACGGGTGATGAACAGAACCTCAACCTATCAGGTTTCATCTGGCGCAGTTTGAATCGCTGGCTGTTCGATAAGGGAAGCAAAGACAAGCCCAAAATCTGGCAGAGGCCCACAGCCAGGCTTGAGGAGATTCACTGAACAGCCCTTCCCTGGTGGTCTAGTGGTTAGGATTCGGCGCTCTCACCGCCGCGGCCCGGGTTCGATTCCCGGTCAGGGAACGCGCTTTTGCCCTCCAGCAAGGCAAAGAAAGAGTTTGCGTGTGAAAAAGACCTCCTTCGAGCCGGAGTCGAACCAGCGACCTAAGGATTGCCAACATTTCACCTACAGTCCTCCGCTCTACCAGCTGAGCTATCGAAGGCACACAGGTGAGGAACAGAACCTCAACCTATCGGGTTTGTGCAGCTCCTCTGCTGGCTAAAAGTGCATCTGGCGCAGACAGAAGCGCTGGCTGTTCGATAAGGGAAGCAAAGACTATCCTAACTTCCCATACCGGGAGTCGAACCCGGGCCGCCTGGGTGAAAACCAGGAATCCTGACCGCTAGACCATATGGGAAAGCCTGCAAGTGGCAATCAGGCTTGTGGGGCATTTTCCATGTGTGTGGCCAGTACAAGGGCAGGGTTATGTTGAGCCCTTTGGCTTTTAGTGTGTGACCGTCCCCTTTAAGAATATGGGAATGGTCCGAAGGAATTGTTTACTGAATTCAGTTATTACAGACTCAATGGAGGGAGCTGTCATTTGTCTCGCCCAGGGGGTGCAGCTTTCTCCCGTTCTTGTGATCGCATAATAGATACTATAAACTGGTCATTAAAGCAAGGTCCCTGGGACAATACTTATGCGATGCATTTGAAAACACGCATGGTATTGTATGGTAACCGCTATCTCACTGACAAAACAGCCTATCGTTGGACTGTCAATTTATAATAAAAATGAATCAATCTAATAAAAATTGTCAAAAACTATGGGCTAATAAAACAAAATAATAAAACTGCTATGGGCTGACAGCGAAGCAAAAGCGTCAGATCGAGCCAGCCAGGAGTCGAACCTAGAATCTTCTGATCCGTAGTCAGACGCGTTATCCATTGCGCCACTGGCCCACCGGTCTTGCGGTGCTTGTTGGTGTTTGACTGGACAGAGGCCTGTCACAACATCAACTTTTTCTCATGCCATTAACAGGCCTGGCGCCAACGTTAGGAAGAGGTCCAATGAGGGGCCTGCTATGAAAAGCTTCAAGATGGAGGTGTCACATGTTTGGGATCTCGGTCTTCCTGGCGTTGCTAACGCAGCTGGGTAGCACGTTACTTGAAAACAGGGCAAGGCTGGCCGCTGGAAAAATCCAGGCATACCTCAGAGACGACGACAGTCCGTGCTATGCGCTCTGTCAACCTGGAGCTCCTTCGCCACATGCTCTGCAGAGGAAGGGATGAAAACAAAAAGCGGAGTGAGTCAGGCACCTCTTGGCACCGAGACCACGGCTGGGCTCTCCTTGTTATGTTTTGCAAGCTGATTTGATTGAATGGCAAGTTGTCGTGTTGTTAGGATATTCTTACAACGCATGTGACAGTTTCTCAGTGGATGAACTGTGATCCAGGGTCAGAGACTCTCTCCTCTCCAGGAGGAAAAGGCTAGCCTTAGTGGTCCTGCTTGAGAAGTTGCAGCAAAATCAGGTAGAGGCCCAGAGCCAGGCTTGAGGAGACGGGCTGAACAGCCCCTTCCCTGTTGGTCTAGTAATCAGGATTCGCCGCTCTCACCGCCGCGGCCCGGGTTCAATTCCCGGTCAGGGAACCTGCTTTTGCCCCACAGCGCAGCCAAGAAAATGTTTGCGTGTGAAAAAGACCTCCTTCGAGCCGGAGTCGAACCAGCGACCTAAGGATTGCCAACATTCCACCTACAGTCCTCCGCTCTACCAGCTGAGCTATCGAAGGCACACGGGTGATGAACAGAACCTCAACCTATCAGGTTTCATCTGGCGCAGTTTGAATCGCTGGCTGTTCGATAAGGGAAGCAAAGACAAGCCCAAAATCTGGCAGAGGCCCACAGCCAGGCTTGAGGAGATTCACTGAACAGCCCTTCCCTGGTGGTCTAGTGGTTAGGATTCGGCGCTCTCACCGCCGCGGCCCGGGTTCGATTCCCGGTCAGGAAACGCGCTTTTGCCCTCCAGCAAGGCAAAGAAAGAGTTTGCGTGTGAAAAAGACCTCCTTCGAGCCGGAGTCGAACCAGCGACCTAAGGATTGCCAACATTCCACCTACAGTCCTCCGCTCTACCAGCTGAGCTATCGAAGGCACACGGGTGATGAACAGAACCTCAACCTATCAGGTTTCATCTGGCGCAGTTTGAATCGCTGGCTGTTCGATAAGGGAAGCAAAGACAAGCCCAAAATCTGGTAGAGGCCCACAGCCAGGCTTGAGGAGATTCACTGAACAGCCCTTCCCTGGTGGTCTAGTGGTTAGGATTCGGCGCTCTCACAGCCGCGGCCCGGGTTCGATTCCCGGTCAGGGAACGCGCTTTTGCCCTCCAGCAAGGCAAAGAAAGAGTTTGCGTGTGAAAAAGACCTCCTTCGAGCCGGAGTCGAACCAGCGACATAAGGATTGCCAACATTCCACCTACAGTCCTCCGCTCTACCAGCTGAGCTATCGAAGGCACACAGGTGAGGAACAGAACCTCAACCTATCGGGTTTGTGCAGCTCCTCTGCTGGCTAAAAGTGCATCTGGCGCAGACAGAAGCGCTGGCTGTTCGATAAGGGAAGCAAAGACTATCCTAACTTCCCATACCGGGAGTCGAACCCGGGCCGCCTGGGTGAAAACCAGGAATCCTGACCACTAGACCATATGGGAAAGCCTGCAAGTGGCAATCAGGCTTGTGGGGCATTTTCCAATGGGGCATGGGAATGGTCCGAAGGGATTGTTTACTGAATTCAGTTATTACAGACTCAATGGAGGGAGCTGTCATTTGTCTCGCCCAGGGGGTGCAGCTTTCTCCCGTTCTTGTGATCGCATAATAGATACTATAAACTGGTCATTAAAGCAAGGTCCCTGGGACAGTACTTATGCGATGCATTTGAAAACACGCATGGTATTGTATGGTAACCGCTATCTCACTGACAAAAAAGCCTATCGTTGGACTGTCAATTTATAATAAAAATGAATCAATCTAATAAAAATTGTCAAAAACTATGGGCTAATAAAACAAAATAATAAAACTGCTATGGGCTGACAGCGAAGCAAAAGAGTCAGATCGAGCCAGCCAGGAGTCGAACCTAGAATCTTCTGATCCGTAGTCAGACGCGTTATCCATTGCGCCACTGGCCCACCGGTCTTGCGGTGCTTGTTGGTGTTTGACTGGACAGAGGCCTGTTACAACATCAACTTTTTCTCATGCCATTAACAGGCCTGGCACCAACGTTAGGAAGAGGTCCAATGAGGGGCCTGCTATGAAAAGCTTCAAGATGGAGGTGTCACATGTTTGGGATCTCGGTCTTCCTGGCGTTGCTAACGCAGCTGGGTAGCACGTTACTTGAAAACAGGGCAAGGCTGGCCGCTGGAAAAATCCAGGCATACCTCAGAGACGACGACAGTCCGTGCTATGCGCTCTGTCAACCTGGAGCTCCTTCGCCACATGCTCTGCAGAGGAAGGGATGAAAACAAAAAGCGGAGTGAGTCAGGCACCTCTTGGCACCGAGACCACGGCTGGGCTCTCCTTGTTATGTTTTGCAAGCTGATTTGATTGAATGGCAAGTTGTCGTGTTGTTAGGATATTCTTACAACGCATGTGACAGTTTCTCAGTGGATGAACTGTGATCCAGGGTCAGAGACTCTCTCCTCTCCAGGAGGAAAAGGCTAGCCTTAGCGGTCCTGCTTGAGAAGTTTCAGCAAAATCAGGTAGAGGCCCAGAGCCAGGCTTGAGGAGACGGGCTGAACAGCCCCTTCCCTGTTGGTCTAGTAATCAGGATTCGGCGCTCTCACCGCCGCGGCCCGGGTTCAATTCCCGGTCAGGGAACCTGCTTTTGCCCCACAGCGCAGCCAAGAAAATGTTTGCGTGTGAAAAAGACCTCCTTCGAGCCGGAGTCGAACCAGCGACCTAAGGATTGCCAACATTCCACCTACAGTCCTCCGCTCTACCAGCTGAGCTATCGAAGGCACACGGGTGATGAACAGAACCTCAACCTATCAGGTTTCATCTGGCGCAGTTTGAATCGCTGGCTGTTCGATAAGGGAAGCAAAGACAAGCCCAAAATCTGGCAGAGGCCCACAGCCAGGCTTGAGGAGATTCACTGAACAGCCCTTCCCTGGTGGTCTAGTGGTTAGGATTCGGCGCTCTCACCGCCGCGGCCCGGGTTCGATTCCCGGTCAGGGAACGCGCTTTTGCCCTCCAGCAAGGCAAAGAAAGAGTTTGCGTGTGAAAAAGACCTCCTTCGAGCCGGAGTCGAACCAGCGACCTAAGGATTGCCAACATTCCACCTACAGTCCTCCGCTCTACCAGCTGAGCTATCGAAGGCACACGGGTGATGAACAGAACCTCAACCTATCAGGTTTCATCTGGCGCAGTTTGAATCGCTGGCTGTTCGATAAGGGAAGCAAAGACAAGCCCAAAATCTGGTAGAGGCCCACAGCCAGGCTTGAGGAGATTCACTGAACAGCCCTTCCCTGGTGGTCTAGTGGTTAGGATTCGGCGCTCTCACCGCCGCGGCCCGGGTTCGATTCCCGGTCAGGGAACGCGCTTTTGCCCTCCAGCAAGGCAAAGAAAGAGTTTGCGTGTGAAAAAGACCTCCTTCGAGCCGGAGTCGAACCAGCGACCTAAGGATTGCCAACATTTCACCTACAGTCCTCCGCTCTACCAGCTGAGCTATCGAAGGCACACAGGTGAGGAACAGAACCTCAACCTATCGGGTTTGTGCAGCTCCTCTGCTGGCTAAAAGTGCATCTGGCGCAGACAGAAGCGCTGGCTGTTCGATAAGGGAAGCAAAGACTATCCTAACTTCCCATACCGGGAGTCGAACCCGGGCCGCCTGGGTGAAAACCAGGAATCCTGACCGCTAGACCATATGGGAAAGCCTGCAAGTGGCAATCAGGCTTGTGGGGCATTTTCCATGTGTGTGGCCAGTACAAGGGCAGGGTTATGTTGAGCCCTTTGGCTTTTAGTGTGTGACCGTCCCCTTTAAGAATATGGGAATGGTCCGAAGGAATTGTTTACTGAATTCAGTTATTACAGACTCAATGGAGGGAGCTGTCATTTGTCTCGCCCAGGGGGTGCAGCTTTCTCCCGTTCTTGTGATCGCATAATAGATACTATAAACTGGTCATTAAAGCAAGGTCCCTGGGACAGTACTTATGCGATGCATTTGAAAACACGCATGGTATTGTATGGTAACCGCTATCTCACTGACAAAACAGCCTATCGTTGGACTGTCAATTTATAATAAAAATGAATCAATCTAATAAAAATTGTCAAAAACTATGGGCTAATAAAACAAAATAATAAAACTGCTATGGGCTGACAGCGAAGCAAAAGCGTCAGATCGAGCCAGCCAGGAGTCGAACCTAGAATCTTCTGATCCGTAGTCAGACGCGTTATCCATTGCGCCACTGGCCCACCGGTCTTGCGGTGCTTGTTGGTGTTTGACTGGACAGAGGCCTGTCACAACATCAACTTTTTCTCATGCCATTAACAGGCCTGGCGCCAACGTTAGGAAGAGGTCCAATGAGGGGCCTGCTATGAAAAGCTTCAAGATGGAGGTGTCACATGTTTGGGATCTCGGTCTTCCTGGCGTTGCTAACGCAGCTGGGTAGCACGTTACTTGAAAACAGGGCAAGGCTGGCCGCTGGAAAAATCCAGGCATACCTCAGAGACGACGACAGTCCGTGCTATGCGCTCTGTCAACCTGGAGCTCCTTCGCCACATGCTCTGCAGAGGAAGGGATGAAAACAAAAAGCGGAGTGAGTCAGGCACCTCTTGGCACCGAGACCACGGCTGGGCTCTCCTTGTTATGTTTTGCAAGCTGATTTGATTGAATGGCAAGTTGTCGTGTTGTTAGGATATTCTTACAACGCATGTGACAGTTTCTCAGTGGATGAACTGTGATCCAGGGTCAGAGACTCTCTCCTCTCCAGGAGGAAAAGGCTAGCCTTAGTGGTCCTGCTTGAGAAGTTGCAGCAAAATCAGGTAGAGGCCCAGAGCCAGGCTTGAGGAGGCGGGCTGAACAGCCCCTTCCCTGTTGGTCTAGTAATCAGGATTCGGCGCTCTCACCGCCGCGGCCCGGGTTCAATTCCCGGTCAGGGAACCTGCTTTTGCCCCACAGCGCAGCCAAGAAAATGTTTGCGTGTGAAAAAGACCTCCTTCGAGCCAGAGTCGAACCAGCGACCTAAGGATTGCCAACATTCCACCTACAGTCCTCCGCTCTACCAGCTGAGCTATCGAAGGCACACGGGTGATGAACAGAACCTCAACCTATCAGGTTTCATCTGGCGCAGTTTGAATCGCTGGCTGTTCGATAAGGGAAGCAAAGACAAGCCCAAAATCTGGCAGAGGCCCACAGCCAGGCTTGAGGAGATTCACTGAACAGCCCTTCCCTGGTGGTCTAGTGGTTAGGATTCGGCGCTCTCACCGCCGCGGCCCGGGTTCGATTCCCGGTCAGGGAACGCGCTTTTGCCCTCCAGCAAGGCAAAGAAAGAGTTTGCGTGTGAAAAAGACCTCCTTCGAGCCGGAGTCGAACCAGCGACCTAAGGATTGCCAACATTCCACCTACAGTCCTCCGCTCTACCAGCTGAGCTATCGAAGGCACACGGGTGATGAACAGAACCTCAACCTATCAGGTTTCATCTGGCGCAGTTTGAATCGCTGGCTGTTCGATAAGGGAAGCAAAGACAAGCCCAAAATCTGGTAGAGGCCCACAGCCAGGCTTGAGGAGATTCACTGAACAGCCCTTCCCTGGTGGTCTAGTGGTTAGGATTCGGCGCTCTCACCGCCGCGGCCCGGGTTCGATTCCCGGTCAGGGAACGCGCTTTTGCCCTCCAGCAAGGCAAAGAAAGAGTTTGCGTGTGAAAAAGACCTCCTTCGAGCCGGAGTCGAACCAGCGACCTAAGGATTGCCAACATTTCACCTACAGTCCTCCGCTCTACCAGCTGAGCTATCGAAGGCACACAGGTGAGGAACAGAACCTCAACCTATCGGGTTTGTGCAGCTCCTCTGCTGGCTAAAAGTGCATCTGGCGCAGACAGAAGCGCTGGCTGTTCGATAAGGGAAGCAAAGACTATCCTAACTTCCCATACCGGGAGTCGAACCCGGGCCGCCTGGGTGAAAACCAGGAATCCTGACCGCTAGACCATATGGGAAAGCCTGCAAGTGGCAATCAGGCTTGTGGGGCATTTTCCATGTGTGTGGCCAGTACAAGGGCAGGGTTATGTTGAGCCCTTTGGCTTTTAGTGTGTGACCGTCCCCTTTAAGAATATGGGAATGGTCCGAAGGAATTGTTTACTGAATTCAGTTATTACAGACTCAATGGAGGGAGCTGTCATTTGTCTCGCCCAGGGGGTGCAGCTTTCTCCCGTTCTTGTGATCGCATAATAGATACTATAAACTGGTCATTAAAGCAAGGTCCCTGGGACAGTACTTATGCGATGCATTTGAAAACACGCATGGTATTGTATGGTAACCGCTATCTCACTGACAAAACAGCCTATCGTTGGACTGTCAATTTATAATAAAAATGAATCAATCTAATAAAAATTGTCAAAAACTATGGGCTAATAAAACAAAATAATAAAACTGCTATGGGCTGACAGCGAAGCAAAAGCGTCAGATCGAGCCAGCCAGGAGTCGAACCTAGAATCTTCTGATCCGTAGTCAGACGCGTTATCCATTGCGCCACTGGCCCACCGGTCTTGCGGTGCTTGTTGGTGTTTGACTGGACAGAGGCCTGTCACAACATCAACTTTTTCTCATGCCATTAACAGGCCTGGCGCCAACGTTAGGAAGAGGTCCAATGAGGGGCCTGCTATGAAAAGCTTCAAGATGGAGGTGTCACATGTTTGGGATCTCGGTCTTCCTGGCGTTGCTAACGCAGCTGGGTAGCACGTTACTTGAAAACAGGGCAAGGCTGGCCGCTGGAAAAATCCAGGCATACCTCAGAGACGACGACAGTCCGTGCTATGCGCTCTGTCAACCTGGAGCTCCTTCGCCACATGCTCTGCAGAGGAAGGGATGAAAACAAAAAGCGGAGTGAGTCAGGCACCTCTTGGCACCGAGACCACGGCTGGGCTCTCCTTGTTATGTTTTGCAAGCTGATTTTATTGAATGGCAAGTTGTCGTGTTGTTAGGATATTCTTACAACGCATGTGACAGTTTCTCAGTGGATGAACTGTGATCCAGGGTCAGAGACTCTCTCCTCTCCAGGAGGAAAAGGCTAGCCTTAGTGGTCCTGCTTGAGAAGTTGCAGCAAAATCAGGTAGAGGCCCAGAGCCAGGCTTGAGGAGGCGGGGTGAACAGCCCCTTCCCTGTTGGTCTAGTAATCAGGATTCGGCGCTCTCACCGCCGCGGCCCGGGTTCAATTCCCGGTCAGGGAACCTGCTTTTGCCCCACAGCGCAGCCAAGAAAATTTTTGCGTGTGAAAAAGACCTCCTTCGAGCCAGAGTCGAACCAGCGACCTAAGGATTGCCAACATTCCACCTACAGTCCTCCGCTCTACCAGCTGAGCTATCGAAGGCACACGGGTGATGAACAGAACCTCAACCTATCAGGTTTCATCTGGCGCAGTTTGAATCGCTGGCTGTTCGATAAGGGAAGCAAAGACAAGCCCAAAATCTGGCAGAGGCCCACAGCCAGGCTTGAGGAGATTCACAGAAAAGCCCTTCCCTGGTGGTCTAGTGGTTAGGATTCGGCGCTCTCACCGCCGCGGCCCGGGTTCGATTCCCGGTCAGGGAACGCGCTTTTGCCCTCCAGCAAGGCAAAGAAAGAGTTTGCGTGTGAAAAAGACCTCCTTCGAGCCGGAGTCGAACCAGCGACCTAAGGATTGCCAACATTCCACCTACAGTCCTCCGCTCTACCAGCTGAGCTATCGAAGGCACACGGGTGATGAACAGAACCTCAACCTATCAGGTTTCATCTGGCGCAGTTTGAATCGCTGGCTGTTCGATAAGGGAAGCAAAGACAAGCCCAAAATCTGGTAGAGGCCCACAGCCAGGCTTGAGGAAATTCACTGAACAGCCCTTCCCTGGTGGTCTAGTGGTTAGGATTCGGCGCTCTCACCGCCGCGGCCCGGGTTCGATTCCCGGTCAGGGAACGCGCTTTTGCACTCCAGCAAGGCAAAGAAAGAGTTTACGTGTGAAAAAGACCTCCTTCGAGCCGGAGTCGAACCAGCGACCTAAGGATTGCCAACATTCCACCTACAGTCCTCCGCTCTACCAGCTGAGCTATCGAAGGCACACGGGTGATGAACAGAACCTCAACCTATCAGGTTTCATCTGGCGCAGTTTGAATCGCTGGCTGTTCGATAAGGGAAGCAAAGACAAGCCCAAAATCTGGTAGAGGCCCACAGCCAGGCTTGAGGAGATTCACTGAACAGCCCTTCCCTGGTGGTCTAGTGGTTAGGATTCGGCGCTCTCACCGCCGCGGCCCGGGTTCGATTCCCGGTCAGGGAACGCGCTTTTGCCCTCCAGCAAGGCAAAGAAAGAGTTTGCGTGTGAAAAAGACCTCCTTCGAGCCGGAGTCGAACCAGCGACCTAAGGATTGCCAACATTCCACCTACAGTCCTCCGCTCTACCAGCTGAGCTATCGAAGGCACACAGGTGAGGAACAGAACCTCAACCTATCGGGTTTGTGCAGCTCCTCTGCTGGCTAAAAGTGCATCTGGCGCAGACAGAAGCGCTGGCTGTTCGATAAGGGAAGCAAAGACTATCCTAACTTCCCATACCGGGAGTCGAACCCGGGCCGCCTGGGTGAAAACCAGGAATCCTGACCGCTAGACCATATGGGAAAGCCTGCAAGTGGCAATCAGGCTTGTGGGGCATTTTCCAATGGGGCATGGGAATGGTCCGAAGGGATTGTTTACTGAATTCAGTTATTACAGACTCAATGGAGGGAGCTGTCATTTGTCTCGCCCAGGGGGTGCAGCTTTCTCCCGTTCTTGTGATCGCATAATAGATACTATAAACTGGTCATTAAAGCAAGGTCCCTGGGACAGTACTTATGCGATGCATTTGAAAACACGCATGGTATTGTATGGTAACCGCTATCTCACTGACAAAAAAGCCTATCGTTGGACTGTCAATTTATAATAAAAATGAATCAATCTAATAAAAATTGTCAAAAACTATGGGCTAATAAAACAAAATAATAAAACTGCTATGGGCTGACAGCGAAGCAAAAGCGTCAGATCGAGCCAGCCAGGAGTCGAACCTAGAATCTTCTGATCCGTAGTCAGACGCGTTATCCATTGCGCCACTGGCCCACCGGTCTTGCGGTGCTTGTTGGTGTTTGACTGGACAGAGGCCTGTTACAACATCAACTTTTTCTCATGCCATTAACAGGCCTGGCGCCAACGTTAGGAAGAGGTCCAATGAGGGGCCTGCTATGAAAAGCTTCAAGATGGAGGTGTCACATGTTTGGGATCTCGGTCTTCCTGGCGTTGCTAACGCAGCTGGGTAGCACGTTACTTGAAAACAGGGCAAGGCTGGCCGCTGGAAAAATCCAGGCATACCTCAGAGACGACGACAGTCCGTGCTATGCGCTCTGTCAACCTGGAGCTCCTTCGCCACATGCTCTGCAGAGGAAGGGATGAAAACAAAAAGCGGAGTGAGTCAGGCACCTCTTGGCACCGAGACCACGGCTGGGCTCTCCTTGTTATGTTTTGCAAGCTGATTTGATTGAATGGCAAGTTGTCGTGTTGTTAGGATATTCTTACAACGCATGTGACAGTTTCTCAGTGGATGAACTGTGATCCAGGGTCAGAGACTCTCTCCTCTCCAGGAGGAAAAGGCTAGCCTTAGTGGTCCTGCTTGAGAAGTTGCAGCTAAATCAGGTAGAGGCCCAGAGCCAGGCTTGAGGAGACGGGCTGAACAGCCCCTTCCCTGTTGGTCTAGTAATCAGGATTCGGCGCTCTCACCGCCGCGGCCCGGGTTCAATTCCCGGTCAGGGAACCTGCTTTTGCCCCACAGCGCAGCCAAGAAAATGTTTGCGTGTGAAAAAGACCTCCTTCGAGCCGGAGTCGAACCAGCGACCTAAGGATTGCCAACATTCCACCTACAGTCCTCCGCTCTACCAGCTGAGCTATCGAAGGCACACGGGTGATGAACAGAACCTCAACCTATCAGGTTTCATCTGGCGCAGTTTGAATCGCTGGCTGTTCGATAAGGGAAGCAAAGACAAGCCCAAAATCTGGCAGAGGCCCACAGCCAGGCTTGAGGAGATTCACTGAACAGCCCTTCCCTGGTGGTCTAGTGGTTAGGATTCGGCGCTCTCACTGCCGCGGCCCGGGTTCGATTCCCGGTCAGGGAACGCGCTTTTGCCCTCCAGCAAGGCAAAGAAAGAGTTTGCGTGTGAAAAAGACCTCCTTCGAGCCGGAGTCGAACCAGCGACCTAAGGATTGCCAACATTCCACCTACAGTCCTCCGCTCTACCAGCTGAGCTATCGAAGGCACACGGGTGATGAACAGAACCTCAACCTATCAGGTTTCATCTGGCGCAGTTTGAATCGCTGGCTGTTCGATAAGGGAAGCAAAGACAAGCCCAAAATCTGGTAGAGGCCCACAGCCAGGCTTGAGGAAATTCACTGAACAGCCCTTCCCTGGTGGTCTAGTGGTTAGGATTCGGCGCTCTCACCGCCGCGGCCCGGGTTCGATTCCCGGTCAGGGAACGCGCTTTTGCCCTCCAGCAAGGCAAAGAAAGAGTTTGCGTGTGAAAAAGACCTCCTTCGAGCCGGAGTCGAACCAGCAACCTAAGGATTGCCAACATTTCACCTACAGTCCTCCGCTCTACCAGCTGAGCTATCGAAGGCACACAGGTGAGGAACAGAACCTCAACCTATCGGGTTTGTGCAGCTCCTCTGCTGGCTAAAAGTGCATCTGGCGCAGACAGAAGCGCTGGCTGTTCGATAAGGGAAGCAAAGACTATCCTAACTTCCCATACCGGGAGTCGAACCCGGGCCGCCTGGGTGAAAACCAGGAATCCTGACCGCTAGACCATATGGGAAAGCCTGCAAGTGGCAATCAGGCTTGTGGGGCATTTTCCATGTGTGTGGCCAGTACAAGGGCAGGGTTATGTTGAGCCCTTTGGCTTTTAGTGTGTGACCGTCCCCTTTAAGAATATGGGAATGGTCCGAAGGAATTGTTTACTGAATTCAGTTATTACAGACTCAATGGAGGGAGCTGTCATTTGTCTCGCCCAGGGGGTGCAGCTTTCTCCCGTTCTTGTGATCGCATAATAGATACTATAAACTGGTCATTAAAGCAAGGTCCCTGGGACAGTACTTATGCGATGCATTTGAAAACACGCATGGTATTGTATGGTAACCGCTATCTCACTGACAAAACAGCCTATCGTTGGACTGTCAATTTATAATAAAAATGAATCAATCTAATAAAAATTGTCAAAAACTATGGGCTAATAAAACAAAATAATAAAACTGCTATGGGCTGACAGCGAAGCAAAAGCGTCAGATCGAGCCAGCCAGGAGTCGAACCTAGAATCTTCTGATCCGTAGTCAGACACGTTATCCATTGCGCCACTGGCCCACCGGTCTTGCGGTGCTTGTTGGTGTTTGACTGGACAGAGGCCTGTCACAACATCAACTTTTTCTCATGCCATTAACAGGCCTGGCGCCAACGTTAGGAAGAGGTCCAATGAGGGGCCTGCTATGAAAAGCTTCAAGATGGAGGTGTCACATGTTTGGGATCTCGGTCTTCCTGGCGTTGCTAACGCAGCTGGGTAGCACGTTACTTGAAAACAGGGCAAGGCTGGCCGCTGGAAAAATCCAGGCATACCTCAGAGACGACGACAGTCCGTGCTATGCGCTCTGTCAACCTGGAGCTCCTTCGCCACATGCTCTGCAGAGGAAGGGATGAAAACAAAAAGCGGAGTGAGTCAGGCACCTCTTGGCACCGAGACCACGGCTGGGCTCTCCTTGTTATGTTTTGCAAGCTGATTTGATTGAATGGCAAGTTGTCGTGTTGTTAGGATATTCTTACAACGCATGTGACAGTTTCTCAGTGGATGAACTGTGATCCAGGGTCAGAGACTCTCTCCTCTCCAGGAGGAAAAGGCTAGCCTTAGTGGTCCTGCTTGAGAAGTTGCAGCAAAATCAGGTAGAGGCCCAGAGCCAGGCTTGAGGAGGCGGGCTGAACAGCCCCTTCCCTGTTGGTCTAGTAATCAGGATTCGGCGCTCTCACCGCCGCGGCCCGGGTTCAATTCCCGGTCAGGGAACCTGCTTTTGCCCCACAGCGCAGCCAAGAAAATTTTTGCGTGTGAAAAAGACCTCCTTCGAGCCAGAGTCGAACCAGCGACCTAAGGATTGCCAACATTCCACCTACAGTCCTCCGCTCTACCAGCTGAGCTATCGAAGGCACACGGGTGATGAACAGAACCTCAACCTATCAGGTTTCATCTGGCGCAGTTTGAATCGCTGGCTGTTCGATAAGGGAAGCAAAGACAAGCCCAAAATCTGGCAGAGGCCCACAGCCAGGCTTGAGGAGATTCACAGAAAAGCCCTTCCCTGGTGGTCTAGTGGTTAGGATTCGGCGCTCTCACCGCCGCGGCCCGGGTTCGATTCCCGGTCAGGGAACGCGCTTTTGCCCTCCAGCAAGGCAAAGAAAGAGTTTGCGTGTGAAAAAGACCTCCTTCGAGCCGGAGTCGAACCAGCGACCTAAGGATTGCCAACATTCCACCTACAGTCCTCCGCTCTACCAGCTGAGCTATCGAAGGCACACGGGTGATGAACAGAACCTCAACCTATCAGGTTTCATCTGGCGCAGTTTGAATCGCTGGCTGTTCGATAAGGGAAGCAAAGACAAGCCCAAAATCTGGTAGAGGCCCACAGCCAGGCTTGAGGAAATTCACTGAACAGCCCTTCCCTGGTGGTCTAGTGGTTAGGATTCGGCGCTCTCACCGCCGCGGCCCGGGTTCGATTCCCGGTCAGGGAACGCGCTTTTGCACTCCAGCAAGGCAAAGAAAGAGTTTACGTGTGAAAAAGACCTCCTTCGAGCCGGAGTCGAACCAGCGACCTAAGGATTGCCAACATTCCACCTACAGTCCTCCGCTCTACCAGCTGAGCTATCGAAGGCACACGGGTGATGAACAGAACCTCAACCTATCAGGTTTCATCTGGCGCAGTTTGAATCGCTGGCTGTTCGATAAGGGAAGCAAAGACAAGCCCAAAATCTGGTAGAGGCCCACAGCCAGGCTTGAGGAGATTCACTGAACAGCCCTTCCCTGGTGGTCTAGTGGTTAGGATTCGGCGCTCTCACCGCCGCGGCCCGGGTTCGATTCCCGGTCAGGGAACGCGCTTTTGCCCTCCAGCAAGGCAAAGAAAGAGTTTGCGTGTGAAAAAGACCTCCTTCGAGCCGGAGTCGAACCAGCGACCTAAGGATTGCCAACATTCCACCTACAGTCCTCCGCTCTACCAGCTGAGCTATCGAAGGCACACAGGTGAGGAACAGAACCTCAACCTATCGGGTTTGTGCAGCTCCTCTGCTGGCTAAAAGTGCATCTGGCGCAGACAGAAGCGCTGGCTGTTCGATAAGGGAAGCAAAGACTATCCTAACTTCCCATACCGGGAGTCGAACCCGGGCCGCCTGGGTGAAAACCAGGAATCCTGACCGCTAGACCATATGGGAAAGCCTGCAAGTGGCAATCAGGCTTGTGGGGCATTTTCCAATGGGGCATGGGAATGGTCCGAAGGGATTGTTTACTGAATTCAGTTATTACAGACTCAATGGAGGGAGCTGTCATTTGTCTCGCCCAGGGGGTGCAGCTTTCTCCCGTTCTTGTGATCGCATAATAGATACTATAAACTGGTCATTAAAGCAAGGTCCCTGGGACAGTACTTATGCGATGCATTTGAAAACACGCATGGTATTGTATGGTAACCGCTATCTCACTGACAAAAAAGCCTATCGTTGGACTGTCAATTTATAATAAAAATGAATCAATCTAATAAAAATTGTCAAAAACTATGGGCTAATAAAACAAAATAATAAAACTGCTATGGGCTGACAGCGAAGCAAAAGCGTCAGATCGAGCCAGCCAGGAGTCGAACCTAGAATCTTCTGATCCGTAGTCAGACGCGTTATCCATTGCGCCACTGGCCCACCGGTCTTGCGGTGCTTGTTGGTGTTTTACTGGACAGAGGCCTGTTACAACATCAACTTTTTCTCATGCCATTAACAGGCCTGGCACCAACGTTAGGAAGAGGTCCAATGAGGGGCCTGCTATGAAAAGCTTCAAGATGAAGGTGTCACATGTTTGGGATCTCGGTCTTCCTGGCGTTGCTAACGCAGCTGGGTAGCACGTTACTTGAAAACAGGGCAAGGCTGGCCGCTGGAAAAATCCAGGCATACCTCAGAGACGACGACAGTCCGTGCTATGCGCTCTGTCAACCTGGAGCTCCTTCGCCACATGCTCTGCAGAGGAAGGGATGAAAACAAAAAGCGGAGTGAGTCAGGCACCTCTTGGCACCGAGACCACGGCTGGGCTCTCCTTGTTATGTTTTGCAAGCTGATTTGATTGAATGGCAAGTTGTCGTGTTGTTAGGATATTCTTACAACGCATGTGACAGTTTCTCAGTGGATGAACTGTGATCCAGGGTCAGAGACTCTCTCCTCTCCAGGAGGAAAAGGCTAGCCTTAGTGGTCCTGCTTGAGAAGTTGCAGCAAAATCAGGTAGAGGCCCAGAGCCAGGCTTGAGGAGACGGGCTGAACAGCCCCTTCCCTGTTGGTCTAGTAATCAGGATTCGGCGCTCTCACCGCCGCGGCCCGGGTTCAATTCCCGGTCAGGGAACCTGCTTTTGCCCCACAGCGCAGCCAAGAAAATGTTTGCGTGTGAAAAAGACCTCCTTCGAGGCGGAGTCGAACCAGCGACCTAAGGATTGCCAACATTCCACCTACAGTCCTCCGCTCTACCAGCTGAGCTATCGAAGGCACACGGGTGATGAACAGAACCTCAACCTATCAGGTTTCATCTGGCGCAGTTTGAATCGCTGGCTGTTCGATAAGGGAAGCAAAGACAAGCCCAAAATCTGGCAGAGGCCCACAGCCAGGCTTGAGGAGATTCACTGAACAGCCCTTCCCTGGTGGTCTAGTGGTTAGGATTCGGCGCTCTCACCGCCGCGGCCCGGGTTCGATTCCCGGTCAGGGAACGCGCTTTTGCCCTCCAGCAAGGCAAAGAAAGAGTTTGCGTGTGAAAAAGACCTCCTTCGAGCCGGAGTCGAACCAGCGACCTAAGGATTGCCAACATTCCACCTACAGTCCTCCGCTCTACCAGCTGAGCTATCGAAGGCACACGGGTGATGAACAGAACCTCAACCTATCAGGTTTCATCTGGCGCAGTTTGAATCGCTGGCTGTTCGATAAGGGAAGCAAAGACAAGCCCAAAATCTGGTAGAGGCCCACAGCCAGGCTTGAGGAAATTCACTGAACAGCCCTTCCCTGGTGGTCTAGTGGTTAGGATTCGGCGCTCTCACCGCCGCGGCCCGGGTTCGATTCCCGGTCAGGGAACGCGCTTTTGCCCTCCAGCAAGGCAAAGAAAGAGTTTGCGTGTGAAAAAGACCTCCTTCGAGCCGGAGTCGAACCAGCGACCTAAGGATTGCCAACATTTCACCTACAGTCCTCCGCTCTACCAGCTGAGCTATCGAAGGCACACAGGTGAGGAACAGAACCTCAACCTATCGGGTTTGTGCAGCTCCTCTGCTGGCTAAAAGTGCATCTGGCGCAGACAGAAGCGCTTGCTGTTCGATAAGGGAAGCAAAGACTATCCTAACTTCCCATACCGGGAGTCGAACCCGGGCCGCCTGGGTGAAAACCAGGAATCCTGACCGCTAGACCATATGGGAAAGCCTGCAAGTGGCAATCAGGCTTGTGGGGCATTTTCCATGTGTGTGGCCAGTACAAGGGCAGGGTTATGTTGAGCCCTTTGGCTTTTAGTGTGTGACCGTCCCCTTTAAGAATATGGGAATGGTCCGAAGGAATTGTTTACTGAATTCAGTTATTACAGACTCAATGGAGGGAGCTGTCATTTGTCTCGCCCAGGGGGTGCAGCTTTCTCCCGTTCTTGTGATCGCATAATAGATACTATAAACTGGTCATTAAAGCAAGGTCCCTGGGACAGTACTTATGCGATGCATTTGAAAACACGCATGGTATTGTATGGTAACCGCTATCTCACTGACAAAACAGCCTATCGTTGGACTGTCAATTTATAATAAAAATGAATCAATCTAATAAAAATTGTCAAAAACTATGGGCTAATAAAACAAAATAATAAAACTGCTATGGGCTGACAGCGAAGCAAAAGCGTCAGATCGAGCCAGCCAGGAGTCGAACCTAGAATCTTCTGATCCGTAGTCAGACGCGTTATCCATTGCGCCACTGGCCCACCGGTCTTGCAGTGCTTGTTGGTGTTTGACTGGACAGAGGCCTGTCACAACATCAACTTTTTCTCATGCCATTAACAGGCCTGGCGCCAACGTTAGGAAGAGGTCCAATGAGGGGCCTGCTATGAAAAGCTTCAAGATGGAGGTGTCACATGTTTGGGATTGCCAACATTTCACCTACAGTCCTCCGCTCTACCAGCTGAGCTATCGAAGGCACACAGGTGAGGAACAGAACCTCAACCTATCGGGTTTGTGCAGCTCCTCTGCTGGCTAAAAGTGCATCTGGCGCAGACAGAAGCGCTGGCTGTTCGATAAGGGAAGCAAAGACTATCCTAACTTCCCATACCGGGAGTCGAACCCGGGCCGCCTGGGTGAAAACCAGGAATCCTGACCGCTAGACCATATGGGAAAGCCTGCAAGTGGCAATCAGGCTTGTGGGGCATTTTCCATGTGTGTGGCCAGTACAAGGGCAGGGTTATGTTGAGCCCTTTGGCTTTTAGTGTGTGACCGTCCCCTTTAAGAATATGGGAATGGTCCGAAGGAATTGTTTACTGAATTCAGTTATTACAGACTCAATGGAGGGAGCTGTCATTTGTCTCGCCCAGGGGGTGCAGCTTTCTCCCGTTCTTGTGATCGCATAATAGATACTATAAACTGGTCATTAAAGCAAGGTCCCTGGGACAGTACTTATGCGATGCATTTGAAAACACGCATGGTATTGTATGGTAACCGCTATCTCACTGACAAAACAGCCTATCGTTGGACTGTCAATTTATAATAAAAATGAATCAATCTAATAAAAATTGTCAAAAACTATGGGCTAATAAAACAAAATAATAAAACTGCTATGGGCTGACAGCGAAGCAAAAGCGTCAGATCGAGCCAGCCAGGAGTCGAACCTAGAATCTTCTGATCCGTAGTCAGACGCGTTATCCATTGCGCCACTGGCCCACCGGTCTTGCGGTGCTTGTTGGTGTTTGACTGGACAGAGGCCTGTCACAACATCAACTTTTTCTCATGCCATTAACAGGCCTGGCGCCAACGTTAGGAAGAGGTCCAATGAGGGGCCTGCTATGAAAAGCTTCAAGATGGAGGTGTCACATGTTTGGGATCTCGGTCTTCCTGGCGTTGCTAACGCAGCTGGGTAGCACGTTACTTGAAAACAGGGCAAGGCTGGCCGCTGGAAAAATCCAGGCATACCTCAGAGACGACGACAGTCCGTGCTATGCGCTCTGTCAACCTGGAGCTCCTTCGCCACATGCTCTGCAGAGGAAGGGATGAAAACAAAAAGCGGAGTGAGTCAGGCACCTCTTGGCACCGAGACCACGGCTGGGCTCTCCTTGTTATGTTTTGCAAGCTGATTTGATTGAATGGCAAGTTGTCGTGTTGTTAGGATATTCTTACAACGCATGTGACAGTTTCTCAGTGGATGAACTGTGATCCAGGGTCAGAGACTCTCTCCTCTCCAGGAGGAAAAGGCTAGCCTTAGTGGTCCTGCTTGAGAAGTTGCAGCAAAATCAGGTAGAGGCCCAGAGCCAGGCTTGAGGAGACGGGCTGAACAGCCCCTTCCCTGTTGGTCTAGTAATCAGGATTCGGCGCTCTCACCGCCGCGGCCCGGGTTCAATTCCCGGTCAGGGAACCTGCTTTTGCCCCACAGCGCAGCCAAGAAAATTTTTGCGTGTGAAAAAGACCTCCTTCGAGCCAGAGTCGAACCAGCGACCTAAGGATTGCCAACATTCCACCTACAGTCCTCCGCTCTACCAGCTGAGCTATCGAAGGCACACGGGTGATGAACAGAACCTCAACCTATCAGGTTTCATCTGGCGCAGTTTGAATCGCTGGCTGTTCGATAAGGGAAGCAAAGACAAGCCCAAAATCTGGCAGAGGCCCACAGCCAGGCTTGAGGAGATTCACAGAAAAGCCCTTCCCTGGTGGTCTAGTGGTTAGGATTCGGCGCTCTCACCGCCGCGGCCCGGGTTCGATTCCCGGTCAGGGAACGCGCTTTTGCCCTCCAGCAAGGCAAAGAAAGAGTTTGCGTGTGAAAAAGACCTCCTTCGAGCCGGAGTCGAACCAGCGACCTAAGGATTGCCAACATTCCACCTACAGTCCTCCGCTCTACCAGCTGAGCTATCGAAGGCACACGGGTGATGAACAGAACCTCAACCTATCAGGTTTCATCTGGCGCAGTTTGAATCGCTGGCTGTTCGATTAGGGAAGCAAAGACAAGCCCAAAATCTGGTAGAGGCCCACAGCCAGGCTTGAGGAGATTCACTGAACAGCCCTTCCCTGGTGGTCTAGTGGTTAGGATTCGGCGCTCTCACCGCCGCGGCCCGGGTTCGATTCCCGGTCAGGGAACGCGCTTTTGCCCTCCAGCAAGGCAAAGAAAGAGTTTGCGTGTGAAAAAGACCTCCTTCGAGCCGGAGTCGAACCAGCGACCTAAGGATTGCCAACATTCCACCTACAGTCCTCCGCTCTACCAGCTGAGCTATCGAAGGCACACAGGTGAGGAACAGAACCTCAACCTATCGGGTTTGTGCAGCTCCTCTGCTGGCTAAAAGTGCATCTGGCGCAGACAGAAGCGCTGGCTGTTCGATAAGGGAAGCAAAGACTATCCTAACTTCCCATACCGGGAGTCGAACCCGGGCCACCTGGGTGAAAACCAGGAATCCTGACCGCTAGACCATATGGGAAAGCCTGCAAGTGGCAATCAGGCTTGTGGGGCATTTTTCAATGGGGCATGGGAATGGTCCGAAGGGATTGTTTACTGAATTCAGTTATTACAGACTCAATGGAGGGAGCTGTCATTTGTCTCGCCCAGGGGGTGCAGCTTTCTCCCGTTCTTGTGATCGCATAATAGATACTATAAACTGGTCATTAAAGCAAGGTCCCTGGGACAGTACTTATGCGATGCATTTGAAAACACGCATGGTATTGTATGGTAACCGCTATCTCACTGACAAAAAAGCCTATCGTTGGACTGTCAATTTATAATAAAAATGAATCAATCTAATAAAAATTGTCAAAAACTATGGGCTAATAAAACAAAATAATAAAACTGCTATGGGCTGACAGCGAAGCAAAAGCTTCAGATCGAGCCAGCCAGGAGTCGAACCTAGAATCTTCTGATCCGTAGTCAGACGCGTTATCCATTGCGCCACTGGCCCACCGGTCTTGCGGTGCTTGTTGGTGTTTGACTGGACAGAGGCCTGTTACAACATCAACTTTTTCTCATGCCATTAACAGGCCTGGCACCAACGTTAGGAAGAGGTCCAATGAGGGGCCTGCTATGAAAAGCTTCAAGATGGAGGTGTCACATGTTTGGGATCTCGGTCTTCCTGGCGTTGCTAACGCAGCTGGGTAGCACGTTACTTGAAAACAGGGCAAGGCTGGCCGCTGGAAAAATCCAGGCATACCTCAGAGACGACGACAGTCCGTGCTATGCGCTCTGTCAACCTGGAGCTCCTTCGCCACATGCTCTGCAGAGGAAGGGATGAAAACAAAAAGCGGAGTGAGTCAGGCACCTCTTGGCACCGAGACCACGGCTGGGCTCTCCTTGTTATGTTTTGCAAGCTGATTTGATTGAATGGCAAGTTGTCGTGTTGTTAGGATATTCTTACAACGCATGTGACAGTTTCTCAGTGGATGAACTGTGATCCAGGGTCAGAGACTCTCTCCTCTCCAGGAGGAAAAGGCTAGCCTTAGTGGTCCTGCTTGAGAAGTTGCAGCAAAATCAGGTAGAGGCCCAGAGCCAGGCTTGAGGAGACGGGCTGAACAGCCCCTTCCCTGTTGGTCTAGTAATCAGGATTCGGCGCTCTCACCGCCGCGGCCCGGGTTCAATTCCCGGTCAGGGAACCTGCTTTTGCCCCACAGCGCAGCCAAGAAAATGTTTGCGTGTGAAAAAGACCTCCTTCGAGCCGGAGTCGAACCAGCGACCTAAGGATTGCCAACATTCCACCTACAGTCCTCCGCTCTACCAGCTGAGCTATCGAAGGCACACGGGTGATGAACAGAACCTCAACCTATCAGGTTTCATCTGGCGCAGTTTGAATCGCTGGCTGTTCGATAAGGGAAGCAAAGACAAGCCCAAAATCTGGCAGAGGCCCACAGCCAGGCTTGAGGAGATTCACTGAACAGCCCTTCCCTGGTGGTCTAGTGGTTAGGATTCGGCGCTCTCACCGCCGCGGCCCGGGTTCGATTCCCGGTCAGGGAACGCGCTTTTGCCCTCCAGCAAGGCAAAGAAAGAGTTTGCGTGTGAAAAAGACCTCCTTCGAGCCGGAGTCGAACCAGCGACCTAAGGATTGCCAACATTCCACCTACAGTCCTCCGCTCTACCAGCTGAGCTATCGAAGGCACACGGGTGATGAACAGAACCTCAACCTATCAGGTTTCATCTGGCGCAGTTTGAATCGCTGGCTGTTCGATAAGGGAAGCAAAGACAAGCCCAAAATCTGGTAGAGGCCCACAGCCAGGCTTGAGGAAATTCACTGAACAGCCCTTCCCTGGTGGTCTAGTGGTTAGGATTCGGCGCTCTCACCGCCGCGGCCCGGGTTCGATTCCCGGTCAGGGAACGGGCTTTTGCCCTCCAGCAAGGCAAAGATAGAGTTTGCGTGTGAAAAAGACCTCCTTCGAGCCGGAGTCGAACCAGCGACCTAAGGATTGCCAACATTTCACCTACAGTCCTCCGCTCTACCAGCTGAGCTATCGAAGGCACACAGGTGAGGAACAGAACCTCAACCTATCAGGTTTCATCTGGCGCAGTTTGAATCGCTGGCTGTTCGATAAGGGAAGCAAAGACAAGCCCAAAATCTGGTAGAGGCCCACAGCCAGGCTTGAGGAGATTCACTGAACAGCCCTTCCCTGGTGGTCTAGTGGTTAGGATTCGGCGCTCTCACCGCCGCGGCCCGGGTTCGATTCCCGGTCAGGGAACGCGCTTTTGCCCTCCAGCAAGGCAAAGAAAGAGTTTGCGTGTGAAAAAGACCTCCTTCGAGCCGGAGTCGAACCAGCGACCTAAGGATTGCCAACATTCCACCTACAGTCCTCCGCTCTACCAGCTGAGCTATCGAAGGCACACAGGTGAGGAACAGAACCTCAACCTATCGGGTTTGTGCAGCTCCTCTGCTGGCTAAAAGTGCATCTGGCGCAGACAGAAGCGCTGGCTGTTCGATAAGGGAAGCAAAGACTATCCTAACTTCCCATACCGGGAGTCGAACCCGGGCCGCCTGGGTGAAAACCAGGAATCCTGACCGCTAGACCATATGGGAAAGCCTGCAAGTGGCAATCAGGCTTGTGGGGCATTTTCCAATGGGGCATGGGAATGGTCCGAAGGGATTGTTTACTGAATTCAGTTATTACAGACTCAATGGAGGGAGCTGTCATTTGTCTCGCCCAGGGGGTGCAGCTTTCTCCCGTTCTTGTGATCGCATAATAGATACTATAAACTGGTCATTAAAGCAAGGTCCCTGGGACAGTACTTATGCGATGCATTTGAAAACACGCATGGTATTGTATGGTAACCGCTATCTCACTGACAAAACAGCCTATCGTTGGACTGTCAATTTATAATAAAAATGAATCAATCTAATAAAAATTGTCAAAAACTATGGGCTAATAAAACAAAATAATAAAACTGCTATGGGCTGACAGCGAAGCAAAAGCGTCAGATCGAGCCAGCCAGGAGTCGAACCTAGAATCTTCTGATCCGTAGTCAGACGCGTTATCCATTGCGCCACTGGCCCACCGGTCTTGCGGTGCTTGTTGGTGTTTGACTGGACAGAGGCCTGTCACAACATCAACTTTTTCTCATGCCATTAACAGGCCTGGCGCCAACGTTAGGAAGAGGTCCAATGAGGGGCCTGCTATGAAAAGCTTCAAGATGGAGGTGTCACATGTTTGGGATCTCGGTCTTCCTGGCGTTGCTAACGCAGCTGGGTAGCACGTTACTTGAAAACAGGGCAAGGCTGGCCGCTGGAAAAATCCAGGCATACCTCAGAGACGACGACAGTCCGTGCTATGCGCTCTGTCAACCTGGAGCTCCTTCGCCACATGCTCTGCAGAGGAAGGGATGAAAACAAAAAGCGGAGTGAGTCAGGCACCTCTTGGCACCGAGACCACGGCTGGGCTCTCCTTGTTATGTTTTGCAAGCTGATTTGATTGAATGGCAAGTTGTCGTGTTGTTAGGATATTCTTACAACGCATGTGACAGTTTCTCAGTGGATGAACTGTGATCCAGGGTCAGAGACTCTCTCCTCTCCAGGAGGAAAAGGCTAGCCTTAGTGGTCCTGCTTGAGAAGTTTCAGCAAAATCAGGTAGAGGCCCAGAGCCAGGCTTGAGGAGGCGGGCTGAACAGCCCCTTCCCTGTTGGTCTAGTAATCAGGATTCGGCGCTCTCACCGCCGCGGCCCGGGTTCAATTCCCGGTCAGGGAACCTGCTTTTGCCCCACAGCGCAGCCAAGAAAATTTTTGCGTGTGAAAAAGACCTCCTTCGAGCCAGAGTCGAACCAGCGACCTAAGGATTGCCAATATTCAACCTACAGTCCTCCGCTCTACCAGCTGAGCTATCGAAGGCACACGGGTGATGAACAGAACCTCAACCTATCAGGTTTCATCTGGCGCAGTTTGAATCGCTGGCTGTTCGATAAGGGAAGCAAAGACAAGCCCAAAATCTGGCAGAGGCCCACAGCCAGGCTTGAGGAGATTCACAGAAAAGCCCTTCCCTGGTGGTCTAGTGGTTAGGATTCGGCGCTCTCACCGCCGCGGCCCGGGTTCGATTCCCGGTCAGGGAACGCGCTTTTGCCCTCCAGCAAGGCAAAGAAAGAGTTTGCGTGTGAAAAAGACCTCCTTCGAGCCGGAGTCGAACCAGCGACCTAAGGATTGCCAACATTCCACCTACAGTCCTCCGCTCTACCAGCTGAGCTATCGAAGGCACACGGGTGATGAACAGAACCTCAACCTATCAGGTTTCATCTGGCGCAGTTTGAATCGCTGGCTGTTCGATAAGGGAAGCAAAGACAAGCCCAAAATCTGGTAGAGGCCCACAGCCAGGCTTGAGGAAATTCACTGAACAGCCCTTCCCTGGTGGTCTAGTGGTTAGGATTCGGCGCTCTCACCGCCGCGGCCCGGGTTCGATTCCCGGTCAGGGAACGCGCTTTTGCCCTCCAGCAAGGCAAAGAAAGAGTTTGCGTGTGAAAAAGACCTCCTTCGAGCCGGAGTCGAACCAGCGACCTAAGGATTGCCAACATTTCACCTACAGTCCTCCGCTCTACCAGCTGAGCTATCGAAGGCACACAGGTGAGGAACAGAACCTCAACCTATCGGGTTTGTGCAGCTCCTCTGCTGGCTAAAAGTGCATCTGGCGCAGACAGAAGCGCTGGCTGTTCGATAAGGGAAGCAAAGACTATCCTAACTTCCCATACCGGGAGTCGAACCCGGGCCGCCTGGGTGAAAACCAGGAATCCTGACCACTAGACCATATGGGAAAGCCTGCAAGTGGCAATCAGGCTTGTGGGGCATTTTCCATGTGTGTGGCCAGTACAAGGGCAGGGTTATGTTGAGCCCTTTGGCTTTTAGTGTGTGACCGTCCCCTTTAAGAATATGGGAATGGTCCGAAGGAATTGTTTACTGAATTCAGTTATTACAGACTCAATGGAGGGAGCTGTCATTTGTCTCGCCCAGGGGGTGCAGCTTTCTCCCGTTCTTGTGATCGCATAATAGATACTATAAACTGGTCATTAAAGCAAGGTCCCTGGGACAGTACTTATGCGATGCATTTGAAAACACGCATGGTATTGTATGGTAACCGCTATCTCACTGACAAAACAGCCTATCGTTGGACTGTCAATTTATAATAAAAATTAATCAATCTAATAAAAATTGTCAAAAACTATGGGCTAATAAAACAAAATAATAAAACTGCTATGGGCTGACAGCGAAGCAAAAGCGTCAGATCGAGCCAGCCAGGAGTCGAACCTAGAATCTTCTGATCCGTAGTCAGACGCGTTATCCATTGCGCCACTGGCCCACCGGTCTTGCGGTGCTTGTTGGTGTTTGACTGGACAGAGGCCTGTCACAACATCAACTTTTTCTCATGCCATTAACAGGCCTGGCGCCAACGTTAGGAAGAGGTCCAATGAGGGGCCTGCTATGAAAAGCTTCAAGATGGAGGTGTCACATGTTTGGGATCTCGGTCTTCCTGGCGTTGCTAACGCAGCTGGGTAGCACGTTACTTGAAAACAGGGCAAGGCTGGCCGCTGGAAAAATCCAGGCATACCTCAGAGACGACGACAGTCCGTGCTATGCGCTCTGTCAACCTGGAGCTCCTTCGCCACATGCTCTGCAGAGGAAGGGATGAAAACAAAAAGCGGAGTGAGTCAGGCACCTCTTGGCACCGAGACCACGGCTGGGCTCTCCTTGTTATGTTTTGCAAGCTGATTTGATTGAATGGCAAGTTGTCGTGTTGTTAGGATATTCTTACAACGCATGTGACAGTTTCTCAGTGGATGAACTGTGATCCAGGGTCAGAGACTCTCTCCTCTCCAGGAGGAAAAGGCTAGCCTTAGTGGTCCTGCTTGAGAAGTTGCAGCAAAATCAGGTAGAGGCCCAGAGCCAGGCTTGAGGAGGCGGGCTGAACAGCCCCTTCCCTGTTGGTCTAGTAATCAGGATTCGGCGCTCTCACCGCCGTGGCCCGGGTTCAATTCCCGGTCAGGGAACCTGCTTTTGCCCCACAGCGCAGCCAAGAAAATTTTTGCGTGTGAAAAAGACCTCCTTCGAGCCAGAGTCGAACCAGCGACCTAAGGATTGCCAACATTCCACCTACAGTCCTCCGCTCTACCAGCTGAGCTATCGAAGGCACACGGGTGATGAACAGAACCTCAACCTATCAGGTTTCATCTGGCGCAGTTTGAATCGCTGGCTGTTCGATAAGGGAAGCAAAGACAAGCCCAAAATCTGGCAGAGGCCCACAGCCAGGCTTGAGGAGATTCACAGAAAAGCCCTTCCCTGGTGGTCTAGTGGTTAGGATTCGGCGCTCTCACCGCCGCGGCCCGGGTTCGATTCCCGGTCAGGGAACGCGCTTTTGCCCTCCAGCAAGGCAAAGAAAGAGTTTGCGTGTGAAAAAGACCTCCTTCGAGCCGGAGTCGAACCAGCGACCTAAGGATTGCCAACATTCCACCTACAGTCCTCCGCTCTACCAGCTGAGCTATCGAAGGCACACGGGTGATGAACAGAACCTCAACCTATCAGGTTTCATCTGGCGCAGTTTGAATCGCTGGCTGTTCGATAAGGGAAGCAAAGACAAGCCCAAAATCTGGTAGAGGCCCACAGCCAGGCTTGAGGAAATTCACTGAACAGCCCTTCCCTGGTGGTCTAGTGGTTAGGATTCGGCGCTCTCACCGCCGCGGCCCGGGTTCGATTCCCGGTCAGGGAACGCGCTTTTGCCCTCCAGCAAGGCAAAGAAAGAGTTTGCGTGTGAAAAAGACCTCCTTCGAGCCGGAGTCGAACCAGCGACCTAAGGATTGCCAACATTCCACCTACAGTCCTCCGCTCTACCAGCTGAGCTATCGAAGGCACACGGGTGATGAACAGAACCTCAACCTATCAGGTTTCATCTGGCGCAGTTTGAATCGCTGGCTGTTCGATAAGGGAAGCAAAGACAAGCCCAAAATCTGGTAGAGGCCCACAGCCAGGCTTGAGGAAATTCACTGAACAGCCCTTCCCTGGTGGTCTAGTGGTTAGGATTCGGCGCTCTCACCGCCGCGGCCCGGGTTCGATTCCCGGTCAGGGAACGCGCTTTTGCACTCCAGCAAGGCAAAGAAAGAGTTTACGTGTGAAAAAGACCTCCTTCGAGCCGGAGTCGAACCAGCGACCTAAGGATTGCCAACATTCCACCTACAGTCCTCCGCTCTACCAGCTGAGCTATCGAAGGCACACGGGTGATGAACAGAACCTCAACCTATCAGGTTTCATCTGGCGCAGTTTGAATCGCTGGCTGTTCGATAAGGGAAGCAAGGACAAGCCCAAAATCTGGTAGAGGCCCACAGCGAGGCTTGAGGAGATTCACTGAACAGCCCTTCCCTGGTGGTCTAGTGGTTAGGATTCGGCGCTCTCACCGCCGCGGCCCGGGTTCGATTCCCGGTCAGGGAACGCGCTTTTGCCCTCCAGCAAGGCAAAGAAAGAGTTTGCGTGTGAAAAAGACCTCCTTCGAGCCGGAGTCGAACCAACGACCTAAGGATTGCCAACATTTCACCTACAGTCCTCCGCTCTACCAGCTGAGCTATCGAAGGCACACAGGTGAGGAACAGAACCTCAACCTATCGGGTTTGTGCAGCTCCTCTGCTGGCTAAAAGTGCATCTGGCGCAGACAGAAGCGCTGGCTGTTCGATAAGGGAAGCAAAGACTATCCTAACTTCCCATACCGGGAATCGAACCCGGGCCGCCTGGGTGAAAACCAGGAATCCTGACCACTAGACCATATGGGAAAGCCTGCAAGTGGCAATCAGGCTTGTGGGGCATTTTCCATGTGTGTGGCCAGTACAAGGGCAGGGTTATGTTGAGCCCTTTGGCTTTTAGTGTGTGACCGTCCCCTTTAAGAATATGGGAATGGTCCGAAGGAATTGTTTACTGAATTCAGTTATTACAGACTCAATGGAGGGAGCTGTCATTTGTCTCGCCCAGGGGGTGCAGCTTTCTCCCGTTCTTGTGATCGCATAATAGATACTATAAACTGGTCATTAAAGCAAGGTCCCTGGGACAGTACTTATGCGATGCATTTGAAAACACGCATGGTATTGTATGGTAACCGCTATCTCACTGACAAAACAGCCTATCGTTGGACTGTCAATTTATAATAAAAATGAATCAATCTAATAAAAATTGTCAAAAACTATGGGCTAATAAAACAAAATAATAAAACTGCTATGGGCTGACAGCGAAGCAAAAGCGTCAGATCGAGCCAGCCAGGAGTCGAACCTAGAATCTTCTGATCCGTAGTCAGACGCGTTATCCATTGCGCCACTGGCCCACCGGTCTTGCGGTGCTTGTTGGTGTTTGACTGGACAGAGGCCTGTCACAACATCAACTTTTTCTCATGCCATTAACAGGCCTGGCGCCAACGTTAGGAAGAGGTCCAATGAGGGGCCTGCTATGAAAAGCTTCAAGATGGAGGTGTCACATGTTTGGGATCTCTGTCTTCCTGGCGTTGCTAACGCAGCTGGGTAGCACGTTACTTGAAAACAGGGCAAGGCTGGCCGCTGGAAAAATCCAGGCATACCTCAGAGACGACGACAGTCCGTGCTATGCGCTCTGTCAACCTGGAGCTCCTTCGCCACATGCTCTGCAGAGGAAGGGATGAAAACAAAAAGCGGAGTGAGTCAGGCACCTCTTGGCACCGAGACCACGGCTGGGCTCTCCTTGTTATGTTTTGCAAGCTGATTTGATTGAATGGCAAGTTGTCGTGTTGTTAGGATATTCTTACAACGCATGTGACAGTTTCTCAGTGGATGAACTGTGATCCAGGGTCAGAGACTCTCTCCTCTCCAGGAGGAAAAGGCTAGCCTTAGTGGTCCTGCTTGAGAAGTTGCAGCAAAATCAGGTAGAGGCCCAGAGCCAGGCTTGAGGAGGCGGGCTGAACAGCCCCTTCCCTGTTGGTCTAGTAATCAGGATTCGGCGCTCTCACCGCCGCGGCCCGGGTTCAATTCCCGGTCAGGGAACCTGCTTTTGCCCCACAGCGCAGCCAAGAAAATTTTTGCGTGTGAAAAAGACCTCCTTCGAGCCAGAGTCGAACCAGCGACCTAAGGATTGCCAACATTCCACCTACAGTCCTCCGCTCTACCAGCTGAGCTATCGAAGGCACACGGGTGATGAACAGAACCTCAACCTATCAGGTTTCATCTGGCGCAGTTTGAATCGCTGGCTGTTCGATAAGGGAAGCAAAGACAAGCCCAAAATCTGGCAGAGGCCCACAGCCAGGCTTGAGGAGATTCACAGAAAAGCCCTTCCCTGGTGGTCTAGTGGTTAGGATTCGGCGCTCTCACCGCCGCGGCCCGGGTTCGATTCCCGGTCAGGGAACGCGCTTTTGCCCTCCAGCAAGGCAAAGAAAGAGTTTGCGTGTGAAAAAGACCTCCTTCGAGCCGGAGTCGAACCAGCGACCTAAGGATTGCCAACATTCCACCTACAGTCCTCCGCTCTACCAGCTGAGCTATCGAAGGCACACGGGTGATGAACAGAACCTCAACCTATCAGGTTTCATCTGGCGCAGTTTGAATCGCTGGCTGTTCGATAAGGGAAGCAAAGACAAGCCCAAAATCTGGTAGAGGCCCACAGCCAGGCTTGAGGAAATTCACTGAACAGCCCTTCCCTGGTGGTCTAGTGGTTAGGATTCGGCGCTCTCACCGCCGCGGCCCGGGTTCGATTCCCGGTCAGGGAACGTGCTTTTGCACTCCAGCAAGGCAAAGAAAGAGTTTACGTGTGAAAAAGACCTCCTTCGAGCTGGAGTCGAACCAGCGACCTAAGGATTGCCAACATTCCACCTACAGTCCTCCGCTCTACCAGCTGAGCTATCGAAGGCACACGGGTGATGAACAGAACCTCAACCTATCAGGTTTCATCTGGCGCAGTTTGAATCGCTGGCTGTTCGATAAGGGAAGCAAGGACAAGCCCAAAATCTGGTAGAGGCCCACAGCCAGGCTTGAGGAGATTCACTGAACAGCCCTTCCCTGGTGGTCTAGTGGTTAGGATTCGGCGCTCTCACCGCCGCGGCCCGGGTTCGATTCCCGGTCAGGGAACGCGCTTTTGCCCTCCAGCAAGGCAAAGAAAGAGTTTGCGTGTGAAAAAGACCTCCTTCGAGCCGGAGTCGAACCAGCGACCTAAGGATTGCCAACATTCCACCTACAGTCCTCCGCTCTACCAGCTGAGCTATCGAAGGCACACAGGTGAGGAACAGAACCTCAACCTATCGGGTTTGTGCAGCTCCTCTGCTGGCTAAAAGTGCATCTGGCGCAGACAGAAGCGCTGGCTGTTCGATAAGGGAAGCAAAGACTATCCTAACTTCCCATACCGGGAGTCGAACCCGGGCCGCCTGGGTGAAAACCAGGAATCCTGACCGCTAGACCATATGGGAAAGCCTGCAAGTGGCAATCAGGCTTGTGGGGCATTTTCCAATGGGGCATGGGAATGGTCCGAAGGGATTGTTTACTGAATTCAGTTATTACAGACTCAATGGAGGGAGCTGTCATTTGTCTCGCCCAGGGGGTGCAGCTTTCTCCCGTTCTTGTGATCGCATAATAGATACTATAAACTGGTCATTAAAGCAAGGTCCCTGGGACAGTACTTATGCGATGCATTTGAAAACACGCATGGTATTGTATGGTAACCGCTATCTCACTGACAAAAAAGCCTATCGTTGGACTGTCAATTTATAATAAAAATGAATCAATCTAATAAAAATTGTCAAAAACTATGGGCTAATAAAACAAAATAATAAAACTGCTATGGGCTGACAGCGAAGCAAAAGCGTCAGATCGAGCCAGCCAGGAGTCGAACCTAGAATCTTCTGATCCGTAGTCAGACGCGTTATCCATTGCGCCACTGGCCCACCGGTCTTGCGGTGCTTGTTGGTGTTTGACTGGACAGAGGCCTGTTACAACATCAACTTTTTCTCATGCCATTAACAGGCCTGGCACCAACGTTAGGAAGAGGTCCAATGAGGGGCCTGCTATGAAAAGCTTCAAGATGGAGGTGTCACATGTTTGGGATCTCGGTCTTCCTGGCGTTGCTAACGCAGCTGGGTAGCACGTTACTTGAAAACAGGGCAAGGCTGGCCGCTGGAAAAATCCAGGCATACCTCAGAGACGACGACAGTCCGTGCTATGCGCTCTGTCAACCTGGAGCTCCTTCGCCACATGCTCTGCAGAGGAAGGGATGAAAACAAAAAGCGGAGTGAGTCAGGCACCTCTTGGCACCGAGACCACGGCTGGGCTCTCCTTGTTATGTTTTGCAAGCTGATTTGATTGAATGGCAAGTTGTCGTGTTGTTAGGATATTCTTACAACGCATGTGACAGTTTCTCAGTGGATGAACTGTGATCCAGGGTCAGAGACTCTCTCCTCTCCAGGAGGAAAAGGCTAGCGTTAGTGGTCCTGCTTGAGAAGTTTCGGCAAAATCAGGTAGAGGCCCAGAGCCAGGCTTGAGGAGACGGGCTGAACAGCCCCTTCCCTGTTGGTCTAGTAATCAGGATTCGGCGCTCTCACCGCCGCGGCCCGGGTTCAATTCCCGGTCAGGGAACCTGCTTTTGCCCCACAGCGCAGCCAAGAAAATGTTTGCGTGTGAAAAAGACCTCCTTCGAGCCGGAGTCGAACCAGCGACCTAAGGATTGCCAACATTCCACCTACAGTCCTCCGCTCTACCAGCTGAGCTATCGAAGGCACACGGGTGATGAACAGAACCTCAACCTATCAGGTTTCATCTGGCGCAGTTTGAATCGCTGGCTGTTCGATAAGGGAAGCAAAGACAAGCCCAAAATCTGGCAGAGGCCCACAGCCAGGCTTGAGGAGATTCACTGAACAGCCCTTCCCTGGTGGTCTAGTGGTTAGGATTTGGCGCTCTCACCGCCGCGGCCCGGGTTCGATTCCCGGTCAGGGAACGCGCTTTTGCCCTCCAGCAAGGCAAAGAAAGAGTTTGCGTGTGAAAAAGACCTCCTTCGAGCCGGAGTCGAACCAGCGACCTAAGGATTGCCAACATTCCACCTACAGTCCTCCGCTCTACCAGCTGAGCTATCGAAGGCACACGGGTGATGAACAGAACCTCAACCTATCAGGTTTCATCTGGCGCAGTTTGAATCGCTGGCTGTTCGATAAGGGAAGCAAAGACAAGCCCAAAATCTGGTAGAGGCCCACAGCCAGGCTTGAGGAAATTCACTGAACAGCCCTTCCCTGGTGGTCTAGTGGTTAGGATTCGGCGCTCTCACCGCCGCGGCCCGGGTTCGATTCCCGGTCAGGGAACGCGCTTTTGCCCTCCAGCAAGGCAAAGAAAGAGTTTGCGTGTGAAAAAGACCTCCTTCGAGCCGGAGTCGAACCAGCGACCTAAGGATTGCCAACATTTCACCTACAGTCCTCCGCTCTACCAGCTGAGCTATCGAAGGCACACAGGTGAGGAACAGAACCTCAACCTATCGGGTTTGTGCAGCTCCTCTGCTGGCTAAAAGTGCATCTGGCGCAGACAGAAGCGCTGGCTGTTCGATAAGGGAAGCAAAGACTATCCTAACTTCCCATACCGGGAGTCGAACCCGGGCCGCCTGGGTGAAAACCAGGAATCCTGACCGCTAGACCATATGGGAAAGCCTGCAAGTGGCAATCAGGGTTGTGGGGCATTTTCCATGTGTGTGGCCAGTACAAGGGCAGGGTTATGTTGAGCCCTTTGGCTTTTAGTGTGTGACCGTCCCCTTTAAGAATATGGGAATGGTCCGAAGGAATTGTTTACTGAATTCAGTTATTACAGACTCAATGGAGGGAGCTGTCATTTGTCTCGCCCAGGGGGTGCAGCTTTCTCCCGTTCTTGTGATCGCATAATAGATACTATAAACTGGTCATTAAAGCAAGGTCCCTGGGACAGTACTTATGCGATGCATTTGAAAACACGCATGGTATTGTATGGTAACCGCTATCTCACTGACAAAACAGCCTATCGTTGGACTGTCAATTTATAATAAAAATGAATCAATCTAATAAAAATTGTCAAAAACTATGGGCTAATAAAACAAAATAATAAAACTGCTATGGGCTGACAGCGAAGCAAAAGCGTCAGATCGAGCCAGCCAGGAGTCGAACCTAGAATCTTCTGATCCGTAGTCAGACGCGTTATCCATTGCGCCACTGGCCCACCGGTCTTGCGGTGCTTGTTGGTGTTTGACTGGACAGAGGCCTGTCACAACATCAACTTTTTCTCATGCCATTAACAGGCCTGGCGCCAACGTTAGGAAGAGGTCCAATGAGGGGCCTGCTATGAAAAGCTTCAAGATGGAGGTGTCACATGTTTGGGATCTCGGTCTTCCTGGCGTTGCTAACGCAGCTGGGTAGCACGTTACTTGAAAACAGGGCAAGGCTGGCCGCTGGAAAAATCCAGGCATACCTCAGAGACGACGACAGTCCGTGCTATGCGCTCTGTCAACCTGGAGCTCCTTCGCCACATGCTCTGCAGAGGAAGGGATGAAAACAAAAAGCGGAGTGAGTCAGGCACCTCTTGGCACCGAGACCACGGCTGGGCTCTCCTTGTTATGTTTTGCAAGCTGATTTGATTGAATGGCAAGTTGTCGTGTTGTTAGGATATTCTTACAACGCATGTGACAGTTTCTCAGTGGATGAACTGTGATCCAGGGTCAGAGACTCTCTCCTCTCCAGGAGGAAAAGGCTAGCCTTAGTGGTCCTGCTTGAGAAGTTGCAGCAAAATCAGGTAGAGGCCCAGAGCCAGGCTTGAGGAGGCGGGCTGAACAGCCCCTTCCCTGTTGGTCTAGTAATCAGGATTCGGCGCTCTCACCGCCGCGGCCCGGGTTCAATTCCCGGTCAGGGAACCTGCTTTTGCCCCACAGCGCAGCCAAGAAAATTTTTGCGTGTGAAAAAGACCTCCTTCGAGCCAGAGTCGAACCAGCGACCTAAGGATTGCCAACATTCCACCTACAGTCCTCCGCTCTACCAGCTGAGCTATCGAAGGCACACGGGTGATGAACAGAACCTCAACCTATCAGGTTTCATCTGGCGCAGTTTGAATCGCTGGCTGTTCGATAAGGGAAGCAAAGACAAGCCCAAAATCTGGCAGAGGCCCACAGCCAGGCTTGAGGAGATTCACAGAAAAGCCCTTCCCTGGTGGTCTAGTGGTTAGGATTCGGCGCTCTCACCGCCGCGGCCCGGGTTCGATTCCCGGTCAGGGAACGCGCTTTTGCCCTCCAGCAAGGCAAAGAAAGAGTTTGCGTGTGAAAAAGACCTCCTTCGAGCCGGAGTCGAACCAGCGACCTAAGGATTGCCAACATTCCACCTACAGTCCTCCGCTCTACCAGCTGAGCTATCGAAGGCACACGGGTGATGAACAGAACCTCAACCTATCAGGTTTCATCTGGCGCAGTTTGAATCGCTGGCTGTTCGATAAGGGAAGCAAGGACAAGCCCAAAATCTGGTAGAGGCCCACAGCCAGGCTTGAGGAGATTCACTGAACAGCCCTTCCCTGGTGGTCTAGTGGTTAGGATTCGGCGCTCTCACCGCCGCGGCCCGGGTTCGATTCCCGGTCAGGGAACGCGCTTTTGCCCTCCAGCAAGGCAAAGAAAGAGTTTGCGTGTGAAAAAGACCTCCTTCGAGCCGGAGTCGAACCAGCGACCTAAGGATTGCCAACATTCCACCTACAGTCCTCCGCTCTACCAGCTGAGCTATCGAAGGCACACAGGTGAGGAACAGAACCTCAACCTATCGGGTTTGTGCAGCTCCTCTGCTGGCTAAAAGTGCATCTGGCGCAGACAGAAGCGCTGGCTGTTCGATAAGGGAAGCAAAGACTATCCTAACTTCCCATACCGGGAGTCGAACCCGGGCCGCCTGGGTGAAAACCAGGAATCCTGACCGCTAGACCATATGGGAAAGCCTGCAAGTGGCAATCAGGCTTGTGGGGCATTTTCCAATGGGGCATGGGAATGGTCCGAAGGGATTGTTTACTGAATTCAGTTATTACAGACTCAATGGAGGGAGCTGTCATTTGTCTCGCCCAGGGGGTGCAGATTTCTCCCGTTCTTGTGATCGCATAATAGATACTATAAACTGGTCATTAAAGCAAGGTCCCTGGGACAGTACTTATGCGATGCATTTGAAAACACGCATGGTATTGTATGGTAACCGCTATCTCACTGACAAAAAAGCCTATCGTTGGACTGTCAATTTATAATAAAAATGAATCAATCTAATAAAAATTGTCAAAAACTATGGGCTAATAAAACAAAATAATAAAACTGCTATGGGCTGACAGCGAAGCAAAAGCGTCAGATCGAGCCAGCCAGGAGTCGAACCTAGAATCTTCTGATCCGTAGTCAGACGCGTTATCCATTGCGCCACTGGCCCACCGGTCTTGCGGAGCTTGTTGGTGTTTGACTGGACAGAGGCCTGTTACAACATCAACTTTTTCTCATGCCATTAACAGGCCTGGCACCAACGTTAGGAAGAGGTCCAATGAGGGGCCTGCTATGAAAAGCTTCAAGATGGAGGTGTCACATGTTTGGGATCTCGGTCTTCCTGGCGTTGCTAACGCAGCTGGGTAGCACGTTACTTGAAAACAGGGCAAGGCTGGCCGCTGGAAAAATCCAGGCATACCTCAGAGACGACGACAGTCCGTGCTATGCGCTCTGTCAACCTGGAGCTCCTTCGCCACATGCTCTGCAGAGGAAGGGATGAAAACAAAAAGCGGAGTGAGTCAGGCACCTCTTGGCACCGAGACCACGGCTGGGCTCTCCTTGTTATGTTTTGCAAGCTGATTTGATTGAATGGCAAGTTGTCGTGTTGTTAGGATATTCTTACAACGCATGTGACAGTTTCTCAGTGGATGAACTGTGATCCAGGGTCAGAGACTCTCTCCTCTCCAGGAGGAAAAGGCTAGCCTTAGTGGTCCTGCTTGAGAAGTTTCAGCAAAATCAGGTAGAGGCCCAGAGCCAGGCTTGAGGAGACGGGCTGAACAGCCCCTTCCCTGTTGGTCTAGTAATCAGGATTCGGCGCTCTCACCGCCGCGGCCAGGGTTCAATTCCCGGTCAGGGAACCTGCTTTTGCCCCACAGCGCAGCCAAGAAAATGTTTGCGTGTGAAAAAGACCTCCTTCGAGCCGGAGTCGAACCAGCGACCTAAGGATTGCCAACATTCCACCTACAGTCCTCCGCTCTACCAGCTGAGCTATCGAAGGCACACGGGTGATGAACAGAACCTCAACCTATCAGGTTTCATCTGGCGCAGTTTGAATCGCTGGCTGTTCGATAAGGGAAGCAAAGACAAGCCCAAAATCTGGCAGAGGCCCACAGCCAGGCTTGAGGAAATTCACTGAACAGCCCTTCCCTGGTGGTCTAGTGGTTAGGATTCGGCGCTCTCACCGCCGCGGCCCGGGTTCGATTCCCGGTCAGGGAACGCGCTTTTGCCCTCCAGCAAGGCAAAGAAAGAGTTTGCGTGTGAAAAAGACCTCCTTCGAGCCGGAGTCGAACCAGCGACCTAAGGATTGCCAACATTCCACCTACAGTCCTCCGCTCTACCAGCTGAGCTATCGAAGGCACACGGGTGATGAACAGAACCTCAACCTATCAGGTTTCATCTGGCGCAGTTTGAATCGCTGGCTGTTCGATAAGGGAAGCAAAGACAAGCCCAAAATCTGGTAGAGGCCCACAGCCAGGCTTGAGGAAATTCACTGAACAGCCCTTCCCTGGTGGTCTAGTGGTTAGGATTCGGCTCCCTCACCGCCGCGGCCCGGGTTCGATTCCCGGTCAGGGAACGCGCTTTTGCCCTCCAGCAAGGCAAAGAAAGAGTTTGCGTGTGAAAAAGACCTCCTTCGAGCCGGAGTCGAATCAGCGACCTAAGGATTGCCAACATTTCACCTACAGTCCTCCGCTCTACCAGCTGAGCTATCGAAGGCACACAGGTGAGGAACAGAACCTCAACCTATCGGGTTTGTGCAGCTCCTCTGCTGGCTAAAAGTGCATCTGGCGCAGACAGAAGCGCTGGCTGTTCGATAAGGGAAGCAAAGACTATCCTAACTTCCCATACCGGGAGTCGAACCCGGGCCGCCTGGGTGAAAACCAGGAATCCTGACCGCTAGACCATATGGGAAAGCCTGCAAGTGGCAATCAGGCTTGTGGGGCATTTTCCATGTGTGTGGCCAGTACAAGGGCAGGGTTATGTTGAGCCCTTTGGCTTTTAGTGTGTGACCGTCCCCTTTAAGAATATGGGAATGGTCCGAAGGAATTGTTTACTGAATTCAGTTATTACAGACTCAATGGAGGGAGCTGTCATTTGTCTCGCCCAGGGGGTGCAGCTTTCTCCCGTTCTTGTGATCGCATAATAGATACTATAAACTGGTCATTAAAGCAAGGTCCCTGGGACAGTACTTATGCGATGCATTTGAAAACACGCATGGTATTGTATGGTAACCGCTATCTCACTGACAAAACAGCCTATCGTTGGACTGTCAATTTATAATAAAAATGAATCAATCTAATAAAAATTGTCAAAAACTATGGGCTAATAAAACAAAATAATAAAACTGCTATGGGCTGACAGCGAAGCAAAAGCGTCAGATCGAGCCAGCCAGGAGTCGAACCTAGAATCTTCTGATCCGTAGTCAGACGCGTTATCCATTGCGCCACTGGCCCACCGGTCTTGCGGTGCTTGTTGGTGTTTGACTGGACAGAGGCCTGTCACAACATCAACTTTTTCTCATGCCATTAACAGGCCTGGCGCCAACGTTAGGAAGAGGTCCAATGAGGGGCCTGCTATGAAAAGCTTCAAGATGGAGGTGTCACATGTTTGGGATCTCGGTCTTCCTGGCGTTGCTAACGCAGCTGGGTAGCACGTTACTTGAAAACAGGGCAAGGCTGGCCGCTGGAAAAATCCAGGCATACCTCAGAGACGACGACAGTCCGTGCTATGCGCTCTGTCAACCTGGAGCTCCTTCGCCACATGCTCTGCAGAGGAAGGGATGAAAACAAAAAGCGGAGTGAGTCAGGCACCTCTTGGCACCGAGACCACGGCTGGGCTCTCCTTGTTATGTTTTGCAAGCTGATTTGATTGAATGGCAAGTTGTCGTGTTGTTAGGATATTCTTACAACGCATGTGACAGTTTCTCAGTGGATGAACTGTGATCCAGGGTCAGAGACTCTCTCCTCTCCAGGAGGAAAAGGCTAGCCTTAGTGGTCCTGCTTGAGAAGTTGCAGCAAAATCAGGTAGAGGCCCAGAGCCAGGCTTGAGGAGGCGGGCTGAACAGCCCCTTCCCTGTTGGTCTAGTAATCAGGATTCGGCGCTCTCACCGCCGTGGCCCGGGTTCAATTCCCGGTCAGGGAACCTGCTTTTGCCCCACAGCGCAGCCAAGAAAATTTTTGCGTGTGAAAAAGACCTCCTTCGAGCCAGAGTCGAACCAGCGACCTAAGGATTGCCAACATTCCACCTACAGTCCTCCGCTCTACCAGCTGAGCTATCGAAGGCACACGGGTGATGAACAGAACCTCAACCTATCAGGTTTCATCTGGCGCAGTTTGAATCGCTGGCTGTTCGATAAGGGAAGCAAAGACAAGCCCAAAATCTGGCAGAGGCCCACAGCCAGGCTTGAGGAAATTCACTGAACAGCCCTTCCCTGGTGGTCTAGTGGTTAGGATTCGGCGCTCTCACCGCCGCGGCCCGGGTTCGATTCCCGGTCAGGGAACGCGCTTTTGCACTCCAGCAAGGCAAAGAAAGAGTTTACGTGTGAAAAAGACCTCCTTCGAGCCGGAGTCGAACCAGCGACCTAAGGATTGCCAACATTCCACCTACAGTCCTCCGCTCTACCAGCTGAGCTATCGAAGGCACACGGGTGATGAACAGAACCTCAACCTATCAGGTTTCATCTGGCGCAGTTTGAATCGCTGGCTGTTCGATAAGGGAAGCAAAGACAAGCCCAAAATCTGGTAGAGGCCCACAGCCAGGCTTGAGGAGATTCACTGAACAGCCCTTCCCTGGTGGTCTAGTGGTTAGGATTCGGCGCTCTCACCGCCGCGGCCCGGGTTCGATTCCCGGTCAGGGAACGCGCTTTTGCCCTCCAGCAAGGCAAAGAAAGAGTTTGCGTGTGAAAAAGACCTCCTTCGAGCCGGAGTCGAACCAGCGACCTAAGGATTGCCAACATTCCACCTACAGTCCTCCGCTCTACCAGCTGAGCTATCGAAGGCACACAGGTGAGGAACAGAACCTCAACCTATCGGGTTTGTGCAGCTCCTCTGCTGGCTAAAAGTGCATCTGGCGCAGACAGAGGCGCTGGCTGTTCGATAAGGGAAGCAAAGACTATCCTAACTTCCCATACCGGGAGTCGAACCCGGGCCGCCTGGGTGAAAACCAGGAATCCTGACCGCTAGACCATATGGGAAAGCCTGCAAGTGGCAATCAGGCTTGTGGGGCATTTTCCAATGGGGCATGGGAATGGTCCGAAGGGATTGTTTACTGAATTCAGTTATTACAGACTCAATGGAGGGAGCTGTCATTTGTCTCGCCCAGGGGGTGCAGCTTTCTCCCGTTCTTGTGATCGCATAATAGATACTATAAACTGGTCATTAAAGCAAGGTCCCTGGGACAGTACTTATGCGATGCATTTGAAAACACGCATGGTATTGTATGGTAACCGCTATCTCACTGACAAAAAAGCCTATCGTTGGACTGTCAATTTATAATAAAAATGAATCAATCTAATAAAAATTGTCAAAAACTATGGGCTAATAAAACAAAATAATAAAACTGCTATGGGCTGACAGCGAAGCAAAAGCGTCAGATCGAGCCAGCCAGGAGTCGAACCTAGAATCTTCTGATCCGTAGTCAGACGCGTTATCCATTGCGCCACTGGCCCACCGGTCTTGCGGTGCTTGTTGGTGTTTGACTGGACAGAGGCCTGTTACAACATCAACTTTTTCTCATGCCATTAACAGGCCTGGCACCAACGTTAGGAAGAGGTCCAATGAGGGGCCTGCTATGAAAAGCTTCAAGATGGAGGTGTCACATGTTTGGGATCTCGGTCTTCCTGGCGTTGCTAACGCAGCTGGGTAGCACGTTACTTGAAAACAGGGCAAGGCTGGCCGCTGGAAAAATCCAGGCATACCTCAGAGACGACGACAGTCCGTGCTATGCGCTCTGTCAACCTGGAGCTCCTTCGCCACATGCTCTGCAGAGGAAGGGATGAAAACAAAAAGCGGAGTGAGTCAGGCACCTCTTGGCACCGAGACCACGGCTGGGCTCTCCTTGTTATGTTTTGCAAGCTGATTTGATTGAATGGCAAGTTGTCGTGTTGTTAGGATATTCTTACAACGCATGTGACAGTTTCTCAGTGGATGAACTGTGATCCAGGGTCAGAGACTCTCTCCTCTCCAGGAGGAAAAGGCTAGCCTTAGTGGTCCTGCTTGAGAAGTTTCAGCAAAATCAGGTAGAGGCCCAGAGCCAGGCTTGAGGAGACGGGCTGAACAGCCCCTTCCCTGTTGGTCTAGTAATCAGGATTCGGCGCTCTCACCGCCGCGGCCCGGGTTCAATTCCCGGTCAGGGAACCTGCTTTTGCCCCACAGCGCAGCCAAGAAAATGTTTGCGTGTGAAAAAGACCTCCTTCGAGCCGGAGTCGAACCAGCGACCTAAGGATTGCCAACATTCCACCTACAGTCCTCCGCTCTACCAGCTGAGCTATCGAAGGCACACGGGTGATGAACAGAACCTCAACCTATCAGGTTTCATCTGGCGCAGTTTGAATCGCTGGCTGTTCGATAAGGGAAGCAAAGACAAGCCCAAAATCTGGCAGAGGCCCACAGCCAGGCTTGAGGAGATTCACTGAACAGCCCTTCCCTGGTGGTCTAGTGGTTAGGATTCGGCGCTCTCACCGCCGCGGCCCGGGTTCGATTCCCGGTCAGGGAACGCGCTTTTGCCCTCCAGCAAGGCAAAGAAAGAGTTTGCGTGTGAAAAAGACCTCCTTCGAGCCGGAGTCGAACCAGCGACCTAAGGATTGCCAACATTCCACCTACAGTCCTCCGCTCTACCAGCTGAGCTATCGAAGGCACACGGGTGATGAACAGAACCTCAACCTATCAGGTTTCATCTGGCGCAGTTTGAATCGCTGGCTGTTCGATAAGGGAAGCAAAGACAAGCCCAAAATCTGGTAGAGGCCCACAGCCAGGCTTGAGGAAATTCACTGAACAGCCCTTCCCTGGTGGTCTAGTGGTTAGGATTCGGCGCTCTCACCGCCGCGGCCCGGGTTCGATTCCCGGTCAGGGAACGCGCTTTTGCCCTCCAGCAAGGCAAAGAAAGAGTTTGCGTGTGAAAAAGACCTCCTTCGAGCCGGAGTCGAACCAGCGACCTAAGGATTGCCAACATTTCACCTACAGTCCTCCGCTCTACCAGCTGAGCTATCGAAGGCACACAGGTGAGGAACAGAACCTCAACCTATCGGGTTTGTGCAGCTCCTCTGCTGGCTAAAAGTGCATCTGGCGCAGACAGAAGCGCTGGCTGTTCGATAAGGGAAGCAAAGACTATCCTAACTTCCCATACCGGGAGTCGAACCCGGGCCGCCTGGGTGAAAACCAGGAATCCTGACCGCTAGACCATATGGGAAAGCCTGCAAGTGGCAATCAGGCTTGTGGGGCATTTTCCATGTGTGTGGCCAGTACAAGGGCAGGGTTATGTTGAGCCCTTTGGCTTTTAGTGTGTGACCGTCCCCTTTAAGAATATGGGAATGGTCCGAAGGAATTGTTTACTGAATTCAGTTATTACAGACTCAATGGAGGGAGCTGTCATTTGTCTCGCCCAGGGGGTGCAGCTTTCTCCCGTTCTTGTGATCGCATAATAGATACTATAAACTGGTCATTAAAGCAAGGTCCCTGGGACAGTACTTATGCGATGCATTTGAAAACACGCATGGTATTGTATGGTAACCGCTATCTCACTGACAAAACAGCCTATCGTTGGACTGTCAATTTATAATAAAAATGAATCAATCTAATAAAAATTGTCAAAAACTATGGGCTAATAAAACAAAATAATAAAACTGCTATGGGCTGACAGCGAAGCAAAAGCGTCAGATCGAGCCAGCCAGGAGTCGAACCTAGAATCTTCTGATCCGTAGTCAGACGCGTTATCCATTGCGCCACTGGCCCACCGGTCTTGCGGTGCTTGTTGGTGTTTGACTGGACAGAGGCCTGTCACAACATCAACTTTTTCTCATGCCATTAACAGGCCTGGCGCCAACGTTAGGAAGAGGTCCAATGAGGGGCCTGCTATGAAAAGCTTCAAGATGGAGGTGTCACATGTTTGGGATCTCGGTCTTCCTGGCGTTGCTAACGCAGCTGGGTAGCACGTTACTTGAAAACAGGGCAAGGCTGGCCGCTGGAAAAATCCAGGCATACCTCAGAGACGACGACAGTCCGTGCTATGCGCTCTGTCAACCTGGAGCTCCTTCGCCACATGCTCTGCAGAGGAAGGGATGAAAACAAAAAGCGGAGTGAGTCAGGCACCTCTTGGCACCGAGACCACGGCTGGGCTCTCCTTGTTATGTTTTGCAAGCTGATTTGATTGAATGGCAAGTTGTCGTGTTGTTAGGATATTCTTACAACGCATGTGACAGTTTCTCAGTGGATGAACTGTGATCCAGGGTCAGAGACTCTCTCCTCTCCAGGAGGAAAAGGCTAGCCTTAGTGGTCCTGCTTGAGAAGTTGCAGCAAAATCAGGTAGAGGCCCAGAGCCAGGCTTGAGGAGGCGGGCTGAACAGCCCCTTCCCTGTTGGTCTAGTAATCAGGATTCGGCGCTCTCACCGCCGCGGCCCGGGTTCAATTCCCGGTCAGGGAACCTGCTTTTGCCCCACAGCGCAGCCAAGAAAATTTTTGCGTGTGAAAAAGACCTCCTTCGAGCCAGAGTCGAACCAGCAACCTAAGGATTGCCAACATTCCACCTACAGTCCTCCGCTCTACCAGCTGAGCTATCGAAGGCACACGGGTGATGAACAGAACCTCAACCTATCAGGTTTCATCTGGCGCAGTTTGAATCGCTGGCTGTTCGATAAGGGAAGCAAAGACAAGCCCAAAATCTGGCAGAGGCCCACAGCCAGGCTTGAGGAGATTCACAGAAAAGCCCTTCCCTGGTGGTCTAGTGGTTAGGATTCGGCGCTCTCACCGCCGCGGCCCGGGTTCGATTCCCGGTCAGGGAACGCGCTTTTGCCCTCCAGCAAGGCAAAGAAAGAGTTTGCGTGTGAAAAAGACCTCCTTCGAGCCGGAGTCGAACCAGCGACCTAAGGATTGCCAACATTCCACCTACAGTCCTCCGCTCTACCAGCTGAGCTATCGAAGGCACACGGGTGATGAACAGAACCTCAACCTATCAGGTTTCATCTGGCGCAGTTTGAATCGCTGGCTGTTCGATAAGGGAAGCAAAGACAAGCCCAAAATCTGGTAGAGGCCCACAGCCAGGCTTGAGGAAATTCACTGAACAGCCCTTCCCTGGTGGTCTAGTGGTTAGGATTCGGCGCTCTCACCGCCGCGGCCCGGGTTCGATTCCCGGTCAGGGAACGCGCTTTTGCCCTCCAGCAAGGCAAAGAAAGAGTTTGCGTGTGAAAAAGACCTCCTTCGAGCCGGAGTCGAACCAGCGACCTAAGGATTGCCAACATTCCACCTACAGTCCTCCGCTCTACCAGCTGAGCTATCGAAGGCACACGGGTGATGAACAGAACCTCAACCTATCAGGTTTCATCTGGCGCAGTTTGAATCGCTGGCTGTTCGATAAGGGAAGCAAAGACAAGCCCAAAATCTGGTAGAGGCCCACAGCCAGGCTTGAGGAAATTCACTGAACAGCCCTTCCCTGGTGGTCTAGTGGTTAGGATTCGGCGCTCTCACCGCCACGGCCCGGGTTCGATTCCCGGTCAGGGAAGCGCTTTTGCACTCCAGCAAGGCAAAGAAAGAGTTTACGTGTGAAAAAGACCTCCTTCGAGCCGGAGTCGAACCAGCGACCTAAGGATTGCCAACATTCCACCTACAGTCCTCCGCTCTACCAGCTGAGCTATCGAAGGCACACGGGTGATGAACAGAACCTCAACCTATCAGGTTTCATCTGGCGCAGTTTGAATCGCTGGCTGTTCGATAAGGGAAGCAAAGACAAGCCCAAAATCTGGTAGAGGCCCACAGGCAGGCTTGAGGAGATTCACTGAACAGCCCTTCCCTGGTGGTCTAGTGGTTAGGATTCGGCGCTCTCACCGCCGCGGCCCGGGTTCGATTCCCGGTCAGGGAACGCGCTTTTGCCCTCCAGCAAGGCAAAGAAAGAGTTTGCGTGTGAAAAAGACCTCCTTCGAGCCGGAGTCGAACCAGCGACCTAAGGATTGCCAACATTCCACCTACAGTCCTCCGCTCTACCAGCTGAGCTATCGAAGGCACACAGGTGAGGAACAGAACCTCAACCTATCGGGTTTGTGCAGCTCCTCTGCTGGCTAAAAGTGCATCTGGCGCAGACAGAAGCTCTGGCTGTTCGATAAGGGAAGCAAAGACTATCCTAACTTCCCATACCGGGAGTCGAACCCGGGCCGCCTGGGTGAAAACCAGGAATCCTGACCGCTAGACCATATGGGAAAGCCTGCAAGTGGCAATCAGGCTTGTGGGCCATTTTCCAATGGGGCATGGGAATGGTCCGAAGGGATTGTTTACTGAATTCAGTTATTACAGACTCAATGGAGGGAGCTGTCATTTGTCTCGCCCAGGGGGTGCAGCTTTCTCCCGTTCTTGTGATCGCATAATAGATACTATAAACTGGTCATTAAAGCAAGGTCCCTGGGACAGTACTTATGCGATGCATTTGAAAACACGCATGGTATTGTATGGTAACCGCTATCTCACTGACAAAAAAGCCTATCGTTGGACTGTCAATTTATAATAAAAATGAATCAATCTAATAAAAATTGTCAAAAACTATGGGCTAATAAAACAAAATAATAAAACTGCTATGGGCTGACAGCGAAGCAAAAGCATCAGATCGAGCCAGCCAGGAGTCGAACCTAGAATCTTCTGATCCGTAGTCAGACGCGTTATCCATTGCGCCACTGGCCCACCGGTCTTGCGGTGCTTGTTGGTGTTTGACTGGACAGAGGCCTGTTACAACATCAACTTTTTCTCATGCCATTAACAGGCCTGGCACCAACGTTAGGAAGAGGTCCAATGAGGGGCCTGCTATGAAAAGCTTCAAGATGGAGGTGTCACATGTTTGGGATCTCGGTCTTCCTGGCGTTGCTAACGCAGCTGGGTAGCACGTTACTTGAAAACAGGGCAAGGCTGGCCGCTGGAAAAATCCAGGCATACCTCAGAGACGACGACAGTCCGTGCTATGCGCTCTGTCAACCTGGAGCTCCTTCGCCACATGCTCTGCAGAGGAAGGGATGAAAACAAAAAGCGGAGTGAGTCAGGCACCTCTTGGCACCGAGACCACGGCTGGGCTCTCCTTGTTATGTTTTGCAAGCTGATTTGATTGAATGGCAAGTTGTCGTGTTGTTAGGATATTCTTACAACGCATGTGACAGTTTCTCAGTGGATGAACTGTGATCCAGGGTCAGAGACTCTCTCCTCTCCAGGAGGAAAAGGCTAGCCTTAGTGGTCCTGCTTGAGAAGTTTCAGCAAAATCAGGTAGAGGCCCAGAGCCAGGCTTGAGGAGACGGGCTGAACAGCCCCTTCCCTGTTGGTCTAGTAATCAGGATTCGGCGCTCTCACCGCCGCGGCCCGGGTTCAATTCCCGGTCAGGGAACCTGCTTTTGCCCCACAGCGCAGCCAAGAAAATGTTTGCGTGTGAAAAAGACCTCCTTCGAGCCGGAGTCGAACCAGCGACCTAAGGATAGCCAACATTCCACCTACAGTCCTCCGCTCTACCAGCTGAGCTATCGAAGGCACACGGGTGATGAACAGAACCTCAACCTATCAGGTTTCATCTGGCGCAGTTTGAATCGCTGGCTGTTCGATAAGGGAAGCAAAGACAAGCCCAAAATCTGGCAGAGGCCCACAGCCAGGCTTGAGGAGATTCACTGAACAGCCCTTCCCTGGTGGTCTAGTGGTTAGGATTCGGCGCTCTCACCGCCGCGGCCCGGGTTCGATTCCCGGTCAGGGAACGCGCTTTTGCCCTCCAGCAAGGCAAAGAAAGAGTTTGCGTGTGAAAAAGACCTCCTTCGAGCCGGAGTCGAACCAGCGACCTATGGATTGCCAACATTCCACCTACAGTCCTCCGCTCTACCAGCTGAGCTATCGAAGGCACACGGGTGATGAACAGAACCTCAACCTATCAGGTTTCATCTGGCGCAGTTTGAATCGCTGGCTGTTCGATAAGGGAAGCAAAGACAAGCCCAAAATCTGGTAGAGGCCCACAGCCAGGCTTGAGGAAATTCACTGAACAGCCCTTCCCTGGTGGTCTAGTGGTTAGGATTCGGCGCTCTCACCGCCGCGGCCCGGGTTTGATTCCCGGTCAGGGAACGTGCTTTTGCCCTCCAGCAAGGCAAAGAAAGAGTTTGCGTGTGAAAAAGACCTCCTTCGAGCCGGAGTCGAACCAGCGACCTAAGGATTGCCAACATTTCACCTACAGTCCTCCGCTCTACCAGCTGAGCTATCGAAGGCACACAGGTGAGGAACAGAACCTCAACCTATCGGGTTTGTGCAGCTCCTCTGCTGGCTAAAAGTGCATCTGGCGCAGACAGAAGCGCTTGCTGTTCGATAAGGGAAGCAAAGACTATCCTAACTTCCCATACCGGGAGTCGAACCCGGGCCGCCTGGGTGAAAACCAGGAATCCTGACCGCTAGACCATATGGGAAAGCCTGCAAGTGGCAATCAGGCTTGTGGGGCATTTTCCATGTGTGTGGCCAGTACAAGGGCAGGGTTATGTTGAGCCCTTTGGCTTTTAGTGTGTGACCGTCCCCTTTAAGAATATGGGAATGGTCCGAAGGAATTGTTTACTGAATTCAGTTATTACAGACTCAATGGAGGGAGCTGTCATTTGTCTCGCCCAGGGGGTGCAGCTTTCTCCCGTTCTTGTGATCGCATAATAGATACTATAAACTGGTCATTAAAGCAAGGTCCCTGGGACAGTACTTATGCGATGCATTTGAAAACACGCATGGTATTGTATGGTAACCGCTATCTCACTGACAAAACAGCCTATCGTTGGACTGTCAATTTATAATAAAAATGAATCAATCTAATAAAAATTGTCAAAAACTATGGGCTAATAAAACAAAATAATAAAACTGCTATGGGCTGACAGCGAAGCAAAAGCGTCAGATCGAGCCAGCCAGGAGTCGAACCTAGAATCTTCTGATCCGTAGTCAGACGCGTTATCCATTGCGCCACTGGCCCACCGGTCTTGCGGTGCTTGTTGGTGTTTGACTGGACAGAGGCCTGTCACAACATCAACTTTTTCTCATGCCATTAACAGGCCTGGCGCCAACGTTAGGAAGAGGTCCAATGAGGGGCCTGCTATGAAAAGCTTCAAGATGGAGGTGTCACATGTTTGGGATCTCGGTCTTCCTGGCGTTGCTAACGCAGCTGGGTAGCACGTTACTTGAAAACAGGGCAAGGCTGGCCGCTGGAAAAATCCAGGCATACCTCAGAGACGACGACAGTCCGTGCTATGCGCTCTGTCAACCTGGAGCTCCTTCGCCACATGCTCTGCAGAGGAAGGGATGAAAACAAAAAGCGGAGTGAGTCAGGCACCTCTTGGCACCGAGACCACGGCTGGGCTCTCCTTGTTATGTTTTGCAAGCTGATTTGATTGAATGGCAAGTTGTCGTGTTGTTAGGATATTCTTACAACGCATGTGACAGTTTCTCAGTGGATGAACTGTGATCCAGGGTCAGAGACTCTCTCCTCTCCAGGAGGAAAAGGCTAGCCTTAGTGGTCCTGCTTGAGAAGTTGCAGCAAAATCAGGTAGAGGCCCAGAGCCAGGCTTGAGGAGACGGGCTGAACAGCCCCTTCCCTGTTGGTCTAGTAATCAGGATTCGGCGCTCTCACCGCCGCGGCCCGGGTTCAATTCCCGGTCAGGGAACCTGCTTTTGCCCCACAGCGCAGCCAAGAAAATTTTTGCATGTGAAAAAGACCTCCTTCGAGCCAGAGTCGAACCAGCGACCTAAGGATTGCCAACATTCCACCTACAGTCCTCCGCTCTACCAGCTGAGCTATCGAAGGCACACGGGTGATGAACAGAACCTCAACCTATCAGGTTTCATCTGGCGCAGTTTGAATCGCTGGCTGTTCGATAAGGGAAGCAAAGACAAGCCCAAAATCTGGCAGAGGCCCACAGCCAGGCTTGAGGAGATTCACTGAACAGCCCTTCCCTGGTGGTCTAGTGGTTAGGATTCGGCGCTCTCACCGCCGCGGCCCGGGTTCGATTCCCGGTCAGGGAACGCGCTTTTGCCCTCCAGCAAGGCAAAGAAAGAGTTTGCGTGTGAAAAAGACCTCCTTCGAGCCGGAGTCGAACCAGCGACCTAAGGATTGCCAACATTTCACCTACAGTCCTCCGCTCTACCAGCTGAGCTATCGAAGGCACACAGGTGAGGAACAGAACCTCAACCTATCGGGTTTGTGCAGCTCCTCTGCTGGCTAAAAGTGCATCTGGCGCAGACAGAAGCGCTGGCTGTTCGATAAGGGAAGCAAAGACTATCCTAACTTCCCATACCGGGAGTCGAACCCGGCCCGCCTGGGTGAAAACCAGGAATCCTGACCGCTAGACCATATGGGAAAGCCTGCAAGTGGCAATCAGGCTTGTGGGGCATTTTCCATGTGTGTGGCCAGTACAAGGGCAGGGTTATGTTGAGCCCTTTGGCTTTTAGTGTGTGACCGTCCCCTTTAAGAATATGGGAATGGTCCGAAGGAATTGTTTACTGAATTCAGTTATTACAGACTCAATGGAGGGAGCTGTCATTTGTCTCGCCCAGGGGGTGCAGCTTTCTCCCGTTCTTGTGATCGCATAATAGATACTATAAACTGGTCATTAAAGCAAGGTCCCTGGGACAGTACTTATGCGATGCATTTGAAAACACGCATGGTATTGTATGGTAACCGCTATCTCACTGACAAAACAGCCTATCGTTGGACTGTCAATTTATAATAAAAATGAATCAATCTAATAAAAATTGTCAAAAACTATGGGCTAATAAAACAAAATAATAAAACTGCTATGGGCTGACAGCGAAGCAAAAGCGTCAGATCGAGCCAGCCAGGAGTCGAACCTAGAATCTTCTGATCCGTAGTCAGACGCGTTATCCATTGCGCCACTGGCCCACCGGTCTTGCGGTGCTTGTTGGTGTTTGACTGGACAGAGGCCTGTCACAACATCAACTTTTTCTCATGCCATTAACAGGCCTGGCGCCAACGTTAGGAAGAGGTCCAATGAGGGGCCTGCTATGAAAAGCTTCAAGATGGAGGTGTCACATGTTTGGGATCTCGGTCTTCCTGGCGTTGCTAACGCAGCTGGGTAGCACGTTACTTGAAAACAGGGCAAGGCTGGCCGCTGGAAAAATCCAGGCATACCTCAGAGACGACGACAGTCCGTGCTATGCGCTCTGTCAACCTGGAGCTCCTTCGCCACATGCTCTGCAGAGGAAGGGATGAAAACAAAAAGCGGAGTGAGTCAGGCACCTCTTGGCACCGAGACCACGGCTGGGCTCTCCTTGTTATGTTTTGCAAGCTGATTTGATTGAATGGCAAGTTGTCGTGTTGTTAGGATATTCTTACAACGCATGTGACAGTTTCTCAGTGGATGAACTGTGATCCAGGGTCAGAGACTCTCTCCTCTCCAGGAGGAAAAGGCTAGCCTTAGTGGTCCTGCTTGAGAAGTTGCAGCAAAATCAGGTAGAGGCCCAGAGCCAGGCTTGAGGAGACGGGCTGAACAGCCCCTTCCCTGTTGGTCTAGTAATCAGGATTCGCCGCTCTCACCGCCGCGGCCCGGGTTCAATTCCCGGTCAGGGAACCTGCTTTTGCCCCACAGCGCAGCCAAGAAAATTTTTGCGTGTGAAAAAGACCTCCTTCGAGCCAGAGTCGAACCAGCGACCTAAGGATTGCCAACATTCCACCTACAGTCCTCCGCTCTACCAGCTGAGCTATCGAAGGCACACGGGTGATGAACAGAACCTCAACCTATCAGGTTTCATCTGGCGCAGTTTGAATCGCTGGCTGTTCGATAAGGGAAGCAAAGACAAGCCCAAAATCTGGCAGAGGCCCACAGCCAGGCTTGAGGAGATTCACAGAAAAGCCCTTCCCTGGTGGTCTAGTGGTTAGGATTCGGCGCTCTCACCGCCGCGGCCCGGGTTCGATTCCCGGTCAGGGAACGCGCTTTTGCCCTCCAGCAAGGCAAAGAAAGAGTTTGCGTGTGAAAAAGACCTCCTTCGAGCCGGAGTCGAACCAGCGACCTAAGGATTGCCAACATTCCACCTACAGTCCTCCGCTCTACCAGCTGAGCTATCGAAGGCACACGGGTGATGAACAGAACCTCAACCTATCAGGTTTCATCTGGCGCAGTTTGAATCGCTGGCTGTTCGATAAGGGAAGCAAAGACAAGCCCAAAATCTGGTAGAGGCCCACAGCCAGGCTTGAGGAAATTCACTGAACAGCCCTTCCCTGGTGGTCTAGTGGTTAGGATTCGGCGCTCTCACCGCCGCGGCCCGGGTTCGATTCCCGGTCAGGGAACGCGCTTTTGCCCTCCAGCAAGGCAAAGAAAGAGTTTGCGTGTGAAAAAGACCTCCTTCGAGCCGGAGTCGAACCAGCGACCTAAGGATTGCCAACATTCCACCTACAGTCCTCCGCTCTACCAGCTGAGCTATCGAAGGCACACAGGTGAGGAACAGAACCTCAACCTATCGGGTTTGTGCAGCTCCTCTGCTGGCTAAAAGTGCATCTGGCGCAGACAGAAGCGCTGGCTGTTCGATAAGGGAAGCAAAGACTATCCTAACTTCCCATACCGGGAGTCGAACCCGGGCCGCCTGGGTGAAAACCAGGAATCCTGACCGCTAGACCATATGGGAAAGCCTGCAAGTGGCAATCAGGCTTGTGGGGCATTTTCCAATGGGGCATGGGAATGGTCCGAAGGGATTGTTTACTGAATTCAGTTATTACAGACTCAATGGAGGGAGCTGTCATTTGTCTCGCCCAGGGGGTGCAGCTTTCTCCCGTTCTTGTGATCGCATAATAGATACTATAAACTGGTCATTAAAGCAAGGTCCCTGGGACAGTACTTATGCGATGCATTTGAAAACACGCATGGTATTGTATGGTAACCGCTATCTCACTGACAAAAAAGCCTATCGTTGGACTGTCAATTTATAATAAAAATGAATCAATCTAATAAAAATTGTCAAAAACTATGGGCTAATAAAACAAAATAATAAAACTGCTATGGGCTGACAGCGAAGCAAAAGCGTCAGATGGAGCCAGCCAGGAGTCGAACCTAGAATCTTCTGATCCGTAGTCAGACGCGTTATCCATTGCGCCACTGGCCCACCGGTCTTGCGGTGCTTGTTGGTGTTTGACTGGACAGAGGCCTGTTACAACATCAACTTTTTCTCATGCCATTAACAGGCCTGGCACCAACGTTAGGAAGAGGTCCAATGAGGGGCCTGCTATGAAAAGCTTCAAGATGGAGGTGTCACATGTTTGGGATCTCGGTCTTCCTGGCGTTGCTAACGCAGCTGGGTAGCACGTTACTTGAAAACAGGGCAAGGCTGGCCGCTGGAAAAATCCAGGCATACCTCAGAGACGACGACAGTCCGTGCTATGCGCTCTGTCAACCTGGAGCTCCTTCGCCACATGCTCTGCAGAGGAAGGGATGAAAACAAAAAGCGGAGTGAGTCAGGCACCTCTTGGCACCGAGACCACGGCTGGGCTCTCCTTGTTATGTTTTGCAAGCTGATTTGATTGAATGGCAAGTTGTCGTGTTGTTAGGATATTCTTACAACGCATGTGACAGTTTCTCAGTGGATGAACTGTGATCCAGGGTCAGAGACTCTCTCCTCTCCAGGAGGAAAAGGCTAGCCTTAGTGGTCCTGCTTGAGAAGTTTCAGCAAAATCAGGTAGAGGCCCAGAGCCAGGCTTGAGGAGACGGGCTGAACAGCCCCTTCCCTGTTGGTCTAGTAATCAGGATTCGGCGCTCTCACCGCCGCGGCCCGGGTTCAATTCCCGGTCAGGGAACCTGCTTTTGCCCCACAGCGCAGCCAAGAAAATGTTTGCGTGTGAAAAAGACCTCCTTCGAGCCGGAGTCGAACCAGCGACCTAAGGATTGCCAACATTCCACCTACAGTCCTCCGCTCTACCAGCTGAGCTATCGAAGGCACACGGGTGATGAACAGAACCTCAACCTATCAGGTTTCATCTGGCGCAGTTTGAATCGCTGGCTGTTCGATAAGGGAAGCAAAGACAAGCCCAAAATCTGGCAGAGGCCCACAGCCAGGCTTGAGGAGATTCACTGAACAGCCCTTCCCTGGTGGTCTAGTGGTTAGGATTCGGCGCTCTCACCGCCGCGGCCCGGGTTCGATTCCCGGTCAGGGAACGCGCTTTTGCCCTCCAGCAAGGCAAAGAAAGAGTTTGCGTGTGAAAAAGACCTCCTTCGAGCCGGAGTCGAACCAGCGACCTAAGGATTGCCAACATTCCACCTACAGTCCTCCGCTCTACCAGCTGAGCTATCGAAGGCACACGGGTGATGAACAGAACCTCAACCTATCAGGTTTCATCTGGCGCAGTTTGAATCGCTGGCTGTTCGATAAGGGAAGCAAAGACAAGCCCAAAATCTGGCAGAGGCCCACAGCCAGGCTTGAGGAGATTCACTGAACAGCCCTTCCCTGGTGGTCTAGTGGTTAGGATTCGGCGCTCTCACCGCCGCGGCCCGGGTTCGATTCCCGGTCAGGGAACGCGCTTTTGCCCTCCAGCAAGGCAAAGAAAGAGTTTGCGTGTGAAAAAGACCTCCTTCGAGCCGGAGTCGAACCAGCGACCTAAGGATTGCCAACATTCCACCTACAGTCCTCCGCTCTACCAGCTGAGCTATCAAAGGCACACGGGTGATGAACAGAACCTCAACCTATCAGGTTTCATCTGGCGCAGTTTGAATCGCTGGCTGTTCGATAAGGGAAGCAAAGACAAGCCCAAAATCTGGTAGAGGCCCACAGCCAGGCTTGAGGAAATTCACTGAACAGCCCTTCCCTGGTGGTCTAGTGGTTAGGATTCGGCGCTCTCACCGCCGCGGCCCGGGTTCGATTCCCGGTCAGGGAACGCGCTTTTGCCCTCCAGCAAGGCAAAGAAAGAGTTTGCGTGTGAAAAAGACCTCCTTCGAGCCGGAGTCGAACCAGCGACCTAAGGATTGCCAACATTTCACCTACAGTCCTCCGCTCTACCAGCTGAGCTATCGAAGGCACACAGGTGAGGAACAGAACCTCAACCTATCGGGTTTGTGCAGCTCCTCTGCTGGCTAAAAGTGCATCTGGCGCAGACAGAAGCGCTGGCTGTTCGATAAGGGAAGCAAAGACTATCCTAACTTCCCATACCGGGAGTCGAACCCGGGCCGCCTGGGTGAAAACCAGGAATCCTGACCGCTAGACCATATGGGAAAGCCTGCAAGTGGCAATCAGGCTTGTGGGGCATTTTCCATGTGTGTGGCCAGTACAAGGGCAGGGTTATGTTGAGCCCTTTGGCTTTTAGTGTGTGACCGTCCCCTTTAAGAATATGGGAATGGTCCGAAGGAATTGTTTACTGAATTCAGTTATTACAGACTCAATGGAGGGAGCTGTCATTTGTCTCGCCCAGGGGGTGCAGCTTTCTCCCGTTCTTGTGATCGCATAATAGATACTATAAACTGGTCATTAAAGCAAGGTCCCTGGGACAGTACTTATGCGATGCATTTGAAAACACGCATGGTATTGTATGGTAACCGCTATCTCACTGACAAAACAGCCTATCGTTGGACTGTCAATTTATAATAAAAATGAATCAATCTAATAAAAATTGTCAAAAACTATGGGCTAATAAAACAAAATAATAAAACTGCTATGGGCTGACAGCGAAGCAAAAGCGTCAGATCGAGCCAGCCAGGAGTCGAACCTAGAATCTTCTGATCCGTAGTCAGACGCATTATCCATTGCGCCACTGGCCCACCGGTCTTGCGGTGCTTGTTGGTGTTTGACTGGACAGAGGCCTGTCACAACATCAACTTTTTCTCATGCCATTAACAGGCCTGGCGCCAACGTTAGGAAGAGGTCCAATGAGGGGCCTGCTATGAAAAGCTTCAAGATGGAGGTGTCACATGTTTGGGATCTCGGTCTTCCTGGCGTTGCTAACGCAGCTGGGTAGCACGTTACTTGAAAACAGGGCAAGGCTGGCCGCTGGAAAAATCCAGGCATACCTCAGAGACGACGACAGTCCGTGCTATGCGCTCTGTCAACCTGGAGCTCCTTCGCCACATGCTCTGCAGAGGAAGGGATGAAAACAAAAAGCGGAGTGAGTCAGGCACCTCTTGGCACAGAGACCACGGCTGGGCTCTCCTTGTTATGTTTTGCAAGCTGATTTGATTGAATGGCAAGTTGTCGTGTTGTTAGGATATTCTTACAACGCATGTGACAGTTTCTCAGTGGATGAACTGTGATCCAGGGTCAGAGACTCTCTCCTCTCCAGGAGGAAAAGGCTAGCCTTAGTGGTCCTGCTTGAGAAGTTGCAGCAAAATCAGGTAGAGGCCCAGAGCCAGGCTTGAGGAGATGGGCTGAACAGCCCCTTCCCTGTTGGTCTAGTAATCAGGATTCGGCGCTCTCACCGCCGCGGCCCGGGTTCAATTCCCGGTCAAGGAACCTGCTTTTGCCCCACAGCGCAGCCAAGAAAATTTTTGCGTGTGAAAAAGACCTCCTTCGAGCCAGAGTCGAACCAGCGACCTAAGGATTGCCAACATTCCACCTACAGTCCTCCGCTCTACCAGCTGAGCTATCGAAGGCACACGGGTGATGAACAGAACCTCAACCTATCAGGTTTCATCTGGCGCAGTTTGAATCGCTGGCTGTTCGATAAGGGAAGCAAAGACAAGCCCAAAATCTGGCAGAGGCCCACAGCCAGGCTTGAGGAGATTCACAGAAAAGCCCTTCCCTGGTGGTCTAGTGGTTAGGATTCGGCGCTCTCACCGCCGCGGCCCGGGTTCGATTCCCGGTCAGGGAACGCGCTTTTGCCCTCCAGCAAGGCAAAGAAAGAGTTTGCGTGTGAAAAAGACCTCCTTCGAGCCGGAGTCGAACCAGCGACCTAAGGATTGCCAACATTCCACCTACAGTCCTCCGCTCTACCAGCTGAGCTATCGAAGGCACACAGGTGAGGAACAGAACCTCAACCTATCGGGTTTGTGCAGCTCCTCTGCTGGCTAAAAGTGCATCTGGCGCAGACAGAAGCGCTGGCTGTTCGATAAGGGAAGCAAAGACTATCCTAACTTCCCATACCGGGAGTCGAACCCGGGCCGCCTGGGTGAAAACCAGGAATCCTGACCGCTAGACCATATGGGAAAGCCTGCAAGTGGCAATCAGGCTTGTGGGGCATTTTCCAATGGGGCATGGGAATGGTCCGAAGGGATTGTTTACTGAATTCAGTTATTACAGACTCAATGGAGGGAGCTGTCATTTGTCTCGCCCAGGGGGTGCAGCTTTCTCCCGTTCTTGTGATCGCATAATAGATACTATAAACTGGTCATTAAAGCAAGGTCCCTGGGACAGTACTTATGCGATGCATTTGAAAACACGCATGGTATTGTATGGTAACCGCTATCTCACTGACAAAAAAGCCTATCGTTGGACTGTCAATTTATAATAAAAATGAATCAATCTAATAAAAATTGTCAAAAACTATGGGCTAATAAAACAAAATAATAAAACTGCTATGGGCTGACAGCGAAGCAAAAGCGTCAGATCGAGCCAGCCAGGAGTCGAACCTAGAATCTTCTGATCCGTAGTCAGACGCGTTATCCATTGCGCCACTGGCCCACCGGTCTTGCGGTGCTTGTTGGTGTTTGACTGGACAGAGGCCTGTTACAACATCAACTTTTTCTCATGCCATTAACAGGCCTGGCACCAACGTTAGGAAGAGGTCCAATGAGGGGCCTGCTATGAAAAGCTTCAAGATGGAGGTGTCACATGTTTGGGATCTCGGTCTTCCTGGCGTTGCTAACGCAGCTGGGTAGCACGTTACTTGAAAACAGGGCAAGGCTGGCCGCTGGAAAAATCCAGGCATACCTCAGAGACGACGACAGTCCGTGCTATGCGCTCTGTCAACCTGGAGCTCCTTCGCCACATGCTCTGCAGAGGAAGGGATGAAAACAAAAAGCGGAGTGAGTCAGGCACCTCTTGGCACCGAGACCACGGCTGGGCTCTCCTTGTTATGTTTTGCAAGCTGATTTGATTGAATGGCAAGTTGTTGTGTTGTTAGGATATTCTTACAACGCATGTGACAGTTTCTCAGTGGATGAACTGTGATCCAGGGTCAGAGACTCTCTCCTCTCCAGGAGGAAAAGGCTAGCCTTAGTGGTCCTGCTTGAGAAGTTTCAGCAAAATCAGGTAGAGGCCCAGAGCCAGGCTTGAGGAGACGGGCTGAACAGCCCCTTCCCTGTTGGTCTAGTAATCAGGATTCGGCGCTCTCACCGCCGCGGCCCGGGTTCAATTCCCGGTCAGGGAACCTGCTTTTGCCCCACAGCGCAGCCAAGAAAATGTTTGCGTGTGAAAAAGACCTCCTTCGAGCCGGAGTCGAACCAGCGACCTAAGGATTGCCAACATTCCACCTACAGTCCTCCGCTCTACCAGCTGAGCTATCGAAGGCACACGGGTGATGAACAGAACCTCAACCTATCAGGTTTCATCTGGCGCAGTTTGAATCGCTGGCTGTTCGATAAGGGAAGCAAAGACAAGCCCAAAATCTGGCAGAGGCCCACAGCCAGGCTTGAGGAGATTCACTGAACAGCCCTTCCCTGGTGGTCTAGTGGTTAGGATTCGGCGCTCTCACCGCCGCGGCCCGGGTTCGATTCCTGGTCAGGGAACGCGCTTTTGCCCTCCAGCAAGGCAAAGAAAGAGTTTGCGTGTGAAAAAGACCTCCTTCGAGCCGGAGTCGAACCAGCGACCTAAGGATTGCCAACATTCCACCTACAGTCCTCCGCTCTACCAGCTGAGCTATCGAAGGCACACGGGTGATGAACAGAACCTCAACCTATCAGGTTTCATCTGCCGCAGTTTGAATCGCTGGCTGTTCGATAAGGGAAGCAAAGACAAGCCCAAAATCTGGTAGAGGCCCACAGCCAGGCTTGAGGAAATTCACTGAACAGCCCTTCTCTGGTGGTCTAGTGGTTAGGATTCGGCGCTCTCACCGCCGCGGCCCGGGTTCGATTCCCGGTCAGGGAACGCGCTTTTGCCCTCCAGCAAGGCAAAGAAAGAGTTTGCGTGTGAAAAAGACCTCCTTCGAGCCGGAGTCGAACCAGCGACCTAAGGATTGCCAACATTTCACCTACAGTCCTCCGCTCTACCAGCTGAGCTATCGAAGGCACACAGGTGAGGAACAGAACCTCAACCTATCGGGTTTGTGCAGCTCCTCTGCTGGCTAAAAGTGCATCTGGCGCAGACAGAAGCGCTGGCTGTTCGATAAGGGAAGCAAAGACTATCCTAACTTCCCATACCGGGAGTCGAACCCGGGCCGCCTGGGTGAAAACCAGGAATCCTGACCGCTAGACCATATGGGAAAGCCTGCAAGTGGCAATCAGGCTTGTGGGGCATTTTCCATGTGTGTGGCCAGTACAAGGGCAGGGTTATGTTGAGCCCTTTGGCTTTTAGTGTGTGACCGTCCCCTTTAAGAATATGGGAATGGTCCGAAGGAATTGTTTACTGAATTCAGTTATTACAGACTCAATGGAGGGAGCTGTCATTTGTCTCGCCCAGGGGGTGCAGCTTTCTCCCGTTCTTGTGATCGCATAATAGATACTATAAACTGGTCATTAAAGCAAGGTCCCTGGGACAGTACTTATGCGATGCATTTGAAAACACGCATGGTATTGTATGGTAACCGCTATCTCACTGACAAAACAGCCTATCGTTGGACTGTCAATTTATAATAAAAATGAATCAATCTAATAAAAATTGTCAAAAACTATGGGCTAATAAAACAAAATAATAAAACTGCTATGGGCTGACAGCGAAGCAAAAGCGTCAGATCGAGCCAGCCAGGAGTCGAACCTAGAATCTTCTGATCCGTAGTCAGACGCGTTATCCATTGCGCCACTGGCCCACCGGTCTTGCGGTGCTTGTTGGTGTTTGACTGGACAGAGGCCTGTCACAACATCAACTTTTTCTCATGCCATTAACAGGCCTGGCGCCAACGTTAGGAAGAGGTCCAATGAGGGGCCTGCTATGAAAAGCTTCAAGATGGAGGTGTCACATGTTTGGGATCTCGGTCTTCCTGGCGTTGCTAACGCAGCTGGGTAGCACGTTACTTGAAAACAGGGCAAGGCTGGCCGCTGGAAAAATCCAGGCATACCTCAGAGACGACGACAGTCCGTGCTATGCGCTCTGTCAACCTGGAGCTCCTTCGCCACATGCTCTGCAGAGGAAGGGATGAAAACAAAAAGCGGAGTGAGTCAGGCACCTCTTGGCACCGAGACCACGGCTGGGCTCTCCTTGTTATGTTTTGCAAGCTGATTTGATTGAATGGCAAGTTGTCGTGTTGTTAGGATATTCTTACAACGCATGTGACAGTTTCTCAGTGGATGAACTGTGATCCAGGGTCAGAGACTCTCTCCTCTCCAGGAGGAAAAGGCTAGCCTTAGTGGTCCTGCTTGAGAAGTTTCAGCAAAATCAGGTAGAGGCCCAGAGCCAGGCTTGAGGAGACGGGCTGAACAGCCCCTTCCCTGTTGGTCTAGTAATCAGGATTCGGCGCTCTCACCGCCGCGGCCCGGGTTCAATTCCCGGTCAGGGAACCTGCTTTTGCCCCACAGCGCAGCCAAGAAAATTTTTGCGTGTGAAAAAGACCTCCTTCGAGCCAGAGTCGAACCAGCGACCTAAGGATTGCCAACATTCCACCTACAGTCCTCCGCTCTACCAGCTGAGCTATCGAAGGCACACGGGTGATGAACAGAACCTCAACCTATCAGGTTTCATCTGGCGCAGTTTGAATCGCTGGCTGTTCGATAAGGGAAGCAAAGACAAGCCCAAAATCTGGTAGAGGCCCACAGCCAGGCTTGAGGAAATTCACTGAACAGCCCTTCCCTGGTGGTCTAGTGGTTAGGATTCGGCGCTCTCACCGCCGCGGCCCGGGTTCGATTCCCGGTCAGGGAACGCGCTTTTGCCCTCCAGCAAGGCAAAGAAAGAGTTTGCGTGTGAAAAAGACCTCCTTCGAGCCGGAGTCGAACCAGCGACCTAAGGATTGCCAACATTTCACCTACAGTCCTCCGCTCTACCAGCTGAGCTATCGAAGGCACACAGGTGAGGAACAGAACCTCAACCTATCGGGTTTGTGCAGCTCCTCTGCTGGCTAAAAGTGCATCTGGCGCAGACAGAAGCGCTGGCTGTTCGATAAGGGAAGCAAAGACTATCCTAACTTCCCATACCGGGAGTCGAACCCGGGCCGCCTGGGTGAAAACCAGGAATCCTGACCGCTAGACCATATGGGAAAGCCTGCAAGTGGCAATCAGGCTTGTGGGCCATTTTCCATGTGTGTGGCCAGTACAAGGGCAGGGTTATGTTGAGCCCTTTGGCTTTTAGTGTGTGACCGTCCCCTTTAAGAATATGGGAATGGTCCGAAGGAATTGTTTACTGAATTCAGTTATTACAGACTCAATGGAGGGAGCTGTCATTTGTCTCGCCCAGGGGGTGCAGCTTTCTCCCGTTCTTGTGATCGCATAATAGATACTATAAACTGGTCATTAAAGCAAGGTCCCTGGGACAGTACTTATGCGATGCATTTGAAAACACGCATGGTATTGTATGGTAACCGCTATCTCACTGACAAAACAGCCTATCGTTGGACTGTCAATTTATAATAAAAATGAATCAATCTAATAAAAATTGTCAAAAACTATGGGCTAATAAAACAAAATAATAAAACTGCTATGGGCTGACAGCTAAGCAAAAGCGTCAGATCGAGCCAGCCAGGAGTCGAACCTAGAATCTTCTGATCCGTAGTCAGACGTGTTATCCATTGCGCCACTGGCCCACCGGTCTTGCGGTGCTTGTTGGTGTTTGACTGGACAGAGGCCTGTCACAACATCAACTTTTTCTCATGCCATTAACAGGCCTGGCGCCAACGTTAGGAAGAGGTCCAATGAGGGGCCTGCTATGAAAAGCTTCAAGATGGAGGTGTCACATGTTTGGGATCTCGGTCTTCCTGGCGTTGCTAACGCAGCTGGGTAGCACGTTACTTGAAAACAGGGCAAGGCTGGCCGCTGGAAAAATCCAGGCATACCTCAGAGACGACGACAGTCCGTGCTATGCGCTCTGTCAACCTGGAGCTCCTTCGCCACATGCTCTGCAGAGGAAGGGATGAAAACAAAAAGCGGAGTGAGTCAGGCACCTCTTGGCACCGAGACCACGGCTGGGCTCTCCTTGTTATGTTTTGCAAGCTGATTTGATTGAATGGCAAGTTGTCGTGTTGTTAGGATATTCTTACAACGCATGTGACAGTTTCTCAGTGGATGAACTGTGATCCAGGGTCAGAGACTCTCTCCTCTCCAGGAGGAAAAGGCTAGCCTTAGTGGTCCTGCTTGAGAAGTTGCAGCAAAATCAGGTAGAGGCCCAGAGCCAGGCTTGAGGAGACGGGCTGAACAGCCCCTTCCCTGTTGGTCTAGTAATCAGGATTCGGCGCTCTCACCGCCGCGGCCCGGGTTCAATTCCCGGTCAGGGAACCTGCTTTTGCCCCACAGCGCAGCCAAGAAAATTTTTGCGTGTGAAAAAGACCTCCTTCGAGCCGGAGTCGAACCAGCGACCTAAGGATTGCCAACATTTCACCTACAGTCCTCCGCTCTACCAGCTGAGCTATCGAAGGCACACAGGTGAGGAACAGAACCTCAACCTATCGGGTTTGTGCAGCTCCTCTGCTGGCTAAAAGTGCATCTGGCGCAGACAGAAGCGCTGGCTGTTCGATAAGGGAAGCAAAGACTATCCTAACTTCCCATACCGGGAGTCGAACCCGGGCCGCCTGGGTGAAAACCAGGAATCCTGACCGCTAGACCATATGGGAAAGCCTGCAAGTGGCAATCAGGCTTGTGGGGCATTTTCCAATGGGGCATGGGAATGGTCCGAAGGGATTGTTGACTGAATTCAGTTATTACAGACTCAATGGAGGGAGCTGTCATTTGTCTCGCCCAGGGGGTGCAGCTTTCTCCCGTTCTTGTGATCGCATAATAGATACTATAAACTGGTCATTAAAGCAAGGTCCCTGGGACAGTACTTATGCGATGCATTTGAAAACACGCATGGTATTGTATGGTAACCGCTATCTCACTGACAAAAAAGCCTATCGTTGGACTGTCAATTTATAATAAAAATGAATCAATCTAATAAAAATTGTCAAAAACTATGGGCTAATAAAACAAAATAATAAAACTGCTATGGGCTGACAGCGAAGCAAAAGCGTCAGATCGAGCCAGCCAGGAGTCGAACCTAGAATCTTCTGATCCGTAGTCAGACGCGTTATCCATTGCGCCACTGGCCCACCGGTCTTGCGGTGCTTGTTGGTGTTTGACTGGACAGAGGCCTGTTACAACATCAACTTTTTCTCATGCCATTAACAGGCCTGGCACCAACGTTAGGAAGAGGTCCAATGAGGGGCCTGCTATGAAAAGCTTCAAGATGGAGGTGTCACATGTTTGGGATCTCGGTCTTCCTGGCGTTGCTAACGCAGCTGGGTAGCACGTTACTTGAAAACAGGGCAAGGCTGGCCGCTGGAAAAATCCAGGCATACCTCAGAGACGACGACAGTCCGTGCTATGCGCTCTGTCAACCTGGAGCTCCTTCGCCACATGCTCTGCAGAGGAAGGGATGAAAACAAAAAGCGGAGTGAGTCAGGCACCTCTTGGCACCGAGACCACGGCTGGGCTCTCCTTGTTATGTTTTGCAAGCTGATTTGATTGAATGGCAAGTTGTCGTGTTGTTAGGATATTCTTACAACGCATGTGACAGTTTCTCAGTGGATGAACTGTGATCCAGGGTCAGAGACTCTCTCCTCTCCAGGAGGAAAAGGCTAGCCTTAGTGGTCCTGCTTGAGAAGTTTCAGCAAAATCAGGTAGAGGCCCAGAGCCAGGCTTGAGGAGACGGGCTGAACAGCCCCTTCCCTGTTGGTCTAGTAATCAGGATTCGGCGCTCTCACCGCCGCGGCCCGGGTTCAAATCCCGGTCAGGGAACCTGCTTTTGCCCCACAGCGCAGCCAAGAAAATGTTTGCGTGTGAAAAAGACCTCCTTCGAGCCGGAGTCGAACCAGCGACCTAAGGATTGCCAACATTCCACCTACAGTCCTCCGCTCTACCAGCTGAGCTATCGAAGGCACACGGGTGATGAACAGAACCTCAACCTATCAGGTTTCATCTGGCGCAGTTTGAATCGCTGGCTGTTCGATAAGGGAAGCAAAGACAAGCCCAAAATCTGGCAGAGGCCCACAGCCAGGCTTGAGGAGATTCACTGAACAGCCCTTCCCTGGTGGTCTAGTGGTTAGGATTCGGCGCTCTCACCGCCGCGGCCCGGGTTCGATTCCCGGTCAGGGAACGCGCTTTTGCCCTCCAGCAAGGCAAAGAAAGAGTTTGCGTGTGAAAAAGACCTCCTTCGAGCCGGAGTCGAACCAGCGACCTAAGGATTGCCAACATTCCACCTACAGTCCTCCGCTCTACCAGCTGAGCTATCGAAGGCACACGGGTGATGAACAGAACCTCAACCTATCAGGTTTCATCTGGCGCAGTTTGAATCGCTGGCTGTTCGATAAGGGAAGCAAAGACAAGCCCAAAATCTGGTAGAGGCCCACAGCCAGGCTTGAGGAAATTCACTGAACAGCCCTTCCCTGGTGGTCTAGTGGTTAGGATTCGGCGCTCTCACCGCCGCGGCCCGGGTTCGATTCCCGGTCCGGGAACGCGTTTTTGCCCTCCAGCAAGGCAAAGAAAGAGTTTGCGTGTGAAAAAGACCTCCTTCGAGCCGGAGTCGAACCAGCGACCTAAGGATTGCCAACATTTCACCTACAGTCCTCCGCTCTACCAGCTGAGCTATCGAAGGCACACAGGTGAGGAACAGAACCTCAACCTATCGGGTTTGTGCAGCTCCTCTGCTGGCTAAAAGTGCATCTGGCGCAGACAGAAGCGCTGGCTGTTCGATAAGGGAAGCAAAGACTATCCTAACTTCCCATACCGGGAGTCGAACCCGGGCCGCCTGGGTGAAAACCAGGAATCCTGACCACTAGACCATGTGGGAAAGCCTGCAAGTGGCAATCAGGCTTGTGGGGCATTTTCCATGTGTGTGGCCAGTACAAGGGCAGGGTTATGTTGAGCCCTTTGGCTTTTAGTGTGTGACCGTCCCCTTTAAGAATATGGGAATGGTCCGAAGGAATTGTTTACTGAATTCAGTTATTACAGACTCAATGGAGGGAGCTGTCATTTGTCTCGCCCAGGGGGTGCAGCTTTCTCCCGTTCTTGTGATCGCATAATAGATACTATAAACTGGTCATTAAAGCAAGGTCCCTGGGACAGTACTTATGCGATGCATTTGAAAACACGCATGGTATTGTATGGTAACCGCTATCTCACTGACAAAACAGCCTATCGTTGGACTGTCAATTTATAATAAAAATGAATCAATCTAATAAAAATTGTCAAAAACTATGGGCTAATAAAACAAAATAATAAAACTGCTATGGGCTGACAGCGAAGCAAAAGCGTCAGATCGAGCCAGCCAGGAGTCGAACCTAGAATCTTCTGATCCGTAGTCAGACGCGTTATCCATTGCGCCACTGGCCCACCGGTCTTGCGGTGCTTGTTGGTGTTTGACTGGACAGAGGCCTGTCACAACATCAACTTTTTCTCATGCCATTAACAGGCCTGGCGCCAACGTTAGGAAGAGGTCCAATGAGGGGCCTGCTATGAAAAGCTTCAAGATGGAGGTGTCACATGTTTGGGATCTCGGTCTTCCTGGCGTTGCTAACGCAGCTGGGTAGCACGTTACTTGAAAACAGGGCAAGGCTGGCCGCTGGAAAAATCCAGGCATACCTCAGAGACGACGACAGTCCGTGCTATGCGCTCTGTCAACCTGGAGCTCCTTCGCCACATGCTCTGCAGAGGAAGGGATGAAAACAAAAAGCGGAGTGAGTCAGGCACCTCTTGGCACCGAGACCACGGCTGGGCTCTCCTTGTTATGTTTTGCAAGCTGATTTGATTGAATGGCAAGTTGTCGTGTTGTTAGGATATTCTTACAACGCATGTGACAGTTTCTCAGTGGATGAACTGTGATCCAGGGTCAGAGACTCTCTCCTCTCCAGGAGGAAAAGGCTAGCCTTAGTGGTCCTGCTTGAGAAGTTGCAGCAAAATCAGGTAGAGGCCCAGAGCCAGGCTTGAGGAGGCGGGCTGAACAGCCCCTTCCCTGTTGGTCTAGTAATCAGGATTCGGCGCTCTCACCGCCGCGGCCCGGGTTCAATTCCCGGTCAGGGAACCTGCTTTTGCCCCACAGCGCAGCCAAGAAAATTTTTGCGTGTGAAAAAGACCTCCTTCGAGCCAGAGTCGAACCAGCGACCTAAGGATTGCCAACATTCCACCTACAGTCCTCCGCTCTACCAGCTGAGCTATCGAAGGCACACGGGTGATGAACAGAACCTCAACCTATCAGGTTTCATCTGGCGCAGTTTGAATCGCTGGCTGTTCGATAAGGGAAGCAAAGACAAGCCCAAAATCTGGCAGAGGCCCACAGCCAGGCTTGAGGAGATTCACAGAAAAGCCCTTCCCTGGTGGTCTAGTGGTTAGGATTCGGCGCTCTCACCGCCGCGGCCCGGGTTCGATTCCCGGTCAGGGAACGCGCTTTTGCCCTCCAGCAAGGCAAAGAAAGAGTTTGCGTGTGAAAAAGACCTCCTTCGAGCCGGAGTCGAACCAGCGACCTAAGGATTGCCAACATTCCACCTACAGTCCTCCGCTCTACCAGCTGAGCTATCGAAGGCACACGGGTGATGAACAGAACCTCAACCTATCAGGTTTCATCTGGCGCAGTTTGAATCGCTGGCTGTTCGATAAGGGAAGCAAAGACAAGCCCAAAATCTGGTAGAGGCCCACAGCCAGGCTTGAGGAAATTCACTGAACAGCCCTTCCCTGGTGGTCTAGTGGTTAGGATTCGGCGCTCTCACCGCCGCGGCCCGGGTTCGATTCCCGGTCAGGGAACGCGCTTTTGCACTCCAGCAAGGCAAAGAAAGAGTTTACGTGTGAAAAAGACCTCCTTCGAGCCGGAGTCGAACCAGCGACCTAAGGATTGCCAACATTCCACCTACAGTCCTCCGCTCTACCAGCTGAGCTATCGAAGGCACACGGGTGATGAACAGAACCTCAACCTATCAGGTTTCATCTGGCGCAGTTTGAATCGCTGGCTGTTCGATAAGGGAAGCAAAGACAAGCCCAAAATCTGGTAGAGGCCCACAGCCAGGCTTGAGGAGATTCACTGAACAGTCCTTCCCTGGTGGTCTAGTGGTTAGGATTCGGCGCTCTCACCGCCGCGGCCCGGGTTCGATTCCCGGTCAGGGAACGCGCTTTTGCCCTCCAGCAAGGCAAAGAAAGAGTTTGCGTGTGAAAAAGACCTCCTTCGAGCCGGAGTCGAACCAGCGACCTAAGGATTGCCAACATTCCACCTACAGTCCTCCGCTCTACCAGCTGAGCTATCGAAGGCACACAGGTGAGGAACAGAACCTCAACCTATCGGGTTTGTGCAGCTCCTCTGCTGGCTAAAAGTGCATCTGGCGCAGACAGAAGCGCTGGCTGTTCGATAAGGGAAGCAAAGACTATCCTAACTTCCCATACCGGGAGTCGAACCCGGGCCGCCTGGGTGAAAACCAGGAATCCTGACCGCTAGACCATATGGGAAAGCCTGCAAGTGGCAATCAGGCTTGTGGGGCATTTTCCAATGGGGCATGGGAATGGTCCGAAGGGATTGTTTACTGAATTCAGTTATTACAGACTCAATGGAGGGAGCTGTCATTTGTCTCGCCCAGGGGGTGCAGCTTTCTCCCGTTCTTGTGATCGCATAATAGATACTATAAACTGGTCATTAAAGCAAGGTCCCTGGGACAGTACTTATGCGATGCATTTGAAAACACGCATGGTATTGTATGGTAACCGCTATCTCACTGACAAAACAGCCTATCGTTGGACTGTCAATTTATAATAAAAATGAATCAATCTAATAAAAATTGTCAAAAACTATGGGCTAATAAAACAAAATAATAAAACTGCTATGGGCTGACAGCGAAGCAAAAGCGTCAGATCGAGCCAGCCAGGAGTCGAACCTAGAATCTTCTGATCCGTAGTCAGACGCGTTATCCATTGCGCCACTGGCCCACCGGTCTTGCGGTGCTTGTTGGTGTTTGACTGGACAGAGGCCTGTCACAACATCAACTTTTTCTCATGCCATTAACAGGCCTGGCGCCAACGTTAGGAAGAGGTCCAATGAGGGGCCTGCTATGAAAAGCTTCAAGATGGAGGTGTCACATGTTTGGGATCTCGGTCTTCATGGCGTTGCTAACGCAGCTGGGTAGCACGTTACTTGAAAACAGGGCAAGGCTGGCCGCTGGAAAAATCCAGGCATACCTCAGAGACGACGACAGTCCGTGCTATGCGCTCTGTCAACCTGGAGCTCCTTCGCCACATGCTCTGCAGAGGAAGGGATGAAAACAAAAAGCGGAGTGAGTCAGGCACCTCTTGGCACCGAGACCACGGCTGGGCTCTCCTTGTTATGTTTTGCAAGCTGATTTGATTGAATGGCAAGTTGTCGTGTTGTTAGGATATTCTTACAACGCATGTGACAGTTTCTCAGTGGATGAACTGTGATCCAGGGTCAGAGACTCTCTCCTCTCCAGGAGGAAAAGGCTAGCCTTAGTGGTCCTGCTTGAGAAGTTGCAGCAAAATCAGGTAGAGGCCCAGAGCCAGGCTTGAGGAGGCGGGCTGAACAGCCCCTTCCCTGTTGGTCTAGTAATCAGGATTCGGCGCTCTCACCGCCGCGGCCCGGGTTCAATTCCCGGTCAGGGAACCTGCTTTTGCCCCACAGCGCAGCCAAGAAAATTTTTGCGTGTGAAAAAGACCTCCTTCGAGCCAGAGTCGAACCAGCGACCTAAGGATTGCCAACATTCCACCTACAGTCCTCCGCTCTACCAGCTGAGCTATCGAAGGCACACGGGTGATGAACAGAACCTCAACCTATCAGGTTTCATCTGGCGCAGTTTGAATCGCTGGCTGTTCGATAAGGGAAGCAAAGACAAGCCCAAAATCTGGCAGAGGCCCACAGCCAGGCTTGAGGAGATTCACAGAAAAGCCCTTCCCTGGTGGTCTAGTGGTTAGGATTCGGCGCTCTCACCGCCGCGGCCCGGGTTCGATTCCCGGTCAGGGAACGTGCTTTTGCCCTCCAGCAAGGCAAAGAAAGAGTTTGCGTGTGAAAAAGACCTCCTTCGAGCCGGAGTCGAACCAGCGACCTAAGGATTGCCAACATTCCACCTACAGTCCTCCGCTCTACCAGCTGAGCTATCGAAGGCACACGGGTGATGAACAGAACCTCAACCTATCAGGTTTCATCTGGCGCAGTTTGAATCGCTGGCTGTTCGATAAGGGAAGCAAAGACAAGCCCAAAATCTGGTAGAGGCCCACAGCCAGGCTTGAGGAAATTCACTGAACAGCCCTTCCCTGGTGGTCTAGTGGTTAGGATTCGGCGCTCTCACCGCCGCGGCCCGGGTTCGATTCCCGGTCAGGGAACGCGCTTTTGCACTCCAGCAAGGCAAAGAAAGAGTTTACGTGTGAAAAAGACCTCCTTCGAGCCGGAGTCGAACCAGCGACCTAAGGATTGCCAACATTCCACCTACAGTCCTCCGCTCTACCAGCTGAGCTATCGAAGGCACACGGGTGATGAACAGAACCTCAACCTATCAGGTTTCATCTGGCGCAGTTTGAATCGCTGGCTGTTCGATAAGGGAAGCAAAGACAAGCCCAAAATCTGGTAGAGGCCCACAGACAGGCTTGAGGAGATTCACTGAACAGCCCTTCCCTGGTGGTCTAGTGGTTAGGATTCGGCGCTCTCACCGCCGCGGCCCGGGTTCGATTCCCGGTCAGGGAACGCGCTTTTGCCCTCCAGCAAGGCAAAGAAAGAGTTTGCGTGTGAAAAAGACCTCCTTCGAGCCGGAGTCGAACCAGCGACCTAAGGATTGCCAACATTCCACCTACAGTCCTCCGCTCTACCAGCTGAGCTATCGAAGGCACACAGGTGAGGAACAGAACCTCAACCTATCGGGTTTGTGCAGCTCCTCTGCTGGCTAAAAGTGCATCTGGCGCAGACAGAAGCGCTGGCTGTTCGATAAGGGAAGCAAAGACTATCCTAACTTCCCATACCGGGAGTCGAACCCGGGCCGCCTGGGTGAAAACCAGGAATCCTGACCGCTAGACCATATGGGAAAGCCTGCAAGTGGCAATCAGGCTTGTGGGGCATTTTCCAATGGGGCATGGGAATGGTCCGAAGGGATTGTTTACTGAATTCAGTTATTACAGACTCAATGGAGGGAGCTGTCATTTGTCTCGCCCAGGGGGTGCAGCTTTCTCCCGTTCTTGTGATCGCATAATAGATACTATAAACTGGTCATTAAAGCAAGGTCCCTGGGACAGTACTTATGCGATGCATTTGAAAACACGCATGGTATTGTATGGTAACCGCTATCTCACTGACAAAACAGCCTATCGTTGGACTGTCAATTTATAATAAAAATGAATCAATCTAATAAAAATTGTCAAAAACTATGGGCTAATAAAACAAAATAATAAAACTGCTATGGGCTGACAGCGAAGCAAAAGCGTCAGATCGAGCCAGCCAGGAGTCGAACCTAGAATCTTCTGATCCGTAGTCAGACGCGTTATCCATTGCGCCACTGGCCCACCGGTCTTGCGGTGCTTGTTGGTGTTTGACTGGACAGAGGCCTGTCACAACATCAACTTTTTCTCATGCCATTAACAGGCCTGGCGCCAACGTTAGGAAGAGGTCCAATGAGGGGCCTGCTATGAAAAGCTTCAAGATGGAGGTGTCACATGTTTGGGATCTCGGTCTTCCTGGCGTTGCTAACGCAGCTGGGTAGCACGTTACTTGAAAACAGGGCAAGGCTGGCCGCTGGAAAAATCCAGGCATACCTCAGAGACGACGACAGTCCGTGCTATGCGCTCTGTCAACCTGGAGCTCCTTCGCCACATGCTCTGCAGAGGAAGGGATGAAAACAAAAAGCGGAGTGAGTCAGGCACCTCTTGGCACCGAGACCACGGCTGGGCTCTCCTTGTTATGTTTTGCAAGCTGATTTGATTGAATGGCAAGTTGTCGTGTTGTTAGGATATTCTTACAACGCATGTGACAGTTTCTCAGTGGATGAACTGTGATCCAGGGTCAGAGACTCTCTCCTCTCCAGGAGGAAAAGGCTAGCCTTAGTGGTCCTGCTTGAGAAGTTGCAGCAAAATCAGGTAGAGGCCCAGAGCCAGGCTTGAGGAGACGGGCTGAACAGCCCCTTCCCTGTTGGTCTAGTAATCAGGATTCGGCGCTCTCACCGCCGCGGCCCGGGTTCAATTCCCGGTCAGGGAACCTGCTTTTGCCCCACAGCGCAGCCAAGAAAATTTTTGCGTGTGAAAAAGACCTCCTTCGAGCCAGAGACCTAAGGATTGCCAACATTCCACCTACAGTCCTCCGCTCTACCAGCTGAGCTATCGAAGGCACACGGGTGATGAACAGAACCTCAACCTATCAGGTTTCATCTGGCGCAGTTTGAATCGCTGGCTGTTCGATAAGGGAAGCAAAGACAAGCCCAAAATCTGGCAGAGGCCCACAGCCAGGCTTGAGGAGATTCACAGAAAAGCCCTTCCCTGGTGGTCTAGTGGTTAGGATTCGGCGCTCTCACCGCCGCGGCCCGGGTTTGATTCCCGGTCAGGGAACGCGCTTTTGCCCTCCAGCAAGGCAAAGAAAGAGTTTGCGTGTGAAAAAGACCTCCTTCGAGCCGGAGTCGAACCAGCGACCTAAGGATTGCCAACATTCCACCTACAGTCCTCCGCTCTACCAGCTGAGCTATCGAAGGCACACGGGTGATGAACAGAACCTCAACCTATCAGGTTTCATCTGGCGCAGTTTGAATCGCTGGCTGTTCGATTAGGGAAGCAAAGACAAGCCCAAAATCTGGTAGAGGCCCACAGCCAGGCTTGAGGAAATTCACTGAACAGCCCTTCCCTGGTGGTCTAGTGGTTAGGATTCGGCGCTCTCACCGCCGCGGACCGGGTTCGATTCCCGGTCAGGGAACGCGCTTTTGCACTCCAGCAAGGCAAAGAAAGAGTTTACGTGTGAAAAAGACCTCCTTCGAGCCGGAGTCGAACCAGCGACCTAAGGATTGCCAACATTCCACCTACAGTCCTCCGCTCTACCAGCTGAGCTATCGAAGGCACACAGGTGAGGAACAGAACCTCAACCTATCGGGTTTGTGCAGCTCCTCTGCTGGCTAAAAGTGCATCTGGCGCAGACAGAAGCGCTGGCTGTTCGATAAGGGAAGCAAAGACTATCCTAACTTCCCATACCGGGAGTCGAACCCGGGCCGCCTGGGTGAAAACCAGGAATCCTGACCGCTAGACCATATGGGAAAGCCTGCAAGTGGCAATCAGGCTTGTGGGGCATTTTCCATGTGTGTGGCCAGTACAAGGGCAGGGTTATGTTGAGCCCTTTGGCTTTTAGTGTGTGACCGTCCCCTTTAAGAATATGGGAATGGTCCGAAGGAATTGTTTACTGAATTCAGTTATTACAGACTCAATGGAGGGAGCTGTCATTTGTCTCGCCCAGGGGGTGCAGCTTTCTCCCGTTCTTGTGATCGCATAATAGATACTATAAACTGGTCATTAAAGCAAGGTCCCTGGGACAGTACTTATGCGATGCATTTGAAAACACGCATGGTATTGTATGGTAACCGCTATCTCACTGACAAAACAGCCTATCGTTGGACTGTCAATTTATAATAAAAATGAATCAATCTAATAAAAATTGTCAAAAACTATGGGCTAATAAAACAAAATAATAAAACTGCTATGGGCTGACAGCGAAGCAAAAGCGTCAGATCGAGCCAGCCAGGAGTCGAACCTAGAATCTTCTGATCCGTAGTCAGACGCGTTATCCATTGCGCCACTGGCCCACCGGTCTTGCGGTGCTTGTTGGTGTTTGACTGGACAGAGGCCTGTTACAACATCAACTTTTTCTCATGCCATTAACAGGCCTGGCGCCAACGTTAGGAAGAGGTCCAATGAGGGGCCTGCTATGAAAAGCTTCAAGATGGAGGTGTCACATGTTTGGGATCTCGGTCTTCCTGGCGTTGCTAACGCAGCTGGGTAGCACGTTACTTGAAAACAGGGCAAGGCTGGCCGCTGGAAAAATCCAGGCATACCTCAGAGACGACGACAGTCCGTGCTATGCGCTCTGTCAACCTGGAGCTCCTTCGCCACATGCTCTGCAGAGGAAGGGATGAAAACAAAAAGCGGAGTGAGTCAGGCACCTCTTGGCACTGAGACCACGGCTGGGCTCTCCTTGTTATGTTTTGCAAGCTGATTTGATTGAATGGCAAGTTGTCGTGTTGTTAGGATATTCTTACAACGCATGTGACAGTTTCTCAGTGGATGAACTGTGATCCAGGGTCAGAGACTCTCTCCTCTCCAGGAGGAAAAGGCTAGCCTTAGTGGTCCTGCTTGAGAAGTTTCAGCAAAATCAGGTAGAGGCCCAGAGTCAGGCTTGAGGAGACGGGCTGAACAGCCCCTTCCCTGTTGGTCTAGTAATCAGGATTCGGCGCTCTCACCGCCGCGGCCCGGGTTCAATTCCCGGTCAGGGAACCTGCTTTTGCCCCACAGCGCAGCAAAGAAAGAGTTTGCGTGTGAAAAAGACCTCCTTCGAGCCGGAGTCGAACCAGCGACCTAAGGATTGCCAACATTCCACCTACAGTCCTCCGCTCTACCAGCTGAGCTATCGAAGGCACACGGGTGATGAACAGAACCTCAACCTATCAGGTTTCATCTGGCGCAGTTTGAATCGCTGGCTGTTCGATAAGGGAAGCAAAGACAAGCCCAAAATCTGGTAGAGGCCCACAGCCAGGCTTGAGGAAATTCACTGAACAGCCCTTCCCTGGTGGTCTAGTGGTTAGGATTCGGCGCTCTCACCGCCGCGGCCCGGGTTCGATTCCCGGTCAGGGAACGCGCTTTTGCACTCCAGCAAGGCAAAGAAAGAGTTTACGTGTGAAAAAGACCTCCTTCGAGCCGGAGTCGAACCAGCGACCTAAGGATTGCCAACATTCCACCTACAGTCCTCCGCTCTACCAGCTGAGCTATCGAAGGCACACGGGTGATGAACAGAACCTCAACCTATCAGGTTTCATCTGGCGCAGTTTGAATCGCTGGCTGTTCGATAAGGGAAGCAAAGACAAGCCCAAAATCTGGTAGAGGCCCACAGCCAGGCTTGAGGAGATTCACTGAACAGCCCTTCCCTGGTGGTCTAGTGGTTAGGATTCGGCGCTCTCACCGCCGCGGCCCGGGTTCGATTCCCGGTCAGGGAACGCGCTTTTGCCCTCCAGCAAGGCAAAGAAAGAGTTTGCGTGTGAAAAAGACCTCCTTCGAGCCGGAGTCGAACCAGCGACCTAAGGATTGCCAACATTCCACCTACAGTCCTCCGCTCTACCAGCTGAGCTATCGAAGGCACACAGGTGAGGAACAGAACCTCAACCTATCGGGTTTGTGCAGCTCCTCTGCTGGCTAAAAGTGCATCTGGCGCAGACAGAAGCGCTGGCTGTTCGATAAGGGAAGCAAAGACTATCCTAACTTCCCATACCGGGAGTCGAACCCGGGCCGCCTGGGTGAAAACCAGGAATCCTGACCGCTAGACCATATGGGAAAGCCTGCAAGTGGCAATCAGGCTTGTGGGGCATTTTCCAATGGGGCATGGGAATGGTCCGAAGGGATTGTTTACTGAATTCAGTTATTACAGACTCAATGGAGGGAGCTGTCATTTGTCTCGCCCAGGGGGTGCAGCTTTCTCCCGTTCTTGTGATCGCATAATAGATACTATAAACTGGTCATTAAAGCAAGGTCCCTGGGACAGTACTTATGCGATGCATTTGAAAACACGCATGGTATTGTATGGTAACCGCTATCTCACTGACAAAAAAGCCTATCGTTGGACTGTCAATTTATAATAAAAATGAATCAATCTAATAAAAATTGTCAAAAACTATGGGCTAATAAAACAAAATAATAAAACTGCTATGGGCTGACAGCGAAGCAAAAGCGTCAGATCGAGCCAGCCAGGAGTCGAACCTAGAATCTTCTGATCCGTAGTCAGACGCGTTATCCATTGCGCCACTGGCCCACCGGTCTTGCGGTGCTTGTTGGTGTTTGACTGGACAGAGGCCTGTCACAACATCAACTTTTTCTCATGCCATTAACAGGCCTGGCGCCAACGTTAGGAAGAGGTCCAATGAGGGGCCTGCTATGAAAAGCTTCAAGATGGAGGTGTCACATGTTTGGGATCTCGGTCTTCCTGGCGTTGCTAACGCAGCTGGGTAGCACGTTACTTGAAAACAGGGCAAGGCTGGCCGCTGGAAAAATCCAGGCATACCTCAGAGACGACGACAGTCCGTGCTATGCGCTCTGTCAACCTGGAGCTCCTTCGCCACATGCTCTGCAGAGGAAGGGATGAAAACAAAAAGCGGAGTGAGTCAGGCACCTCTTGGCACCGAGACCACGGCTGGGCTCTCCTTGTTATGTTTTGCAAGCTGATTTGATTGAATGGCAAGTTGTCGTGTTGTTAGGATATTCTTACAACGCATGTGACAGTTTCTCAGTGGATGAACTGTGATCCAGGGTCAGAGACTCTCTCCTCTCCAGGAGGAAAAGGCTAGCCTTAGTGGTCCTGCTTGAGAAGTTGCAGCAAAATCAGGTAGAGGCCCAGAGCCAGGCTTGAGGAGACGGGCTGAACAGCCCCTTCCCTGTTGGTCTAGTAATCAGGATTCGGCGCTCTCACCGCCGCGGCCCGGGTTCAATTCCAGGTCAGGGAACCTGCTTTTGCCCCACAGCGCAGCCAAGAAAATTTTTGCGTGTGAAAAAGACCTCCTTCGAGCCAGAGTCGAACCAGCGACCTAAGGATTGCCAACATTCCACCTACAGTCCTCCGCTCTACCAGCTGAGCTATCGAAGGCACACGGGTGATGAACAGAACCTCAACCTATCAGGTTTCATCTGGCGCAGTTTGAATCGCTGGCTGTTCGATAAGGGAAGCAAAGACAAGCCCAAAATCTGGCAGAGGCCCACAGCCAGGCTTGAGGAGATTCACAGAAAAGCCCTTCCCTGGTGGTCTAGTGGTTAGGATTCGGCGCTCTCACCGCCGCGGCCCGGGTTTGATTCCCGGTCAGGGAACGCGCTTTTGCCCTCCAGCAAGGCAAAGAAAGAGTTTGCGTGTGAAAAAGACCTCCTTCGAGCCGGAGTCGAACCAGCGACCTAAGGATTGCCAACATTCCACCTACAGTCCTCCGCTCTACCAGCTGAGCTATCGAAGGCACACGGGTGATGAACAGAACCTCAACCTATCAGGTTTCATCTGGCGCAGTTTGAATCGCTGGCTGTTCGATTAGGGAAGCAAAGACAAGCCCAAAATCTGGTAGAGGGCCACAGCCAGGCTTGAGGAAATTCACTGAACAGCCCTTCCCTGGTGGTCTAGTGGTTAGGATTCGGCGCTCTCACCGCCGCGGACCGGGTTCGATTCCCGGTCAGGGAACGCGCTTTTGCACTCCAGCAAGGCAAAGAAAGAGTTTACGTGTGAAAAAGACCTCCTTCGAGCCGGAGTCGAACCAGCGACCTAAGGATTGCCAACATTCCACCTACAGTCCTCCGCTCTACCAGCTGAGCTATCGAAGGCACACAGGTGAGGAACAGAACCTCAACCTATCGGGTTTGTGCAGCTCCTCTGCTGGCTAAAAGTGCATCTGGCGCAGACAGAAGCGCTGGCTGTTCGATAAGGGAAGCAAAGACTATCCTAACTTCCCATACCGGGAGTCGAACCCGGGCCGCCTGGGTGAAAACCAGGAATCCTGACCGCTAGACCATATGGGAAAGCCTGCAAGTGGCAATCAGGCTTGTGGGGCATTTTCCATGTGTGTGGCCAGTACAAGGGCAGGGTTATGTTGAGCCCTTTGGCTTTTAGTGTGTGACCGTCCCCTTTAAGAATATGGGAATGGTCCGAAGGAATTGTTTACTGAATTCAGTTATTACAGACTCAATGGAGGGAGCTGTCATTTGTCTCGCCCAGGGGGTGCAGCTTTCTCCCGTTCTTGTGATCGCATAATAGATACTATAAACTGGTCATTAAAGCAAGGTCCCTGGGACAGTACTTATGCGATGCATTTGAAAACACGCATGGTATTGTATGGTAACCGCTATCTCACTGACAAAACAGCCTATCGTTGGACTGTCAATTTATAATAAAAATGAATCAATCTAATAAAAATTGTCAAAAACTATGGGCTAATAAAACAAAATAATAAAACTGCTATGGGCTGACAGCGAAGCAAAAGCGTCAGATCGAGCCAGCCAGGAGTCGAACCTAGAATCTTCTGATCCGTAGTCAGACGCGTTATCCATTGCGCCACTGGCCCACCGGTCTTGCGGTGCTTGTTGGTGTTTGACTGGACAGAGGCCTGTTACAACATCAACTTTTTCTCATGCCATTAACAGGCCTGGCACCAACGTTAGGAAGAGGTCCAATGAGGGGCCTGCTATGAAAAGCTTCAAGATGGAGGTGTCACATGTTTGGGATCTCGGTCTTCCTGGCGTTGCTAACGCAGCTGGGTAGCACGTTACTTGAAAACAGGGCAAGGCTGGCCGCTGGAAAAATCCAGGCATACCTCAGAGACGACGACAGTCCGTGCTATGCGCTCTGTCAACCTGGAGCTCCTTCGCCACATGCTCTGCAGAGGAAGGGATGAAAACAAAAAGCGGAGTGAGTCAGGCACCTCTTGGCACTGAGACCACGGCTGGGCTCTCCTTGTTATGTTTTGCAAGCTGATTTGATTGAATGGCAAGTTGTCGTGTTGTTAGGATATTCTTACAACGCATGTGACAGTTTCTCAGTGGATGAACTGTGATCCAGGGTCAGAGACTCTCTCCTCTCCAGGAGGAAAAGGCTAGCCTTAGTGGTCCTGCTTGAGAAGTTTCAGCAAAATCAGGTAGAGGCCCAGAGTCAGGCTTGAGGAGACGGGCTGAACAGCCCCTTCCCTGTTGGTCTAGTAATCAGGATTCGGCGCTCTCACCGCCGCGGCCCGGGTTCAATTCCCGGTCAGGGAACCTGCTTTTGCCCCACAGCGCAGCCAAGAAAATGTTTGCGTGTGAAAAAGACCTCCTTCGAGCCGGAGTCGAACCAGCGACCTAAGGATTGCCAACATTCCACCTACAGTCCTCCGCTCTACCAGCTGAGCTATCGAAGGCACACGGGTGATGAACAGAACCTCAACCTATCAGGTTTCATCTGGCGCAGTTTGAATCGCTGGCTGTTCGATAAGGGAAGCAAAGACAAGACCAAAATCTGGCAGAGGCCCACAGCCAGGCTTGAGGAGATTCACTGAACAGCCCTTCCCTGGTGGTCTAGTGGTTAGGATTCGGCGCTCTCACCGCCGCGGCCCGGGTTCGATTCCCGGTCAGGGAACGCGCTTTTGCCCTCCAGCAAGGCAAAGAAAGAGTTTGCGTGTGAAAAAGACCTCCTTCGAGCCGGAGTCGAACCAGCGACCTAAGGATTGCCAACATTCCACCTACAGTCCTCCGCTCTACCAGCTGAGCTATCGAAGGCACACGGGTGATGAACAGAACCTCAACCTATCAGGTTTCATCTGGCGCAGTTTGAATCGCTGGCTGTTCGATAAGTGAAGCAAAGACAAGCCCAAAATCTGGTAGAGGCCCACAGCCAGGCTTGAGGAAATTCACTGAACAGCCCTTCCCTGGTGGTCTAGTGGTTAGGATTCGGCGCTCTCACCGCCGCGGCCCGGGTTCGATTCCCGGTCAGGGAACGCGCTTTTGCCCTCCAGCAAGGCAAAGAAAGAGTTTGCGTGTGAAAAAGACCTCCTTCGAGCCGGAGTCGAACCAGCGACCTAAGGATTGCCAACATTTCACCTACAGTCCTCCGCTCTACCAGCTGAGCTATCGAAGGCACACAGGTGAGGAACAGAACCTCAACCTATCGGGTTTGTGCAGCTCCTCTGCTGGCTAAAAGTGCATCTGGCGCAGACAGAAGCGCTGGCTGTTCGATAAGGGAAGCAAAGACTATCCTAACTTTCCATACCGGGAGTCGAACCCGGGCCGCCTGGGTGAAAACCAGGAATCCTGACCGCTAGACCATATGGGAAAGCCTGCAAGTGGCAATCAGGCTTGTGGGGCATTTTTCATGTGTGTGGCCAGTACAAGGGCAGGGTTATGTTGAGCCCTTTGGCTTTTAGTGTGTGACCGTCCCCTTTAAGAATATGGGAATGGTCCGAAGGAATTGTTTACTGAATTCAGTTATTACAGACTCAATGGAGGGAGCTGTCATTTGTCTCGCCCAGGGGGTGCAGCTTTCTCCCGTTCTTGTGATCGCATAATAGATACTATAAACTGGTCATTAAAGCAAGGTCCCTGGGACAGTACTTATGCGATGCATTTGAAAACACGCATGGTATTGTATGGTAACCGCTATCTCACTGACAAAACAGCCTATCGTTGGACTGTCAATTTATAATAAAAATGAATCAATCTAATAAAAATTGTCAAAAACTATGGGCTAATAAAACAAAATAATAAAACTGCTATGGGCTGACAGCGAAGCAAAAGCGTCAGATCGAGCCAGCCAGGAGTCGAACCTAGAATCTTCTGATCCGTAGTCAGACGCGTTATCCATTGCGCCACTGGCCCACCGGTCTTGCGGTGCTTGTTGGTGTTTGACTGGACAGAGGCCTGTCACAACATCAACTTTTTCTCATGCCATTAACAGGCCTGCCGCCAACGTTAGGAAGAGGTCCAATGAGGGGCCTGCTATGAAAAGCTTCAAGATGGAGGTGTCACATGTTTGGGATCTCGGTCTTCCTGGCGTTGCTAACGCAGCTGGGTAGCACGTTACTTGAAAACAGGGCAAGGCTGGCCGCTGGAAAAATCCAGGCATACCTCAGAGACGACGACAGTCCGTGCTATGCGCTCTGTCAACCTGGAGCTCCTTCGCCACATGCTCTGCAGAGGAAGGGATGAAAACAAAAAGCGGAGTGAGTCAGGCACCTCTTGGCACCGAGACCACGGCTGGGCTCTCCTTGTTATGTTTTGCAAGCTGATTTGATTGAATGGCAAGTTGTCGTGTTGTTAGGATATTCTTACAACGCATGTGACAGTTTCTCAGTGGATGAACTGTGATCCAGGGTCAGAGACTCTCTCCTCTCCAGGAGGAAAAGGCTAGCCTTAGTGGTCCTGCTTGAGAAGTTGCAGCAAAATCAGGTAGAGGCCCAGAGCCAGGCTTGAGGAGGCGGGCTGAACAGCCCCTTCCCTGTTGGTCTAGTAATCAGGATTCGGCGCTCTCACCGCCGCGGCCCGGGTTCAATTCCCGGTCAGGGAACCTGCTTTTGCCCCACAGCGCAGCCAAGAAAATTTTTGCGTGTGAAAAAGACCTCCTTCGAGCCAGAGTCGAACCAGCAACCTAAGGATTGCCAACATTCCACCTACAGTCCTCCGCTCTACCAGCTGAGCTATCGAAGGCACACGGGTGATGAACAGAACCTCAACCTATCAGGTTTCATCTGGCGCAGTTTGAATCGCTGGCTGTTCGATAAGGGAAGCAAAGACAAGCCCAAAATCTGGCAGAGGCCCACAGCCAGGCTTGAGGAGATTCACAGAAAAGCCCTTCCCTGGTGGTCTAGTGGTTAGGATTCGGCGCTCTCACCGCCGCGGCCCGGGTTCGATTCCCGGTCAGGGAACGCGCTTTTGCCCTCCAGCAAGGCAAAGAAAGAGTTTGCGTGTGAAAAAGACCTCCTTCGAGCCGGAGTCGAACCAGCGACCTAAGGATTGCCAACATTCCACCTACAGTCCTCCGCTCTACCAGCTGAGCTATCGAAGGCACACAGGTGAGGAACAGAACCTCAACCTATCGGGTTTGTGCAGCTCCTCTGCTGGCTAAAAGTGCATCTGGCGCAGACAGAAGCGCTGGCTGTTCGATAAGGGAAGCAAAGACTATCCTAACTTCCCATACCGGGAGTCGAACCCGGGCCGCCTGGGTGAAAACCAGGAATCCTGACCGCTAGACCATATGGGAAAGCCTGCAAGTGGCAATCAGGCTTGTGGGGCATTTTCCAATGGGGCATGGGAATGGTCCGAAGGGATTGTTTACTGAATTCAGTTATTACAGACTCAATGGAGGGAGCTGTCATTTGTCTCGCCCAGGGGGTGCAGCTTTCTCCCGTTCTTGTGATCGCATAATAGATACTATAAACTGGTCATTAAAGCAAGGTCCCTGGGACAGTACTTATGCGATGCATTTGAAAACACGCATGGTATTGTATGGTAACCGCTATCTCACTGACAAAAAAGCCTATCGTTGGACTGTCAATTTATAATAAAAATGAATCAATCTAATAAAAATTGTCAAAAACTATGGGCTAATAAAACAAAATAATAAAACTGCTATGGGCTGACAGCGAAGCAAAAGCGTCAGATCGAGCCAGCCAGGAGTCGAACCTAGAATCTTCTGATCCGTAGTCAGACGCGTTATCCATTGCGCCACTGGCCCACCGGTCTTGCGGTGCTTGTTGGTGTTTGACTGGACAGAGGCCTGTCACAACATCAACTTTTTCTCATGCCATTAACAGGCCTGCCGCCAACGTTAGGAAGAGGTCCAATGAGGGGCCTGCTATGAAAAGCTTCAAGATGGAGGTGTCACATGTTTGGGATCTCGGTCTTCCTGGCGTTGCTAACGCAGCTGGGTAGCACGTTACTTGAAAACAGGGCAAGGCTGGCCGCTGGAAAAATCCAGGCATACCTCAGAGACGACGACAGTCCGTGCTATGCGCTCTGTCAACCTGGAGCTCCTTCGCCACATGCTCTGCAGAGGAAGGGATGAAAACAAAAAGCGGAGTGAGTCAGGCACCTCTTGGCACCGAGACCACGGCTGGGCTCTCCTTGTTATGTTTTGCAAGCTGATTTGATTGAATGGCAAGTTGTCGTGTTGTTAGGATATTCTTACAACGCATGTGACAGTTTCTCAGTGGATGAACTGTGATCCAGGGTCAGAGACTCTCTCCTCTCCAGGAGGAAAAGGCTAGCCTTAGTGGTCCTGCTTGAGAAGTTGCAGCAAAATCAGGTAGAGGCCCAGAGCCAGGCTTGAGGAGGCGGGCTGAACAGCCCCTTCCCTGTTGGTCTAGTAATCAGGATTCGGCGCTCTCACCGCCGCGGCCCGGGTTCAATTCCCGGTCAGGGAACCTGCTTTTGCCCCACAGCGCAGCCAAGAAAATTTTTGCGTGTGAAAAAGACCTCCTTCGAGCCAGAGTCGAACCAGCAACCTAAGGATTGCCAACATTCCACCTACAGTCCTCCGCTCTACCAGCTGAGCTATCGAAGGCACACGGGTGATGAACAGAACCTCAACCTATCAGGTTTCATCTGGCGCAGTTTGAATCGCTGGCTGTTCGATAAGGGAAGCAAAGACAAGCCCAAAATCTGGCAGAGGCCCACAGCCAGGCTTGAGGAGATTCACAGAAAAGCCCTTCCCTGGTGGTCTAGTGGTTAGGATTCGGCGCTCTCACCGCCGCGGCCCGGGTTCGATTCCCGGTCAGGGAACGCGCTTTTGCCCTCCAGCAAGGCAAAGAAAGAGTTTGCGTGTGAAAAAGACCTCCTTCGAGCCGGAGTCGAACCAGCGACCTAAGGATTGCCAACATTCCACCTACAGTCCTCCGCTCTACCAGCTGAGCTATCGAAGGCACACAGGTGAGGAACAGAACCTCAACCTATCGGGTTTGTGCAGCTCCTCTGCTGGCTAAAAGTGCATCTGGCGCAGACAGAAGCGCTGGCTGTTCGATAAGGGAAGCAAAGACTATCCTAACTTCCCATACCGGGAGTCGAACCCGGGCCGCCTGGGTGAAAACCAGGAATCCTGACCGCTAGACCATATGGGAAAGCCTGCAAGTGGCAATCAGGCTTGTGGGGCATTTTCCAATGGGGCATGGGAATGGTCCGAAGGGATTGTTTACTGAATTCAGTTATTACAGACTCAATGGAGGGAGCTGTCATTTGTCTCGCCCAGGGGGTGCAGCTTTCTCCCGTTCTTGTGATCGCATAATAGATACTATAAACTGGTCATTAAAGCAAGGTCCCTGGGACAGTACTTATGCGATGCATTTGAAAACACGCATGGTATTGTATGGTAACCGCTATCTCACTGACAAAAAAGCCTATCGTTGGACTGTCAATTTATAATAAAAATGAATCAATCTAATAAAAATTGTCAAAAACTATGGGCTAATAAAACAAAATAATAAAACTGCTATGGGCTGACAGCGAAGCAAAAGCGTCAGATCGAGCCAGCCAGGAGTCGAACCTAGAATCTTCTGATCCGTAGTCAGACGCGTTATCCATTGCGCCACTGGCCCACCGGTCTTGCGGTGCTTGTTGGTGTTTGACTGGACAGAGGCCTGTTACAACATCAACTTTTTCTCATGCCATTAACAGGCCTGGCACCAACGTTAGGAAGAGGTCCAATGAGGGGCCTGCTATGAAAAGCTTCAAGATGGAGGTGTCACATGTTTGGGATCTCGGTCTTCCTGGCGTTGCTAACGCAGCTGGGTAGCACGTTACTTGAAAACAGGGCAAGGCTGGCCGCTGGAAAAATCCAGGCATACCTCAGAGACGACGACAGTCCGTGCTATGCGCTCTGTCAACCTGGAGCTCCTTCGCCACATGCTCTGCAGAGGAAGGGATGAAAACAAAAAGCGGAGTGAGTCAGGCACCTCTTGGCACCGAGACCACGGCTGGGCTCTCCTTGTTATGTTTTGCAAGCTGATTTGATTGAATGGCAAGTTGTCGTGTTGTTAGGATATTCTTACAACGCATGTGACAGTTTCTCAGTGGATGAACTGTGATCCAGGGTCAGAGACTCTCTCCTCTCCAGGAGGAAAAGGCTAGCCTTAGTGGTCCTGCTTGAGAAGTTGCAGCAAAATCAGGTAGAGGCCCAGAGCCAGGCTTGAGGAGGCGGGCTGAACAGCCCCTTCCCTGTTGGTCTAGTAATCAGGATTCGGCGCTCTCACCGCCGCGGCCCGGGTTCAATTCCCGGTCAGGGAACCTGCTTTTGCCCCACAGCGCAGCCAAGAAAATTTTTGCGTGTGAAAAAGACCTCCTTCGAGCCAGAGTCGAACCAGCAACCTAAGGATTGCCAACATTCCACCTACAGTCCTCCGCTCTACCAGCTGAGCTATCGAAGGCACACGGGTGATGAACAGAACCTCAACCTATCAGGTTTCATCTGGCGCAGTTTGAATCGCTGGCTGTTCGATAAGGGAAGCAAAGACAAGCCCAAAATCTGGCAGAGGCCCACAGCCAGGCTTGAGGAGATTCACAGAAAAGCCCTTCCCTGGTGGTCTAGTGGTTAGGATTCGGCGCTCTCACCGCCGCGGCCCGGGTTCGATTCCCGGTCAGGGAACGCGCTTTTGCCCTCCAGCAAGGCAAAGAAAGAGTTTGCGTGTGAAAAAGACCTCCTTCGAGCCGGAGTCGAACCAGCGACCTAAGGATTGCCAACATTCCACCTACAGTCCTCCGCTCTACCAGCTGAGCTATCGAAGGCACACAGGTGAGGAACAGAACCTCAACCTATCGGGTTTGTGCAGCTCCTCTGCTGGCTAAAAGTGCATCTGGCGCAGACAGAAGCGCTGGCTGTTCGATAAGGGAAGCAAAGACTATCCTAACTTCCCATACCGGGAGTCGAACCCGGGCCGCCTGGGTGAAAACCAGGAATCCTGACCGCTAGACCATATGGGAAAGCCTGCAAGTGGCAATCAGGCTTGTGGGGCATTTTCCAATGGGGCATGGGAATGGTCCGAAGGGATTGTTTACTGAATTCAGTTATTACAGACTCAATGGAGGGAGCTGTCATTTGTCTCGCCCAGGGGGTGCAGCTTTCTCCCGTTCTTGTGATCGCATAATAGATACTATAAACTGGTCATTAAAGCAAGGTCCCTGGGACAGTACTTATGCGATGCATTTGAAAACACGCATGGTATTGTATGGTAACCGCTATCTCACTGACAAAAAAGCCTATCGTTGGACTGTCAATTTATAATAAAAATGAATCAATCTAATAAAAATTGTCAAAAACTATGGGCTAATAAAACAAAATAATAAAACTGCTATGGGCTGACAGCGAAGCAAAAGCGTCAGATCGAGCCAGCCAGGAGTCGAACCTAGAATCTTCTGATCCGTAGTCAGACGCGTTATCCATTGCGCCACTGGCCCACCGGTCTTGCGGTGCTTGTTGGTGTTTGACTGGACAGAGGCCTGTTACAACATCAACTTATTCTCATGCCATTAACAGGCCTGGCACCAACGTTAGGAAGAGGTCCAATGAGGGGCCTGCTATGAAAAGCTTCAAGATGGAGGTGTCACATGTTTGGGATCTCGGTCTTCCTGGCGTTGCTAACGCAGCTGGGTAGCACGTTACTTGAAAACAGGGCAAGGCTGGCCGCTGGAAAAATCCAGGCATACCTCAGAGACGACGACAGTCCGTGCTATGCGCTCTGTCAACCTGGAGCTCCTTCGCCACATGCTCTGCAGAGGAAGGGATGAAAACAAAAAGCGGAGTGAGTCAGGCACCTCTTGGCACCGAGACCACGGCTGGGCTCTCCTTGTTATGTTTTGCAAGCTGATTTGATTGAATGGCAAGTTGTCGTGTTGTTAGGATATTCTTACAACGCATGTGACAGTTTCTCAGTGGATGAACTGTGATCCAGGGTCAGAGACTCTCTCCTCTCCAGGAGGAAAAGGCTAGCCTTAGTGGTCCTGCTTGAGAAGTTGCAGCAAAATCAGGTAGAGGCCCAGAGCCAGGCTTGAGGAGGCGGGCTGAACAGCCCCTTCCCTGTTGGTCTAGTAATCAGGATTCGGCGCTCTCACCGCCGCGGCCCGGGTTCAATTCCCGGTCAGGGAACCTGCTTTTGCCCCACAGCGCAGCCAAGAAAATTTTTGCGTGTGAAAAAGACCTCCTTCGAGCCAGAGTCGAACCAGCGACCTAAGGATTGCCAACATTCCACCTACAGTCCTCCGCTCTACCAGCTGAGCTATCGAAGGCACACGGGTGATGAACAGAACCTCAACCTATCAGGTTTCATCTGGCGCAGTTTGAATCGCTGGCTGTTCGATAAGGGAAGCAAAGACAAGCCCAAAATCTGGTAGAGGCCCACAGCCAGGCTTGAGGAAATTCACTGAACAGCCCTTCCCTGGTGGTCTAGTGGTTAGGATTCGGCGCTCTCACAGCCGCGGCCCGGGTTCGATTCCCGGTCAGGGAACGCGCTTTTGCCCTCCAGCAAGGCAAAGAAAGAGTTTGCGTGTGAAAAAGACCTCCTTCGAGCCGGAGTCGAACCAGCGACCTAAGGATTGCCAACATTTCACCTACAGTCCTCCGCTCTACCAGCTGAGCTATCGAAGGCACACAGGTGAGGAACAGAACCTCAACCTATCGGGTTTGTGCAGCTCCTCTGCTGGCTAAAAGTGCATCTGGCGCAGACAGAAGCGCTGGCTGTTCGATAAGGGAAGCAAAGACTATCCTAACTTTCCATACCGGGAGTCGAACCCGGGCCGCCTGGGTGAAAACCAGGAATCCTGACCGCTAGACCATATGGGAAAGCCTGCAAGTGGCAATCAGGCTTGTGGGGCATTTTCCATGTGTGTGGCCAGTACAAGGGCAGGGTTATGTTGAGCCCTTTGGCTTTTAGTGTGTGACCGTCCCCTTTAAGAATATGGGAATGGTCCGAAGGAATTGTTTACTGAATTCAGTTATTACAGACTCAATGGAGGGAGCTGTCATTTGTCTCGCCCAGGGGGTGCAGCTTTCTCCCGTTCTTGTGATCGCATAATAGATACTATAAACTGGTCATTAAAGCAAGGTCCCTGGGACAGTACTTATGCGATGCATTTGAAAACACGCATGGTATTGTATGGTAACCGCTATCTCACTGACAAAAAAGCCTATCGTTGGACTGTCAATTTATAATAAAAATGAATCAATCTAATAAAAATTGTCAAAAACTATGGGCTAATAAAACAAAATAATAAAACTGCTATGGGCTGACAGCGAAGCAAAAGCGTCAGATCGAGCCAGCCAGGAGTCGAACCTAGAATCTTCTGATCCGTAGTCAGACGCGTTATCCATTGCGCCACTGGCCCACCGGTCTTGCGGTGCTTGTTGGTGTTTGACTGGACAGAGGCCTGTTACAACATCAACTTTTTCTCATGCCATTAACAGGCCTGGCACCAACGTTAGGAAGAGGTCCAATGAGGGGCCTGCTATGAAAAGCTTCAAGATGGAGGTGTCACATGTTTGGGATCTCGGTCTTCCTGGCGTTGCTAACGCAGCTGGGTAGCACGTTACTTGAAAACAGGGCAAGGCTGGCCGCTGGAAAAATCCAGGCATACCTCAGAGACGACGACAGTCCGTGCTATGCGCTCTGTCAACCTGGAGCTCCTTCGCCACATGCTCTGCAGAGGAAGGGATGAAAACAAAAAGCGGAGTGAGTCAGGCACCTCTTGGCACCGAGACCACGGCTGGGCTCTCCTTGTTATGTTTTGCAAGCTGATTTGATTGAATGGCAAGTTGTCGTGTTGTTAGGATATTCTTACAACGCATGTGACAGTTTCTCAGTGGATGAACTGTGATCCAGGGTCAGAGACTCTCTCCTCTCCAGGAGGAAAAGGCTAGCCTTAGTGGTCCTGCTTGAGAAGTTTCAGCAAAATCAGGTAGAGGCCCAGAGCCAGGCTTGAGGAGACGGGCTGAACAGCCCCTTCCCTGTTGGTCTAGTAATCAGGATTCGGCGCTCTCACCGCCGCGGCCCGGGTTCAATTCCCGGTCAGGGAACCTGCTTTTGCCCCACAGCGCAGCCAAGAAAATGTTTGCGTGTGAAAAAGACCTCCTTCGAGCCGGAGTCGAACCAGCGACCTAAGGATTGCCAACATTCCACCTACAGTCCTCCGCTCTACCAGCTGAGCTATCGAAGGCACACGGGTGATGAACAGAACCTCAACCTATCAGGTTTCATCTGGCGCAGTTTGAATCGCTGGCTGTTCGATAAGGGAAGCAAAGACAAGACCAAAATCTGGCAGAGGCCCACAGCCAGGCTTGAGGAGATTCACTGAACAGCCCTTCCCTGGTGGTCTAGTGGTTAGGATTCGGCGCTCTCACCGCCGCGGCCCGGGTTCGATTCCCGGTCAGGGAACGCGCTTTTGCCCTCCAGCAAGGCAAAGAAAGAGTTTGCGTGTGAAAAAGACCTCCTTCGAGCCGGAGTCGAACCAGCGACCTAAGGATTGCCAACATTCCACCTACAGTCCTCCGCTCTACCAGCTGAGCTATCGAAGGCACACGGGTGATGAACAGAACCTCAACCTATCAGGTTTCATCTGGCGCAGTTTGAATCGCTGGCTGTTCGATAAGGGAAGCAAAGACAAGCCCAAAATCTGGTAGAGGCCCACAGCCAGGCTTGAGGAAATTCACTGAACAGCCCTTCCCTGGTGGTCTAGTGGTTAGGATTCGGCGCTCTCACCGCCGCGGCCCGGGTTCGATTCCCGGTCAGGGAACGCGCTTTTGCCCTCCAGCAAGGCAAAGAAAGAGTTTGCGTGTGAAAAAGACCTCCTTCGAGCCGGAGTCGAACCAGCGACCTAAGGATTGCCAACATTTCACCTACAGTCCTCCGCTCTACCAGCTGAGCTATCGAAGGCACACAGGTGAGGAACAGAACCTCAACCTATCGGGTTTGTGCAGCTCCTCTGCTGGCTAAAAGTGCATCTGGCGCAGACAGAAGCGCTGGCTGTTCGATAAGGGAAGCAAAGACTATCCTAACTTTCCATACCGGGAGTCGAACCCGGGCCGCCTGGGTGAAAACCAGGAATCCTGACCGCTAGACCATATGGGAAAGCCTGCAAGTGGCAATCAGGCTTGTGGGGCATTTTCCATGTGTGTGGCCAGTACAAGGGCAGGGTTATGTTGAGCCCTTTGGCTTTTAGTGTGTGACCGTCCCCTTTAAGAATATGGGAATGGTCCGAAGGAATTGTTTACTGAATTCAGTTATTACAGACTCAATGGAGGGAGCTGTCATTTGTCTCGCCCAGGGGGTGCAGCTTTCTCCCGTTCTTGTGATCGCATAATAGATACTATAAACTGGTCATTAAAGCAAGGTCCCTGGGACAGTACTTATGCGATGCATTTGAAAACACGCATGGTATTGTATGGTAACCGCTATCTCACTGACAAAACAGCCTATCGTTGGACTGTCAATTTATAATAAAAATGAATCAATCTAATAAAAATTGTCAAAAACTATGGGCTAATAAAACAAAATAATAAAACTGCTATGGGCTGACAGCGAAGCAAAAGCGTCAGATCGAGCCAGCCAGGAGTCGAACCTAGAATCTTCTGATCCGTAGTCAGACGCGTTATCCATTGCGCCACTGGCCCACCGGTCTTGCGGTGCTTGTTGGTGTTTGACTGGACAGAGGCCTGTCACAACATCAACTTTTTCTCATGCCATTAACAGGCCTGGCGCCAACGTTAGGAAGAGGTCCAATGAGGGGCCTGCTATGAAAAGCTTCAAGATGGAGGTGTCACATGTTTGGGATCTCGGTCTTCCTGGCGTTGCTAACGCAGCTGGGTAGCACGTTACTTGAAAACAGGGCAAGGCTGGCCGCTGGAAAAATCCAGGCATACCTCAGAGACGACGACAGTCCGTGCTATGCGCTCTGTCAACCTGGAGCTCCTTCGCCACATGCTCTGCAGAGGAAGGGATGAAAACAAAAAGCGGAGTGAGTCAGGCACCTCTTGGCACCGAGACCACGGCTGGGCTCTCCTTGTTATGTTTTGCAAGCTGATTTGATTGAATGGCAAGTTGTCGTGTTGTTAGGATATTCTTACAACGCATGTGACAGTTTCTCAGTGGATGAACTGTGATCCAGGGTCAGAGACTCTCTCCTCTCCAGGAGGAAAAGGCTAGCCTTAGTGGTCCTGCTTGAGAAGTTGCAGCAAAATCAGGTAGAGGCCCAGAGCCAGGCTTGAGGAGGCGGGCTGAACAGCCCCTTCCCTGTTGGTCTAGTAATCAGGATTCGGCGCTCTCACCGCCGCGGCCCGGGTTCAATTCCCGGTCAGGGAACCTGCTTTTGCCCCACAGCGCAGCCAAGAAAATTTTTGCGTGTGAAAAAGACCTCCTTCGAGCCAGAGTCGAACCAGCAACCTAAGGATTGCCAACATTCCACCTACAGTCCTCCGCTCTACCAGCTGAGCTATCGAAGGCACACGGGTGATGAACAGAACCTCAACCTATCAGGTTTCATCTGGCGCAGTTTGAATCGCTGGCTGTTCGATAAGGGAAGCAAAGACAAGCCCAAAATCTGGCAGAGGCCCACAGCCAGGCTTGAGGAGATTTACAGAAAAGCCCTCCCTGGTGGTCTAGTGGTTAGGATTCGGCGCTCTCACCGCCGCGGCCCGGGTTCGATTCCCGGTCAGGGAACGCGCTTTTGCCCTCCAGCAAGGCAAAGAAAGAGTTTGCGTGTGAAAAAGACCTCCTTCGAGCCGGAGTCGAACCAGCGACCTAAGGATTGCCAACATTCCACCTACAGTCCTCCGCTCTACCAGCTGAGCTATCGAAGGCACACGGGTGATGAACAGAACCTCAACCTATCAGGTTTCATCTGGCGCAGTTTGAATCGCTGGCTGTTCGATAAGGGAAGCAAAGACAAGCCCAAAATCTGGTAGAGGCCCACAGCCAGGCTTGAGGAAATTCACTGAACAGCCCTTCCCTGGTGGTCTAGTGGTTAGGATTCGGCGCTCTCACCGCCGCGGCCCGGGTTCGATTCCCGGTCAGGGAACGCGCTTTTGCACTCCAGCAAGGCAAAGAAAGAGTTTACGTGTGAAAAAGACCTCCTTCGAGCCGGAGTCGAACCAGCGACCTAAGGATTGCCAACATTCCACCTACAGTCCTCCGTTCTACCAGCTGAGCTATCGAAGGCACACGGGTGATGAACAGAACCTCAACCTATCAGGTTTCATCTGGCGCAGTTTGAATCGCTGGCTGTTCGATAAGGGAAGCAAAGACAAGCCCAAAATCTGGTAGAGGCCCACAGCCAGGCTTGAGGAGATTCACTGAACAGCCCTTCCCTGGTGGTCTAGTGGTTAGGATTCGGCGCTCTCACCGCCGCGGCCCGGGTTCGATTCCCGGTCAGGGAACGCGCTTTTGCCCTCCAGCAAGGCAAAGAAAGAGTTTGCGTGTGAAAAAGACCTCCTTCGAGCCGGAGTCGAACCAACGACCTAAGGATTGCCAACATTCCACCTACAGTCCTCCGCTCTACCAGCTGAGCTATCGAAGGCACACAGGTGAGGAACAGAACCTCAACCTATCGGGTTTGTGCAGCTCCTCTGCTGGCTAAAAGTGCATCTGGCGCAGACAGAAGCGCTGGCTGTTCGATAAGGGAAGCAAAGACTATCCTAACTTCCCATACCGGGAGTCGAACCCGGGCCGCCTGGGTGAAAACCAGGAATCCTGACCGCTAGACCATATGGGAAAGCCTGCAAGTGGCAATCAGGCTTGTGGGGCATTTTCCAATGGGGCATGGGAATGGTCCGAAGGGATTGTTTACTGAATTCAGTTATTACAGACTCAATGGAGGGAGCTGTCATTTGTCTCGCCCAGGGGGTGCAGCTTTCTCCCGTTCTTGTGATCGCATAATAGATACTATAAACTGGTCATTAAAGCAAGGTCCCTGGGACAGTACTTATGCGATGCATTTGAAAACACGCATGGTATTGTATGGTAACCGCTATCTCACTGACAAAAAAGCCTATCGTTGGACTGTCAATTTATAATAAAAATGAATCAATCTAATAAAAATTGTCAAAAACTATGGGCTAATAAAACAAAATAATAAAACTGCTATGGGCTGACAGCGAAGCAAAAGCGTCAGATCGAGCCAGCCAGGAGTCGAACCTAGAATCTTCTGATCCGTAGTCAGACGCGTTATCCATTGCGCCACTGGCCCACCGGTCTTGCGGTGCTTGTTGGTGTTTGACTGGACAGAGGCCTGTTACAACATCAACTTATTCTCATGCCATTAACAGGCCTGGCACCAACGTTAGGAAGAGGTCCAATGAGGGGCCTGCTATGAAAAGCTTCAAGATGGAGGTGTCACATGTTTGGGATCTCGGTCTTCCTGGCGTTGCTAACGCAGCTGGGTAGCACGTTACTTGAAAACAGGGCAAGGCTGGCCGCTGGAAAAATCCAGGCATACCTCAGAGACGACGACAGTCCGTGCTATGCGCTCTGTCAACCTGGAGCTCCTTCGCCACATGCTCTGCAGAGGAAGGGATGAAAACAAAAAGCGGAGTGAGTCAGGCACCTCTTGGCACCGAGACCACGGCTGGGCTCTCCTTGTTATGTTTTGCAAGCTGATTTGATTGAATGGCAAGTTGTCGTGTTGTTAGGATATTCTTACAACGCATGTGACAGTTTCTCAGTGGATGAACTGTGATCCAGGGTCAGAGACTCTCTCCTCTCCAGGAGGAAAAGGCTAGCCTTAGTGGTCCTGCTTGAGAAGTTGCAGCAAAATCAGGTAGAGGCCCAGAGCCAGGCTTGAGGAGGCGGGCTGAACAGCCCCTTCCCTGTTGGTCTAGTAATCAGGATTCGGCGCTCTCACCGCCGCGGCCCGGGTTCAATTCCCGGTCAGGGAACCTGCTTTTGCCCCACAGCGCAGCCAAGAAAATTTTTGCGTGTGAAAAAGACCTCCTTCGAGCCAGAGTCGAACCAGCGACCTAAGGATTGCCAACATTCCACCTACAGTCCTCCGCTCTACCAGCTGAGCTATCGAAGGCACACGGGTGATGAACAGAACCTCAACCTATCAGGTTTCATCTGGCGCAGTTTGAATCGCTGGCTGTTCGATAAGGGAAGCAAAGACAAGCCCAAAATCTGGCAGAGGCCCACAGCCAGGCTTGAGGAGATTCACAGAAAAGCCCTTCCCTGGTGGTCTAGTGGTTAGGATTCGGCGCTCTCACCGCCGCGGCCCGGGTTCGATTCCCGGTCAGGGAACGCGCTTTTGCCCTCCAGCAAGGCAAAGAAAGAGTTTGCGTGTGAAAAAGACCTCCTTCGAGCCGGAGTCGAACCAGCGACCTAAGGATTGCCAACATTCCACCTACAGTCCTCCGCTCTACCAGCTGAGCTATCGAAGGCACACGGGTGATGAACAGAACCTCAACCTATCAGGTTTCATCTGGCACAGTTTGAATCGCTGGCTGTTCGATAAGGGAAGCAAAGACAAGCCCAAAATCTGGTAGAGGCCCACAGCCAGGCTTGAGGAAATTCACTGAACAGCCCTTCCCTGGTGGTCTAGTGGTTAGGATTCGGCGCTCTCACCGCCGCGGCCCGTGTTCGATTCCCGGTCAGGGAACGCGCTTTCGCACTCCAGCAAGGCAAAGAAAGAGTTTACGTGTGAAAAAGACCTCCTTCGAGCCGGAGTCGAACCAGCGACCTAAGGATTGCCAACATTCCACCTACAGTCCTCCGCTCTACCAGCTGAGCTATCGAAGGCACACGGGTAATGAACAGAACCTCAACCTATCAGGTTTCATCTGGCGCAGTTTGAATCGCTGGCTGTTCGATAAGGGAAGCAAAGACAAGCCCAAAATCTGGTAGAGGCCCACAGCCAGGCTTGAGGAGATTCACTGAACAGCCCTTCCCTGGTGGTCTAGTGGTTAGGATTCGGCGCTCTCACCGCCGCGGCCCGGGTTCGATTCCCGGTCAGGGAACGCGCTTTTGCCCTCCAGCAAGGCAAAGAAAGAGTTTGCGTGTGAAAAAGACCTCCTTCGAGCCGGAGTCGAACCAGCGACCTAAGGATTGCCAACATTCCACCTACAATCCTCCCCTCTACCAGCTGAGCTATCGAAGGCACACAGGTGAGGAACAGAACCTCAACCTATCGGGTTTGTGCAGCTCCTCTGCTGGCTAAAAGTGCATCTGGCGCAGACAGAGGCGCTGGCTGTTCGATAAGGGAAGCAAAGACTATCCTAACTTCCCATACCGGGAGTCGAACCCGGGCCGCCTGGGTGAAAACCAGGAATCCTGACCGCTAGACCATATGGGAAAGCCTGCAAGTGGCAATCAGGCTTGTGGGGCATTTTCCAATGGGGCATGGGAATGGTCCGAAGGGATTGTTTACTGAATTCAGTTATTACAGACTCAATGGAGGGAGCTGTCATTTGTCTCGCCCAGGGGGTGCAGCTTTCTCCCGTTCTTGTGATCGCATAATAGATACTATAAACTGGTCATTAAAGCAAGGTCCCTGGGACAGTACTTATGCGATGCATTTGAAAACACGCATGGTATTGTATGGTAACCGCTATCTCACTGACAAAAAAGCCTATCGTTGGACTGTCAATTTATAATAAAAATGAATCAATCTAATAAAAATTGTCAAAAACTATGGGCTAATAAAACAAAATAATAAAACTGCTATGGGCTGACAGCGAAGCAAAAGCGTCAGATCGAGCCAGCCAGGAGTCGAACCTAGAATCTTCTGATCCGTAGTCAGACGCGTTATCCATTGCGCCACTGGCCCACCGGTCTTGCGGTGCTTGTTGGTGTTTGACTGGACAGAGGCCTGTTACAACATCAACTTTTTCTCATGCCATTAACAGGCCTGGCACCAACGTTAGGAAGAGGTCCAATGAGGGGCCTGCTATGAAAAGCTTCAAGATGGAGGTGTCACATGTTTGGGAACTCGGTCTTCCTGGCGTTGCTAACGCAGCTGGGTAGCACGTTACTTGAAAACAGGGCAAGGCTGGCCGCTGGAAAAATCCAGGCATACCTCAGAGACGACGACAGTCCGTGCTATGCGCTCTGTCAACCTGGAGCTCCTTCGCCACATGCTCTGCAGAGGAAGGGATGAAAACAAAAAGCGGAGTGAGTCAGGCACCTCTTGGCACCGAGACCACGGCTGGGCTCTCCTTGTTATGTTTTGCAAGCTGATTTGATTGAATGGCAAGTTGTCGTGTTGTTAGGATATTCTTACAACGCATGTGACAGTTTCTCAGTGGATGAACTGTGATCCAGGGTCAGAGACTCTCTCCTCTCCAGGAGGAAAAGGCTAGCCTTAGTGGTCCTGCTTGAGAAGTTTCAGCAAAATCAGGTAGAGGCCCAGAGCCAGGCTTGAGGAGACGGGCTGAACAGCCCCTTCCCTGTTGGTCTAGTAATCAGGATTCGGCGCTCTCACCGCCGCGGCCCGGGTTCAATTCCCGGTCAGGGAACCTGCTTTTGCCCCACAGCGCAGCCAAGAAAATGTTTGCGTGTGAAAAAGACCTCCTTCGAGCCGGAGTCGAACCAGCGACCTAAGGATTGCCAACATTCCACCTACAGTCCTCCGCTCTACCAGCTGAGCTATCGAAGGCACACGGGTGATGAACAGAACCTCAACCTATCAGGTTTCATCTGGCGCAGTTTGAATCGCTGGCTGTTCGATAAGGGAAGCAAAGACAAGCCCAAAATCTGGCAGAGGCCCACAGCCAGGCTTGAGGAGATTCACTGAACAGCCCTTCCCTGGTGGTCTAGTGGTTAGGATTCGGCGCTCTCACCGCCGCGGCCCGGGTTCGATTCCCGGTCAGGGAACGCGCTTTTGCCCTCCAGCAAGGCAAAGAAAGAGTTTGCGTGTGAAAAAGACCTCCTTCGAGCCGGAGTCGAACCAGCGACCTAAGGATTGCCAACATTTCACCTACAGTCCTCCGCTCTACCAGCTGAGCTATCGAAGGCACACAGGTGAGGAACAGAACCTCAACCTATCGGGTTTGTGCAGCTCCTCTGCTGGCTAAAAGTGCATCTGGCGCAGACAGAAGCGCTGGCTGTTCGATAAGGGAAGCAAAGACTATCCTAACTTCCCATACCGGGAGTCGAACCCGGGCCGCCTGGGTGAAAACCAGGAATCCTGACCGCTAGACCATATGGGAAAGCCTGCAAGTGGCAATCAGGCTTGTGGGGCATTTTCCATGTGTGTGGCCAGTACAAGGGCAGGGTTATGTTGAGCCCTTTGGCTTTTAGTGTGTGACCGTCCCCTTTAAGAATATGGGAATGGTCCGAAGGAATTGTTTACTGAATTCAGTTATTACAGACTCAATGGAGGGAGCTGTCATTTGTCTCGCCCAGGGGGTGCAGCTTTCTCCCGTTCTTGTGATCGCATAATAGATACTATAAACTGGTCATTAAAGCAAGGTCCCTGGGACAGTACTTATGCGATGCATTTGAAAACACGCATGGTATTGTATGGTAACCGCTATCTCACTGACAAAACAGCCTATCGTTGGACTGTCAATTTATAATAAAAATGAATCAATCTAATAAAAATTGTCAAAAACTATGGGCTAATAAAACAAAATAATAAAACTGCTATGGGCTGACAGCGAAGCAAAAGCGTCAGATCGAGCCAGCCAGGAGTCGAACCTAGAATCTTCTGATCCGTAGTCAGACGCGTTATCCATTGCGCCACTGGCCCACCGGTCTTGCGGTGCTTGTTGGTGTTTGACTGGACAGAGGCCTGTCACAACATCAACTTTTTCTCATGCCATTAACAGGCCTGGCGCCAACGTTAGGAAGAGGTCCAATGAGGGGCCTGCTATGAAAAGCTTCAAGATGGAGGTGTCACATGTTTGGGATCTCGGTCTTCCTGGCGTTGCTAACGCAGCTGGGTAGCACGTTACTTGAAAACAGGGCAAGGCTGGCCGCTGGAAAAATCCAGGCATACCTCAGAGACGACGACAGTCCGTGCTATGCGCTCTGTCAACCTGGAGCTCCTTCGCCACATGCTCTGCAGAGGAAGGGATGAAAACAAAAAGCGGAGTGAGTCAGGCACCTCTTGGCACCGAGACCACGGCTGGGCTCTCCTTGTTATGTTTTGCAAGCTGATTTGATTGAATGGCAAGTTGTCGTGTTGTTAGGATATTCTTACAACGCATGTGACAGTTTCTCAGTGGATGAACTGTGATCCAGGGTCAGAGACTCTCTCCTCTCCAGGAGGAAAAGGCTAGCCTTAGTGGTCCTGCTTGAGAAGTTGCAGCAAAATCAGGTAGAGGCCCAGAGCCAGGCTTGAGGAGGCGGGCTGAACAGCCCCTTCCCTGTTGGTCTAGTAATCAGGATTCGGCGCTCTCACCGCCGCGGCCCGGGTTCAATTCCCGGTCAGGGAACCTGCTTTTGCCCCACAGCGCAGCCAAGAAAATTTTTGCGTGTGAAAAAGACCTCCTTCGAGCCAGAGTCGAACCAGCGACCTAAGGATTGCCAACATTCCACCTACAGTCCTCCGCTCTACCAGCTGAGCTATCGAAGGCACACGGGTGATGAACAGAACCTCAACCTATCAGGTTTCATCTGGCGCAGTTTGAATCGCTGGCTGTTCGATAAGGGAAGCAAAGACAAGCCCAAAATCTGGCAGAGGCCCACAGCCAGGTTTGAGGAGATTCACAGAAAAGCCCTTCCCTGGTGGTCTAGTGGTTAGGATTCGGCGCTCTCACCGCCGCGGCCCGGGTTCGATTCCCGGTCAGGGAACGCGCTTTTGCCCTCCAGCAAGGCAAAGAAAGAGTTTGCGTGTGAAAAAGACCTCCTTCGAGCCGGAGTCGAACCAGCGACCTAAGGATTGCCAACATTCCACCTACAGTCCTCCGCTCTACCAGCTGAGCTATCGAAGGCACACGGGTGATGAACAGAACCTCAACCTATCAGGTTTCATCTGGCGCAGTTTGAATCGCTGGCTGTTCGATAAGGGAAGCAAAGACAAGCCCAAAATCTGGTAGAGGCCCACAGCCAGGCTTGAGGAAATTCACTGAACAGCCCTTCCCTGGTGGTCTAGTGGTTAGGATTCGGCGCTCTCACCGCCGCGGCCCGGGTTCGATTCCCGGTCAGGGAACGCGCTTTTGCACTCCAGCAAGGCAAAGAAAGAGTTTACGTGTGAAAAAGACCTCCTTCGAGCCGGAGTCGAACCAGCGACCTAAGGATTGCCAACATTCCACCTACAGTCCTCCGCTCTACCAGCTGAGCTATCGAAGGCACACGGGTGATGAACAGAACCTCAACCTATCAGGTTTCATCTGGCGCAGTTTGAATCGCTGGCTGTTCGATAAGGGAAGCAAAGACAAGCCCAAAATCTGGTAGAGGCCCACAGCCAGGCTTGAGGAGATTCACTGAACAGCCCTTCCCTGGTGGTCTAGTGGTTAGGATTCGGCGCTCTCACCGCCGCGGCCCGGGTTCGATTCCCGGTCAGGGAACGCGCTTTTGCCCTCCAGCAAGGCAAAGAAAGAGTTTGCGTGTGAAAAAGACCTCCTTCGAGCCGGAGTCGAACCAGCGACCTAAGGATTGCCAACATTCCACCTACAGTCCTCCGCTCTACCAGCTGAGCTATCGAAGGCACACGGGTGATGAACAGAACCTCAACCTATCAGGTTTCATCTGGCGCAGTTTGAATCGCTGGCTGTTCGATAAGGGAAGCAAAGACAAGCCCAAAATCTGGCAGAGGCCCACAGCCAGGCTTGAGGAGATTCACTGAACAGCCCTTCCCTGGTGGTCTAGTGGTTAGGATTCGGCGCTCTCACCGCCGCGGCCCGGGTTCGATTCCCGGTCAGGGAACGCGCTTTTGCCCTCCAGCAAGGCAAAGAAAGAGTTTGCGTGTGAAAAAGACCTACTTCGAGCCGGAGTCGAACCAGCGACCTAAGGATTGCCAACATTTCACCTACAGTCCTCCGCTCTACCAGCTGAGCTATCGAAGGCACACAGGTGAGGAACAGAACCTCAACCTATCGGGTTTGTGCAGCTCCTCTGCTGGCTAAAAGTGCATCTGGCGCAGACAGAAGCGCTGGCTGTTCGATAAGGGAAGCAAAGACTATCCTAACTTCCCATACCGGGAGTCGAACCCGGGCCGCCTGGGTGAAAACCAGGAATCCTGACCGCTAGACCATATGGGAAAGCCTGCAAGTGGCAATCAGGCTTGTGGGGCATTTTCCATGTGTGTGGCCAGTACAAGGGCAGGGTTATGTTGAGCCCTTTGGCTTTTAGTGTGTGACCGTCCCCTTTAAGAATATGGGAATGGTCCGAAGGAATTGTTTACTGAATTCAGTTATTACAGACTCAATGGAGGGAGCTGTCATTTGTCTCGCCCAGGGGGTGCAGCTTTCTCCCGTTCTTGTGATCGCATAATAGATACTATAAACTGGTCATTAAAGCAAGGTCCCTGGGACAGTACTTATGCGATGCATTTGAAAACACGCATGGTATTGTATGGTAACCGCTATCTCACTGACAAAACAGCCTATCGTTGGACTGTCAATTTATAATAAAAATGAAACAATCTAATAAAAATTGTCAAAAACTATGGGCTAATAAAACAAAATAATAAAACTGCTATGGGCTGACAGCGAAGCAAAAGCGTCAGATCGAGCCAGCCAGGAGTCGAACCTAGAATCTTCTGATCCGTAGTCAGACGCGTTATCCATTGCGCCACTGGCCCACCGGTCTTGCGGTGCTTGTTGGTGTTTGACTGGACAGAGGCCTGTCACAACATCAACTTTTTCTCATGCCATTAACAGGCCTGGCGCCAACGTTAGGAAGAGGTCCAATGAGGGAACTGCTATGAAAAGCTTCAAGATGGAGGTGTCACATGTTTGGGATCTCGGTCTTCCTGGCGTTGCTAACGCAGCTGGGTAGCACGTTACTTGAAAACAGGGCAAGGCTGGCCGCTGGAAAAATCCAGGCATACCTCAGAGACGACGACAGTCCGTGCTATGCGCTCTGTCAACCTGGAGCTCCTTCGCCACATGCTCTGCAGAGGAAGGGATGAAAACAAAAAGCGGAGTGAGTCAGGCACCTCTTGGCACCGAGACCACGGCTGGGCTCTCCTTGTTATGTTTTGCAAGCTGATTTGATTGAATGGCAAGTTGTCGTGTTGTTAGGATATTCTTACAACGCATGTGACAGTTTCTCAGTGGATGAACTGTGATCCAGGGTCAGAGACTCTCTCCTCTCCAGGAGGAAAAGGCTAGCCTTAGTGGTCCTGCTTGAGAAGTTGCAGCAAAATCAGGTAGAGGCCCAGAGCCAGGCTTGAGGAGGCGGGCTGAACAGCCCCTTCCCTGTTGGTCTAGTAATCAGGATTCGGCGCTCTCACCGCCGCGGCCCGGGTTCAATTCCCGGTCAGGGAACCTGCTTTTGCCCCACAGCGCAGCCAAGAAAATTTTTGCGTGTGAAAAAGACCTCCTTCGAGCCAGAGTCGAACCAGCAACCTAAGGATTGCCAACATTCCACCTACAGTCCTCCGCTCTACCAGCTGAGCTATCGAAGGCACACGGGTGATGAACAGAACCTCAACCTATCAGGTTTCATCTGGCGCAGTTTGAATCGCTGGCTGTTCGATAAGGGAAGCAAAGACAAGCCCAAAATCTGGCAGAGGCCCACAGCCAGGCTTGAGGAGATTCACAGAAAAGCCCTCCCTGGTGGTCTAGTGGTTAGGATTCGGCGCTCTCACCGCCGCGGCCCGGGTTCGATTCCCGGTCAGGGAACGCGCTTTTGCCCTCCAGCAAGGCAAAGAAAGAGTTTGCGTGTGAAAAAGACCTCCTTCGAGCCGGAGTCGAACCAGCGACCTAAGGATTGCCAACATTCCACCTACAGTCCTCCGCTCTACCAGCTGAGCTATCGAAGGCACACGGGTGATGAACAGAACCTCAACCTATCAGGTTTCATCTGGCGCAGTTTGAATCGCTGGCTGTTCGATAAGGGAAGCAAAGACAAGCCCAAAATCTGGTAGAGGCCCACAGCCAGGCTTGAGGAAATTCACTGAACAGCCCTTCCCTGGTGGTCTAGTGGTTAGGATTCGGCGCTCTCACCGCCGCGGCCCGGGTTCGATTCCCGGTCAGGGAACGCGCTTTTGCACTCCAGCAAGGCAAAGAAAGAGTTTACGTGTGAAAAAGACCTCCTTCGAGCCGGAGTCGAACCAGCGACCTAAGGATTGCCAACATTCCACCTACAGTCCTCCGCTCTACCAGCTGAGCTATCGAAGGCACACGGGTGATGAACAGAACCTCAACCTATCAGGTTTCATCTGGCGCAGTTTGAATCGCTGGCTGTTCGATAAGGGAAGCAAAGACAAGCCCAAAATCTGGTAGAGGCCCACAGCCAGGCTTGAGGAGATCCACTGAACAGCCCTTCCCTGGTGGTCTAGTGGTTAGGATTCGGCGCTCTCACCGCCGCGGCCCGGGTTCGATTCCCGGTCAGGGAACGCGCTTTTGCCCTCCAGCAAGGCAAAGAAAGAGTTTGCGTGTGAAAAAGACCTCCTTCGAGCCGGAGTCGAACCAGCGACCTAAGGATTGCCAACATTCCACCTACAGTCCTCCGCTCTACCAGCTGAGCTATCGAAGGCACACAGGTGAGGAACAGAACCTCAACCTATCGGGTTTGTGCAGCTCCTCTGCTGGCTAAAAGTGCATCTGGCGCAGACAGAAGCGCTGGCTGTTCGATAAGGGAAGCAAAGACTATCCTAACTTCCCATACCGGGAGTCGAACCCGGGCCGCCTGGGTGAAAACCAGGAATCCTGACCGCTAGACCATATGGGAAAGCCTGCAAGTGGCAATCAGGCTTGTGGGGCATTTTCCATGTGTGTGGCCAGTACAAGGGCAGGGTTATGTTGAGCCCTTTGGCTTTTAGTGTGTGACCGTCCCCTTTAAGAATATGGGAATGGTCCGAAGGAATTGTTTACTGAATTCAGTTATTACAGACTCAATGGAGGGAGCTGTCATTTATCTCGCCCAGGGGGTGCAGCTTTCTCCCGTTCTTGTGATCGCATAATAGATACTATAAACTGGTCATTAAAGCAAGGTCCCTGGGACAGTACTTATGCGATGCATTTGAAAACACGCATGGTATTGTATGGTAACCGCTATCTCACTGACAAAACAGCCTATCGTTGGACTGTCAATTTATAATAAAAATGAATCAATCTAATAAAAATTGTCAAAAACTATGGGCTAATAAAACAAAATAATAAAACTGCTATGGGCTGACAGCGAAGCAAAAGCGTCAGATCGAGCCAGCCAGGAGTCGAACCTAGAATCTTCTGATCCGTAGTCAGACGCGTTATCCATTGCGCCACTGGCCCACCGGTCTTGCGGTGCTTGTTGGTGTTTGACTGGACAGAGGCCTGTCACAACATCAACTTTTTCTCATGCCATTAACAGGCCTGGCGCCAACGTTAGGAAGAGGTCCAATGAGGGGCCTGCTATGAAAAGCTTCAAGATGGAGGTGTCACATGTTTGGGATCTCGGTCTTCCTGGCGTTGCTAACGCAGCTGGGTAGCACGTTACTTGAAAACAGGGCAAGGCTGGCCGCTGGAAAAATCCAGGCATACCTCAGAGACGACGACAGTCCGTGCTATGCGCTCTGTCAACCTGGAGCTCCTTCGCCACATGCTCTGCAGAGGAAGGGATGAAAACAAAAAGCGGAGTGAGTCAGGCACCTCTTGGCACCGAGACCACGGCTGGGCTCTCCTTGTTATGTTTTGCAAGCTGATTTGATTGAATGGCAAGTTGTCGTGTTGTTAGGATATTCTTACAACGCATGTGACAGTTTCTCAGTGGATGAACTGTGATCCAGGGTCAGAGACTCTCTCCTCTCCAGGAGGAAAAGGCTAGCCTTAGTGGTCCTGCTTGAGAAGTTGCAGCAAAATCAGGTAGAGGCCCAGAGCCAGGCTTGAGGAGGCGGGCTGAACAGCCCCTTCCCTGTTGGTCTAGTAATCAGGATTCGGCGCTCTCACCGCCGCGGCCCGGGTTCAATTCCCGGTCAGGGAACCTGCTTTTGCCCCACAGCGCAGCCAAGAAAATTTTTGCGTGTGAAAAAGACCTCCTTCGAGCCAGAGTCGAACCAGCGACCTAAGGATTGCCAACATTCCACCTACAGTCCTCCGCTCTACCAGCTGAGCTATCGAAGGCACACGGGTGATGAACAGAACCTCAACCTATCAGGTTTCATCTGGCGCAGTTTGAATCGCTGGCTGTTCGATAAGGGAAGCAAAGACAAGCCCAAAATCTGGCAGAGGCCCACAGCCAGGCTTGAGGAGATTCACAGAAAAGCCCTTCCCTGGTGGTCTAGTGGTTAGGATTCGGCGCTCTCACCGCCGCGGCCCGGGTTCGATTCCCGGTCAGGGAACGCGCTTTTGCCCTCCAGCAAGGCAAAGAAAGAGTTTGCGTGTGAAAAAGACCTCCTTCGAGCCGGAGTCGAACCAGCGACCTAAGGATTGCCAACATTCCACCTACAGTCCTCCGCTCTACCAGCTGAGCTATCGAAGGCACACGGGTGATGAACAGAACCTCAACCTATCAGGTTTCATCTGGCGCAGTTTGAATCGCTGGCTGTTCGATAAGGGAAGCAAAGACAAGCCCAAAATCTGGTAGAGGCCCACAGCCAGGCTTGAGGAAATTCACTGAACAGCCCTTCCCTGGTGGTCTAGTGGTTAGGATTCGGCGCTCTCACCGCCGCGGCCCGGGTTCGATTCCCGGTCAGGGAACGCGCTTTTGCACTCCAGCAAGGCAAAGAAAGAGTTTACGTGTGAAAAAGACCTCCTTCGAGCCGGAGTCGAACCAGCGACCTAAGGATTGCCAACATTCCACCTACAGTCCTCCGCTCTACCAGCTGAGCTATCGAAGGCACACGGGTGATGAACAGAACCTCAACCTATCAGGTTTCATCTGGCGCAGTTTGAATCGCTGGCTGTTCGATAAGGGAAGCAAAGACAAGCCCAAAATCTGGTAGAGGCCCACAGCCAGGCTTGAGGAGATTCACTGAACAGCCCTTCCCTGGTGGTCTAGTGGTTAGGATTCGGCGCTCTCACCGCCGCGGCCCGGGTTCGATTCCCGGTCAGGGAACGCGCTTTTGCCCTCCAGCAAGGCAAAGAAAGAGTTTGCGTGTGAAAAAGACCTCCTTCGAGCCGGAGTCGAACCAGCGACCTAAGGATTGCCAACATTCCACCTACAGTCCTCCGCTCTACCAGCTGAGCTATCGAAGGCACACAGGTGAGGAACAGAACCTCAACCTATCGGGTTTGTGCAGCTCCTCTGCTGGCTAAAAGTGCATCTGGCGCAGACAGAGGCGCTGGCTGTTCGATAAGGGAAGCAAAGACTATCCTAACTTCCCATACCGGGAGTCGAACCCGGGCCGCCTGGGTGAAAACCAGGAATCCTGACCGCTAGACCATATGGGAAAGCCTGCAAGTGGCAATCAGGCTTGTGGTGCATTTTCCAATGGGGCATGGGAATGGTCCGAAGGGATTGTTTACTGAATTCAGTTATTACAGACTCAATGGAGGGAGCTGTCATTTGTCTCGCCCAGGGGGTGCAGCTTTCTCCCGTTCTTGTGATCGCATAATAGATACTATAAACTGGTCATTAAAGCAAGGTCCCTGGGACAGTACTTATGCGATGCATTTGAAAACACGCATGGTATTGTATGGTAACCGCTATCTCACTGACAAAAAAGCCTATCGTTGGACTGTCAATTTATAATAAAAATGAATCAATCTAATAAAAATTGTCAAAAACTATGGGCTAATAAAACAAAATAATAAAACTGCTATGGGCTGACAGCGAAGCAAAAGCGTCAGATCGAGCCAGCCAGGAGTCGAACCTAGAATCTTCTGATCCGTAGTCAGACGCGTTATCCATTGCGCCACTGGCCCACCGGTCTTGCGGTGCTTGTTGGTGTTTGACTGGACAGAGGCCTGTTACAACATCAACTTTTTCTCATGCCATTAACAGGCCTGGCACCAACGTTAGGAAGAGGTCCAATGAGGGGCCTTCTATGAAAAGCTTCAAGATGGAGGTGTCACATGTTTGGGATCTCGGTCTTCCTGGCGTTGCTAACGCAGCTGGGTAGCACGTTACTTGAAAACAGGGCAAGGCTGGCCGCTGGAAAAATCCAGGCATACCTCAGAGACGACGACAGTCCGTGCTATGCGCTCTGTCAACCTGGAGCTCCTTCGCCACATGCTCTGCAGAGGAAGGGATGAAAACAAAAAGCGGAGTGAGTCAGGCACCTCTTGGCACCGAGACCACGGCTGGGCTCTCCTTGTTATGTTTTGCAAGCTGATTTGATTGAATGGCAAGTTGTCGTGTTGTTAGGATATTCTTACAACGCATGTGACAGTTTCTCAGTGGATGAACTGTGATCCAGGGTCAGAGACTCTCTCCTCTCCAGGAGGAAAAGGCTAGCCTTAGTGGTCCTGCTTGAGAAGTTTCAGCAAAATCAGGTAGAGGCCCAGAGCCAGGCTTGAGGAGACGGGCTGAACAGCCCCTTCCCTGTTGGTCTAGTAATCAGGATTCGGCGCTCTCACCGCCGCGGCCCGGGTTCAATTCCCGGTCAGGGAACCTGCTTTTGCCCCACAGCGCAGCCAAGAAAATGTTTGCGTGTGAAAAAGACCTCCTTCGAGCCGGAGTCGAACCAGCGACCTAAGGATTGCCAACATTCCACCTACAGTCCTCCGCTCTACCAGCTGAGCTATCGAAGGCACACGGGTGATGAACAGAACCTCAACCTATCAGGTTTCATCTGGCGCAGTTTGAATCGCTGGCTGTTCGATAAGGGAAGCAAAGACAAGCCCAAAATCTGGCAGAGGCCCACAGCCAGGCTTGAGGAGATTTACTGAACAGCCCTTCCCTGGTGGTCTAGTGGTTAGGATTCGGCGCTCTCACCGCCGCGGCCCGGGTTCGATTCCCGGTCAGGGAACGCGCTTTTGCCCTCCAGCAAGGCAAAGAAAGAGTTTGCGTGTGAAAAAGACCTCCTTCGAGCCGGAGTCGAACCAGCGACCTAAGGATTGCCAACATTTCACCTACAGTCCTCCGCTCTACCAGCTGAGCTATCGAAGGCACACAGGTGAGGAACAGAACCTCAACCTATCGGGTTTGTGCAGCTTCTCTGCTGGCTAAAAGTGCATCTGGCGCAGACAGAAGCGCTGGCTGTTCGATAAGGGAAGCAAAGACTATCCTAACTTCCCATACCGGGAGTCGAACCCGGGCCGCCTGGGTGAAAACCAGGAATCCTGACCGCTAGACCATATGGGAAAGCCTGCAAGTGGCAATCAGGCTTGTGGGGCATTTTCCATGTGTGTGGCCAGTACAAGGGCAGGGTTATGTTGAGCCCTTTGGCTTTTAGTGTGTGACCGTCCCCTTTAAGAATATGGGAATGGTCCGAAGGAATTGTTTACTGAATTCAGTTATTACAGACTCAATGGAGGGAGCTGTCATTTGTCTCGCCCAGGGGGTGCAGCTTTCTCCCGTTCTTGTGATCGCATAATAGATACTATAAACTGGTCATTAAAGCAAGGTCCCTGGGACAGTACTTATGCGATGCATTTGAAAACACGCATGGTATTGTATGGTAACCGCTATCTCACTGACAAAACAGCCTATCGTTGGACTGTCAATTTATAATAAAAATGAATCAATCTAATAAAAATTGTCAAAAACTATGGGCTAATAAAACAAAATAATAAAACTGCTATGGGCTGACAGCGAAGCAAAAGCGTCAGATCGAGCCAGCCAGGAGTCGAACCTAGAATCTTCTGATCCGTAGTCAGACGCGTTATCCATTGCGCCACTGGCCCACCGGTCTTGCGGTGCTTGTTGGTGTTTGACTGGACAGAGGCCTGTCACAACATCAACTTTTTCTCATGCCATTAACAGGCCTGGCGCCAACGTTAGGAAGAGGTCCAATGAGGGGCCTGCTATGAAAAGCTTCAAGATGGAGGTGTCACATGTTTGGGATCTCGGTCTTCCTGGCGTTGCTAACGCAGCTGGGTAGCACGTTACTTGAAAACAGGGCAAGGCTGGCCGCTGGAAAAATCCAGGCATACCTCAGAGACGACGACAGTCCGTGCTATGCGCTCTGTCAACCTGGAGCTCCTTCGCCACATGCTCTGCAGAGGAAGGGATGAAAACAAAAAGCGGAGTGAGTCAGGCACCTCTTGGCACCGAGACCACGGCTGGGCTCTCCTTGTTATGTTTTGCAAGCTGATTTGATTGAATGGCAAGTTGTCGTGTTGTTAGGATATTCTTACAACGCATGTGACAGTTTCTCAGTGGATGAACTGTGATCCAGGGTCAGAGACTCTCTCCTCTCCAGGAGGAAAAGGCTAGCCTTAGTGGTCCTGCTTGAGAAGTTGCAGCAAAATCAGGTAGAGGCCCAGAGCCAGGCTTGAGGAGGCGGGCTGAACAGCCCCTTCCCTGTTGGTCTAGTAATCAGGATTCGGCGCTCTCACCGCCGCGGCCCGGGTTCAATTCCCGGTCAGGGAACCTGCTTTTGCCCCACAGCGCAGCCAAGAAAATTTTTGCGTGTGAAAAAGACCTCCTTCGAGCCAGAGTCGAACCAGCGACCTAAGGATTGCCAACATTCCACCTACAGTCCTCCGCTCTACCAGCTGAGCTATCGAAGGCACACGGGTGATGAACAGAACCTCAACCTATCAGGTTTCATCTGGCGCAGTTTGAATCGCTGGCTGTTCGATAAGGGAAGCAAAGACAAGCCCAAAATCTGGCAGAGGCCCACAGCCAGGCTTGAGGAGATTCACAGAAAAGCCCTTCCCTGGTGGTCTAGTGGTTAGGATTCGGCGCTCTCACCGCCGCGGCCCGGGTTCGATTCCCGGTCAGGGAACGCGCTTTTGCCCTCCAGCAAGGCAAAGAAAGAGTTTGCGTGTGAAAAAGACCTCCTTCGAGCCGGAGTCGAACCAGCGACCTAAGGATTGCCAACATTCCACCTACAGTCCTCCGCTCTACCAGCTGAGCTATCGAAGGCACACGGGTGATGAACAGAACCTCAACCTATCAGGTTTCATCTGGCGCAGTTTGAATCGCTGGCTGTTCGATAAGGGAAGCAAAGACAAGCCCAAAATCTGGTAGAGGCCCACAGCCAGGCTTGAGGAAATTCACTGAACAGCCCTTCCCTGGTGGTCTAGTGGTTAGGATTCGGCGCTCTCACCGCCGCGGCCCGGGTTCGATTCCCGGTCAGGGAACGCGCTTTTGCACTCCAGCAAGGCAAAGAAAGAGTTTACGTGTGAAAAAGACCTCCTTCGAGCCGGAGTCGAACCAGCGACCTAAGGATTGCCAACATTCCACCTACAGTCCTCCGCTCTACCAGCTGAGCTATCGAAGGCACACGGGTGATGAACAGAACCTCAACCTATCAGGTTTCATCTGGCGCAGTTTGAATCGCTGGCTGTTCGATAAGGGAAGCAAAGACAAGCCCAAAATCTGGTAGAGGCCCACAGCCAGGCTTGAGGAGATTCACTGAACAGCCCTTCCCTGGTGGTCTAGTGGTAAGGATTCGGCGCTCTCACCGCCGCGGCCCGGGTTCGATTCCCGGTCAGGGAACGCGCTTTTGCCCTCCAGCAAGGCAAAGAAAGAGTTTGCGTGTGAAAAAGACCTCCTTCGAGCCGGAGTCGAACCAGCGACCTAAGGATTGCCAACATTCCACCTACAGTCCTCCGCTCTACCAGCTGAGCTATCGAAGGCACACAGGTGAGGAACAGAACCTCAACCTATCGGGTTTGTGCAGCTCCTCTGCTGGCTAAAAGTGCATCTGGCGCAGACAGAGGCGCTGGCTGTTCGATAAGGGAAGCAAAGACTATCCTAACTTCCCATACCGGGAGTCGAACCCGGGCCGCCTGGGTGAAAACCAGGAATCCTGACCGCTAGACCATATGGGAAAGCCTGCAAGTGGCAATCAGGCTTGTGGGGCATTTTCCAATGGGGCATGGGAATGGTCCGAAGGGATTGTTTACTGAATTCAGTTATTACAGACTCAATGGAGGGAGCTGTCATTTGTCTCGCCCAGGGGGTGCAGCTTTCTCCCGTTCTTGTGATCGCATAATAGATACTATAAACTGGTCATTAAAGCAAGGTCCCTGGGACAGTACTTATGCGATGCATTTGAAAACACGCATGGTATTGTATGGTAACCGCTATCTCACTGACAAAAAAGCCTATCGTTGGACTGTCAATTTATAATAAAAATGAATCAATCTAATAAAAATTGTCAAAAACTATGGGCTAATAAAACAAAATAATAAAACTGCTATGGGCTGACAGCGAAGCAAAAGCGTCAGATCGAGCCAGCCAGGAGTCGAACCTAGAATCTTCTGATCCGTAGTCAGACGCGTTATCCATTGCGCCACTGGCCCACCGGTCTTGCGGTGCTTGTTGGTGTTTGACTGGACAGAGGCCTGTTACAACATCAACTTTTTCTCATGCCATTAACCGGCCTGGCACCAACGTTAGGAAGAGGTCCAATGAGGGGCCTTCTATGAAAAGCTTCAAGATGGAGGTGTCACATGTTTGGGATCTCGGTCTTCCTGGCGTTGCTAACGCAGCTGGGTAGCACGTTACTTGAAAACAGGGCAAGGCTGGCCGCTGGAAAAATCCAGGCATACCTCAGAGACGACGACAGTCCGTGCTATGCGCTCTGTCAACCTGGAGCTCCTTCGCCACATGCTCTGCAGAGGAAGGGATGAAAACAAAAAGCGGAGTGAGTCAGGCACCTCTTGGCACCGAGACCACGGCTGGGCTCTCCTTGTTATGTTTTGCAAGCTGATTTGATTGAATGGCAAGTTGTCGTGTTGTTAGGATATTCTTACAACGCATTTGACAGTTTCTCAGTGGATGAACTGTGATCCAGGGTCAGAGACTCTCTCCTCTCCAGGAGGAAAAGGCTAGCCTTAGTGGTCCTGCTTGAGAAGTTTCAGCAAAATCAGGTAGAGGCCCAGAGCCAGGCTTGAGGAGACGGGCTGAACAGCCCCTTCCCTGTTGGTCTAGTAATCAGGATTCGGCGCTCTCACCGCCGCGGCCCGGGTTCAATTCCCGGTCAGGGAACCTGCTTTTGCCCCACAGCGCAGCCAAGAAAATGTTTGCGTGTGAAAAAGACCTCCTTCGAGCCGGAGTCGAACCAGCGACCTAAGGATTGCCAACATTCCACCTACAGTCCTCCGCTCTACCAGCTGAGCTATCGAAGGCACACGGGTGATGAACAGAACCTCAACCTATCAGGTTTCATCTGGCGCAGTTTGAATCGCTGGCTGTTCGATAAGGGAAGCAAAGACAAGCCCAAAATCTGGCAGAGGCCCACAGCCAGGCTTGAGGAGATTCACTGAACAGCCCTTCCCTGGTGGTCTAGTGGTTAGGATTCGGCGCTCTCACCGCCGCGGCCCGGGTTCGATTCCCGGTCAGGGAACGCGCTTTTGCCCTCCAGCAAGGCAAAGAAAGAGTTTGCGTGTGAAAAAGACCTCCTTCGAGCCGGAGTCGAACCAGCGACCTAAGGATTGCCAACATTTCACCTACAGTCCTCCGCTCTACCAGCTGAGCTATCGAAGGCACACAGGTGAGGAACAGAACCTCAACCTATCGGGTTTGTGCAGCTCCTCTGCTGGCTAAAAGTGCATCTGGCGCAGACAGAAGCGCTGGCTGTTCGATAAGGGAAGCAAAGACTATCCTAACTTCCCATACCGGGAGTCGAACCCGGGCCGCCTGGGTGAAAACCAGGAATCCTGACCGCTAGACCATATGGGAAAGCCTGCAAGTGGCAATCAGGCTTGTGGGGCATTTTCCATGTGTGTGGCCAGTACAAGGGCAGGGTTATGTTGAGCCCTTTGGCTTTTAGTGTGTGACCGTCCCCTTTAAGAATATGGGAATGGTCCGAAGGAATTGTTTACTGAATTCAGTTATTACAGACTCAATGGAGGGAGCTGTCATTTGTCTCGCCCAGGGGGTGCAGCTTTCTCCCGTTCTTGTGATCGCATAATAGATACTATAAACTGGTCATTAAAGCAAGGTCCCTGGGACAGTACTTATGCGATGCATTTGAAAACACGCATGGTATTGTATGGTAACCGCTATCTCACTGACAAAACAGCCTATCGTTGGACTGTCAATTTATAATAAAAATGAATCAATCTAATAAAAATTGTCAAAAACTATGGGCTAATAAAACAAAATAATAAAACTGCTATGGGCTGACAGCGAAGCAAAAGCGTCAGATCGAGCCAGCCAGGAGTCGAACCTAGAATCTTCTGATCCGTAGTCAGACGCGTTATCCATTGCGCCACTGGCCCACCGGTCTTGCGGTGCTTGTTGGTGTTTGACTGGACAGAGGCCTGTCACAACATCAACTTTTTCTCATGCCATTAACAGGCCTGGCGCCAACGTTAGGAAGAGGTCCAATGAGGGGCCTGCTATGAAAAGCTTCAAGATGGAGGTGTCACATGTTTGGGATCTCGGTCTTCCTGGCGTTGCTAACGCAGCTGGGTAGCACGTTACTTGAAAACAGGGCAAGGCTGGCCGCTGGAAAAATCCAGGCATACCTCAGAGACGACGACAGTCCGTGCTATGCGCTCTGTCAACCTGGAGCTCCTTCGCCACATGCTCTGCAGAGGAAGGGATGAAAACAAAAAGCGGAGTGAGTCAGGCACCTCTTGGCACCGAGACCACGGCTGGGCTCTCCTTGTTATGTTTTGCAAGCTGATTTGATTGAATGGCAAGTTGTCGTGTTGTTAGGATATTCTTACAACGCATGTGACAGTTTCTCAGTGGATGAACTGTGATCCAGGGTCAGAGACTCTCTCCTCTCCAGGAGGAAAAGGCTAGCCTTAGTGGTCCTGCTTGAGAAGTTGCAGCAAAATCAGGTAGAGGCCCAGAGCCAGGCTTGAGGAGGCGGGCTGAACAGCCCCTTCCCTGTTGGTCTAGTAATCAGGATTCGGCGCTCTCACCGCCGCGGCCCGGGTTCAATTCCCGGTCAGGGAACCTGCTTTTGCCCCACAGCGCAGCCAAGAAAATTTTTGCGTGTGAAAAAGACCTCCTTCGAGCCAGAGTCGAACCAGCGACCTAAGGATTGCCAACATTCCACCTACAGTCCTCCGCTCTACCAGCTGAGCTATCGAAGGCACACGGGTGATGAACAGAACCTCAACCTATCAGGTTTCATCTGGCGCAGTTTGAATCGCTGGCTGTTCGATAAGGGAAGCAAAGACAAGCCCAAAATCTGGCAGAGGCCCACAGCCAGGCTTGAGGAGATTCACAGAAAAGCCCTTCCCTGGTGGTCTAGTGGTTAGGATTCGGCGCTCTCACCGCCGCGGCCCGGGTTCGATTCCCGGTCAGGGAACGCGCTTTTGCCCTCCAGCAAGGCAAAGAAAGAGTTTGCGTGTGAAAAAGACCTCCTTCGAGCCGGAGTCGAACCAGCGACCTAAGGATTGCCAACATTCCACCTACAGTCCTCCGCTCTACCAGCTGAGCTATCGAAGGCACACGGGTGATGAACAGAACCTCAACCTATCAGGTTTCATCTGGCGCAGTTTGAATCGCTGGCTGTTCGATAAGGGAAGCAAAGACAAGCCCAAAATCTGGTAGAGGCCCACAGCCAGGCTTGAGGAAATTCACTGAACAGCCCTTCCCTGGTGGTCTAGTGGTTAGGATTCGGCGCTCTCACCGCCGCGGCCCGGGTTCGATTCCCGGTCAGGGAACGCGCTTTTGCACTCCAGCAAGGCAAAGAAAGAGTTTACGTGTGAAAAAGACCTCCTTCGAGCCGGAGTCGAACCAGCGACCTAAGGATTGCCAACATTCCACCTACAGTCCTCCGCTCTACCAGCTGAGCTATCGAAGGCACACGGGTGATGAACAGAACCTCAACCTATCAGGTTTCATCTGGCGCAGTTTGAATCGCTGGCTGTTCGATAAGGGAAGCAAAGACAAGCCCAAAATCTGGTAGAGGCCCACAGCCAGGCTTGAGGAGATTCACTGAACAGCCCTTCCCTGGTGGTCTAGTGGTTAGGATTCGGCGCTCTCACCGCCGCGGCCCGGGTTCGATTCCCGGTCAGGGAATGCGCTTTTGCCCTCCAGCAAGGCAAAGAAAGAGTTTGCGTGTGAAAAAGACCTCCTTCGAGCCGGAGTCGAACCAGCGACCTAAGGATTGCCAACATTCCACCTACAGTCCTCCGCTCTACCAGCTGAGCTATCGAAGGCACACAGGTGAGGAACAGAACCTCAACCTATCGGGTTTGTGCAGCTCCTCTGCTGGCTAAAAGTGCATCTGGCGCAGACAGAGGCGCTGGCTGTTCGATAAGGGAAGCAAAGACTATCCTAACTTCCCATACCGGGAGTCGAACCCGGGCCGCCTGGGTGAAAACCAGGAATCCTGACCGCTAGACCATATGGGAAAGCCTGCAAGTGGCAATCAGGCTTGTGGGGCATTTTCCAATGGGGCATGGGAATGGTCCGAAGGGATTGTTTACTGAATTCAGTTATTACAGACTCAATGGAGGGAGCTGTCATTTGTCTCGCCCAGGGGGTGCAGCTTTCTCCCGTTCTTGTGATCGCATAATAGATACTATAAACTGGTCATTAAAGCAAGGTCCCTGGGACAGTACTTATGCGATGCATTTGAAAACACGCATGGTATTGTATGGTAACCGCTATCTCACTGACAAAAAAGCCTATCGTTGGACTGTCAATTTATAATAAAAATGAATCAATCTAATAAAAATTGTCAAAAACTATGGGCTAATAAAACAAAATAATAAAACTGCTATGGGCTGACAGCGAAGCAAAAGCGTCAGATCGAGCCAGCCAGGAGTCGAACCTAGAATCTTCTGATCCGTAGTCAGACGCGTTATCCATTGCGCCACTGGCCCACCGGTCTTGCGGTGCTTGTTGGTGTTTGACTGGACAGAGGCCTGTTACAACATCAACTTTTTCTCATGCCATTAACAGGCCTGGCACCAACGTTAGGAAGAGGTCCAATGAGGGGCCTGCTATGAAAAGCTTCAAGATGGAGGTGTCACATGTTTGGGATCTCGGTCTTCCTGGCGTTGCTAACACAGCTGGGTAGCACGTTACTTGAAAACAGGGCAAGGCTGGCCGCTGGAAAAATCCAGGCATACCTCAGAGACGACGACAGTCCGTGCTATGCGCTCTGTCAACCTGGAGCTCCTTCGCCACATGCTCTGCAGAGGAAGGGATGAAAACAAAAAGCGGAGTGAGTCAGGCACCTCTTGGCACCGAGACCACGGCTGGGCTCTCCTTGTTATGTTTTGCAAGCTGATTTGATTGAATGGCAAGTTGTCGTGTTGTTAGGATATTCTTACAACGCATGTGACAGTTTCTCAGTGGATGAACTGTGATCCAGGGTCAGAGACTCTCTCCTCTCCAGGAGGAAAAGGCTAGCCTTAGTGGTCCTGCTTGAGAAGTTTCAGCAAAATCAGGTAGAGGCCCAGAGCCAGGCTTGAGGAGACGGGCTGAACAGCCCCTTCCCTGTTGGTCTAGTAATCAGGATTCGGCGCTCTCACCGCCGCGGCCCGGGTTCAATTCCCGGTCAGGGAACCTGCTTTTGCCCCACAGCGCAGCCAAGAAAATGTTTGCGTGTGAAAAAGACCTCCTTCGAGCCGGAGTCGAACCAGCGACCTAAGGATTGCCAACATTCCACCTACAGTCCTCCGCTCTACCAGCTGAGCTATCGAAGGCACACGGGTGATGAACAGAACCTCAACCTATCAGGTTTCATCTGGCGCAGTTTGAATCGCTGGCTGTTCGATAAGGGAAGCAAAGACAAGCCCAAAATCTGGCAGAGGCCCACAGCCAGGCTTGAGGAGATTCACTGAACAGCCCTTCCCTGGTGGTCTAGTGGTTAGGATTCGGCGCTCTCACCGCCGCGGCCCGGGTTCGATTCCCGGTCAGGGAACGCGCTTTTGCCCTCCAGCAAGGCAAAGAAAGAGTTTGCGTGTGAAAAAGACCTCCTTCGAGCCGGAGTCGAACCAGCGACCTAAGGATTGCCAACATTTCACCTACAGTCCTCCGCTCTACCAGCTGAGCTATCGAAGGCACACAGGTGAGGAACAGAACCTCAACCTATCGGGTTTGTGCAGCTCCTCTGCTGGCTAAAAGTGCATCTGGCGCAGACAGAAGCGCTGGCTGTTCGATAAGGGAAGCAAAGACTATCCTAACTTTCCATACCGGGAGTCGAACCCGGGCCGCCTGGGTGAAAACCAGGAATCCTGACCGCTAGACCATATGGGAAAGCCTGCAAGTGGCAATCAGGCTTGTGGGGCATTTTCCATGTGTGTGGCCAGTACAAGGGCAGGGTTATGTTGAGCCCTTTGGCTTTTAGTGTGTGACCGTCCCCTTTAAGAATATGGGAATGGTCCGAAGGAATTGTTTACTGAATTCAGTTATTACAGACTCAATGGAGGGAGCTGTCATTTGTCTCGCCCAGGGGGTGCAGCTTTCTCCCGTTCTTGTGATCGCATAATAGATACTATAAACTGGTCATTAAAGCAAGGTCCCTGGGACAGTACTTATGCGATGCATTTGAAAACACGCATGGTATTGTATGGTAACCGCTATCTCACTGACAAAACAGCCTATCGTTGGACTGTCAATTTATAATAAAAATGAATCAATCTAATAAAAATTGTCAAAAACTATGGGCTAATAAAACAAAATAATAAAACTGCTATGGGCTGACAGCGAAGCAAAAGCGTCAGATCGAGCCAGCCAGGAGTCGAACCTAGAATCTTCTGATCCGTAGTCAGACGCGTTATCCATTGCGCCACTGGCCCACCGGTCTTGCGGTGCTTGTTGGTGTTTGACTGGACAGAGGCCTGTCACAACATCAACTTTTTCTCATGCCATTAACAGGCCTGGCGCCAACGTTAGGAAGAGGTCCAATGAGGGGCCTGCTATGAAAAGCTTCAAGATGGAGGTGTCACATGTTTGGGATCTCGGTCTTCCTGGCGTTGCTAACGCAGCTGGGTAGCACGTTACTTGAAAACAGGGCAAGGCTGGCCGCTGGAAAAATCCAGGCATACCTCAGAGACGACGACAGTCCGTGCTATGCGCTCTGTCAACCTGGAGCTCCTTCGCCACATGCTCTGCAGAGGAAGGGATGAAAACAAAAAGCGGAGTGAGTCAGGCACCTCTTGGCACCGAGACCACGGCTGGGCTCTCCTTGTTATGTTTTGCAAGCTGATTTGATTGAATGGCAAGTTGTCGTGTTGTTAGGATATTCTTACAACGCATGTGACAGTTTCTCAGTGGATGAACTGTGATCCAGGGTCAGAGACTCTCTCCTCTCCAGGAGGAAAAGGCTAGCCTTAGTGGTCCTGCTTGAGAAGTTGCAGCAAAATCAGGTAGAGGCCCAGAGCCAGGCTTGAGGAGGCGGGCTGAACAGCCCCTTCCCTGTTGGTCTAGTAATCAGGATTCGGCGCTCTCACCGCCGCGGCCCGGGTTCAATTCCCGGTCAGGGAACCTGCTTTTGCCCCACAGCGCAGCCAAGAAAATTTTTGCGTGTGAAAAAGACCTCCTTCGAGCCAGAGTCGAACCAGCGACCTAAGGATTGCCAACATTCCACCTACAGTCCTCCGCTCTACCAGCTGAGCTATCGAAGGCACACGGGTGATGAACAGAACCTCAACCTATCAGGTTTCATCTGGCGCAGTTTGAATCGCTGGCTGTTCGATAAGGGAAGCAAAGACAAGCCCAAAATCTGGCAGAGGCCCACAGCCAGGCTTGAGGAGATTCACAGAAAAGCCCTTCCCTGGTGGTCTAGTGGTTAGGATTCGGCGCTCTCACCGCCGCGGCCCGGGTTCGATTCCCGGTCAGGGAACGCGCTTTTGCCCTCCAGCAAGGCAAAGAAAGAGTTTGCGTGTGAAAAAGACCTCCTTCGAGCCGGAGTCGAACCAGCGACCTAAGGATTGCCAACATTCCACCTACAGTCCTCCGCTCTACCAGCTGAGCTATCGAAGGCACACGGGTGATGAACAGAACCTCAACCTATCAGGTTTCATCTGGCGCAGTTTGAATCGCTGGCTGTTCGATAAGGGAAGCAAAGACAAGCCCAAAATCTGGTAGAGGCCCACAGCCAGGCTTGAGGAAATTCACTGAACAGCCCTTCCCTGGTGGTCTAGTGGTTAGGATTCGGCGCTCTCACCGCCGCGGCCCGGGTTCGATTCCCGGTCAGGGAACGCGCTTTTGCACTCCAGCAAGGCAAAGAAAGAGTTTACGTGTGAAAAAGACCTCCTTCGAGCCGGAGTCGAACCAGCGACCTAAGGATTGCCAACATTCCACCTACAGTCCTCCGCTCTACCAGCTGAGCTATCGAAGGCACACGGGTGATGAACAGAACCTCAACCTATCAGGTTTCATCTGGCGCAGTTTGAATCGCTGGCTGTTCGATAAGGGAAGCAAAGACAAGCCCAAAATCTGGTAGAGGCCCACAGCCAGGCTTGAGGAGATTCACTGAACAGCCCTTCCCTGGTGGTCTAGTGGTTAGGATTCGGCGCTCTCACCGCCGCGGCCCGGGTTCGATTCCCGGTCAGGGAATGCGCTTTTGCCCTCCAGCAAGGCAAAGAAAGAGTTTGCGTGTGAAAAAGACCTCCTTCGAGCCGGAGTCGAACCAGCGACCTAAGGATTGCCAACATTCCACCTACAGTCCTCCGCTCTACCAGCTGAGCTATCGAAGGCACACAGGTGAGGAACAGAACCTCAACCTATCGGGTTTGTGCAGCTCCTCTGCTGGCTAAAAGTGCATCTGGCGCAGACAGAGGCGCTGGCTGTTCGATAAGGGAAGCAAAGACTATCCTAACTTCCCATACCGGGAGTCGAACCCGGGCCGCCTGGGTGAAAACCAGGAATCCTGACCGCTAGACCATATGGGAAAGCCTGCAAGTGGCAATCAGGCTTGTGGGGCATTTTCCAATGGGGCATGGGAATGGTCCGAAGGGATTGTTTACTGAATTCAGTTATTACAGACTCAATGGAGGGAGCTGTCATTTGTCTCGCCCAGGGGGTGCAGCTTTCTCCCGTTCTTGTGATCGCATAATAGATACTATAAACTGGTCATTAAAGCAAGGTCCCTGGGACAGTACTTATGCGATGCATTTGAAAACACGCATGGTATTGTATGGTAACCGCTATCTCACTGACAAAAAAGCCTATCGTTGGACTGTCAATTTATAATAAAAATGAATCAATCTAATAAAAATTGTCAAAAACTATGGGCTAATAAAACAAAATAATAAAACTGCTATGGGCTGACAGCGAAGCAAAAGCGTCAGATCGAGCCAGCCAGGAGTCGAACCTAGAATCTTCTGATCCGTAGTCAGACGCGTTATCCATTGCGCCACTGGCCCACCGGTCTTGCGGTGCTTGTTGGTGTTTGACTGGACAGAGGCCTGTTACAACATCAACTTTTTCTCATGCCATTAACAGGCCTGGCACCAACGTTAGGAAGAGGTCCAATGAGGGGCCTGCTATGAAAAGCTTCAAGATGGAGGTGTCACATGTTTGGGATCTCGGTCTTCCTGGCGTTGCTAACACAGCTGGGTAGCACGTTACTTGAAAACAGGGCAAGGCTGGCCGCTGGAAAAATCCAGGCATACCTCAGAGACGACGACAGTCCGTGCTATGCGCTCTGTCAACCTGGAGCTCCTTCGCCACATGCTCTGCAGAGGAAGGGATGAAAACAAAAAGCGGAGTGAGTCAGGCACCTCTTGGCACCGAGACCACGGCTGGGCTCTCCTTGTTATGTTTTGCAAGCTGATTTGATTGAATGGCAAGTTGTCGTGTTGTTAGGATATTCTTACAACGCATGTGACAGTTTCTCAGTGGATGAACTGTGATCCAGGGTCAGAGACTCTCTCCTCTCCAGGAGGAAAAGGCTAGCCTTAGTGGTCCTGCTTGAGAAGTTTCAGCAAAATCAGGTAGAGGCCCAGAGCCAGGCTTGAGGAGACGGGCTGAACAGCCCCTTCCCTGTTGGTCTAGTAATCAGGATTCGGCGCTCTCACCGCCGCGGCCCGGGTTCAATTCCCGGTCAGGGAACCTGCTTTTGCCCCACAGCGCAGCCAAGAAAATGTTTGCGTGTGAAAAAGACCTCCTTCGAGCCGGAGTCGAACCAGCGACCTAAGGATTGCCAACATTCCACCTACAGTCCTCCGCTCTACCAGCTGAGCTATCGAAGGCACACGGGTGATGAACAGAACCTCAACCTATCAGGTTTCATCTGGCGCAGTTTGAATCGCTGGCTGTTCGATAAGGGAAGCAAAGACAAGCCCAAAATCTGGCAGAGGCCCACAGCCAGGCTTGAGGAGATTCACTGAACAGCCCTTCCCTGGTGGTCTAGTGGTTAGGATTCGGCGCTCTCACCGCCGCGGCCCGGGTTCGATTCCCGGTCAGGGAACGCGCTTTTGCCCTCCAGCAAGGCAAAGAAAGAGTTTGCGTGTGAAAAAGACCTCCTTCGAGCCGGAGTCGAACCAGCGACCTAAGGATTGCCAACATTTCACCTACAGTCCTCCGCTCTACCAGCTGAGCTATCGAAGGCACACAGGTGAGGAACAGAACCTCAACCTATCGGGTTTGTGCAGCTCCTCTGCTGGCTAAAAGTGCATCTGGCGCAGACAGAAGCGCTGGCTGTTCGATAAGGGAAGCAAAGACTATCCTAACTTTCCATACCGGGAGTCGAACCCGGGCCGCCTGGGTGAAAACCAGGAATCCTGACCGCTAGACCATATGGGAAAGCCTGCAAGTGGCAATCAGGCTTGTGGGGCATTTTCCATGTGTGTGGCCAGTACAAGGGCAGGGTTATGTTGAGCCCTTTGGCTTTTAGTGTGTGACCGTCCCCTTTAAGAATATGGGAATGGTCCGAAGGAATTGTTTACTGAATTCAGTTATTACAGACTCAATGGAGGGAGCTGTCATTTGTCTCGCCCAGGGGGTGCAGCTTTCTCCCGTTCTTGTGATCGCATAATAGATACTATAAACTGGTCATTAAAGCAAGGTCCCTGGGACAGTACTTATGCGATGCATTTGAAAACACGCATGGTATTGTATGGTAACCGCTATCTCACTGACAAAACAGCCTATCGTTGGACTGTCAATTTATAATAAAAATGAATCAATCTAATAAAAATTGTCAAAAACTATGGGCTAATAAAACAAAATAATAAAACTGCTATGGGCTGACAGCGAAGCAAAAGCGTCAGATCGAGCCAGCCAGGAGTCGAACCTAGAATCTTCTGATCCGTAGTCAGACGCGTTATCCATTGCGCCACTGGCCCACCGGTCTTGCGGTGCTTGTTGGTGTTTGACTGGACAGAGGCCTGTCACAACATCAACTTTTTCTCATGCCATTAACAGGCCTGGCGCCAACGTTAGGAAGAGGTCCAATGAGGGGCCTGCTATGAAAAGCTTCAAGATGGAGGTGTCACATGTTTGGGATCTCGGTCTTCCTGGCGTTGCTAACGCAGCTGGGTAGCACGTTACTTGAAAACAGGGCAAGGCTGGCCGCTGGAAAAATCCAGGCATACCTCAGAGACGACGACAGTCCGTGCTATGCGCTCTGTCAACCTGGAGCTCCTTCGCCACATGCTCTGCAGAGGAAGGGATGAAAACAAAAAGCGGAGTGAGTCAGGCACCTCTTGGCACCGAGACCACGGCTGGGCTCTCCTTGTTATGTTTTGCAAGCTGATTTGATTGAATGGCAAGTTGTCGTGTTGTTAGGATATTCTTACAACGCATGTGACAGTTTCTCAGTGGATGAACTGTGATCCAGGGTCAGAGACTCTCTCCTCTCCAGGAGGAAAAGGCTAGCCTTAGTGGTCCTGCTTGAGAAGTTGCAGCAAAATCAGGTAGAGGCCCAGAGCCAGGCTTGAGGAGGCGGGCTGAACAGCCCCTTCCCTGTTGGTCTAGTAATCAGGATTCGGCGCTCTCACCGCCGCGGCCCGGGTTCAATTCCCGGTCAGGGAACCTGCTTTTGCCCCACAGCGCAGCCAAGAAAATTTTTGCGTGTGAAAAAGACCTCCTTCGAGCCAGAGTCGAACCAGCGACCTAAGGATTGCCAACATTCCACCTACAGTCCTCCGCTCTACCAGCTGAGCTATCGAAGGCACACGGGTGATGAACAGAACCTCAACCTATCAGGTTTCATCTGGCGCAGTTTGAATCGCTGGCTGTTCGATAAGGGAAGCAAAGACAAGCCCAAAATCTGGCAGAGGCCCACAGCCAGGCTTGAGGAGATTCACAGAAAAGCCCTTCCCTGGTGGTCTAGTGGTTAGGATTCGGCGCTCTCACCGCCGCGGCCCGGGTTCGATTCCCGGTCAGGGAACGCGCTTTTGCCCTCCAGCAAGGCAAAGAAAGAGTTTGCGTGTGAAAAAGACCTCCTTCGAGCCGGAGTCGAACCAGCGACCTAAGGATTGCCAACATTCCACCTACAGTCCTCCGCTCTACCAGCTGAGCTATCGAAGGCACACGGGTGATGAACAGAACCTCAACCTATCAGGTTTCATCTGGCGCAGTTTGAATCGCTGGCTGTTCGATAAGGGAAGCAAAGACAAGCCCAAAATCTGGTAGAGGCCCACAGCCAGGCTTGAGGAAATTCACTGAACAGCCCTTCCCTGGTGGTCTAGTGGTTAGGATTCGGCGCTCTCACCGCCGCGGCCCGGGTTCGATTCCCGGTCAGGGAACGCGCTTTTGCACTCCAGCAAGGCAAAGAAAGAGTTTACGTGTGAAAAAGACCTCCTTCGAGCCGGAGTCGAACCAGCGACCTAAGGATTGCCAACATTCCACCTACAGTCCTCCGCTCTACCAGCTGAGCTATCGAAGGCACACGGGTGATGAACAGAACCTCAACCTATCAGGTTTCATCTGGCGCAGTTTGAATCGCTGGCTGTTCGATAAGGGAAGCAAAGACAAGCCCAAAATCTGGTAGAGGCCCACAGCCAGGCTTGAGGAGATTCACTGAACAGCCCTTCCCTGGTGGTCTAGTGGTTAGGATTCGGCGCTCTCACCGCCGCGGCCCGGGTTCGATTCCCGGTCAGGGAATGCGCTTTTGCCCTCCAGCAAGGCAAAGAAAGAGTTTGCGTGTGAAAAAGACCTCCTTCGAGCCGGAGTCGAACCAGCGACCTAAGGATTGCCAACATTCCACCTACAGTCCTCCGCTCTACCAGCTGAGCTATCGAAGGCACACGGGTGATGAACAGAACCTCAACCTATCAGGTTTCATCTGGCGCAGTTTGAATCGCTGGCTGTTCGATAAGGGAAGCAAAGACAAGCCCAAAATCTGGTAGAGGCCCACAGCCAGGCTTGAGGAAATTCACTGAACAGCCCTTCCCTGGTGGTCTAGTGGTTAGGATTCGGCGCTCTCACCGCCGCGGCCCGGGTTCGATTCCCGGTCAGGGAACGCGCTTTTGCACTCCAGCAAGGCAAAGAAAGAGTTTACGTGTGAAAAAGACCTCCTTCGAGCCGGAGTCGAACCAGCGACCTAAGGATTGCCAACATTCCACCTACAGTCCTCCGCTCTACCAGCTGAGCTATCGAAGGCACACGGGTGATGAACAGAACCTCAACCTATCAGGTTTCATCTGGCGCAGTTTGAATCGCTGGCTGTTCGATAAGGGAAGCAAAGACAAGCCCAAAATCTGGTAGAGGCCCACAGCCAGGCTTGAGGAGATTCACTGAACAGCCCTTCCCTGGTGGTCTAGTGGTTAGGATTCGGCGCTCTCACCGCCGCGGCCCGGGTTCGATTCCCGGTCAGGGAATGCGCTTTTGCCCTCCAGCAAGGCAAAGAAAGAGTTTGCGTGTGAAAAAGACCTCCTTCGAGCCGGAGTCGAACCAGCGACCTAAGGATTGCCAACATTCCACCTACAGTCCTCCGCTCTACCAGCTGAGCTATCGAAGGCACACAGGTGAGGAACAGAACCTCAACCTATCGGGTTTGTGCAGCTCCTCTGCTGGCTAAAAGTGCATCTGGCGCAGACAGAGGCGCTGGCTGTTCGATAAGGGAAGCAAAGACTATCCTAACTTCCCATACCGGGAGTCGAACCCGGGCCGCCTGGGTGAAAACCAGGAATCCTGACCGCTAGACCATATGGGAAAGCCTGCAAGTGGCAATCAGGCTTGTGGGGCATTTTCCAATGGGGCATGGGAATGGTCCGAAGGGATTGTTTACTGAATTCAGTTATTACAGACTCAATGGAGGGAGCTGTCATTTGTCTCGCCCAGGGGGTGCAGCTTTCTCCCGTTCTTGTGATCGCATAATAGATACTATAAACTGGTCATTAAAGCAAGGTCCCTGGGACAGTACTTATGCGATGCATTTGAAAACACGCATGGTATTGTATGGTAACCGCTATCTCACTGACAAAAAAGCCTATCGTTGGACTGTCAATTTATAATAAAAATGAATCAATCTAATAAAAATTGTCAAAAACTATGGGCTAATAAAACAAAATAATAAAACTGCTATGGGCTGACAGCGAAGCAAAAGCGTCAGATCGAGCCAGCCAGGAGTCGAACCTAGAATCTTCTGATCCGTAGTCAGACGCGTTATCCATTGCGCCACTGGCCCACCGGTCTTGCGGTGCTTGTTGGTGTTTGACTGGACAGAGGCCTGTTACAACATCAACTTTTTCTCATGCCATTAACAGGCCTGGCACCAACGTTAGGAAGAGGTCCAATGAGGGGCCTGCTATGAAAAGCTTCAAGATGGAGGTGTCACATGTTTGGGATCTCGGTCTTCCTGGCGTTGCTAACGCAGCTGGGTAGCACGTTACTTGAAAACAGGGCAAGGCTGGCCGCTGGAAAAATCCAGGCATACCTCAGAGACGACGACAGTCCGTGCTATGCGCTCTGTCAACCTGGAGCTCCTTCGCCACATGCTCTGCAGAGGAAGGGATGAAAACAAAAAGCGGAGTGAGTCAGGCACCTCTTGGCACCGAGACCACGGCTGGGCTCTCCTTGTTATGTTTTGCAAGCTGATTTGATTGAATGGCAAGTTGTCGTGTTGTTAGGATATTCTTACAACGCATGTGACAGTTTCTCAGTGGATGAACTGTGATCCAGGGTCAGAGACTCTCTCCTCTCCAGGAGGAAAAGGCTAGCCTTAGTGGTCCTGCTTGAGAAGTTTCAGCAAAATCAGGTAGAGGCCCAGAGCCAGGCTTGAGGAGACGGGCTGAACAGCCCCTTCCCTGTTGGTCTAGTAATCAGGATTCGGCGCTCTCACCGCCGCGGCCCGGGTTCAATTCCCGGTCAGGGAACCTGCTTTTGCCCCACAGCGCAGCCAAGAAAATGTTTGCGTGTGAAAAAGACCTCCTTCGAGCCGGAGTCGAACCAGCGACCTAAGGATTGCCAACATTCCACCTACAGTCCTCCGCTCTACCAGCTGAGCTATCGAAGGCACACGGGTGATGAACAGAACCTCAACCTATCAGGTTTCATCTGGCGCAGTTTGAATCGCTGGCTGTTCGATAAGGGAAGCAAAGACAAGCCCAAAATCTGGCAGAGGCCCACAGCCAGGCTTGAGGAGATTCACTGAACAGCCCTTCCCTGGTGGTCTAGTGGTTAGGATTCGGCGCTCTCACCGCCGCGGCCCGGGTTCGATTCCCGGTCAGGGAACGTGCTTTTGCCCTCCAGCAAGGCAAAGAAAGAGTTTGCGTGTGAAAAAGACCTCCTTCGAGCCGGAGTCGAACCAGCGACCTAAGGATTGCCAACATTTCACCTACAGTCCTCCGCTCTACCAGCTGAGCTATCGAAGGCACACAGGTGAGGAACAGAACCTCAACCTATCGGGTTTGTGCAGCTCCTCTGCTGGCTAAAAGTGCATCTGGCGCAGACAGAAGCGCTGGCTGTTCGATAAGGGAAGCAAAGACTATCCTAACTTCCCATACCGGGAGTCGAACCCGGGCCGCCTGGGTGAAAACCAGGAATCCTGACCGCTAGACCATATGGGAAAGCCTGCAAGTGGCAATCAGGCTTGTGGGGCATTTTCCATGTGTGTGGCCAGTACAAGGGCAGGGTTATGTTGAGCCCTTTGGCTTTTAGTGTGTGACCGTCCCCTTTAAGAATATGGGAATGGTCCGAAGGAATTGTTTACTGAATTCAGTTATTACAGACTCAATGGAGGGAGCTGTCATTTGTCTCGCCCAGGGGGTGCAGCTTTCTCCCGTTCTTGTGATCGCATAATAGATTCTATAAACTGGTCATTAAAGCAAGGTCCCTGGGACAGTACTTATGCGATGCATTTGAAAACACGCATGGTATTGTATGGTAACCGCTATCTCACTGACAAAACAGCCTATCGTTGGACTGTCAATTTATAATAAAAATGAATCAATCTAATAAAAATTGTCAAAAACTATGGGCTAATAAAACAAAATAATAAAACTGCTATGGGCTGACAGCGAAGCAAAAGCGTCAGATCGAGCCAGCCAGGAGTCGAACCTAGAATCTTCTGATCCGTAGTCAGACGCGTTATCCATTGCGCCACTGGCCCACCGGTCTTGCGGTGCTTGTTGGTGTTTGACTGGACAGAGGCCTGTCACAACATCAACTTTTTCTCATGCCATTAACAGGCCTGGCGCCAACGTTAGGAAGAGGTCCAATGAGGGGCCTGCTATGAAAAGCTTCAAGATGGAGGTGTCACATGTTTGGGATCTCGGTCTTCCTGGCGTTGCTAACGCAGCTGGGTAGCACGTTACTTGAAAACAGGGCAAGGCTGGCCGCTGGAAAAATCCAGGCATACCTCAGAGACGACGACAGTCCGTGCTATGCGCTCTGTCAACCTGGAGCTCCTTCGCCACATGCTCTGCAGAGGAAGGGATGAAAACAAAAAGCGGAGTGAGTCAGGCACCTCTTGGCACCGAGACCACGGCTGGGCTCTCCTTGTTATGTTTTGCAAGCTGATTTGATTGAATGGCAAGTTGTCGTGTTGTTAGGATATTCTTACAACGCATGTGACAGTTTCTCAGTGGATGAACTGTGATCCAGGGTCAGAGACTCTCTCCTCTCCAGGAGGAAAAGGCTAGCCTTAGTGGTCCTGCTTGAGAAGTTGCAGCAAAATCAGGTAGAGGCCCAGAGCCAGGCTTGAGGAGGCGGGCTGAACAGCCCCTTCCCTGTTGGTCTAGTAATCAGGATTCGGCGCTCTCACCGCCGCGGCCCGGGTTCAATTCCCGGTCAGGGAACCTGCTTTTGCCCCACAGCGCAGCCAAGAAAATTTTTGCGTGTGAAAAAGACCTCCTTCGAGCCAGAGTCGAACCAGCGACCTAAGGATTGCCAACATTCCACCTACAGTCCTCCGCTCTACCAGCTGAGCTATCGAAGGCACACGGGTGATGAACAGAACCTCAACCTATCAGGTTTCATCTGGCGCAGTTTGAATCGCTGGCTGTTCGATAAGGGAAGCAAAGACAAGCCCAAAATCTGGCAGAGGCCCACAGCCAGGCTTGAGGAGATTCACAGAAAAGCCCTTCCCTGGTGGTCTAGTGGTTAGGATTCGGCGCTCTCACCGCCGCGGCCCGGGTTCGATTCCCGGTCAGGGAACGCGCTTTTGCCCTCCAGCAAGGCAAAGAAAGAGTTTGCGTGTGAAAAAGACCTCCTTCGAGCCGGAGTCGAACCAGCGACCTAAGGATTGCCAACATTCCACCTACAGTCCTCCGCTCTACCAGCTGAGCTATCGAAGGCACACGGGTGATGAACAGAACCTCAACCTATCAGGTTTCATCTGGCGCAGTTTGAATCGCTGGCTGTTCGATAAGGGAAGCAAAGACAAGCCCAAAATCTGGTAGAGGCCCACAGCCAGGCTTGAGGAAATTCACTGAACAGCCCTTCCCTGGTGGTCTAGTGGTTAGGATTCGGCGCTCTCACCGCCGCGGCCCGGGTTCGATTCCCGGTCAGGGAACGCGCTTTTGCACTCCAGCAAGGCAAAGAAAGAGTTTACGTGTGAAAAAGACCTCCTTCGAGCCGGAGTCGAACCAGCGACCTAAGGATTGCCAACATTCCACCTACAGTCCTCCGCTCTACCAGCTGAGCTATCGAAGGCACACGGGTGATGAACAGAACCTCAACCTATCAGGTTTCATCTGGCGCAGTTTGAATCGCTGGCTGTTCGATAAGGGAAGCAAAGACAAGCCCAAAATCTGGTAGAGGCCCACAGCCAGGCTTGAGGAGATTCACTGAACAGCCCTTCCCTGGTGGTCTAGTGGTTAGGATTCGGCGCTCTCACCGCCGCGGCCCGGGTTCGATTCCCGGTCAGGGAATGCGCTTTTGCCCTCCAGCAAGGCAAAGAAAGAGTTTGCGTGTGAAAAAGACCTCCTTCGAGCCGGAGTCGAACCAGCGACCTAAGGATTGCCAACATTCCACCTACAGTCCTCCGCTCTACCAGCTGAGCTATCGAAGGCACACAGGTGAGGAACAGAACCTCAACCTATCGGGTTTGTGCAGCTCCTCTGCTGGCTAAAAGTGCATCTGGCGCAGACAGAGGCGCTGGCTGTTCGATAAGGGAAGCAAAGACTATCCTAACTTCCCATACCGGGAGTCGAACCCGGGCCGCCTGGGTGAAAACCAGGAATCCTGACCGCTAGACCATATGGGAAAGCCTGCAAGTGGCAATCAGGCTTGTGGGGCATTTTCCAATGGGGCATGGGAATGGTCCGAAGGGATTGTTTACTGAATTCAGTTATTACAGACTCAATGGAGGGAGCTGTCATTTGTCTCGCCCAGGGGGTGCAGCTTTCTCCCGTTCTTGTGATCGCATAATAGATACTATAAACTGGTCATTAAAGCAAGGTCCCTGGGACAGTACTTATGCGATGCATTTGAAAACACGCATGGTATTGTATGGTAACCGCTATCTCACTGACAAAAAAGCCTATCGTTGGACTGTCAATTTATAATAAAAATGAATCAATCTAATAAAAATTGTCAAAAACTATGGGCTAATAAAACAAAATAATAAAACTGCTATGGGCTGACAGCGAAGCAAAAGCGTCAGATCGAGCCAGCCAGGAGTCGAACCTAGAATCTTCTGATCCGTAGTCAGACGCATTATCCATTGCGCCACTGGCCCACCGGTCTTGCGGTGCTTGTTGGTGTTTGACTGGACAGAGGCCTGTTACAACATCAACTTTTTCTCATGCCATTAACAGGCCTGGCACCAACGTTAGGAAGAGGTCCAATGAGGGGCCTGCTATGAAAAGCTTCAAGATGGAGGTGTCACATGTTTGGGATCTCGGTCTTCCTGGCGTTGCTAACGCAGCTGGGTAGCACGTTACTTGAAAACAGGGCAAGGCTGGCCGCTGGAAAAATCCAGGCATACCTCAGAGACGACGACAGTCCGTGCTATGCGCTCTGTCAACCTGGAGCTCCTTCGCCACATGCTCTGCAGAGGAAGGGATGAAAACAAAAAGCGGAGTGAGTCAGGCACCTCTTGGCACCGAGACCACGGCTGGGCTCTCCTTGTTATGTTTTGCAAGCTGATTTGATTGAATGGCAAGTTGTCGTGTTGTTAGGATATTCTTACAACGCATGTGACAGTTTCTCAGTGGATGAACTGTGATCCAGGGTCAGAGACTCTCTCCTCTCCAGGAGGAAAAGGCTAGCCTTAGTGGTCCTGCTTGAGAAGTTGCAGCAAAATCAGGTAGAGGCCCAGAGCCAGGCTTGAGGAGACAGGCTGAACAGCCCCTTCCCTGTTGGTCTAGTAATCAGGATTCGGCGCTCTCACCGCCGCGGCCCGGGTTCAATTCCCGGTCAGGGAACCTGCTTTTGCCCCACAGCGCAGCCAAGAAAATGTTTGCGTGTGAAAAAGACCTCCTTCGAGCCGGAGTCGAACCAGCGACCTAAGGATTGCCAACATTCCACCTACAGTCCTCCGCTCTACCAGCTGAGCTATCGAAGGCACACGGGTGATGAACAGAACCTCAACCTATCAGGTTTCATCTGGCGCAGTTTGAATCGCTGGCTGTTCGATAAGGGAAGCAAAGACAAGCCCAAAATCTGGCAGAGGCCCACAGCCAGGCTTGAGGAGATTCACTGAACAGCCCTTCCCTGGTGGTCTAGTGGTTAGGATTCGGCGCTCTCACCGCCGCGGCCCGGGTTCGATTCCCGGTCAGGGAACGCGCTTTTGCCCTCCAGCAAGGCAAAGAAAGAGTTTGCGTGTGAAAAAGACCTCCTTCGAGCCGGAGTCGAACCAGCGACCTAAGGATTGCCAACATTTCACCTACAGTCCTCCGCTCTACCAGCTGAGCTATCGAAGGCACACAGGTGAGGAACAGAACCTCAACCTATCGGGTTTGTGCAGCTCCTCTGCTGGCTAAAAGTGCATCTGGCGCAGACAGAAGCGCTGGCTGTTCGATAAGGGAAGCAAAGACTATCCTAACTTCCCATACCGGGAGTCGAACCCGGGCCGCCTGGGTGAAAACCAGGAATCCTGACCGCTAGACCATATGGGAAAGCCTGCAAGTGGCAATCAGGCTTGTGGGGCATTTTCCATGTGTGTGGCCAGTACAAGGGCAGGGTTATGTTGAGCCCTTTGGCTTTTAGTGTGTGACCGTCCCCTTTAAGAATATGGGAATGGTCCGAAGGAATTGTTTACTGAATTCAGTTGTTACAGACTCAATGGAGGGAGCTGTCATTTGTCTCGCCCAGGGGGTGCAGCTTTCTCCCGTTCTTGTGATCGCATAATAGATACTATAAACTGGTCATTAAAGCAAGGTCCCTGGGACAGTACTTATGCGATGCATTTGAAAACACGCATGGTATTGTATGGTAACCGCTATCTCACTGACAAAACAGCCTATCGTTGGACTGTCAATTTATAATAAAAATGAATCAATCTAATAAAAATTGTCAAAAACTATGGGCTAATAAAACAAAATAATAAAACTGCTATGGGCTGACAGCGAAGCAAAAGCGTCAGATCGAGCCAGCCAGGAGTCGAACCTAGAATCTTCTGATCCGTAGTCAGACGCGTTATCCATTGCGCCACTGGCCCACCGGTCTTGCGGTGCTTGTTGGTGTTTGACTGGACAGAGGCCTGTCACAACATCAACTTTTTCTCATGCCATTAACAGGCCTGGCGCCAACGTTAGGAAGAGGTCCAATGAGGGGCCTGCTATGAAAAGCTTCAAGATGGAGGTGTCACATGTTTGGGATCTCGGTCTTCCTGGCGTTGCTAACGCAGCTGGGTAGCACGTTACTTGAAAACAGGGCAAGGCTGGCCGCTGGAAAAATCCAGGCATACCTCAGAGACGACGACAGTCCGTGCTATGCGCTCTGTCAACCTGGAGCTCCTTCGCCACATGCTCTGCAGAGGAAGGGATGAAAACAAAAAGCGGAGTGAGTCAGGCACCTCTTGGCACCGAGACCACGGCTGGGCTCTCCTTGTTATGTTTTGCAAGCTGATTTGATTGAATGGCAAGTTGTCGTGTTGTTAGGATATTCTTACAACGCATGTGACAGTTTCTCAGTGGATGAACTGTGATCCAGGGTCAGAGACTCTCTCCTCTCCAGGAGGAAAAGGCTAGCCTTAGTGGTCCTGCTTGAGAAGTTGCAGCAAAATCAGGTAGAGGCCCAGAGCCAGGCTTGAGGAGGCGGGCTGAACAGCCCCTTCCCTGTTGGTCTAGTAATCAGGATTCGGCGCTCTCACCGCCGCGGCCCGGGTTCAATTCCCGGTCAGGGAACCTGCTTTTGCCCCACAGCGCAGCCAAGAAAATTTTTGCGTGTGAAAAAGACCTCCTTCGAGCCAGAGTCGAACCAGCGACCTAAGGATTGCCAACATTCCACCTACAGTCCTCCGCTCTACCAGCTGAGCTATCGAAGGCACACGGGTGATGAACAGAACCTCAACCTATCAGGTTTCATCTGGCGCAGTTTGAATCGCTGGCTGTTCGATAAGGGAAGCAAAGACAAGCCCAAAATCTGGCAGAGGCCCACAGCCAGGCTTGAGGAGATTCACAGAAAAGCCCTTCCCTGGTGGTCTAGTGGTTAGGATTCGGCGCTCTCACCGCCGCGGCCCGGGTTCGATTCCCGGTCAGGGAACGCGCTTTTGCCCTCCAGCAAGGCAAAGAAAGAGTTTGCGTGTGAAAAAGACCTCCTTCGAGCCGGAGTCGAACCAGCGACCTAAGGATTGCCAACATTCCACCTACAGTCCTCCGCTCTACCAGCTGAGCTATCGAAGGCACACGGGTGATGAACAGAACCTCAACCTATCAGGTTTCATCTGGCGCAGTTTGAATCGCTGGCTGTTCGATAAGGGAAGCAAAGACAAGCCCAAAATCTGGTAGAGGCCCACAGCCAGGCTTGAGGAAATTCACTGAACAGCCCTTCCCTGGTGGTCTAGTGGTTAGGATTCGGCGCTCTCACCGCCGCGGCCCGGGTTCGATTCCCGGTCAGGGAACGCGCTTTTGCACTCCAGCAAGGCAAAGAAAGAGTTTACGTGTGAAAAAGACCTCCTTCGAGCCGGAGTCGAACCAGCGACCTAAGGATTGCCAACATTCCACCTACAGTCCTCCGCTCTACCAGCTGAGCTATCGAAGGCACACGGGTGATGAACAGAACCTCAACCTATCAGGTTTCATCTGGCGCAGTTTGAATCGCTGGCTGTTCGATAAGGGAAGCAAAGACAAGCCCAAAATCTGGTAGAGGCCCACAGCCAGGCTTGAGGAGATTCACTGAACAGCCCTTCCCTGGTGGTCTAGTGGTTAGGATTCGGCGCTCTCACCGCCGCGGCCCGGGTTCGATTCCCGGTCAGGGAACGCGCTTTTGCCCTCCAGCAAGGCAAAGAAAGAGTTTGCGTGTGAAAAAGACCTCCTTCGAGCCGGAGTCGAACCAGCGACCTAAGGATTGCCAACATTCCACCTACAGTCCTCCGCTCTACCAGCTGAGCTATCGAAGGCACACAGGTGAGGAACAGAACCTCAACCTATCGGGTTTGTGCAGCTCCTCTGCTGGCTAAAAGTGCATCTGGCGCAGACAGAGGCGCTGGCTGTTCGATAAGGGAAGCAAAGACTATCCTAACTTCCCATACCGGGAGTCGAACCCGGGCCGCCTGGGTGAAAACCAGGAATCCTGACCGCTAGACCATATGGGAAAGCCTGCAAGTGGCAATCAGGCTTGTGGGGCATTTTCCAATGGGGCATGGGAATGGTCCGAAGGGATTGTTTACTGAATTCAGTTATTACAGACTCAATGGAGGGAGCTGTCATTTGTCTCGCCCAGGGGGTGCAGCTTTCTCCCGTTCTTGTGATCGCATAATAGATACTATAAACTGGTCATTAAAGCAAGGTCCCTGGGACAGTACTTATGCGATGCATTTGAAAACACGCATGGTATTGTATGGTAACCGCTATCTCACTGACAAAAAAGCCTATCGTTGGACTGTCAATTTATAATAAAAATGAATCAATCTAATAAAAATTGTCAAAAACTATGGGCTAATAAAACAAAATAATAAAACTGCTATGGGCTGACAGCGAAGCAAAAGCGTCAGATCGAGCCAGCCAGGAGTCGAACCTAGAATCTTCTGATCCGTAGTCAGACGCGTTATCCATTGCGCCACTGGCCCACCGGTCTTGCGGTGCTTGTTGGTGTTTGACTGGACAGAGGCCTGTTACAACATCAACTTTTTCTCATGCCATTAACAGGCCTGGCACCAACGTTAGGAAGAGGTCCAATGAGGGGCCTTCTATGAAAAGCTTCAAGATGGAGGTGTCACATGTTTGGGATCTCGGTCTTCCTGGCGTTGCTAACGCAGCTGGGTAGCACGTTACTTGAAAACAGGGCAAGGCTGGCCGCTGGAAAAATCCAGGCATACCTCAGAGACGACGACAGTCCGTGCTATGCGCTCTGTCAACCTGGAGCTCCTTCGCCACATGCTCTGCAGAGGAAGGGATGAAAACAAAAAGCGGAGTGAGTCAGGCACCTCTTGGCACCGAGACCACGGCTGGGCTCTCCTTGTTATGTTTTGCAAGCTGATTTGATTGAATGGCAAGTTGTCGTGTTGTTAGGATATTCTTACAACGCATGTGACAGTTTCTCAGTGGATGAACTGTGATCCAGGGTCAGAGACTCTCTCCTCTCCAGGAGGAAAAGGCTAGCCTTAGTGGTCCTGCTTGAGAAGTTTCAGCAAAATCAGGTAGAGGCCCAGAGCCAGGCTTGAGGAGACGGGCTGAACAGCCCCTTCCCTGTTGGTCTAGTAATCAGGATTCGGCGCTCTCACCGCCGCGGCCCGGGTTCAATTCCCGGTCAGGGAACCTGCTTTTGCCCCACAGCGCAGCCAAGAAAATGTTTGCGTGTGAAAAAGACCTCCTTCGAGCCGGAGTCGAACCAGCGACCTAAGGATTGCCAACATTCCACCTACAGTCCTCCGCTCTACCAGCTGAGCTATCGAAGGCACACGGGTGATGAACAGAACCTCAACCTATCAGGTTTCATCTGGCGCAGTTTGAATCGCTGGCTGTTCGATAAGGGAAGCAAAGACAAGCCCAAAATCTGGCAGAGGCCCACAGCCAGGCTTGAGGAGATTCACTGAACAGCCCTTCCCTGGTGGTCTAGTGGTTAGGATTCGGCGCTCTCACCGCCGCGGCCCGGGTTCGATTCCCGGTCAGGGAACGCGCTTTTGCCCTCCAGCAAGGCAAAGAAAGAGTTTGCGTGTGAAAAAGACCTCCTTCGAGCCGGAGTCGAACCAGCGACCTAAGGATTGCCAACATTTCACCTACAGTCCTCCGCTCTACCAGCTGAGCTATCGAAGGCACACAGGTGAGGAACAGAACCTCAACCTATCGGGTTTGTGCAGCTCCTCTGCTGGCTAAAAGTGCATCTGGCGCAGACAGAAGCGCTGGCTGTTCGATAAGGGAAGCAAAGACTATCCTAACTTCCCATACCGGGAGTCGAACCCGGGCCGCCTGGGTGAAAACCAGGAATCCTGACCGCTAGACCATATGGGAAAGCCTGCAAGTGGCAATCAGGCTTGTGGGGCATTTTCCATGTGTGTGGCCAGTACAAGGGCAGGGTTATGTTGAGCCCTTTGGCTTTTAGTGTGTGACCGTCCCCTTTAAGAATATGGGAATGGTCCGAAGGAATTGTTTACTGAATTCAGTTGTTACAGACTCAATGGAGGGAGCTGTCATTTGTCTCGCCCAGGGGGTGCAGCTTTCTCCCGTTCTTGTGATCGCATAATAGATACTATAAACTGGTCATTAAAGCAAGGTCCCTGGGACAGTACTTATGCGATGCATTTGAAAACACGCATGGTATTGTATGGTAACCGCTATCTCACTGACAAAACAGCCTATCGTTGGACTGTCAATTTATAATAAAAATGAATCAATCTAATAAAAATTGTCAAAAACTATGGGCTAATAAAACAAAATAATAAAACTGCTATGGGCTGACAGCGAAGCAAAAGCGTCAGATCGAGCCAGCCAGGAGTCGAACCTAGAATCTTCTGATCCGTAGTCAGACGCGTTATCCATTGCGCCACTGGCCCACCGGTCTTGCGGTGCTTGTTGGTGTTTGACTGGACAGAGGCCTGTCACAACATCAACTTTTTCTCATGCCATTAACAGGCCTGGCGCCAACGTTAGGAAGAGGTCCAATGAGGGGCCTGCTATGAAAAGCTTCAAGATGGAGGTGTCACATGTTTGGGATCTCGGTCTTCCTGGCGTTGCTAACGCAGCTGGGTAGCACGTTACTTGAAAACAGGGCAAGGCTGGCCGCTGGAAAAATCCAGGCATACCTCAGAGACGACGACAGTCCGTGCTATGCGCTCTGTCAACCTGGAGCTCCTTCGCCACATGCTCTGCAGAGGAAGGGATGAAAACAAAAAGCGGAGTGAGTCAGGCACCTCTTGGCACCGAGACCACGGCTGGGCTCTCCTTGTTATGTTTTGCAAGCTGATTTGATTGAATGGCAAGTTGTCGTGTTGTTAGGATATTCTTACAACGCATGTGACAGTTTCTCAGTGGATGAACTGTGATCCAGGGTCAGAGACTCTCTCCTCTCCAGGAGGAAAAGGCTAGCCTTAGTGGTCCTGCTTGAGAAGTTGCAGCAAAATCAGGTAGAGGCCCAGAGCCAGGCTTGAGGAGGCGGGCTGAACAGCCCCTTCCCTGTTGGTCTAGTAATCAGGATTCGGCGCTCTCACCGCCGCGGCCCGGGTTCAATTCCCGGTCAGGGAACCTGCTTTTGCCCCACAGCGCAGCCAAGAAAATTTTTGCGTGTGAAAAAGACCTCCTTCGAGCCAGAGTCGAACCAGCGACCTAAGGATTGCCAACATTCCACCTACAGTCCTCCGCTCTACCAGCTGAGCTATCGAAGGCACACGGGTGATGAACAGAACCTCAACCTATCAGGTTTCATCTGGCGCAGTTTGAATCGCTGGCTGTTCGATAAGGGAAGCAAAGACAAGCCCAAAATCTGGCAGAGGCCCACAGCCAGGCTTGAGGAGATTCACAGAAAAGCCCTTCCCTGGTGGTCTAGTGGTTAGGATTCGGCGCTCTCACCGCCGCGGCCCGGGTTCGATTCCCGGTCAGGGAACGCGCTTTTGCCCTCCAGCAAGGCAAAGAAAGAGTTTGCGTGTGAAAAAGACCTCCTTCGAGCCGGAGTCGAACCAGCGACCTAAGGATTGCCAACATTCCACCTACAGTCCTCCGCTCTACCAGCTGAGCTATCGAAGGCACACGGGTGATGAACAGAACCTCAACCTATCAGGTTTCATCTGGCGCAGTTTGAATCGCTGGCTGTTCGATAAGGGAAGCAAAGACAAGCCCAAAATCTGGTAGAGGCCCACAGCCAGGCTTGAGGAAATTCACTGAACAGCCCTTCCCTGGTGGTCTAGTGGTTAGGATTCGGCGCTCTCACCGCCGCGGCCCGGGTTCGATTCCCGGTCAGGGAACGCGCTTTTGCACTCCAGCAAGGCAAAGAAAGAGTTTACGTGTGAAAAAGACCTCCTTCGAGCCGGAGTCGAACCAGCGACCTAAGGATTGCCAACATTCCACCTACAGTCCTCCGCTCTACCAGCTGAGCTATCGAAGGCACACGGGTGATGAACAGAACCTCAACCTATCAGGTTTCATCTGGCGCAGTTTGAATCGCTGGCTGTTCGATAAGGGAAGCAAAGACAAGCCCAAAATCTGGTAGAGGCCCACAGCCAGGCTTGAGGAGATTCACTGAACAGCCCTTCCCTGGTGGTCTAGTGGTTAGGATTCGGCGCTCTCACCGCCGCGGCCCGGGTTCGATTCCCGGTCAGGGAACGCGCTTTTGCCCTCCAGCAAGGCAAAGAAAGAGTTTGCGTGTGAAAAAGACCTCCTTCGAGCCGGAGTCGAACCAGCGACCTAAGGATTGCCAACATTCCACCTACAGTCCTCCGCTCTACCAGCTGAGCTATCGAAGGCACACAGGTGAGGAACAGAACCTCAACCTATCGGGTTTGTGCAGCTCCTCTGCTGGCTAAAAGTGCATCTGGCGCAGACAGAAGCGCTGGCTGTTCGATAAGGGAAGCAAAGACTATCCTAACTTCCCATACCGGGAGTCGAACCCGGGCCGCCTGGGTGAAAACCAGGAATCCTGACCGCTAGACCATATGGGAAAGCCTGCAAGTGGCAATCAGGCTTGTGGGGCATTTTCCAATGGGGCATGGGAATGGTCCGAAGGGATTGTTTACTGAATTCAGTTATTACAGACTCAATGGAGGGAGCTGTCATTTGTCTCGCCCAGGGGGTGCAGCTTTCTCCCGTTCTTGTGATCGCATAATAGATACTATAAACTGGTCATTAAAGCAAGGTCCCTGGGACAGTACTTATGCGATGCATTTGAAAACACGCATGGTATTGTATGGTAACCGCTATCTCACTGACAAAAAAGCCTATCGTTGGACTGTCAATTTATAATAAAAATGAATCAATCTAATAAAAATTGTCAAAAACTATGGGCTAATAAAACAAAATAATAAAACTGCTATGGGCTGACAGCGAAGCAAAAGCGTCAGATCGAGCCAGCCAGGAGTCGAACCTAGAATCTTCTGATCCGTAGTCAGACGCGTTATCCATTGCGCCACTGGCCCACCGGTCTTGCGGTGCTTGTTGGTGTTTGACTGGACAGAGGCCTGTTACAACATCAACTTTTTCTCATGCCATTAACAGGCCTGGCACCAACGTTAGGAAGAGGTCCAATGAGGGGCCTGCTATGAAAAGCTTCAAGATGGAGGTGTCACATGTTTGGGATCTCGGTCTTCCTGGCGTTGCTAACGCAGCTGGGTAGCACGTTACTTGAAAACAGGGCAAGGCTGGCCGCTGGAAAAATCCAGGCATACCTCAGAGACGACGACAGTCCGTGCTATGCGCTCTGTCAACCTGGAGCTCCTTCGCCACATGCTCTGCAGAGGAAGGGATGAAAACAAAAAGCGGAGTGAGTCAGGCACCTCTTGGCACCGAGACCACGGCTGGGCTCTCCTTGTTATGTTTTGCAAGCTGATTTGATTGAATGGCAAGTTGTCGTGTTGTTAGGATATTCTTACAACGCATGTGACAGTTTCTCAGTGGATGAACTGTGATCCAGGGTCAGAGACTCTCTCCTCTCCAGGAGGAAAAGGCTAGCCTTAGTGGTCCTGCTTGAGAAGTTTCAGCAAAATCAGGTAGAGGCCCAGAGCCAGGCTTGAGGAGACGGGCTGAACAGCCCCTTCCCTGTTGGTCTAGTAATCAGGACTCGGCGCTCTCACCGCCGCGGCCCGGGTTCAATTCCCGGTCAGGGAACCTGCTTTTGCCCCACAGCGCAGCCAAGAAAATGTTTGCGTGTGAAAAAGACCTCCTTCGAGCCGGAGTCGAACCAGCGACCTAAGGATTGCCAACATTCCACCTACAGTCCTCCGCTCTACCAGCTGAGCTATCGAAGGCACACGGGTGATGAACAGAACCTCAACCTATCAGGTTTCATCTGGCGCAGTTTGAATCGCTGGCTGTTCGATAAGGGAAGCAAAGACAAGCCCAAAATCTGGCAGAGGCCCACAGCCAGGCTTGAGGAGATTCACTGAACAGCCCTTCCCTGGTGGTCTAGTGGTTAGGATTCGGCGCTCTCACCGCCGCGGCCCGGGTTCGATTCCCGGTCAGGGAACGCGCTTTTGCCCTCCAGCAAGGCAAAGAAAGAGTTTGCGTGTGAAAAAGACCTCCTTCGAGCCGGAGTCGAACCAGCGACCTAAGGATTGCCAACATTCCACCTACAGTCCTCCGCTCTACCAGCTGAGCTATCGAAGGCACACGGGTGATGAACAGAACCTCAACCTATCAGGTTTCATCTGGCGCAGTTTGAATCGCTGGCTGTTCGATAAGGGAAGCAAAGACAAGCCCAAAATCTGGTAGAGGCCCACAGCCAGGCTTGAGGAAATTCACTGAACAGCCCTTCCCTGGTGGTCTAGTGGTTAGGATTCGGCGCTCTCACCGCCGCGGCCCGGGTTCGATTCCCGGTCAGGGAACGCGCTTTTGCCCTCCAGCAAGGCAAAGAAAGAGTTTGCGTGTGAAAAAGACCTCCTTCGAGCCGGAGTCGAACCAGCGACCTAAGGATTGCCAACATTTCACCTACAGTCCTCCGCTCTACCAGCTGAGCTATCGAAGGCACACAGGTGAGGAACAGAACCTCAACCTATCGGGTTTGTGCAGCTCCTCTGCTGGCTAAAAGTGCATCTGGCGCAGACAGAAGCGCTGGCTGTTCGATAAGGGAAGCAAAGACTATCCTAACTTCCCATACCGGGAGTCGAACCCGGGCCGCCTGGGTGAAAACCAGGAATCCTGACCGCTAGACCATATGGGAAAGCCTGCAAGTGGCAATCAGGCTTGTGGGCCATTTTCCATGTGTGTGGCCAGTACAAGGGCAGGGTTATGTTGAGCCCTTTGGCTTTTAGTGTGTGACCGTCCCCTTTAAGAATATGGGAATGGTCCGAAGGAATTGTTTACTGAATTCAGTTATTACAGACTCAATGGAGGGAGCTGTCATTTGTCTCGCCCAGGGGGTGCAGCTTTCTCCCGTTCTTGTGATCGCATAATAGATACTATAAACTGGTCATTAAAGCAAGGTCCCTGGGACAGTACTTATGCGATGCATTTGAAAACACGCATGGTATTGTATGGTAACCGCTATCTCACTGACAAAACAGCCTATCGTTGGACTGTCAATTTATAATAAAAATGAATCAATCTAATAAAAATTGTCAAAAACTATGGGCTAATAAAACAAAATAATAAAACTGCTATGGGCTGACAGCGAAGCAAAAGCGTCAGATCGAGCCAGCCAGGAGTCGAACCTAGAATCTTCTGATCCGTAGTCAGACGCGTTATCCATTGCGCCACTGGCCCACCGGTCTTGCGGTGCTTGTTGGTGTTTGACTGGACAGAGGCCTGTCACAACATCAACTTTTTCTCATGCCATTAACAGGCCTGGCGCCAACGTTAGGAAGAGGTCCAATGAGGGGCCTGCTATGAAAAGCTTCAAGATGGAGGTGTCACATGTTTGGGATCTCGGTCTTCCTGGCGTTGCTAACGCAGCTGGGTAGCACGTTACTTGAAAACAGGGCAAGGCTGGCCGCTGGAAAAATCCAGGCATACCTCAGAGACGACGACAGTCCGTGCTATGCGCTCTGTCAACCTGGAGCTCCTTCGCCACATGCTCTGCAGAGGAAGGGATGAAAACAAAAAGCGGAGTGAGTCAGGCACCTCTTGGCACCGAGACCACGGCTGGGCTCTCCTTGTTATGTTTTGCAAGCTGATTTGATTGAATGGCAAGTTGTCGTGTTGTTAGGATATTCTTACAACGCATGTGACAGTTTCTCAGTGGATGAACTGTGATCCAGGGTCAGAGACTCTCTCCTCTCCAGGAGGAAAAGGCTAGCCTTAGTGGTCCTGCTTGAGAAGTTGCAGCAAAATCAGGTAGAGGCCCAGAGCCAGGCTTGAGGAGACGGGCTGAACAGCCCCTTCCCTGTTGGTCTAGTAATCAGGATTCGGCGCTCTCACCGCCGCGGCCCGGGTTCAATTCCCGGTCAGGGAACCTGCTTTTGCCCCACAGCGCAGCCAAGAAAATGTTTGCGTGTGAAAAAGACCTCCTTCGAGCCAGAGTCGAACCAGCGACCTAAGGATTGCCAACATTCCACCTACAGTCCTCCGCTCTACCAGCTGAGCTATCGAAGGCACACGGGTGATGAACAGAACCTCAACCTATCAGGTTTCATCTGGCGCAGTTTGAATCGCTGGCTGTTCGATAAGGGAAGCAAAGACAAGCCCAAAATCTGGTAGAGGCCCACAGCCAGGCTTGAGGAAATTCACTGAACAGCCCTTCCCTGGTGGTCTAGTGGTTAGGATTCGGCGCTCTCACCGCCGCGGCCCGGGTTCGATTCCCGGTCAGGGAACGCGCTTTTGCACTCCAGCAAGGCAAAGAAAGAGTTTACGTGTGAAAAAGACCTCCTTCGAGCCAGCGACCTAAGGATTGCCAACATTCCACCTACAGTCCTCCGCTCTACCAGCTGAGCTATCGAAGGCACACAGGTGAGGAACAGAACCTCAACCTAGCGGGTTGCTGCAGCTCCTCTGCTGGCTAAAAGTGCATCTGGTGCAGACAGAAGCGCTGGCTGTTCGATAAGGGAAGCAAAGACAAGCCCACCTTCCCATACCGTGAGTCGAACCCGGGCCGCCTGGGTGAAAACCAGGAATCCTGACCGCTAGACCATATGGGAAACCCTGCAAGTGGCAATCAGGCTTGTGGGGCATTCTCCATGTGTGTGGCCAGTACAAGGGCAGGGTTATGTTGAGCCCTTTGGCTTTTAGTGTTTGACCGTCCCCTTTAAGAATATGGGAATGGTCCGAAGGGATTGTTTACTGAATTCAGTTATAACAGACTCAATGGAGGGAGCTGTCATTTGTCTCGCCCAGGGGGTGCAGCTTTCTCCCGTTCTTTTGATCGCATAATAGATACTATAAACTGGTCATTAAATGACTCATATTGGCATGACATCATGTGCAAATATGCCCAAGGGAAGTACCACTTCACAACAGGCAAGAAGCCAGGGGCAAAGAAATGGAAGGATGCCTTGGACCGAATTAACATGTGCCCATCTCACAATCTGACTTCAGCATATGATATCTTTGGAAAAAGAATCCCTTGCAAATGTGGTTATCATAAGGTATGTCATGATAAATGTGATTATTTTACTTGCACTGATGATCATTACTAATTTTACTTTTTTTCGTCTTATTTTTTTTCTAAATCTAATCAAAAATTTAATTAGAAAGTGTTGCATATGATTTTTTGGTTGAGCATCATATTTTATGCATCATGTTTTGGCTCCTATAGTATGATATAATGAAAATATGGAGTTCAAACTTGAAAAATAACATTAATTTTATTCAGAGTGATTTATCTTAAAATTAATGTATTTCCTTAACATGCCTAGCACTTTTTGTTTTTGCAAAATACGATCTCACATTTTTGTTTTTTAATTTCAGAGTTGCCTTCTTAAATGTAGTTAACAGACTTAAAAATGCCATTCACTTTAGCAGTCTGTATCTGTTATTCCTATTTCAGCCACATAAATTAGATATTTAGTTTTTTTAAATTTAATACAGTTATTGCTAGGGTTACTGGGTAGGGGTTAGGACTAGGGTTAGTGGGTAGGGGTAGGGGTAGTGTTAGTGGTTAAGGTTAACCCTAACCCTTTTTTTGAGGGGTAGTGGGTAGGGTTAGGGTTAGGGTTAGTGGGTAGGGTTAGGGTTAACCTTAAACCTAACCCTTTTTTTGAGGTGCAGTGGGTAGGGTTAGGGTTAGTGGGTAGGGGTAGTGTTAGTGGGTAGGGTTAGGGTTAACCTTAACCCTAACCCTTTTTTTGAGGGGTAGTGGGTAGTTTTTTTGAGTTTGCACCACATGATATCCAAAGGTGGTAACTGCATACCAGCCGTTAAAAAGGTTATTTTTTTGCAAATTTGAAAGAGAGTTACAAACATGCTTGCTGCTTCAATGGGTCCTTGGAAAATTGGTATATGATGCAACTTCCTGTCTCTGAAGGGATTTCAACATCAAGTCCAAAAATGTGTAGTTTCTTGATGGTCGCAGCACATGATATTTCATAAAATGGACATCATCGGACAATGTTTGTATATTATGGAAAAAAAAAATGCTTTGCAATTTTTTGCAGGATTACAAAACACTTTGGAAATCGTGCCAAATAGTGTAGAAAATACATTTGAGTACATTTAGAGTAATTTCAAAGAGGTTTCCAAAACAAGTTATGGCTGGACAGTCGCACCACAGTATATTTTGACACTTTAAATAACAAAGAAAAAAAATACAAATAACTAATGTGTTTTGAAAAATTTAATTGAGTACATACATGGGAGAGGTACTATATATATATATATATATATATATATATATTTATGGTATCTTTTTATGCATTTAAACCAGTTTTAAACCCCAAAAAAATCGGACATAAAATTTAGGCGTCACGTCCCAAACCCATTGACCCAAACAATAAATACTGTTTTGTGTCTCTTTAATGTGTGGTGACAGATCGTTGTAGCACCAGTTAAAATGAACATCAGAAGGAATGTTGTTTCAACCATGGAAAGAGGTCCGTACAAACCGTTTTTCAAGATCAAGTCCACCGACTTTAATCTACGAATTTTCTTGACTGCTTTGTCGGACAAAAATGACAGATGGCGGATTATGAATAGTCAGATCACCTGTCAATCAATTTCCTGGTGACGGGTGAATTGTGTACAACATTTTGTTTAACTATAATGGCAATATTTTCAGACCTAGTGAAAACACTAACACTTTTTTTGCAGCAAACAGTGTTAGGGGTGCAAGCAGGACCTCAGAGCAGTGCAGGCTCAAGTGCAGTCCCACAGAGCAGTGCAGGCTCAAGTGCAGTCCCACAGAGCAGTGCAGGCTCAAGTGTCAGCATGCAAGCAGGACCTCAGGGCAGTGCCAGCATGCTAGCAGGACATCAGGGCAGTGCCAGCATGCTAGCAGGACATCAGGGCAGGACCAGCATGCTAGCAGGACCTCAGGGTAGTGCCAGCATGCAAGCAGGACCTCAGGGCAGTACCAGCATGCAAGCAGGACCTCAGGGCAGTGCCAGCATGCAAGCAGGACCTCAGGGCAGTGCCAGCATGCAAGCAGGACCTCAGGGCAGTACCAGCATGCAAGCAGGACCTCAGGGCAGTGCCAGCATGCTAGCAGGACCTCAGGGCAGTGCCAGCATGCAAGCAGGACATCAGGGTAGTGCCAGCATGCAAGCAGAACCTCAAAATAGTTCAATTAAGTGTGGTATTTGTAGTCATAATCTTTTCACTAGTCTTGCAGACAAATCTGTGGATCAACCGGCGTCTTCTGGACCGGCGTCTTCTGGACCAGTGTCTTCTCGACAGGCGTCTTCTGGACCGGCGTCTTCTCGACAGGCGTCTTCTGGACCGGCGTCTTCTCGATCAGCGTCTTCTGGACCGGAGTCTTCTCGACAGGCGTCTTCAGGACCTGTGTCTTCTCGACAGGCGTCTTCTGGACCCGTGTCTTCTCGACAGGCGTCTTCTGGACCAACGTCTTCTCTTCCAGCATCTTCTCTTCCAACATCTTCTCTTCCAGCCTCTTCTCTTCAGCAAGAAGCTCCTCGCACACCCTCACTGGATGTTAACCTGAGGCCTCCAGAAGTTAATTGGGTGAGTTTTCTCCCCAAGCAGTTCTGTAGAGTAATCAAGCCTGCAGACCAGAAGTGGATCGCGCAGTGTCTGTATGACAGCACAGGACGACTTAAGCAGCAGTTTTCTCACAACTGGTTTCATACACCGAGTCCCAGCAAGCCTACTAGTTCACCTCCTGATCCAGGTAGCTACTTCAGACAGCGGATGTTTCTGTGGGCACCGATGAGAATGTGGGGTATTCCTCTGAAGTGCACACAGTGCAATCGGAAGATGCACCATTCTGGAATATACACTAAAGTAAGGGAAGTTATTGATATCGACTCCAGATATTACTTGATTGGAGTAGACTACCCTCGCTGCAGCAAGTGTATGATTCCTGTCTGCCCTTGGAGTTCGGAGGTCCTTAACCAACTGGATCCCTCCCACAGAAACAAGTTCCCCGCTGTTCTTACCACTCAGCTGGCTCTCGACAGAAGGTGTGTGACTTTGTTAAAGCCCAGAACTGCAGGGAACAGCTCCAGTTTCTTGCAGCAAGCTCTTGAGGAAGTTCACAGCAAGGAGTGGGCAAGACGGAGTGTAGACTATCTGACGGACTGTGAGTTTCACAAAAAGAGATGTGCCCTGACACAGTCTGAAGTGGCTTATCAGCAGCCTCCGCCATTTTGCCCCCTACCTCTAGCACAGTGGTTTGAGACAGTCCATGCTAATGAGATCTTGAATCACCTTGAGGAGTTAAAGGGTGTCATAACCTCAACCTATGGTAGAATCCTGAAGCTAGACTCTACCAAGAAGGTAAATGTATATAGAAGGAGGCAAATGCATGTTAACTTCACCTGATGTTCAGTGATTTATACCTGATTATAATTGTGTGTGTGTATATTATATATATATATATATATATATATATATATATATATATATATATATATATATATATATATATATATATATATATATATATATATATATATATATATATATATAAATATATATATATATATATATATATATATATATATATACATATATTCATGTGTGTTTTTATATAGATCACTAAAAAGCTTGCTGGTGGCATTGCGGACACTGCTACTTGGATGACAAACGTTGGCAATGAGTTTGGCCAAGTCCTGAACTGTGTCTTAACCACTGGTGAGGGAGCTGGCCTAGATGACCTGTGTCAGGGCATCGTAAAGCGATACAAGGATGCTGGAGAGCCGGAGCCAGTTGTAATTTATGTTGACAGGGACTGCTGCAGCGAGACAGGTTTGTTACCATAAGTCTTCACCTAATACGAATGCGTGTGCATTTCATGCTAATTATGCATTTGTGATTCATATCCGCAACCATTTCAGATACGTTTTTGGAAAGTGAATTTACATGGCATTCCTAGGTGTTGGTTAGAATTTTAGAATCATTTACAATAGAAATTTGGCATGAGAACCAATCAATTAAACAAAAGCTTATGTAAAACGGCATTAGCTTATTTGTTTTATGATGCACATTGAAATCTGAGAAAATGTGTAAATTCACTCCTTGTTTCTTATCGGTGTAGGCGTGACTCCAGTTCTTACCTGGTTTCGCCCATGGAAGATCACAGTGCGACTCGACATCTTCCACTTCATGCGGCGGTTCACTGCTGGTCTTACAACGGAGCACCATGGCACTTATGGCACTGTATGGCACTTTCTGCTGTATGGCACTTTCTGCTCCAAGTTGTCCAGCTGTATATTTGAGTGGGACAAGGAGGACATCTCTCATCTTAAAGAGGCAAAAAAGACCATGCTTTCAAAAAAACATGGGGGCCATATTCCAACAGAGTCCCAAATCCTATCAAGCATCACCTCTACTGAACTGGCCAAGCTCTGCGGGAGGAGGACACGCGGAGTTGAAGAAACCCGTGTATTGATAAAAGGACTGCTGGACTCCATGTGGGAACTGACTGACACCACTGGTTTGCGCCTCGTCAGTGAAGAGAGCATGACACGCGTGTGGGAGGTAAAGCAGAAACACTTACCTTGCATCCAAGATCCACCCGGTGTTCAGCTTTACACAAAACTGGGCTCGGGGTTACAGAAGGGTGACAAGGTTCTGGATGTACTGAGGTGTGGCAGAGGGTCCTCTTCCCTGGAAAGCTTCCATCGCCACCAGTGCACTTTTATTCCAGGCAAGTTGAAATAAGTCAGTATCATGTGTATAATTATGTAGTGTTGTCACAATACTGGAGTATATAATAGTATTTTATTCGTGTGAAACATTTTGTCTTTCAGGGTGGAGATGCAATGCTCTACATACGCAGATGTACATGCTTGAGGGTGCATCAAGATGGAACACCAACCGAGCAGAATTTGTACCCCCTGGGAAACCCACTGGTAAGATTCAACATTGTACATTCAATTAAGATAGTGATTCCAGGCATCACTGTGTGTTTTTGGTTAGTGAACGCTAACCAATCAGACCATTGTTTTCATGACTGATTATTGCCGTAAAGATGCCCATTCCTAGTTATAAGATGTCCTCACATTCACTGTACTGCTTTTGCCTGATATATTCCTCTTATTACAAAATGTTTAATGGCATATAAGCGTATAGCTGTGGAGTATACTTGTTGGCACAGTCTGACAGAGGAGACCTACTTTCTCCACTGGAGCAACAGGAAATCACTTTGCCAGAGATGCAGGTTGAAGTTCAGGAGGATGAGTGTCTAGATGTCACAATATGTGATGCAGCAGACATCAATTTAGGCACACACACCCTTGGACATTCAAGCAGTCATGATGATTCCTTGATCTCATCTCAGGTAATGTCAATTTTCTTGATCATTTGTAATTAAAATTGCATAGGAATGTTAGTTTACAGGAGCAATGAATGGGTTTTTTAAATTTAAATTTTTAATGACAATTATTATCCATCCATCCATCCATCTTCTTCCGCTTATCCGGGGCCGGGTCGCGGGGGCAGCAGTCTAAGCAGAGATGCCCAGACTTCCCTCTCCCTAGACACTTCCTCTAGCTCTTCCGGGGGGACACCGAGGCGTTCCAAGGCCAGCCGGGAGACATAGTCCCTCCAGCGTGTCCTTGGTCTTCCCCGGGGCCTCCTCCCGGTTGGACATGCCCGAAACACCTTCCCGGGAAGGCGTTCAGGAGGCATCCGGAACAGATGCCCGAGCCACCTCAGCTGACCCCTCTCGATGTGGAGGAGCAGCGGCTCTACTCCGAGTTCCTCCCGAGTGACTGAGCTTCTCACCCTATCTCTAAGGGAGCGCCCAGCCACCCTGCGGAGAAAGCTCATTTCGGCCGCCTGTATCCGGGACCTTGTCCTTTCGGTCATGACCCAAAGCTCATGACCATAGGTGAGAGTAGGAACGTAGATTGACCGGTAAATCGAGAGCTTCGCCTTACGGCTTAGCTCTTTCTTCACCACGACAGACCGGTACATCGACCGCATTACTGCAGAAGCTGCACCGATCCGTCTGTCAATCTCCCGTTCCATCCTCCCCTCACTCGTGAACAAGACCCCTAGATACTTAAACTCCTCCACTTGGGGCAGGAACTCTCCACCAACCTGGAGTGGGCAAGCCACCCTTTTCCGACTGAGGACCATGGCCTCGGATTTGGAGGTGCTGATCCCCATCCCAGCCGCTTCACACTCGGCTGCAAACCGTCCCAATGCATGCTGAAGGTCCTGGTTAGAAGGGGCCAACACGACAACGTCATCCGCAAAGAGCAGAGACGAAACCGTGTGGTCCCCAAACCTGACACCCTCCGGCCCTTGGCTGCGCCTAGAAATTCTGTCCATAAAAATTATGAACAGAACCGGCGACAAAGGGCAGCCCTGCCGGAGTCCAACATGCACCGGGAACAAGTCTGACTTACTGCCGGCAATGCGGACCAAACTCCTGCTTCGGTCATACAGGGACCGGACAGCCCTCAGTAAAGGACCCCGGACCCCATATTCCCCCAGCACCCTCCACAGGACGCCGCGAGGGACACAGTCGAATGCCTTCTCCAAATCCACAAAACAAATGTGGACTGGTTGGGCAAACTCCCATGAACCCTCCAGCACCCTGTAGAGGGTATAGAGCTGGTCCAGTGTTCCGCGACCAGGACGAAAACCACACTGTTCCTCCTGAATCCGAGGTTCCACTATCGGCCGGATTCTCCTCTCCAGTACCCTGGCATAGACTTTCCCGGGGAGGCTGAGAAGTGTGATCCCCCTATAGTTGGAACACACCCTCCGGTCCCCCTTCTTAAAAAGAGGGACCACCACCCCGGTCTGCCATCCCAGAGGCACTGTCCCCGACCGCCACGCGATGCTGCAGAGGCGTGTCAGCCAAGACAGCCCCACAACATCCAGAGACTTGAGGTACTCAGGGCGGATCTCATCCACCCCCGGTGCCTTGCCACCGAGGAGTTTCTTGACCACCTCGGTGACTTCAGCCCGGGTGATGGACGAGTCCTCCTCTGAGCCCCCAGCCTCTGCTTCCTCAATGGAAGACGTGACGGCGGGATTGAGGAGATCCTCGAAGTATTCCTTCCACCGTCCGACAACATCCCCAGTCGAGGTCAACAGCCGCCCATCGCCACTGTAAACAGCGTTGGTAGGGCACTGCTTCCCCCTCCTGAGGCGCCGGACGGTTTGCCAGAATCTCTTCGAGGCCAGCCGATAGTCTTTTTCCATGGCCTCACCGAACTCCTCCCAGGCCCGAGTTTTTGCCTCCACGACCACCCGGGCTGCAGTCCGTTTAGCCTGTCGGTACCTGTCAGCTGCCTCAGGAGTCCCACAAGCCAGCCAGGCCCGATAGGACTCCTTCTTCAGCTTGACGGCATCCCTTACTTCCGGTGTCCACCACCGGGTTCGGGGATTGCCGTCTCGACAGGCACCGGAGACCTTGCGTCCACAGCTCCGAGCAGCCGCTTTGACAATGGAGGTGGAGAACATGGTCCACTCGGACTCAATATCTCCAGCCTCCCTCGGGATCCGGTCGAAGCTCTGCCGAAGGGCAGGAGTTGAAGATCTCTCTGACAGGAGACTCGGCCAAACGTTCCCAGCAGACCCTCACAGTACGTTTGGGTCTACCGAGTCTATCCAGCTTCCTCCCCCGCCATCGGATCCAACTCACCACCAGGTGGTGATCAGTTGACAGCTCCGCCCCTCTCTTCACCCGAGTGTCCAAGACATACGGCCGCAGATCAGATGAAACGACCACAAAGTCGATCATTGACCTACGACCTAGGGTGTCCTGGTGCCATGTGCACTGATGGACACCCTTATGCTTGAACATGGTGTTCGTTATGGACAAACTGTAACTAGCACAGAAGTCCAATAACTGAACACCACTCGGGTTCAGATCAGGGGGGCCGTTCCTCCCAATCACGCCCCTCCAGGTTTCACTGTCATTGCCCACGTGGGCGTTGAAGTCCCCCAGTAGAACGACGGAGTCCCCAGTCGGAGCACTCTCCAGCACCCCTCCCAGAGACCCCAAGAAGGTCGGGTACTCTGCACTGCCGTTCGGCCCGTAGGCACACACAACAGTGAGAGACCTATCCCCGAGCCGAAGCCGCAGGGAAACGACCCTCTCGTTCACCGGGGTAAACTCCAACACATGGCAGCAGAGCTGGGGGGCTATAAGCAAACCCACACCAGCCCGCCGCCTCTCACCATGGGCAACTCCAGAGTGGTAAAGAGTCCATCCCCTCTCGAGGAGTGTGGTTCCAGAGCCCAAGCCATGCGTGGAGGTGATTCCGACTATCTCTAGTCGGAACCTCTCAACCTCACGCACAAGCTCAGGCTCTTTCCCCGCCAGCGAGGTGACATTCCATGTCCCAAGAGCCAGTTTCCGTGTCCAGGGATCGGGTCGTCTAGGCCCCCGCCTTCGACTGCTGCCCGATTCGCTTTGCACCGGCCCCTTACGGTCCCTCCCGTGAGTGGTGGGCCCACGGGAAGGTGTCCCCACGTCGCTCCTTCGGGCTGAGCCCGGCCGGACCCCGTGGGGGAAGGCCCGGCCACCAGGCGCTCGCATACGAGCCCCAACCCCAGGCCTGGCTCCAGGGTGGGGCCCCGGCTGCGCCATACCGGGCGACGTCACGGTCCTCCGTCTTTTTGTCATCATAAAGGGTTTTTGAACTGCTCTTAGTCTGACCCGTCACCTAGGACCTGTTTGCCTTGGGAGACCCTACCAGGGGCATATAGCCCCGGACAACATAGCTCCTAGGGTCATTCAGGTACTCAAACCCCTCCACCACGTTAAGGTGGCAGTCCATGGAGGAGTGACAATTATTAAAAATAGTAAATTTCTGTTTAGCATACATTTCAGTTATGTAACTCAGATTTTTTTTTTAAATGTTTAAAAACAATCTAGGAAACCAGTGTGCCAAGTGGTGGCTCTTACAGTCCTGAAGACGTTTCCTGCGCTGGGCACATCACATCAACAGTAAAGTTTCAAATGATGCTGATGCTTGTAATTTGTGAAGAATGGTTCATCAGAGAACTGTTAATAATTTATTTTGTAATGCAGGATTTTGTTTTTTGTTCCCATTTTCAGGACAGTAGATGTGATTCAAGGGGTGTTCTGGGATGGGAGGCGGTGGATAACCTGGCAGAGTATCTTGTCAGTCTCAACCACACTATCACTGCTTTATCGACCAATGAGATTGCAGAGATCTTGCGGTTATATTCATATTTGCATGCCATTGATCAGTCCCCCTCCAAGTATTCCCTTAAGAGCAAGAAAAAGACCTTGCCAGGTCCTTGGAGAGCTCCTCGGAAGCGTAGTGGCTCAGCCCCTGGTCAGCAAGCAGCTGAGAGGTGAGTTTAATTGTAGTGCACAGTATTTAATTAATTATTACCAGAGCCACACGGAATCTGTGGATTTTTTTTTTGTGATTTCTGCGCTGAATTTTTTTTTAAATCTGCTGAATTTTGTGGAATGGTTTTAAATGTGTTAAAAAGATCTAAGTATATTGGAACTGAAAACATTTACAAATAAAATAGTAATATTTAAGGTTTTCAATCCAAATAGAACAACTTGTTTTTATTAAACAAAGCTAGATCTCTCTTATAGTACATCCACTAAAAGACTGAGAAAATATTTCTTTATCAATTGAATTGTACACAAATAATTAAATAAGCAATTTCATATCATTCAACAACAGAGCATAATAAATAGATACCTAACAAAGTAAATACATTAACTATTTTTAATAGCTATAAAGAAGTAATTTTTGCAGACAAGTGACATTTCCTTAACTCCTCTGTGGTAAATTTTATTGTGGGCATTTTAAAATATCACTCTCTCACAAAATAAATATCATCTCAATAAGTGCAGCCTACTACCCCTCACAATTGCGCACGCGATTGTGTATGCTTCTTAAATGACGGGCACTTTTTGAGCCTTGTTTCATGGTTCCTGTGTAATTTAATTCCTTTTTAAAAGGTAAAAAAAAACCTATAACTGTTTTGAGAATTGTGAAATCTTGGATAGATTATTAAGTATATCCCTCATTGCCATAAAATTCAAAAATATAACCAGTCTATATGTTTACAAAGCTATAATGAACCATAGAATACTAATCATACATAATAATTCAATTCAATTCAATTCAATTCAAATTTATTTGTATAGTGCTTTTCACAATACACATTGTTTCAAAGCAGCTTTACAGAAAGTGCATTTCATAGATGTACAGTAAAAATGTTAGAAAGACAATGTTAAAGAATAATGTTCGAAAAAGTTAATCAATCGTGTATTAATTTAGGCCATAACAACGCTGGCGTTGAGTCGTCTCTTCACAGGCGTGGAGTCGTCTCATCACAGGTGTCGGGGCATCCGAAGTCTCCATGAGAGGCTGGATACAAACTGGCGCTGATGAACTATTTACCTCGGGACTAGTGTCCCGAGATAACAACAGAAAAGCAGATGGGAAATGATTAGCATAGCTGCTGTTCAGAATATTATATTAATGCTTTTGATCCGATTTAACTGTAGTATAAAAAGATAATTATAATGTGAATGCTTGGCTAAAGAGATGCGTCTTTAATCTAGTTTTAAACTGGGACAGCGAGTCTGAACCTCGAACAATATCAGGAAGACTATTCCAGAGTTTAGGAGCTAAATGTGAAAAAGCCCTCCCTCCTTTAGTGGACTTAGATATCCTAGGAATGACCAGAAGCCTAGAGTTTAGTGATCTTAAAGAGCGCGATGGATTGTAGGGCGATAGAAGATCCGTTAGATACACTGGAGCTAAACCATTTAGGGCTTTATAGGTTAGTAGCAATAGTTTGTAATTGATACGGAACTTCACAGGTAACCAGTGTAGAGATGATAAAATTGGTGTTATATGATCATATTTTCTTGACCTAGTAAGAACTCTAGCAGCCGCGTTTTGGACTAACTGTAGTTTGTTTATTGAGGATGCAGGACAACCAGCTAATAAAGCATTACAGTAATCTAATCTCGAGGTCATGAATGCATGAACTAACTTTTCTGCATCAGAAATAGATAGCATGTTACGTAGCTTAGCAATGTTTCTAAGATGGAAAAATGCCGTTCTTGTAACATATGAAATATGATTTTCGAATGTCAGGTTGCGGTCTAATATAACACCCAGGTCTTTTACTGTAGTGGATAAAGTGACAGGACATCCTTCCAAGGTAAAATTGTATTGCGAGAGGTTTTGTGGGCAGTTTTTTGGACCAATAAGTAACACCTCCGTTTTATCTGAATTTAATAGCAGAAAATTACACGTCATCCAGTATTTAATATCTTCAACACACGCTGTCAGTTTAGATAATTTAGCGTTTTCATCCGGTCGTGATGAAATATATAATTGAGTGTCATCAGCATAACAGTGGAAATTAATTCCATGTTTTCTTATAATATTACCAAGTGGCAGCATATATATAGAGAATAGCAGAGGGCCTAACACGGATCCTTGCGGCACCCCATAGTCTACTGACGTCATCTTTGATTTTTCCCCATTTAGACAGACAAAATGGTAGCGGTCTGATAAGTACGATCTAAACCAGTTTAATGCCTGTCCCTGAACACCAGTATAATTTTGAAGTCGATCTAAGAGTAGTTTATGATCTATAGTATCAAACGCAGCACTAAGATCGAGTAGAACTAGTATTGAGATACAGCCTTGGTCAGAAGCTAGAAGTAAATCATTTGTGATTTTAACGAGTGCAGTTTCTGTGCTATGATGCGGCCTGAATCCTGATTGAAATTTTTCATAGATATCATTTTCTTGCAAGAAAGCGCACAATTGAGCGGACACAACTTTTTCTAGTATTTTAGACATAAATGGAAGATTTGAAATTGGTCTGTAATTTGCTAGGTTATTATGATCTAATTGTGGCTTCTTAATGAGAGGTTTTATGACTGCCAACTTGAATATTCTTGGAACATGACCTAAAGATAAAGATGAGTTAATAATATTGAGAAGAGGCTCTTCCACTACAGGTAACAATTCTTTCAGTAGTTTAGTGGGTATTGGATCTAATAAACATGTTGTTGGTTTAGATGCAATGATAAGTTTATTTAGCTCTTCCTGTCCTATAGTTGTAAAGCGGTGTAGTAGTTCTTGACGGGCGATAGTTGCGGTTGAATCATAAGACATCATTAAAGATTGTACATTTACAATTTTGTTTCTGATGCTTTCTATTTTCTCAGTGAAGAAATTCATAAAATCATTACTACTAAACTGTAACGGAATATTTTGCTCAGGCGATGTTTGTTTATTTGTTAGTCTAGCCACGGTGTTAAATAAAAACCTTGGGTTATTTTGATTATTTTCTATTATTTTGCGGAGATGCTCAGCCCTGGCTGCTTTTAGGGCCTTTTTATAACGTGACATACTATCTTTCCACGCGATTCTAAAGACCTCTAAATTTGTTTGTTTCCATTTACGCTCTAAGTTACGAGTTTCTCTCTTGATAACGTGTAGCACTGTTGTACCATGGTGCTTTAGTTTTCTCTCTAACCTTTTTTAATCTAATTGGTGCAACAATTTCTAATGTGCTAGATAAAATCGTGCTCATACTGCTAGCCATTTCCTCTAGTTCATCTGTTTGTTTGGGTTCACTGAGCAGCTGAGCCAGATCAGGTAAGGTATTTGAGAATCTATCTATAGTGGTTGGAAGGATTGTTCTGCCTGGTCGATAACGTGGCGCAACATGACAGATTTCAGCAGTACGCAGTATGCAAGTTACCATGTAATGGTCAGTGACATCATCACTTTGCGGTATAATATCTATGTCGGTTGGGTTGGTTCCATGTGATATAATTAAATCTAGTGTGTGATTAAGACGATGAGTGGGACCAGTGACGTTTTGCTTAACCCCAAAGGACAGGGTTTTTCCTACATTGAAATTTTTTTTGGCGGCCGCCAAAACAAATTTTTGTCCCGCCAAAGCTTTATTTGATGAGTTATTGTGATTTATGAATGATGAAGAATAGATGCTGCGCTTGTAACTGAGTGACAGAGAACGATCAGAGCTCCTCCACCGCTCGCACGCTCTCTGTCTTCAAAATAATCGTTCTTAGCTTTCTAATATTTCACATATTACGTTAATCAAGATCAAAAGGTCGGAAGACCGAATCCATGTTGCACGTGGCGCTATCAGACGATGTTTTCCTTTAATTACCGCTTGGTGTGAAATGCGCTCAAAAAACATTGACTGATTCTCTGACCAGCTGACATAAACCATACTTTCAATAAACGGGAAACAAATCCTATCCGGTTATGAAGTGTTTTCTGTGTGTTGACAAATCTTTCGCGATGTTCTAACAGACGGGATTCGCACACAAAGCGTCTACTAATGTCCGATTCGCCATAATGACTCCTTTGAACCGAATCATTTTAACGACTGGTTAGAACAACTGATCTGTCCAACACTGAACTCACGAATCAGTTTAAATTTACTCAGAACAATCTGAAATGAGAACACAAGTGTGCTGACCCAATTTAGCAAGAGTGGGTGTAAGAGTTAGTTTTAATTATCCACAGTCTTTCAGCTTATTTATGTTCATAATGTGTAGTAAAATACATAGCCTATAAATCACTTAGTTTAGACTGGAGTGAGGTGAAACCAGACCAAAGTTATTAGCTAGCTGATAATTTTATGAAATTGTATATGGCAGACAATTAGGCTATTTGTTCATTTTTGTAATACTACTTTTTAATATTGATATGATTATATACCAAAACAATTATCAGTAAATAGTGTAAAAATGAGGAACAAAAACAAACATCAAGGTATCCCACATGAAAAAATACTATAGTATATTATAGTAAAATTACTATAGTGTTTTTGAACCATACTATAGTAAAGATACTACAGTAAATTGTAGTATATTGTAGTATATTATAGTATTTACTACACTTTGTTAATTTACTGTAGTATATTTACTATAGTACGGTTCAAAAACACTATAGTATTTACTAGAGTAATTTTACTATAATATACTATAGTATTTTTTCATGTGGGATCAAAATAAGATAAGCAAAAGTTACAAACTTTCTTTGAATTTATTTAAAATGTATTGTCAGTATTGCGCTTGCAGATCACGTGGGTAGGGTACTTTTTTACTGTGCGTGCGTGCGTGTGTATGGATGACCATGTCTGTCAGCCACCACCGAAGACCATTTTTGACCCAGGAAAAACCCTGAAAGGAGTTTAATAGATCTGTAAATGCAGCCCCTAATGCATCATTTGTGTTATCTACGTGTATGTTAAAATCTCCAACAATTAATGCTTTATCGACGTTGACCAATAGATCTGAGAGAAAGTCTGCAAACTCTTTTAAGAAATCAGCATAGGGCCCTGGAGGTCTATACACAGTAGCCAAGGCTAGAGATAATACGGATTTCTTTCTTACATTTAAGAGCGTAACATTTAGCACTAGTACTTCAAACGAATTAAACCTGTGACCTGTTTTATGAGTAACATTAAGAATATCTCTATAAATTGTTGCAACACCCCCGCCACGACCAATCAGACGGGGCTCATGCTTATAACAGTATCCTGGCGGAGTAGACTCATTTAGACCGAAATAATCATTTGGCTTAAGCCAGGTTTCAGTAAGGCAAAGTACATCGAAACTATTATCTGTGACCATTTCATTTACAATAACCGCCTTAGGTGTGAGCGATCTAATGTTTAGAAGACCTAGTTTTAGAAATTGTTTTTGTTCACTAATATTGAGATTTTCTGGTTTAATCACAATTAGATTTTTCCTAGATCCTACAGTAGATTTAATGTTTGACCTCACTAAACGAGGAATAGACACAGTTTCTATATAATGTTCTACACAGTTATGTTCAGACACAGTTTCTATATAATGTTCTACACAGTTATGTTCAGACACAGTTTCTATATAATGTTCTATATAATGTTCTACATTGGTACTTATGTCAATTAAGTTTGGACAGCATTGTTTTTGTTCACTAATATTGAGATTTTCTGGTTTAATCACAATTAGATTTTTCCTAGATCTTACAGTAGATTTAATGTTTGACCTCACTAAACGAGGAATAGACACAGTTTCTATATAATGTTCTACACAGTTATGTTCAGACACAGTTTCTATATAATGTTCTACATTGGTACTTATGTCAGTTAAGTTAGGACAGCAAATACTGTGATTTGGACTTTGACTTACTAGTCATATGGTGGTGTGCAGCGCTCTGGAGATGTTGTCCGACAGAAGAGCCGCTCCGATTCTGCTGGGGTGAAGGCCATCAGGACGGAAGAGCCTAGGTCGCTCCCAAAACAGATTCCAATTATTTACAAAGAGCAGCTTCTGTTCATTACACCATGACATTAACCATTCATTTAGAGCAAATAATCTACTGAACTTTTCATGTCCTAGTCGGTACGTGGGAAGCGGTCCAGAAACGACGATCGTTGCTTCAGGCGATGTTCTGCGCACCGTCTCGATCAGGCTCCTGTAGTCCCTCTTCAGAACCTCCGTCTGCCGCAGCCTGGTGTCGTTCGTTCCCGCGTGCAGCACGACAGCTCCGATGCGCTCGTCACCGTTCAGGATCTCGGGAACCTGCGCAGCGACATCGAGAACACGAGCACCAGGAAAGCAGTGAGTGATTACCTTGCCTTTACCTGAGGTAGCGTGGACATGTCGGACGATGGAAGTACCGATGACCACAGCGTCGCGTTCCGTCTCGCGAAGAGGGGAGAAGCGGTTCCCGGTGGAGATCTCGAAGACCGGGAGGGGCGGAGAGGTCCTAGCTCTGGTCCTGGCTCGCGTCTTCCGCTGTGGAAGCACCCAGGGTCGTGTCGGCGCCGGAGTGAACGAAACCAGGGATGATGATCGCGTCCTGGGTGCTTTGGTCCTGTGTAGAGAAACACACAGAGTAGACGAGGTCGGAGTCAAGAGGTTACTAACCGCATCGGCGCGTGATGTTTCAAGCGCTGATCGTCGCTCTCTCAGCACGGCTTGTCTCTCTAGTAGATCGCGAATCTGCTTCTCCAACGACTCCAACTCTAACTGCACCGAATGCAGCTCGAACGTGTCCTCGCCTGCACTCAAAGGTAACATTAGACACACATCCGAGTTATTCGTCATTGTAGCAGATGTGCTGCGATGACGAATTGTCAGTTTCAGTGGTGACCGGTGTAAATAAGTTACCACGCGTGCAATGCTAGCGGGCTACCGGTGTAAATAAGTTCCACGCGTGCAATGCTAGCGGGCTACCGGTGTAAATAAGCTACCACGCGTGCAATGCTAGCGGGCTACGGTTAGTAGCGGAAGTTCGGATATAAGTAGTGATATCAAAGCAATCCGATTGTTTTTTATAGAGAATCGTATCGGAGATATATTCACACGCTGTAAATAATAGAAAATAATCGTTTGTAAGCGAGTGATAAGGAGAAAATCAAGGATTATGAATCAATTCGACGGAGCTCTAACATCAACAACGCGCTCACAACCCGCGCATGCGCATCTCCCAAAAAGTACACATAATACAATCATGTATCTTTGTATCCACAGACTGTTCATGACTCATGGTCAGGCTGCCCAGAGACCTGATGCCAACAGGTTTTCAGAATGTGTCTCACTCAAGCTTCTGAAGGAATTCAGAACCTGTCCTATTCCTCAGGCCATAGTGATGTCGTATAGCCACATCAAGCAGCTGCTTGAAGACTGCAGAGAGCTACTGGAACGGACCAACTTGTTGCTATTAACCATAAACAACACCACAGTCTCTTCATGGTGAGTTGAACTTCAGCTTGCTAAGTTGGAGTAGTTTAGTGTACATGGCAAATCTCAACTGATTTGTTTTTATAAAATATGCTTTGTGATTTTTATAAAAGCTGCCATTTTAAAAACAGTTCTGCTCTTATCAAGCTGAAAATGTTTGTTTCTCTTTCCCAGGCTTCTTGACAGACAGAAAAGAACTGACCGGAACACCTTGCTACAAGGAGTGGAGCTTCCCCAGCCGGTTGGTTTGGCAAAGGAGCCACTGCCAAAGCCTAGAGAGCTCCCATCTGCACCTGATGAACATGGACATGTTGCCATTGAGTTCCAGGAGCCTGAAAATCGAGAAGGTGAGGCAGTTATCCGCCAACGGAAATATGCTCGAACTGGAACTGCAGTGTCTTCTATTACACACACAGACACTGGGCTTGGAAACACCACTCCATCTGAGACAGACTATAATCCTGTAGCACACGATTGTTTCTGGCCTGAGGCCCAGCACTTTCCTGGGTGGCATGCCTGGCCTGGGTATTCTGATTGGCCTTTTCCACCGGGCCAGCAGCCATCAGCTCCACCGTCTCACACTCAGGGTTGGTCGTCTGTTCCACCGTCTCACACTCAGGGTTGGTCGTCTGTTCCACCATCTCACACTCAGGGTTGGTTGTCTGTTCCACCGGGCCAGCAGCCATCAGTTCCACCGTCTCACACTCAGGGTTGGTCATCTGTTCCACCGTCTCACACTCAGGGATGGTCGTCTGTTCCACCGGGCCAGCAGCCATCAGCTCCACCGTCTCACACTCAGGGTTGGTCATCTGTTCCACCGTCTCACACTCAGGGTTGGTCGTCTGTTCCACCGTCTCACACTCAGGGTTGGTCGTCTGTTCCACCATCTCACACTCAGGGTTGGTTGTCTGTTCCACCGGGCCAGCAGCCATCAGTTCCACCATCTCACACTCAGGGTTGGTCGTCTGTTCCACCGTCTCACACTCAGGGTTGGTCGTCTGTTCCACCGGGCCAGCAGCCATCAGCTCCACCGTCTCACACTCAGGGTTGGTCGTCTGTTCCACCGTCACACTCAGGGTTGGTCGTCTGTTCCACCAGGCCAGCAGCCATCAGCTCCGCCGTCTCACACTCAGGGTTGGTCGTCTGTTCCACCGTCTCACACTCAGGGTTGGTCGTCTGTTCCACCGGGCCAGCAGCCATCAGCTCCACCGTCTCACACTCAGGGTTGGTCGTCTGTTCCACCGTCACACTCAGGGTTGGTCGTCTGTTCCACCAGGCCAGCAGCCATCAGCTCCGCCGTCTCACACTCAGGGTTGGTCGTCTGTTCCATCGCGCCAGCAGCCATCAGTTCCACCACCTTCTCAGAACCGACAGTGTGCATGGAGATTGCACAAGGCAGCACTTGAGGATCAAGAGCGTGTGGCAAGAGGGGAGCCACCAAAGAAGCGTCACACAAAGGAACATTACCATTATGAGTGTAAAACATGTGGCCAAGCAAAAAGTAAACTCACTGGCCATTCCCAGTATAGAGGAAAATGGTACTGCCCAGCATCTGGCCAGACCATAACGAAATGGAAAGACTCTCTCTAGGCTTTTAATGTTTGAGTGCAATAAGTAAATTAATAGGAAAGCTCTTTAAAATACTATATCTATATTTCTATCTTTCAGCTGTCTTTAATGTTTGAGTGCAATAAGTAAATTCATAGGAAAGCTCTTTAAAATACTATATATATATTTCTATCTTTCAGCTGTCTTTTAATGTTTGAGTGCAATAAGTAAATTCATAGGAAAGCTCTTTAAAATACTATATCTATATTTCTATCTTTTAGCGGTCTTTAATGTTTGAGTGCAATAAGTAAATTCATAGGAAAGCTCTTTAAAATACTATATCTATATTTCTATCTTTCAGCTGTCTTTAATGTTTGTTTATTATATATAATGTGAATGTTGGATTTGAGACTTTAGAATAAAACATATTCGTAGAAATAAGTGTTGTGTTTTTATTTCAATTTTACAAAAATTTATATAAGGAATTGTTTTGTGATAAAGTAAAGGTCTAAATTTTGACTTGAGTAATTCGTTAGTTAAAACAAAAGAAATGTGCAGAGAGAACTGGTAAAAAGGGGAAAAAAACTAAATTTCCATTTCCACACTTCCTCTTTTTTCCCCTTTCCTTTTTTTTCTCCTTTTCTTTTCCCCCCTTTGCTTTTTCTTTTTTTTTCTTTGCCCCCTCATAGGAGTGGTTAAGGCAATGGACTGCTAATCCATTGTGCTCTGCATACGTAGGTTCGAATCCCATCCTCGTCGTTTGATGTCTTTAGTGTCCGAGAGACCCCGGCAAGGCCGTTTGAAGCACCTTGCTACCCACTTTAACAACATCATCATCCTAAACTTGGCTGCAAAAAAAAACAGAGCCCAGATTCGTGCTAATAGGCAGCCGTGTGATGAGGTGGCCGAGTGGTTAAGGCGATGGACTGCTAATCCTTTGTGCTCTGTACGCGTGGGTTCGAATCCCATCCTCGTCGTTTGGTGTCTTTAGTGTTTGAGAGTGCCCAGCAAGGCTGTTTGAAGCACCTTGCTACCCACTTTAACATCATCATCCTAAACTTGGCTGCCAAAAATAACCAGAGCCCAGTTTCGTGCTAATAGGCAGCCGTGTGACGAGGTGGCCGAGTGGTTAAGGCGATGGACTGCTAATCTATTGTGCGCTGCACGCGTGGGTTTGAATCCCATCCTCGTCATTTGGTGTTGTGGGATTACAAATTTTAGAAAGTACATTGCATTTAGCATTTTAGGTAAAAATGATGATATCAGATGAATTAGTCTGCTACGCAAATCTTCCAGACCCGTTTTACTGATTTTAAAGGCACTAGCAAGAGTCTCCTTTCCTGCCAGACCTGTTTTTCTCTATTGTGTTTTAAATGAGTCAGATCACTGAGAGCCCACCTTTGGGAGCCCAGACGTTGCCCCTTTTTGTCTTTAATGGCTCTTGGCCTGGCTAGTATCAGCATGCGAATAGTTATGCTGATTCAATGGGACTGGTAGGGATTTCATAGTAGGGTGTGTCCTTTACCTACACAACATATGCATTCCTTTGTTTGAATGTCTCCTCCTCTGCTGTATAACCCCTCCCCCTAAATGTAGATAAATTGCCTTATTTTGTGCTGTTAAATCAGACTGTTTTCGGACGACCTGCAGCACAGAGAGTTCTCATTAAAAGAATCACTTCTGTCTTGATCCGACGTCTCCTGGTCTCCATACTTCAAGAAACAACTGAAGTTCACAACAGATGGTGCCGTGAGCCGGATAGTTTCCAGCTTCCTCACCTGAAATCCAGATTGAAACTTCAAGCTCAAAGATAAAGATCTGCCTACGTTCCAGACTGGAATCCAGAACGAAACTTCCAGCTGAACAAAGATTTTCCAGACTGAATCTTTCAACCAAGGGTTGCGGTGAGTGCTGCTCTATCCAAAAGAACCTTAAAAGACCAGTACAAATTTGTTTATCCTCTGGCTGCCAGGGAAGAGTTAACGGACGGCTGTAGGGTTTGGTTAACTAAGTTATCCTCTGTTTTTCAAGCAGAAGAGATTAGCCTCACAAACTAATAATTGTTCTGTTTGAAATAGAGAAGATTAGCATTTAGCTAATATTTGTGTTTTGTGTTACCCTCTAATTCTTTTTGAAATAGGGAAGATTAGCATTTATCTAATATTTGTGTTACCCTCTAAAAAAGTTTGTTTTTTTAGGGATGAGTTATCCTCTGTTTCAAGTAGGGAAGTTATTAGCCTCACAAACTAATAATTGTTCTGTTTTAAAAAGGGAAGATTAGCATTAAGCTAATATTTGTGTTACCCTCTAAAAAAGTTTGTTTTTAGGGATGAGTTATCCTCTGTTTCAAGTAGGGAAGTTATTAGCCTCACAAACTAATAATTGTTCTGTTCTAAATAGGGAAGATTAGCATTTAGCTAATATTTGTGTTACCCTCTAAAAAGTTTGTTTTTAGAGATGAGTCATCCTCTGTTTCAAGCCAGGAAGATTAACATTTAGTTAATATTTGTGTTTGTCCTCTGTTTTGTCAAAGAAAGTTAACAATAGTTGAGCTGTGTTAACAAAGAAATGATCAGAGAAGTCATTGTTTGTGAGTGTGTGGTAACAAATAAATGATAAGAGAAGTCAGTGTTTGTGTGTGTGTGGTAACAAAGAAATTCAAAAATGTTTAGGAAGAATGCTAGACTGACCCCCACAACTGAAAAAGGTGGTCTCGCAGCTCCTTTGTGGACAGACAGTGATTTCATATCACAGTTAGGAGTGCAGATGAATTCAATTGTCACAGAGAAAGTTAGACAAAAACGAACTCAGAAATATGAGATCCATCCAGACAAGAATTGGTCGATTGATGAATGTAAAAAAGTTTTAGGAGCATGTATTCGCAAGAACAATGTGAAAGGCATTATTTGTTGTCACAGAGAATTTGGTTTAGCGCTAGCTAGACAACAGTCTAAACGCCACTCAGAGCTGGAGAAACAGAACAATGAGCTCCGGGCTAGAATATCTTCTTTGACTAAGAAATTACACCACAACAAAGATGCAGAAAAAACTGATGAGGGAGAATTTAGTCAGCCGGATAACATTTATCCTGACTTAAAAGCTTTCTTTGAAACAGATGTAGACATCCAATCTGTAACTGATAAGCCAGTAGATTCAGTGAAGGTGTGTGGGGCAAGGAGAAGGTCTCAGGGAATTGAGGGAACTGAAAGTGTTCCTCCCAACTCTTCTGTTGTCCAAATACAAGCTGTTGCCAAAGCGCTAGGACCCAAAGATATCGAGAGACTATCCCAGAGTTTACCCTCAGCACGCACAGAATTTTCTGAATTTAGAAGGGCATTGATCAGTAAAATACGTCTTTACGACATGTCGTTGCCGGAAGTTACACAGCTGATGTCACAAATTCTAACTGAATCTGAATTCAACAGTTTTGAGTCTGTTGTTACTTCCGAACTGCAACATGCCAGTAAGGGTGATTTGAGAGAAGGTGTTGTGAAAATCCTAAAAAATCTCTTAGGACCCAAAATAGATTGGTCGAAAATTACTAGATGTGTACAAAAGAAAGGAGAGACTATAAGTGAATACACTGAAAGATTTTGTCAGGCAGCTGCAACTTACAGTGGAATAGTGGAGGATTCTGAACAAGTACTAGATGATAGAGGAACTCTAATCCGTATTTGGGCAGATGGTCTTATAGCTGAGTACAGATCAGCCTTGCCATTCCTACATGTTACATGGGCTAACGAAACTCTCAGAAGTAACCTAGACAGGGTAGCTACATGGGAAAGGGATGCTGATGTTAAAACCCAAGTGAGAATAGCAGCAGCTACGTTTAACCCAACGAAACAAGACAATAGATGGACTAAAAATGAAAGTACATGCCACTACTGTGGAAAATTAGGGCATTGGGAGAAAGAATGTAGGAAGAAGTGGCATGATAATAAAAGAAATAGAATGCATAATTCTGCTCCTTCTCAGCCGGCTTACAAGCCTGATGTAGTTCCGCAAGTATCCACTGAAACTTTAGGACAGCTCGTTCAGGTTCTTCTAAGAGCACAACAAGACCAGGAAAAAAACTAATTGTTGGGGCTGTGAGTAGCTACCTTTCCCCAGTAATCCATCACAATGACCAAAGAATTTTTGTGAAAGGTAGCATACAAGAGAACGAGACCCTCACAGCCCCGAACATTGTTCTACAGCGTGCACCAGTCACAAACCCATCCTCATGTATGATGTCAGCAATGACTAAAGTTTTGTTAGAGGATGAAATGACTCATGATTGTGTTACGGTTACATACGCAACTACGAATGAAATAGCAGAAACTCCCATTGAGAATGCAGAATTGGAGTTGTTTGTTGATGGTTCAGCTCAAGTGATTGAAGGTAACATTACAGCAGCTGCAGTGTTGTGTCAGGGAAGGAAAACCTGGAGTCATGTGTCACACTGTAAAGTTGTTCTCCAACCAACAGGGATAGGGTAGGACACGAATCAGTGAGGAGCCCAGGAAAGAACTGAATGCAATAAGCATTCGGGGGCCAAACCTGTGGCGAAGATTCCCTTGTAGGCATCCCCATCCACTAGTCCATCCTTACCTCACTGTTTCTTTAGGTGTCACAGGAATTAAGAAATAGGGAAAGAAGGAACAACAATAGCAGACTCCAATTGAACAGATGAGACAACCCTGATGTTTGCTGTCTTTTAGAACAAATACTGCTCTGTTGTCTTTTGTTTTTTTCATTCTTAATCTGTGCAGATACAACTTGAAGGCTGTCCCCAGATTCATAAGCACCGATCCTCACCTGCATATGAAGCCACAACCTCTGAAGGACGACTAGATCCATACGCACCGATCCTCACCTGCGTATGAAGCCACAACCTCTGAAGGACAACTAGACCCACTAATGAGTCAACTGTCAAGAAGAAGAAAAAAAAAATGTTTGCTGGAAAGAACGTTTGCATGCCACACCTGCCTTCAGTAGGAGCAGGAATCCCATGGGTGGCACATGATGGGAGGAACGTCTGTATATAACATCCTGCTCAGCCAATTCAATGGCAGGTGCACCCTGGTTCTCTCCTACCACCAACAAAGAAGATGGCTGCATTCAAGGACTCACTTATGCACAAACATGGTGGTCAAGGACTCTTGAACAAAATCCAACAAGACATTCTTGATCTTTCAGCAAAATTACATCAGATGACTGAAGATAATTCTTCATGGTTCGGAAACCTGTAAGGGCAACAAAGGACTCACAAGGACTGTTCCAACCACAAAAGAATATTGTCCGAACTGAACTTCACGGACCCTAGTGGCATGTTTGTTTCTGTGGCAGCATGTCATTCGTCACTACAGACAATCAACACAGAGAAAGTGAAATGTGCCTGTAACTTTTTCCAAGTTACATGACTAGACGATGGGCCTTATGCTAAAAAACATAAGCTATAGAATGGACTGATGAAGGTTTAAATTTGTATTATGTGGGAGTTATTAGAACTCCCAAAGGGGGGAATTGTGGGATTACACATTTTAGAAAGTACATTGCATTTAGCATTTTAGGTAAAAATGATGATATCAGATGAATTAGTCCTCTACGCAAATCTTCCAGACCCGTTTTACTGATTTCAAAGGCTCTAGCAAGAGTCTCCTTTCCTGCCAGACCTGTTTTTCTCTATTGTGTTTTAAATGAGTCAGATCACTGAGAGCCCACCTTTGGGAGCCCAGACGTTGCCCCTTTTTGTCTTTGGCCTGGCTAGTATCAGCATGCGAATAGTTATGCTGATTCAATGGGACTGGTAGGGATTTCATAGTAGGGTGTGTCCTTTACCTACACAACATATGCATTCCTTTGTTTGAATCCTCCTCTGCTGTATAACCCCTCCCCCTAAATGTAGATAAATTACCTTATTTTTTACTGTTAAATCAGACTGTTTTCGGACGACCTGCAGCACAGAGAGTTCTCATTAAAAGAATCACTTCTGTCTTGATCCGACGTCTCCTGGTCTCCATACTTCAAGAAACAACTGAAGTTCACAACAGTGTCTATAGTGTTCGAGAGTGCCCGGCAAGGCTGTTTGAAGCACCTTGCTACCCACATTAACATCATCATCCTAAACTTGGCTGCAAAAAAAAAAACAGAGCCCAGTTTCATGCTAATAGGCACGAGGTGGCTGAGTGGTTAAGGCAATGGACTGCTAATCCATTGTGCTCTGCACACGTGGGTTCGAATTCCGTCCTCGTCGTTTAATGTCTTTAGTGTCCGAGAGACCCCGGCAAGGCTGTTTGAAGCATCTTGCTACCCACTTTAACATCATCATCCTAAACAAAGCTGCAAAAAAAACATCACAGCCTATTTTCTTGCTGCTCAGCATCCACTTTAACATCATCATCCTGAACATAGCTGCAGAAAAAAAACACGGTCCAGTTTCGTGCTAATAGGCAGCCGTGTGACGAGGTGGTCGAGTGGTTAAGGACGATGGACTGCTAATCCATTGTGCCCTGCACACGTAAGTTTGAATATCGTCGTCGTTTCAAGGCTTTTGTGTCACAGAGAGCCTAGTGAACAGGTCAACCGCACAGTTGCCACTTGCATCTATCCAAATGTTTACAACACGTCATGAGGAGCTTTAACTGAATCGCATTTTAATGATAGCACCAAAAAAAGCTTGTGTTCATATCTGAAAACATAGTTGAGGTCAGGATCAATACCACAATCCCCCTGGTACTTGGATATGAACATTAAGAACACAAAGACACTCCAAACACGTTATGAGAGAAGGTCAAATCCAGACTATAGCAGCCTTCTACAAGCTCAAGAACAGCACAACTCTTTTCTTCAACAAGTTATTGAGTCTCCTAAGGGACTGACAAAAATTGCCATGGATGACTGTATTACAAGTCATCCTGGCGGGGTATTGGGTAAAGTTTTCAACCAGCAATGATCACGCCTCGGATAAACCTCATAGGCTACGATATTGCCTCTGCGAAAGAATGTTGGTGAAGGTCGTGACATCTTCCCTGGCCCTATCTTGACATGGAACGACAGGATGGTATCAAGCTTTAAACTACTATGCAATCAGCTTTTGGCACTGATGTGGCTCTGGATGTTTTGGCACAGCTTTTGGCATGGTGTGTCTAAGAAACAGGCTGTCCTTGTCATTCAATGTCTTTAGTGTCCGAGAGACACCGGCAAGGCTGTTTGAAGCATCTTGCTACCCACTTTAACATCATCATCCTAAACAAAGCTGCAAAAAAACATCACAGCCTATTTTCTTGCTGCTCAGCACCCACTTTAACATCATCATCCTGAACATAGCTGCAGAAAAAAAACATGGTCCAGTTTCGTGCTAATAGGCAGCCGTGTGACGAGGTGGCCGTTCCTTCCAGCGATCGGCCGGTCTAACTATTCCTAACAAGTCCTAACGCAATCGAAACAAGTCCTAACACATTCCGAACGAGGTCCGAACACCACCTAACTAATCCGAACAGATCCTAACGCACATCCGAAAACTCCGAACCGATGGGGCAAAGGAGCCAATCAATTCCTACAGAAAAAGAGCCAATCAGCAATCGAGTTAACATGGAGGCCAATTTCGATTGGCTGATTATTTCTGTGACATTCCCGCTGAACTCACAGAACATCAACTGCGATCCGAAGATTAAAGGTAACGTTAAGCATTATTAAATCACAAATTCATGACAATAGTGTTAACCTATATAGGTATATTTGTTCAAACATTAATACATTTTTTGGAATAAAGGTTAAAGGCCAGTTCACTTAACATTGACGTGTGACAGTTATGCTAGTTAACATTACCCTCCATGGCCAGATTTTTTTGGGAAAAAATATTGTTTATATATATGTGTGTGTGTATATATATATATATATATATGTCGACCCCTCACCCCAGATCCAGATGTTGGTTTGTTGTAAATACTAGTGTTTTCAAACTATACTATAGTATTTGTGGTAATTTTACAGTTGCTTTGGTAATATAACAACCAACGTTATAGTAATATAAACAAATACCCAATACTGTACACATTTTTCTACAACAGGGTATATTATAAAGTATTTGTTGCAGTGGTAACACTTTAAGATAAGTTTCAGTAGTTACACATTAGTAACGTTAACTGACATCAACTAACTATGCTTCGTTAGCATCTTCGTTTGCATTAGTTAATGAAAATACAGTTTTAGATCACAAACAATAAATGGTATAACTAATAACTGTTAACTAATATAGTTAACTAATATTAACCAATGAACCTTATAGTAAAGTGTGACCATTACAGTTTATCAGTTTACTATAGTTAATAGTATATATATATATATATACAGTACACTACAATTTATTATAGTATGACACAAAAACACTAGTATTTAGTATTTACTATAAATTACTATAGTATTTGTTCCTGTGGGGTCAATATATGCATTAGAAAATGTTTTTAGTTTGTTTTGTTTTTTTAGTTTGTTTTTTACCTAGGAGGACTTGAATGATAGGCATATTGCCTGAACAAAAGTGCTCTAACTGCACAGTCTCTAAGGTTTTAGTATATAAAATAAAACTTTTAACTTTTCATTTATTTTAATAATCAAACATTTATTTACATATTGATGCACATGCATATATTTGTTTTATAAAAAGATATTTAATTTTGTATTTAATGTCAGGTGATATTTTTTTTTTTTTTTTTTTTTGGTGCTGTGACTTAGAGGGTTAAGTTAACAGCGTGAACGACAAAGACTACGATATAGATTTCAACCATTTGTTGAACTGTAGAATTATATTATGTTCCCCAGATCTTTCGGGGTAGACGAAAGTGAATGAATTAAATTAAATTAAATTCTACAGCCCGATGTTGTGAAAGTTGTTTTGTATACATATATGCTGCTAGCTAGCTATTTTATTTGCAAGTTTAAAATGCTGTCAAAACAGATGTTCAACCTAAAAAAAAAAAAACTCAATTCTACTCTTGCTATATTAACAAAACCAATAGAAATGCACAACTACATTGATTTGTTCCACAGTATTTTTCAGATATGACCAAAACAGGCAAATCCAACGCCTATTGGAATGACGTCTGCCATAGGTATGCCCAGGGCACCTTCCAGTTCACTACAGGCAAAAGGCCTGGAAGCAAAAAATGGAAGGAGGCACTGGAACGGATTGATGCCTGTCCCCTACAAAAGGGGAATAAGGTGGACCTGTTTGGCAGGCCTATAGTGTGCACTTGTGGGTTCCACAAGGTAGGTATACAATATTATATATATCAAAGGCATGATAAGTCCCTGTATCATGTAGGCTAATAGACTATTTTATGGACCATAACCACTGATCTGTTATTTGAGTGCAGAGTTCTACAGAATAATTGATTAAATTATTTAACAAGAATAGTATGTTCTTCTTTTGTTTCTAATCTTTGTTTTCTTCCAGTCAACAGATAAGGCAGGGCCAAGCGGCAGCACATGCTGAAGAGAAGTGTGACACCTGTGGGGCCAGGGTCCAGGGTGCTGTTGGACTACTCCAGCACATTGAGTCCAGCCATTATGGGGCCCTGTTGGCTCCACGTGTAAGCCCTTCAAAAATGACCACACCATCTCCGTGCCCCTCACCATCTCCACGGCTGGCGCAGACACCAGTGTCTCCATCCCTGCGGCCCACTCTATCCTCACACCACTCTCCAGCTCTACAGCCCTCACCACCACCACCACCACCATCACGGCCCACTCCGTCTCCACGGCCCACTCCATCCTCAAGCCACTCTCCAGCTCCAGCTCTACAGCCTCCACCACCCACTCCATCCCGGTGGCCCACTCCGTCCCCACGGCCCACTCCGTCCCCACGCCACTCTCCAGCTCTACAGCCTCCACCACCACCACCACCACCTTCACGGCCCACTCCATCCCCACGCCACTCTCCAGCTCTACAGCCTCCACCACCACCACCTTCACGGCCCACTCCATCCCCACGCCACTCTCCAGCTCTACAGCCTCCACCACCACCACCTTCACGGCCCACTCCATCCCCACGCCACTCTCCAGCTCTACAGCCTCCACCACCACCACCTTCACGGCCCACTCCATCCCCACGCCACTCACCAGCTCTACAGCCTCCACCACCACCACCTTCACGGCCCACTCCATCCCCACGCCACTCTCCAGCTCTACAGCCCCCACCACCACCACCTTCACGGCCCACTCCATCCCCACGCCACTCTCCAGCTCTACAGCCCCCACCACCACCACCACCTTCACGGCCCACTCCATCCCCACGCCACTCTCCAGCTCTACAGCCTCCACCACCACCACCTTCACGGCCCACTTCATTCCTACGCCACTCACCAGCTCTACAGCCTCCACCACCACCACCTTCACGGCCCACTCCATCCCCAAGCCACTCTCCAGCTCTACAGCCCCCACCACCACCACCTTCACGGCCCACTCCATCCCCACGCCACTCTCCAGCTCTACAGCCCCCACCACCACCACTTTCACGGCCCACTCCATCCCCACGCCACTCACCAGCTCTACAGCCTCCACCACCACCACCTTCACGGCCCACTCCATCCCCACACCACTCTCCAGCTCTACAGCCCCCACCACCACCACCTTCACGGCCCACTCCATCCCCACGCCACTCTCCAGCTCTACAGCCCCCACCACCACCACCTTCACGGCCCACTCCATCCCCACGCCACTCTCCAGCTCTACAGCCTCCACCACCACCACCTTCACGGCCCACTTCATTCCTACGCCACTCACCAGCTCTACAGCCTCCACCACCACCACCTTCACGGCCCACTCCATCCCCACGCCACTCACCAGCTCTACAGCCTCCACCACCACCACCACCTTCACGGCCCACTCCATCCCCACGCCACTCACCAGCTCTACAGCCCCCACCACCACCACCTTCACGGCCCACTCCATCCCCACGCCACTCTCCAGCTCTACAGCCTCCACCACCACCACCTTCACGGCCCACTTCATTCCTACGCCACTCACCAGCTCTACAGCCTCCACCACCACCACCTTCACGGCCCACTCCATCCCCACGCCACTCACCAGCTCTACAGCCTCCACCACCACCACCACCTTCACGGCCCACTCCATCCCCACGCCACTCTCCAGCTCTACAGCCCCCACCACCACCACTTTCACGGCCCACTCCATCCCCACGCCACTCACCAGCTCTACAGCCTCCACCACCACCACCTTCACGGCCCACTCCATCCCCACACCACTCTCCAGCTCCACAGCCCTCACAACCATGGCGCTCTACATCTTCACAGCCCAATCCATCCTCACATCCAGCACCCTAACTGCAGCCCACACCACCTCTGCCTCAGGCTGTTACTGATTCGGAAAGCTTTCTTCCCAGTCAGTTCAAGAGAGTCCTCCAGCCAGCAGATTGGGTGTGGATAGCCAAGTGCCTCTATGAGCCCACAGGACAGCTCAGGCAGAATTTCCAGGAGAACTGGTTTTATCCTCCGATGCAGCTCAAGCCGTCTCCTCCTGAGCCTGGGTGGTACTTCAGACAGAGGATGTTCTTGTGGGCACCAATGAGGATGTGGGGCATTCCTCTTAAATGCCAACAGTGTGGCCGTAAGATGTACCATTCTGGGATCTACCCAAAGGTCAGGGAGGTAATTGACATGGGTAGACGCTACTACCTGGTGGGTGGAGACTATCCACGCTGCAGTGTATGCAGGCTGCCAGTATGCCCATGGAGCCAGGACGTCCTTGCACAACTGGATGTGGCACACAGGACAATGTTTCCAGCAGTGCTGACCTCTCAGCTAGCCCTGGACAAGAAATGTGTGACCTTCCTCAGGCCAAGGACCAGTGGCAACAGTTCCTCCTACCTCCAGTCAGCAGTAGAGGAAGTCCACAGTGAGGAGTGGGCACGACGGACCATCCAGTACCTCTCTGACTGTGAGCATCATTTGAGAAAGGTTGCCCTGGTCCAATCTATAACGGCACCTTCCTATTCTACACCTGCACCCTTCAGTCCGCTTCCACTCGCCCAGTGGTTTGAGACTGTCCACTCCATCCTCACCCCACTACATCCTCAGCCATCTCGACGAGATGAAGGGGGTGATTACCTCCACCTATGGCCGAATCCTAAAAATGGATTCAACTAAGAAGGTACAATACATGAAGGTTTCATTTTCAGCCATCCATCCTAATAATGAAAAAGTGTGCATTTTGTGTATATATATATATATATACACATATAGTGATGGACCATAACAAAAAGAAGAAAATATATAATTAGAATGTCTTTGTCTCCTTATGCTTGTTTTTTAGATCACCAAAAAGCTGGCTGGTGACATTGGGGACACGGCTGCGTGGATGACGAACATTGGCAATGAGCTCGGCCAGGTTCTGAACAGTGTTCTGACAACAGGTGAAGGTGCAGGACTGGAAGAGCTGTGCCAGGGCATCGTCAGACGCTACCAGAATGCTGGTGAGCCAGAGCCGCAGGTCATCTATGTTGACCGGGATTGCTGCAGTCAGTCAAGTGGGATTGTCAGATTACTACTTTATCAAAAGTGACCTTGGACCACAAAACCAAGTCTTAATGGTCTTTTTGGTAACGCTTTACTTGAAGGGGTGTGCATAATACGCCAATACGTCATCATAACCGGTCATAAACATGACATAGCAGATTCATTATCAAACTTAAGAAACGACTTAGCTTTATGGGTTAACATTAAACTGTTATGTGGTTGGTTTTGACGTTGACTGAGGCCATTATAATGTCATTAATTTTTTTATGATCACTTTTTTCAGTTGAATTTGTCAATAAAATGTCATTAAGTGTTAATACTGTTACATATCTGTGTTTCTGTCGTGTTGTTTACTTTGGTCACATGTTCCTTTGTCTATGTTTCCCGCCCCTTTCTCTGTTTCCTTGGTTACCCTCGTTAGTCTAGTTCTGTTCAGCTGTGTTTAGTTACCCTCATCTGTATCACATGTGCCCCTCGTTAGTCAGTCATTAGTGTTTGTATTTAGTTCCCTCTTGTTCATTCCTTCCTTGTCTGATCTCAGTTATACTCTCAGTTGTACTACCTGTTGTACTTACACGTTGTGTGGTATTCTGTCCTATGTTAATTTGGAATAAACCTATCTTTGTGGAAGTCCCAACTCTCCTCGTCACTGCTGCACCGGACAACTGTAACAGAAGACCAGACCAATACAGCAAGAGGACTTCTCTCTAGGATGGGTATTTTCCTGGTCCCGCTCTCTCCAGTGTCCCCAGAGGAAGGCGGTTCAGCGGAGGATCGCCTTTGGGGGATTAGGCAGAACGGTCGCCCACTGGAGAGGTATGTAGAGGAATTCTTGGAGCTTGCTTATCTGGTGAACTGGCCAGATGCACCGCTTAATGCGGTTTTTCTGATGGGCCTGGACGAGGACACTATTCGGTTCCTGGAACCTGCCTGTTCCTTTTCCCTAGTCGAGACAATCAATCTGGTATTGTCCCTAAATTGTTCAGAGTTCGAGATAGTAGAAGAGGTTCCTAAGAATATGTGTCTTCCTCTAGAAAGTACACAAACTTTGCAAGGCGTACATCCTGTCAGTAGCCTGATGGGTCGTGTACGTGGGCTTGTGTACCCTGCGCCCCGCCCCCCCAAAATTTTTCAGGGGCGGGGCAACGACGTCCACCAGGCCTGGCTGACCGACCGCCCGACCGACCCTGACAGGTTTCGGAGGGCCTGGCTCCCCCAGGGGCCCAACGGGAGCCCGTCTAAGTTTCGGCCCCCTTAAAGCAGTTCGGACTTTCACCACGACTGCTATGCAGTCCCACTCCTGGATTACGACAGGGCCATTCATCTGTATGGGGGGGTGGACACTTTCTCATCCCACAAAACACAATATTTGTCCGTTTAGCCACTAAATTGACGGAATGACCCCTAGGCCCCAGCTGACCGATGCTGACCACAGCCCAGGCCCCGCCCCCCAAGCCACAGAACCACTATTTGTCCACTTACCCACTAAATTGACGGAACGGGCCCTAGGCCCCAGCTGACCGATGCTGACCACTGCCCAGGCCCCGCCTCCCAGGCCCCGCCCCCCAAACCACAGAACCAGTGTCCAAATGAGCCCTTGACCCCTTTGCTGACTGCCGCCCCGCCCCCAGGCCCCGCGCCCCGGTCCCACGTGACCCCTATTTGTCCACTTACCCACTAAAGTGACGGAACGTCCCCTAGGCCCCTGCTGACCGATGCTGACCACGGCCCCGCCCCCCAAGCCACGAAACCACTATTTGTCCACTTACCCAATAGTGTTCAAATGAGCCCTTGACCCCTTTGCTGACCGCCGCCCCGCCCCCAGGCCCCGCGTGACCCCTATTTGTCCGCTTACCCACTAAAGTGACAGAACGGCCCCTAGGCCCCAGCTGACCAATGCTGACCACGGCCCCGCCCCCAGGCCCCGCCCCGCCCCCCTAGCCACAAAACCACTATTCGTCCACTTACCCAATAGTGTTCAAATGAGCCCTTGACCACTTTGCTGACTGCCACCCCTCCCCCAGACCCCGCCCCAGGCCCCGCCCCCGGTCCCACGTGACCCCTATTTGTCCGCTTACCTACTAAAGTGACGGAACGGCCCCTAGGCCCCAGCTGACCGATGCTGACCCCAGCCCAGGCCCCGCCCCCCAAGCCACGAAACCACTATTTGTCCACTTACCCAATAGAGTGTTGAAATGAGCCCTTGACCCCTTTGTGACCGTCGCCCCCAGGCCCCGCCCCTGGTCCCACGTGACCCCTAATCGTCCACTTTTCTATTAAACTGATCCAGTTCAATACATTTCAAACTGACAAACATCCAAAATGCAGTCTATTCAGTGCACTCTTTTTTTATTCAAGTTCCTGTGACAATATGAACTATTAACTGCACTCAGCAGGGCCCCCTGAGTCTATAGCATCAAGTTTCACCGAAAAATTCCACTGTCCATGAACCTAGTATTTTGTATAATGGGAAAAGTCGCATGTGGGATCTCCATATCTCAGTTCTGGAGGGGTCTAGAGAGCCAGAACTTGCATTCCTGTCTATGTCTCAGTACCCTCTATCAGAACCCAGAGTTTAAAGATGATCCGAGAAACTCGAAAATTTTACATGTACAGTGGAATTCTGGGATGAAACTTGATGCTGCTAACTCAGGGGGCCCTGCTGAGTGCATGTAAATAGGTTCCTTCAGAATATTAAGGTAGGAAATAGTAATCCTGTTCCTGTATTGGTGCAAAAACAAGAAAACATCCCATTTCTGATGTATTCAGTGGACTTCCTGTAAAGGACCCATGGACACATGTTAATAAAGTCTATTTTTCACAAAAAATATAATTGTTATTGATAAAACCACCTCTACTGTACTCTACACACTATTTGGAACCAACTGATGTATGTTTTATGACACAATAGTGTATAATTAGCATAAACATAGAGTGTACATGAAAGCAGTATCAATGGCCTGCTGAATACATGAGAAGTGGGATGTTTTGTATTACTTGGTGAAAAAAACAAGAAAACATCCCATTTCTGATGTATTCAGTGGATCCTTGATAATACTTCTTTGTACACACTATCTTTATGCAAATTATACACTATTGTGACATGAAACATACACCAATTGGTTCCACTGAGAGTGTAGAATACAGTAGAGGTGGTTTAATAAAACATAGACACTTTTTATGAAAAATACCCTTTATTAACATGTGTCCATGGGTCCTTTACAAGGAGTCCACTGAATACATCAGAAGTGGGATGTTTTCTCGTTTTTTTTTTCTCCAAGTTATACAAAACATCCCACTTCTGATGTATTCAGTGGATTCCCTGTAAAGGAACCATGGACACATGTTAATAAAGTGTATTTTTCACAAAAAATATCATTGTTATTGATAAAACCACCTCTACAGTATTCTACACACTCAGTTCCAGTATACCCACCAGCATCCTACCCACCCTTTCCCAGCTACCCACCAGGTCTACCAGTGCCTCAGTCTCCCCAGTTCCAGCCTCCTCCCCAGTTCCAGCCTCCACCTCAATTCCAGGACCCACCCCAGTTCCAGCCTCCACCCCAGTTCCAGCACCCACCTCAAGTCCAGGACCCACCCCAGTTCCAGCACCCACCCCAGCTTTGGTGAAATAATAAGGCTGGGAAAATCGTCCAGTACATAGTCACCACTGACATATCCAGGATTGTCCGACAGTAACATTTCTTCAGTGTTCATCATGGATTTCCATTTCTTTAGCATTTGTTCAACCGTTCGTAGCGATTTTATTCTCAAACAGGAGGCCACTTCTTCCGATTTGTCAAAATCCACTCCAGCTTTTTGAATAAGATGTCCAAATGTTATCATGTGTGACTTCCGCAAAGTCTCCCCAAGTCCATGAAAAGAAGATACAATACAGAGATGACGACAATTCATCTCTCTGAAAATCAAAGAGACTCAAAACCTTGAAAAGGTTGCGGTAAAAAATAGGTAGTCCATTCAGTCTTAATTTGCTGGGATCCATGAAAAACAAAGCTTTATCCAGTCTCAGTCTTTCTACTTCATTAAAAATTGAGCATGCAACAGCCCACCATCCTTTCGCTGCAGAACCATATAAAAAACGTTGTACAAATTGTAATCGAAAAGCAGCAATCCTGCTCTTCAAATGTATCAGTCCATGACCACCCTCTTCTTTAGGTAAAAACAAAACACTTTGAGGGACCCAATGTAATTTGTACCAAAAAAAATTAACTAAAATCTCTTGAATTTTATCCACTACTTTAACTGGGGGGTCTAAGACCGCCAGCCTATGCCAGAGACAAGATGCCACTAAATTATTCACAATTAGAGTCTTCCCTTTAAATGATAGCTTTGGCGTTAACCATCTCCATTTATCAAGTTTATTTTTAATTTTTTCCTCAATCCCTTCCCAATTTTTCTGGCTGTATATTTCATCTCCTAAAAACACTCCTAAATATTTAAAACCTTCTGTCCCCCATTTTAAACCATCAGGAAGTTTTGGTATACTTTTTACCCAATGTCCAATTAAAATGGCTTCGCTCTTACTCCAGTTCACTTTCGCAGAAGATACAACTTTAAAATATTTTAAAATTTTAATTAAAACATTAACATAATTTTGCCCTTTGACTAACACCACAACATCGTCAGCATAGGCAGATACTGAAATATTGGCATTACAAGCATGTAAATTCAACCCACAGATATTATCCCTCAATTTTTGCAACAGGGGTTCTATGGCTAGGGTATACAACATACCAGACAGGGAACAACCCTGTCTGACACCCCTGCAAACCTTGAAAGGAGAACATAAGCCACCGTTTATCTTAAGTACACTCTCAACGTCACCATATAGAACCTTCACTTTTTTAATAACGTCTTGGGATATCCCAAAAGCCTCCAAAGTTTTCCACAAGTAAGAATGTTCAACTCGGTCAAATGCTTTCTCTTGATCCAAAGAAATGAGTCCAACATTTATGTTCAGTAACTTGGAGACTTCAAAAATGTCTCTCTAAGTGTGATATTATCAAAGATGGATCTCTGTGGAACACAATATGTCTGGTCAGAATGCACCACCTGATCTATGACTTTAGCCAACCTATTAGCTAAAGCTTTTGATAGCAACTTATAGTCGGAGCACAAGAGTGAAACCGGGCGCCAATTTTTAATCTCCAGCAGGTCTCCTTTTTTGGGGAGAAGAGTAATAATCGCCCTTCGGCTACTGACAGGTAGACAGCCTGAACTTAAACTTTCATTAATTACCTCCAAGAGATCATCTCCTATTTCAGACCAGAAAAACTTGAAAAATTCTATCGGAAGGCCATCAATGCCCGGCACTCTTCCAATATCCATATCTTGGAGGGCTGTATGTAGTTCTTCCAACTTCAATTTACCTGAAAGCTCTGTGTTGGCGCTCTTTGGCATTTGCGGGAGGTCTTTAAAAAATACACTTTGAGAGTCACATTCTGAGTCTAATACCCCTTTTCCACCAAGGCAGTGCTAGAGCTAATTCAGAGCCAGAGCTAGTCCCAGTTCATAGTTGGTTCGACTGAGGAGCCTTCTAAGAACCGTTTGCTTTTCCACATGCTGAGAGCCACAACAGAGCCATGTCTTACGTCACTGTATACGTCTCATCTTTCTCAGCAACGCTAGCGAGGCAGCGGCAATGTTGCCACGTCTGTGGTTTTGCCGCGGGCTGTTTTTTCATGTCCGCGGAATGAAGCGACCCCAATTATGTGATATTTAGCCCCGGTAATGCAAATTTTAGTAGGCAACCATGCCAAAAAACACATTTTACCCCCAAATGTGATTTTTACATGGGAATCCCCCCCTGGAACGCGATTGGGCTTGTTTTGTTGTGAAAACCTGGCAACCCTGGGCAGCGGGAAACACACACACACCAGGCTTGTTCGAGACGCATCGGCGCTGCGCAGACCGATCCACGTATGATATATAAAAAAAAACACATTAGTGAATCAAAAGCATAAGGAGTCATATGCTCTCGCTGGACTCGTTATCATACGGCGATCGGTCTGCACAGCACCGCTGCGAACAAGCCTTCCATCAACAATGCAAACGTTGCGTTACTGTTGATTCACATGGCTTTACGATCCTACATCGGCATCAAAACACAACGAAAACACAGCGAATCCAACGCATTCATGCAGTTCGCCGTAATTTGTATAGACGGAGATTACAAACGAGCAGCAGCTGTTAGCTCCATTAGCTGCTATTTCAACAATGGCGGATCTCAAGTTTGTGTTGGTCTTGTTGACCCCGCCCCCAGCGCCTGACGTAATCGGTTCTTACTTCTAGCCCTGTTCTAGCCCAGCAATGTTTTGGTGCTACTTAAGAACCACTTTTCCTGGCTCGGAGCTGGGGCTTTGGGTGTGGAAACACAAAGAACCGATTTGAAACTAGGCTCTGGCTCCGATCTAGCTCTAGCTCTGCTTTGGTGGAAAAGGGGTATAATTCAGTCTTATACAAGTCTGAATAAAAAGCACAAGCTCTAGCTCGTATATCTTTATGACAAGATAATATCGTACCTTTCTCAGAGCGTAAAGCATGTAAACACCACTTCTGTCCATTTTTCTTTTCTAAATTGAAAAAATATTTGGATGGTGCATCCATGTGCTCCATATTTAAAAACCGAGAGCGAACCAGAGCTCCTTTTGTTTTTAAATTTAAATATTCTTCAAGTTGTTTTTTTATTAGAAATCAGTTCTGTACAATTTTGCTTATTTGTGGTGTTTGCTAAATTCTGTAAATTTAAAATCTCAGCCTCCAAAAATTCCATCGATTTATTAAGTTCACTGGTGACGTTTTGAGTGTACTGCTGACATAATTGTTTTATCTGGATTTTGCCAAAATCCCACCATTGCTGTATATTTTGAAACGTAGCTTTACAGTTTTTAAAATCTTTCCAAAAAAAACTAAAAACATCTTTAAAATCCTTATTGCACAACAGATTTGTATTAAAATGCCAGTAAGCACTTTGTGGTTTAATCTGATTCAAAAAGAAAGAAACTAAAACCATATGGTGATCAGAAAAACACACAGGTATTATTTACATTTACATTTATGCATTTAGCAGACGCTTTTATCCAAAGCGACTTACAACTTCGGGGTACAATAAGCGATTGGTCGTGAAGAGTCGAGTGAGCGCAACAAGTGCCTGAAATACTTGGTCCGTGTACATTTCTCAGTGTAGCACAGGCTAGAGTAGGGCGGGAAAGAGGAGGAAAAGAGGAAAGGAAAGTTTTTTTTTGTTTTTTTTTTAGGAGGTTAAGTGCTCACGGAAGAGATGAGTTTTTAGTTGACTTTTGAATGTTGTCAATGAATCCGCATTTCGGATGGGGGTGGGCAGATCATTCCACCAGCTGGGAACGTTGAATGAAAATGTTCTGGAGAGGGATTTTTTGCCTCTCTGTGATGGTACCACAAGCCTTCGCTCCTTAGCTGAACGAAGGCTTCTGGTGGGGGTGTGACGACGTAGAATCGAGTCAAAGTATGCAGGAGCTGAGTGCGTGGTGGCTCTGTAGGCAAGCGTCAGCGATTTAAACTTGATGCGAGCAGCGAGTGGTAGCCAGTGCAGAGAGATGAAGAGTGGTGTGACGTGGGTCCTTTTGGGCTCGTTGAAGACCAGACGTGCCGCTGCATTCTGGATCATTCGAAGTGTTTGGATCGCACAAGAGGGGAGTCCAGCCAGAAGCGCATTGCAGTAGTCAAGTCAAGAAATAACCAGGGCCTGGACAAGAAGCTGTGTTGCGTGTTCTGTTAGGAACGGTCTGATCTTCCTGATGTTGTAGAGCGCAAACCTGCAAGAGCGAGCTGTCTTAGCAATGTGATCTCTGAAGGACAACTGGTCATCAAATGTAACTCCAAGATTTCTGACTGATTTTGAAGGGGAGATCAGGGATGCACCTAGCTGGATGGTGAAGTCATGTTGCATAGTGGGACTTGAAAGATTATATGTGTATATATTCTGAGTATACGTTTTCTGCAAACTTCATTTTCTGAGCATGAGAGAGGCAACAGGTGTCTCCTGTTTTATCAGCTCTTGGTGTGTGCGCAAGCACATTCCATTATCAGGCCGTGTGTACAGAAACGCACAAACCTAGCTGTTATCATTTCTATGCGACCAGTCTGTTCCTATTTTTTGCTACTACCAAGGACGTTCAACAGTGTTCTTATCTCTATGTATGGTGTTACTCTTCTGTTCTTATAACGGACACACACACCTAACTGTAAGGGCGTGGATGAATGGTATAAATATCACTGTCTTTTTGCTGTATCTCTGAGAGCTGCATTCTGAATAAACCATATTGACTTCATTCGTGTGGTTCGTTGACTTGCACTCTCCCAAGATCTTGAAGCTATAACTGATTGCTGAGCAGAGACTGAAACACACAAAGACACAGGGAATCAAATTTCTTACAGTGTTCTGGGGGCTACGTCCGGGATACATCCAGACAGGTAAGAGATAAATTTAATTTTTTACCTGTTCTGGTTGTATCTCAAACTTAAGGGAAAAATTGTGTAAATTCTACACGTACAATTATAGACTAAGTAAACTGTGTGTGTCAGTGCCTGGCCAGTTAATTTGGGACAATGGGTCAAACATATCCAGAACCAGAACCAAGCGAAATCCCTAAGGGATGGATGGAAAGATATAGTTGGGGATATTACACAAATCCATATTTGGATAATTTAGCCGGCTGGACAGAGGGTACACAATGGCGTAGTTATCCCAGGGAAGGAACTTTCGACCCTGGATTCCTACGAAGTGCGTTCGACCTAATTTATGGGCGACAGGGCGACCCAAATTGGGATTATGACTACATAAAAGGGGAATATGACGTGTGGTATAAAATGGCTGATGTATGGCGAGACAAAACTCGAGCATATGTCCCAAAAGCCGTCTTAAAGACTGTTCCTAACCCTGAGAAATTTAAAAAGAGAAAACCTACAGCTGATAAGTCAGAAGATTTTGCCTTGTCACGGGAAAATCCTCCACCTTATGTTCCACCGCCTAATTTAGTGTGTGTTTCGAAATCGTCGACGTCTGCGCCTCTGCAAATTCCTAAAAACCTAGAGAAATACCAAAAATCTACCCTTCAATTCTTACAATCAGGTTGAGGGGGGATTGTGTACCAATGTTTATGGTCTTACAAAAACAGATCAGTTGTTAAACTTAAAATGACGAAATAGGTCGACAAACCTGGCAATGTTGGGAAAGAGTTGACCAGGTTTGATGAAAGTATTATAAAAACTCTGTTTATCCTGTAAACCCGGCGTAATGAAAGATAAAAATGTCTGGAGTCAAAGATCTCAGTGTGTGTCAAAAGTGTGTCAAAGTGTGTGTATAATTCCGCATTTGAGAGGTTTGAGTGCTGCGCACCTTCTCTGGACCGTCACTTAAGTGTGACCTGGTAGGAACGGACGCAGTACTCGAGCAGCTCAGAGAGGAAGAGAGATTGATGAGACCTCTTGAACTAAGAGGGTCAGAGTGAATGTAATAAAACCGAGTGATTGAGTGTGTGTGAAGAGATCATAAATAAATTGTATTAGAAGCATTGCTATCAAGACAGACAACGCGTATCAAGAATGCACCAAAGTGTTGGATGTGTACAGGTTATTAAGGTTAAGTATACTTGGGTGTATACAGGTCTGAGGAATAAAAGAGAGAAAAACTAGGTGACACAGGTGCGTCAAATATAGGGCAGGTTGCACTGATGTGCAGTTTTAAAAATAAATAAAAAAAAAGAGAAGAGGGAGCAGGAATTACAAATTGTTGGAATGAATTAAAAATTCAACACAATTGGTCAGATGAGACAATAGGAAAAGGTGATTTGGCTGAAAATATTAGGTAGGCAGCTGTTATTAGCGAAACGAAATTTGGATGAGACCAAAAGGGGGAACAAAGGGTCATTCTTATGATAACACGAAGGAAGCCAGAGGCAACTCCTTAGCTGACAAAATGGCAAAAGAGGGGGCTTTATCAGGAAAAATGCCTCCATGGTTAAACATAACTGCTGTATCAGCTGACCCACAGGTCCTTACCTGTGGCATGATACCAAATACAGACTTAAGAGCAATGCAGGCCTCGGCATCTGACTCTGACAGGGCTTATTGGGACTACATGGGTGGTGTTGAAAATTCGTTAGGTGTTATTATTGACGGTCATGGCCGCGTTTGTGTGCCAGCCTCATGTGCTTACTTCCTTATTTGGGAGTTTCATGGTGTCACACACCGCGGCCAAAGAGGGGTATATGAGGATATGTCTAAATTTTTATGTATTCAAGATTTGGCAGCAAGAATACAGGACACATTAGGGAGATGTGTGACATGTGCAATGAATAATACTACGAAACCAGTAGCGAAACATCAAATTTTACCGCTACCTGATAGTCCATTACAACAATGGCAAGTAGACTTTACACATTTACCTAAGAAAGGTCCGTACAAATACCTATTGGTATTCATTGATAAGTTTTCAAGGTGGATTGAGGCTTTCCCGTGTGCTAAGGAGGATGCGAAGACAGTTGTAACACATTTAATGAAGGAAATTATACCTAGATATGGCATACCACTCGCCATAGACTCAGACAAAGGCCCTGCTTTCATCGCAAAATTGCTAATGGACAAATTGAGAAAAGCAATGCACACAGCTGGTCATAGTGACTGGCCAAAATTGTTACCTGTTGTCCTAGCCGAAATGAGAATGGCACCCCATAAGGGTCTAAAAGGGTTATCTCCATATGAAATGGTGATGGGTCGTCCATTCCCCGCCCCCTGGAAAGGAGGTGGGATTCTTGGAGGTGTTGGATGTGATGTGCCCCTGGGGGAATATGCTAGATTATTATGTGAGGTACTCCATGAAAACTGGAGGAAGCTGCATTCGAGTTCTGCACCACTACCATTAGACCCAACACACCCATTCAAAATTGGGGACGAAGTGATGGTCAAACAATTCTTAAAGATGGGGGATTCTTTTGAAACTACAAAGTATAGCTCCCCGACAAAAATTGTGGCGGTAACTCGAACTGCAGCACTAACTGAATCTTTTCTACAGTGGATCCATGCTACGAGAATGGAAAAAAATCCCTGGACAAACTGCTAACTAATTTTGTGTGTTACAGGTGTCCCAGGACGTGTGCATTAATGGAAATGCAATGGCAATAATTGTAGGGAATAACCATGTCTGTCTAGGTTTACTAGAGCTGTCCAATACCTGAACAAGGGGCCACTTGGGTAGGGTTTGAAAAAACCACTACTGCGTCAAAGGGCGGAGAGGCTGGGGCTGTGCGTGACCTGGACTGACTGGGACTGACCACGATTCTTTGCTGGCTGACTGTCTGTTATCGCATAGCAGAGGAGCTGAACACGCAGCGCTGCTCATGAAATAACACTCATCAGCACCAATATCTTTTCTGATTTTATTTTTTGCTTTGGTACCATTTTAGCATCATCATCATCATTATTTTCTGTATTGTTATTATTGTTGTATTGATATTAAGCCTACTCTCAGAATGCAGCCGTATTATGTGTATGTAATTGTTCTCTGTATGACATGTACCTTGGCTGTAAAGCCAACGGATAATTTATTTTGGCAATATGCTAGTTCTGTCGCTCGAGACGTCACCGATGAATCATGTTACGTATGTCAACAAATAATGTCATCTGTAATTGGTATCTCTATGCCCGTGCTAGACCAATCTTTATACGATCATTCATGCACATATGTGTACGTATGGCCTGGAGGAAGAGATTATGCATGGCTCCCTCGAGCCCGCTGCAGGGACCACTCTCAGAATGGCTCCCGGCCCCAACACCCCTTCCTACCTGAACATATCAAAATCAGGCCCGTTTTTCCAAAGAATTTTATATTTACTAAATGTTATCAAGGTATTAGCACCAATCCATCCGACCCCAGGGGCCGGATTAGGTGAGAGATGTGTAAAGAGGTGATCAGTGAACAACCACTCTGGACCTCTTTCAATGCCACCACCGTACACGTCAACACGATAAAAAAGACATTATTAAAGGTACTTGAGTCATATGGTAATATTACTTTCAGATTACACATTGATTGGTGGTGGTATTGTGGCCCAGGAGACCTATTCAAAGATATACCGGAAAACTGGTCCGGTCTGTGTGCCCCACTTCAGTTATCCTACCCAATCCAGATATTCCAGCAAACTAACCAGCCTAGGCCCACGCATCGTCGACTGAGAAGGGACGTATCCATGGATGAAGTCCTAAAGACCACCGCCTGACCTCCCACTGGACTCGTTGGTGGACCTCTATGTTCCCCCAAAAGGGAACTGCAGATCAATGGGTTCACATCGAGGTCCTTCACTATCGACTGGCAAAGTTTGTCAATGACACCACTGATGGTATGACCGGAGTGAGAAAAGAACTAGGTGCCCTGCGCCTGATGACCATGCAAAACCGCCTGGCATTGGACATGCTCCTGGCTGATAAAGGGGGCGTCTGTGCCATGGTGGGGGATCAGTGCTGCACCTTTGTCCCAGCTGAGGATGAAGCTGAAGGAGCTGTGGGCCATGCTGTGGAAGAGATGAGGATGAAACTAGAGAAAAGGATTGGGGTTGGGGCTTCCTGCATTCCGTATTTGGTTGGGTCACGCCATTTGTAACTATGTTAATGCCAATATTGCTGATTCTACTGGCTGTCTGTATTTTTGGGCCATGCTTACTGCAATGTTTGATGAATCGAGTGTACGCTACTGTCTCTAGCTTGACACCATCACATCGCTATGAACCAACTGCTCAACGTTAAGCTTTCAGCTTAAAAGAGGGGATTGAAAGATTATATGTGTATATATTCTGAGTATACGTTTTCTGCAAACTTCATTTTCTGAGCATGAGAGAGGCAACAGGTGTCTCCTGTTTTATCAGCTCTTGGTGTGTGCGCAAGCACATTCCATTATCAGGCCGTGTGTACAGAAACGCACAAACCTAGCTGTTATCATTTCTATGCGACCAGTCTGTTCCTATTTTTTGCTACTACCAAGGACGTTCAACAGTGTTCTTATCTCTATGTATGGTGTTACTCTTCTGTTCTTATAACGGACACACACACCTAACTGTAAGGGCGTGGATGAATGGTATAAATATCACTGTCTTTTTGCTGTATCTCTGAGAGCTGCATTCTGAATAAACCATATTGACTTCATTCGTGTGGTTCGTTGACTTGCACTCTCCCAAGATCTTGAAGCTGTAACTGATTGCTGAGCAGAGACTGAAACACACAAAGACACAGGGAATCAAATTTCTTACAGGACTGGCGGGAAAGATGAGGAACTCAGTCTTTGCCAGGTTGAGCTGTAGGTGATTTTTACTCATCCATGCAGAGATGTCAGCCAGACAGCTGGAGATTCGTGCAGCTACTGTGGGGTCGTCTGGTTGGAATGAAAGGTAGAGCTGAGTGTCATCAGCATAGCAGTGATATGAGAAGCCATGTGCCTGTATGATGGGACCTAATGAAGTAGTGTAAATGGAGAAAAGGAGAGGTCCAAGCACTGAGCCCTGAGGAACCCCCGTGGTCAGTTGATGCGCTTGGGATTCCTCTCCTCTCCAGGCAACCTTGAAGGACCTACCTGTGAGATAAGATTCAAACCAATGGAGCGGAGTCCCTGTGATGCCCAGTGATGAGAGGGTGGACAGAAGAATTTGATGATTTACCGTGTCAAAGGCAGCAGATAGATCAAGGAGGACAAGGACTGATGATTTGGACTCAGCTTTAGCTATCCGCAGGGCTTCGGTGACCGACAGTAATGCAGTCTCTGTGGAGTGGCCCCTTTTGAAACCGGATTGGTTCGAGTCCAGCTGGTTATTCTGTGAGAGGAAGGATGAAACCTGGTTGAAAACAACTCGTTCAAGAGTTTTTGCTATGAATGGCAGGAGAGAGACAGGTCTGTAGTTATCTATGAGTGATGCGTTTAAAGTGGGTTTCTTAAGCAGTGGAGTTACCCGAGCCTGCTTGAAAGTGGTAGGGAAAGTGCCAGTGCAGAGCGATGTGTTGATGATGTGTGTGAGTGCAGGAAGGAGAGTAGGAGAGATGGCTTGAAGGAGGTGTGAGGGAATGGGATCGAGAGGACAGGTGGTAGGATGGCTGGAGAGGAGAAGTTTAGATACTTCGGCCTCAGTGAGTGTGGAAAATGAGGAGAGAGTATGTTCGGTCGTGGAAGTGGCTGATCTAAAATCCACAGTGTGTGGGGGTGAGAACTGATTGCTGATAGTTGTTGTTTTGTTTGTGAAGAATTGTGCAAAGTCGTCTGGAGATAGGGAGGTGGTGGGGGGTGTAGGAGGAGGACAGAGCAGAGAGTTGAATGTTCTGAATAGTGTGCGTGAGTTTGAGGTGCTGCTGATTTTGTTTTGGAAATAAGAATATTTAGCTGTGTGTACTTCATTCGAGAAGGATGAGAGCAAAGACTGATACTTAGCTAGATCTGATGGGTGATTTGATTTATGCCATTTCCTCTCTGCTGCCCTGAGTGTCGTCCGATGTTCACGAATAACATCAGATAACCAAGGGTTAGAGGGAGTAGCTCGTGCTGGCCTAAAAGAAAGAGGGCAGATATTGTCTAGACATGAAGTTAAGGTGGAGCATAGAGTGTCAGTTGCAGTGTTAACATCCATAGAAGAGAATTGTGTGGATGAGGGAAGGGAGGAAGAGACAGCAGAGGAAAGATGAGAAGGAGAGAGTGAGCGCAGGTTTCGTCTGAAAGTAACTGGTGGAGGAACTGGAGGTGTGTGAGTAGTAAATTGAAGATTAAATGTGATGAAAAAGTGATCTGAGATGTGTAGAGGTTTGACCAAGATATTGTCTGTAGAGCAGTTGCGTGTGTAAATGAGGTCCAGCTGGTTACCAGATTTGTGGGTATGTGACGTGATGAGGCGTTTGAGGTCGAATGAAGCTAGGAGGGAGTGGAAATCTGAAGCAATATTGAAATATTATAGTACAACTTTTATAAATACTCAGTTTGTGTTTAAAACCATAAAAACGATCTAATCTGGCAAGGGAAAGAACATTGTCACGAGTGTGAGCCCATGTGTATTGCCTTTGTCCATCATGACAATATCTCCAAATGTCACACAAATCATTGGCATTTATCATCTTAGTGAGACGCACTCGCGAAGGCATATGAGACTCAATATGATTTCTGTCAATGATATTCTCTGTACAGTTAAAATCTCCTCCTAAAAAAAGGTATTCATCTATGCAACATTTTTGTAATGTGGAATTCAATGTTTCCAGAAAAACAATTCTTTCAATAGCTGAAGTAGGAGCATAAATACAAATGAAAATAAAGACAATCCTCAAAAACTGCTCTTAATTTTAAAAGTCTGCCCTTCACAATCTCATCAACCTGATATGAGATTGGACAGAAACTTTTGGAAAACAAAATACCCACACCACCACTAAGTGAAGTATTATGGCTAAGAACAGAAAGGCCTTCCCACTCTTGCATCCAATCAGAAGCGTTTTTCAAATCACTATGCGTTTCTTGAACAAAAATGGCATCTAATCTTTTCTGCCTCACTATTTCAAATATTTCTGCCCTTTTCTTAGCATCTCTCGCTCCATTCACATTCAAAGTAGCGAAACATACATCAGTCATAAAAAGAAATAAAAATAAAAACAAAAATAAAAACTGAGTACAACCCATCATCATAAAATTAAGATCTTTCAATACTCTCATTCAAATCCAGATTAAGTTTCTGTACTATTTTCTTTAATCTATACACCTCTTTATTAGAGAAACAGCCTTCAGCCATGAAAACCTTACTTTTCTCTACAAACTGCTCAATGTCTGGAAAATATTCACCGACCACGACTCCTCTTTTGTTCTTTGTAATTTTTAGGAACATTTTAATGTCCTCTATGTCATAATCACGCCTAGAAATATCACTTTGTGACAAAACTACACTTGTATCAGAGAGTTCACTATCGCTTTCAGAATAAATCTGATCTGCTGTATCTTCAAACTCAAATTTCTTAGGCTGCTCTAAACCACTTTCATTAGGCCCAAAAGCCATCTCTCGATTTGCCTCTGTGTATACATATACATATACATAATTTTTACCGCTTGACTCACCTTTGTCATCCTCGTTTTCACTTTTGTTAGTAATCTCGATTTCCTCCTCCACTAAAACAACATCCTCAGCAGGTTCGGCGCTTTGAACTTCACCGTGTGTATTTTCCTGGACCGCTGTCTGGTCCTCTCCGACTGACGATACAGATCCACTTTCGCGGCACGACTGAAGCGTGGTGTTGTGACGCTTCCCCTCATGTGTATGTTGATGGGCGTTCCTCAAGTTTACCGCTATGGGTGTGTGTTTGAGCCAGCGGGGAATGAAAAACAAAGGACCGGCGAGAGCCGCGTCGCGTTCAACGTATTCATTTGCATAAAGTTGAGCTTCGGCCAGCTTTTTTGACGCGCGGCATTTGTTCAGATTCGCTTGACGTCACCCATAGGAATAAAGTGGAGTGCGGCGCGACAGAAGTGTTGCACCCTCAAGGTGCTGATCCACTTGTCCGTGCAACACTTCTGTCGCGCTCAGAGAGAGAGAGAGAGAGAGAGAGAGAGAGAGAGAGAGAGAGAGAGAGAGAGAGAGAGAGAGAGAGAGAGAGAGAGAGAGAGAGAGAGAGAGAGAGAGAGAGAGAGAGAGAGAGAGAGAGAGAGAGAGAGAGAGAGAGATACAGTTGAAATCCTCTTTTATCCTCCTCCCTGATGTCACCAAATTCAAATCTGACTCTTTTAAAACTGACCAATCAGACCAAACCGTAAGACGTTTGAAAGTAACCAATCAGACAAAACTTCCCCCATTGTATCAAAGGTGCAAAAACCATTTGGCCAGCCAGCCATTCTTTTGTTCTTCTAACTCCAACTGGCCCCTCTGATGGTGTTAAGGGGGAGGGGGTTGAGTCAATTTCAAATATCTTTTATTACTATTTATTATTACCTTTGATTATTTTCCACCTTACAGTATATATAGATTAAATAAAACCAGTTTCATCCTACAAAAAGTTTTACTCAGAGCCTGATTAAAAAAAAATCCACATTCAAACCAAAATAGCCAACAGATATCCTGTTGGTCAGAGCTAATGACTGTAAGTTAGAAAGTTGTTGATGAGAACAATGCAGAGTTTGGTGATTGTAGGTAAAACTTACCCCTCCACTTTTGTCAAAAGGTGGCACTATAGAGCCTCTCCACCCCGCTTGTTTCTAATGCTGCGTTCACACCAAACGTGAATAGAGCGTCAAAATCGCGTCTACCGCGTCTAGTTGGACACTTGAACATTTGGAATCCATTCGCGTGTATAAATTGAGCGTTTGAAGCGAAATAGACGCACGTTCAAGGCTCTCCAGGAGAAATATGTCATAAAACACCACTCTGCCTCTTTTCATTTTCATTAAAAATATATATTAAACATTAATAGCCACACAAATGTGGTCCAGGCAACTCCTACATTAGCTTCACTGCATGTATATTTAAATATCCTTAAAAAAATTCAGTTATGAAACTTCTCTTTGCCCTCAGTCAAAACGATTTGGCAGACAACAAATGATAGATTCATGACACCAAAGATCGCCCGTTAGATCCACACAAGACGAGTCACTACAGGACATCAGAGCCAGCGGAAAACGTCAGAAGGACTAGGCGATGAAAGGCTGCTCTTGCCGGGGTTAATGAGCGCTGAGTGCCCGGTGATCGCCTGGATCTCACAAATCCAAAAACACAAGATAATTTTTTTTAAATAGGCACTCTCTTTATAAATAAACCACAGATTTGAGCTTTAAACAACTACATTCTCACCTGAAAAAGTCTTAAAACTACATTTTGTGACACAATAGTAGTATTTTTAAATTATGCAGGGTTTCTCACCTCGTCACTTTACCACGTGACTGCAGCGAGCAGGCTCCTGATTGGTTAATGCGGCACGAATTGACGCCAAAGTTCAAATTTTTCAACTCGGGCATCAGACGCAAATTCGCTTCAAACGCATGAATGCACAAAAGCACCACTCGCGCGAACCTCCAGACGCACGTCAACGCGCCTTTCCATTGACTTAACATTGAAATCACTCGCTCCTGACGCTCTATTCGCGTTTGGTGTGAACGCAGCATCAGGCTTTGCCCATGTATTTCATGCCACCAGGGTTAATCATGCTAATAACATGTAGCAACATGCTAATCATGCTAGCAGTGTGCTAATTCGTGTTAGCCACATGCTAAAACATGTTAGAAATGTGTTAAATGTTAACAAAAATCTAAAAGACTCGCTACTTCATTGAAAATAAACTCCTGCACAGCTACAACCAATGAAACGAGCTTCACAACAGACAATGATTTACAGTGAACTCAATACATAGTTTATCTGTTCAATAAAACTCCTCACTCACCTGTTGAGTCATAAAACACCATCATCTCCGCGTCGCTTTTACAACATTTCAAATCCTTCAGATCTCTCCATCTCTGAAAAGCCAAGCCGATATTGATTCTTGTTTTATTACGAGCTCTGTCTCTCTATCATCAACTCCACTCTGTTCAGCGTTTGTTGATTCTCCGGAGGTTGGAGATTTAGCGGGTCCATGTCAACCTTTCTCGCTCGTTGTGCCAACTAACCTCTGACCTCCCACCACACACACACACACACACACACACACACAAACCAAAACCATCCCGACAGCTCTAAAACATAAACACTTTTATATCTAATGATGGGAAAACCAAGTTTTTCAAAGCTTCAAATCAATTCACCCTTCCCCGCACTTTTGATTGACAGGCGATCTGACCAATCACATCGCCGTATCTGCCGTTTTGTCCGACAAAGCAGGAGAGTTATGCTGTGTTCCAGGCAGGTTTTTGAGCCCGTAAATTACAACTTCAAACCATGACTCACGACTTTGTAGTGTTTCAGGCAAAGTCACGGCAAACTGCCTGAGCGCAAGGAATTGTGTAGTAGCTAGATGTAAACACAGCATGGTGGACCGTACGGGGTGTAACTTATGCTCATTTACAATAATTTCTATCGCCAAAGGTGCTTACTCCTTGCTTATTTGAGGGAAACGGAGGAGAAAAACCGCGCAGACGGCAAGAAAAGCTACTATACCTTTTATTTTACGTTATTTGAATATTTGTTTCATAAACACTGCATCCGTAGGGGCTGCCATTGTTGCTTCGAGCTATGGGACGTCAAAACTCGTAGCTGGGAGTACATCGATCTAGTACGAGTTCACGGGTGGGAAGTCACGGGTTTGACTGCCGTTCCAGTGCACTTTCACGGGTAGAAGGTTGGAAAAACACGGGTTACGGGTTGCCTGGAACGCGGCATTAGTAGATTAACGTTGGTGGACTTGAACTTGGATAAACGGTATGTACTGACGTCTTCCCACAGTTGAAACAACATTTCTTTTAGTGTTCATTCTTGTTAATTTCGTGCTTATCAATGAACTAGAAGGAAGAGATGATCTTTAACTGAGGCGCAACAGCACATTAAAGAGCCACAAAACGCTATTTATTGTTTACATTTCTTTAAAAAAAAATGACAATTTCCAAGTTGAGACTTTGTTTCATATCAAAAGTAACTTGCTCTGTCCTGTCTGTCGGCGTGTTGTCAGTGTCCTCTCTGCTCCGCTATGTATTTTCTCTACATGAGAACGTGTGTGTGGCATGTCGGATATAGAAACAGTAACTAAAGGGGGCGGGTCTTTGAATGATTGATGCTGCGTCCCAATTCGCATACTATCCGTATTAAATAGTATTCGAAAAAATGAGTATGTCCCAAATCGTAGTTGTGAAGAATCATGTTGAAAAGAGTATTCCAAAGATTCCCGGATGGTCTACCATTTCCGGTCAGAATTCGAAGTGCAGATCGATGCGCACTCTAACGGCTGATATTGCCCACAACCCATTGCGAGAGGGACGAGGATTCGATTAGAACTACAAACACGGACAAAAAGTGTTAAAAAAAACTACAAACATGACAGTTATGCGAGTCCGACAGTTAAGTAGAGAGGGTTAGATAAAGGGGTTTGAGTGAGCAATTATCAGTATTTAACCTGGCGAAAATATATTTATTCAATATTATCCACATTATATTTCACCTGCAGCAGCATTGTGAACTTTTGTAATGATACGTTTAGCCATTAACTTTTAAATGCATCATTATATTTAAACTGCAAACACATGAGGGGAGTCTCTGCATTAAAGACCCACGAATGGCAGATCAACGTGCCACTACATTTTCACTCCGATACGGTAGGAAATTAAATTGAATGTGGAGGATTTGAACTGTGACGATGATTAACAGGGCAGTTTAAACGGTGACGGGATGCACGTAACTAAGCGACAGAGTCCGTTAAAGATGACGAAGTAGTATGTCCCAAAGCTTGCATACTCTTCTGCCACACACTCAAAAGTATGTTCTTTTTCTTCACAAAAAGAGTACATACTTTTAGGTCGTAGTATAAGTAGGCGAATTGGGACGCAGCATGAGTGTTTCGAAGCGTTTGAAACGCCACACGCGGGCGACCCCTGCTGGTCAGAACAGTGTAAATGCAGCGAAAACTCAGGCCAAACATGCGTAAAAACACCTTTTACAAACCCATTGCAATTTTTTTATTGAAAATAAAATCTTCTAATCATCTAATACCTTTAAATAATAAGTGTCTGTATAATATGTGTTCTTTTATCCATTTCCAACACTTTGTTGACGGCTCAGCGAAACAGCCAACCTGTTGTGTGTTGGTTTAATATTGTCTGATGTACAGCCTGAGTCTGAGAGGATTACAACATTCATTCCCACTTCTGCCTGCTTCATCAGTCCCACAGATGAGAATGAAGAACAGATCATCCTCAAACGAAGCGGTTATAATCAGAGATGCAGAAAGCGAAAGAGTGCTTGTTAATTATGAACCAGCGGTCAGCAGTGTTGGTTTACCGGTTACTATGAGACACCAGAGTTAGTTTGCAAGACTGTTACCCAGGGCTCGACATTAAGCATGTTCACGTGCTTGTCCCTCGGACAAGTAAATCTGTCATCCACTTGTCCGAGTAAAAAATGTGCTTGTCCGGAAAAAAAAAAAAAAAACATTTTGTGTGTTGTAAGTAAAATTTATTCTGAAGCAAAATTCTCACCAGTGTTCAATCAGCTTTGACATATGCATATTTGTGATATTTTTACCTTTTATAAAAGGGCATTTTTCCCCTAATCTTGTTAAATATAGGCTATGATTCAGATTTCCTTTTATATTCTTAAATTGGATCAATAAATTAAATTAGAAGACGACACTGGCTGTTACCAGTCAAATTAAATAATTTACACTGCAAAATGACAACTTTATTAAATTGTTTTAAATATTTTTTGAATACAAATAAGAAATGTTGGAAAGATGAAACTAAACCACCAGTAGGTGCAGCAGGTGACCGTCTGAATGAGTGAGTCATTGAGTCGATTCGTTCAAACGCTGAATCATTCAAGAATGAGGCAGTCGTTTACGAATAGTTAATTGAATCTTTGATTCTATCGATTCATTCAAAACGCTGAATCATTCACTAACACGCTGTTGCAGTGACAGGCGTTCTGCTGTAATCTTTTGGAACTATTTTCGCTGCTGAAATAGAACAAAAACAGTCAATATTGCATCTAAAATGTAAGTGACCTAATGTTAATAATTGTTTATGCAACTGTCATATGAAATCAGTGTCCTTTTCAGTCGTGATGTCATTCAGGAAAACAGCACTCTCTGTAATGTGACGTTGCAACTGTATCATGTTATAAATATAAATAAACTCCACATTTCTACATTTTACGGCAGTGTGTTAAAGGGTTAGTTCACCCAAAAATGAAAATTCTGTCATTAATTACTTACCCTCATGTCGTTCGACACCCGTAAGACCTCCGTTCGTCTTCAGAACACAAATGAAGATATTTTAGTTGAAATCTGGTGGCTCTGAAAGGCCTCCATTGGCACAATGGCACGGTTCACTCTCAAGACCCTTAAAAGGTACTAAAGACGTCGTTACAAAGTCCATCTCACTACAGTGGTTCTAAAATAACTTTATGAATCGGCGAGAATAGTTTTTGTGCGCAAAAAAACCCTAAATAACGACCTATATAGTGATGACGATTTCCAAACACGGCCTCATGAAGCTTCGAAGCGTTATGAATCAGTCGAATGAGCAGTTTGGATCGCCAAATTTCAACAGTTTGGCGGTTTGACACGCGATCCGAATCATGATTCGGCTCACTGATTCATAACGCTTCGAAGCTTCATGAGGTGAGAGCGGCACACATTTAGATTTTTGTTGCGAGAGGCTGCGCGAGCATCAACAGTGCAACGTTAGTTACCGTCAGGTCATTATACATTATTATCATTCACTGTCAATCGCCACTTACAGTAATGAATGCAGAATCATTCTTGCATTTGGTTGATTCCCTAGTTATTTTTTGTTAATGACGTTTTATCAGGCTACTTGTCCGTCGGGCAAGTCAAATTTTCTTTCACTTGCCCCTTCAAAAAATCCACTTGTCCCGGACAAGCAGACAAGCATTAATGTCGAGCCCTGTGTTACCCATTTAATCCATCTACATTTCTCCATAAATTAACTGTAAAAGTGCTGTATTGACATTTGTATTCTTCTTCTACGATAAAATGTTCCATCAAGTGATTTCAAATCCTAGGGAATTGATAATGCATGCTTAGATTTATTTCGTTTCCAGTGAATAAAAGATTCAGAAAATGATCAGATTTCAGGTGTCTGTTAAAGTTCAGGGAGGTGCGTATGTTTCATCCGAGCTGATCGGTAGCTATGGGAATATTGAAAATGCCATTCCTGGAGTAGAAAGTGTCGCGCACAATCGCAGATCTTCCCCTGGCTCGAGTCCTGCAGTCAATCTTATAGTCACCTGAGGAAACAACGAAATATTTTCATAATGACATGTAGCCATGTTTATTAAGCTAATATTTTACTATTTAATATTGCATGTTTAGCATTAACCATCTGTAGCGGCCCTTTGGCGTCGGAGAATGAGGCAGAGAGTTTCTGACGGGTGCTCTTGTTTTATTTTTACTCAGATGCAATAAACTTCATGGCTGAAGTGTTCATGGTCTCAATTCTTTGTTGCAAATTCTCTCTCTCTATGCACCATAACAGCACATGGCACCGTAAAACTACAAGAAAACAAAATAACAAAAGAAACAAACATATTTAAAGTAAAAATTCATAAACAAATTTAACCAACATTCACAATATAAACAAACATTCACTACACATTTAACATTGTTCAAATTAATCAAATCTTACCAAAGAAATACATGAAAACAAACTTAACATACCTCGCTCTGCTTGCCAAAGGGACACAAAAGTTTGAACCATTTTTCCCCGAGTTGATGTTAGCTCGAGAACAAACGTGCACTGCCATTGCTTAGTTTCCTGTTTACTTGTACACGTTAGTGCTCCCTCTAGTGGTAGCGCAAAGCAAATTAAAGGGGAAGGTCATTACACTCCCACCAAATCATGTTATAATAAACACAAACCCAAACATGATTTTAAATTCCAATGACCCCTTTTCAACAAAAAAAAATTACATAACACAAATAAAATAAAAACACATATATCAATCCTTGTGCTAACCTTTGTTTAATGCAAGAGAATCGCCTGCACTAATGAATCATTCACTTTCAAGTAGAACTACTAGTTTTTGAATTGGTCGCTCAATGACTGAAGATTTAGAGTGATGCCCTAACTTAGACTTTAGTTTTCGTTCTCCTGTTTGAACTTTAACTCGCCGTACTAAGCCATCGCTGCCTTGAATGACCTCAACAACTCGACCTAACTGCCAGTGATTCCTTGGCAACATGTCATCTTTGATGATGACTATGTCATTCACCTTGAGATTACGTCGGGGTATCTGCCACTTCTGTCGTGTGGAAATATTCAGGAGATACTCTCTTTTCCATCGACTCCAGAACTGTTCGATTAAGTACTGGACTCTACGCCACCTTTTTGTGGCATACATGTCTTCCTTCACAAATTTTCCAGGAGGAGGAAGAGCGGCCTTAGATTTCATTAAGATAAGATGGTTTGGTGTTAAGGGTTCCAGTGACTTGGGGTCGTTTATTCCATCTACAGTTAATGGTCGACTATTAACGACAGCCATCGCTTCATAAAACAATGTTCGAAGGGAGGAGTCATCAAGTCTGCCTGGGCATTGAGAAAGTGTAGCATTCAGTACATTTCACACAGTCCTAATTTGGCGTTCCCAGACACCACCCTAGTGACTAGCTGATGCAGCGTTGAAGATGAACTCACACTGATTTTCAGAAAGAAATGATTCCAGTATCTTAACCTCACATTCTTTAAGAGCTTCACAAAGCTCATTTCTCGCTCCCACAAAATTTGTACCACAATCACAGTAAAGTTGACGTACAGCTCCACGGAGGCTGATGAAACACCTTAGAGCATTAATGAACATGTCTGTCGACAGATCCTCCAGCATTTCGATATGGACAGCTCGTGAAGAAAGGCAAGTGAACAGAAGACCATACCTTTTACACTCCTTTCGACTCTTCTTTATGATAAATGGACCAAAGCAGTCCATACCAGTGTAGCAGAAAGGAGCAGAAGCTTCAGTGCGTTCTTTTGGAAGCTCAGCCATTTGCTGCTCCTCTACTGGCCGTCTGAGCTTTCTACATTGCACACATTTGTAGATCAACTTAGCTATGGATTTACTGCCGCCGATAACCCAAAATCCATTTGCTCTGAGCTCCATGAGTGTTTGATAGCTTCCTTGATGACAAATTTTGGCATGGTAGTGTGTCAAAATGAGTTTAGTGACATGGCTATCTTTTGGCAAAATGACTGGATACTTGACCTCTTCACTGAGAGAAGACTGGTTCAACCTTCCTCCAACACGAAGAAGACCTCCCTTCAACACCGGATTGAGATTGAAAAGCGAATTTGATCTCTGAAGAATGAGTCCTCCCTGAATTGCTCTGAACTCTTGGGGAAAAGCTTGTTGTTGAATGAGCTTAATGACAACCTCAGATGCCCTTTCATATTCTTCCACAGTCACAACGTCCTTAAGACCTTTATGTCTTGTGGCTAGCCTTTTTATTCTAGCAATGACATTAATGAGGGTTCTCCAGGAAGAAAATTGAATCGTTCAAGAAAGTCCGCACTAACACCTCCTTTGGTCGCAAATGCTTGAACTAGTCTGACCTCAGGGTCTCCTACAAGTAGAGTATTTGAAGGGTTAGGAGTAGGACAAACGTCTTGTTTCCACAGGAATGTGGGTGCTGACAGCCAGTTTGTTGAGGATATGTCTGAGACAAGAAGACCTCTAGAGACGTGATCCGCAGGATTTTCAGCTGTATTAACATAATACCACCGGCTTGGACTTGTGGTTTCCCTGATTAGCTGGACACGATTTGCAACAAACACATGAAATCTTCTGGCTTCATTGTTAACAAATGCTACTACAACCTGTGAGTCAGTCCAAAAGAACTCTTGATCGATCTTCATTTCCAGTTCAGCCTTTAACATAACACTCATTCTGGCAGGAATTACGGCAGCGGACAATTCCAATCTCGGAATACTTTTGATCTTTGTTGGTGCAACTCGAGCTTTCGCCATTACAAGACTACAGTATACTTCGTCTTTATCATTCTTGAATCGAAGATAAGAACATGCACCATACCCTATGTTGCTAGCATCCGAGAAATGGTACAGTTCTGTCCAGATGATGTTACTGAAAGATGGTGGATGATAGCATCGTTGTATGCTGAAATCTTTCAAGTCCTCAAAACTACCTTTCCACTCCTCCCACCGTAGGAATAAGTCATCAGGAAGAGGATCATCCCATCCAACATTTCTACGGCACAGCTCCTGTAAAATACATTTTCCTTTCAGAAGAAAAGGCGCGACAAACCCAATAGGGTCGAACAGAGAAGCAACAATGGACAGAATACCCTGACGTGTTGAAGGCTGGTCTTTCAGTTTGATATCAAAACTAAATGTGTCATCTTTCGTAGACCACTGAATTCCAAGAACATATCCTGTTACTTCAGGATTCAGGTTAAGCGGTTCGTTAGTCATTGCCCACTCTGAAGAATCCACACAATGTAGAACTTCTTTCTCATTTGAATTAAACTTATGAAGGCGTAACCCTCCATGCTTGCACAAGGTTTGAGCCTTGGCAATTAACTCTTTCGCTTCCTGGATCAGTGGGACCAAAATCAAGCCGTCATCAACATAGAAGTTCTTCTTCACGAATGACGAAGCTGTGGGATACTCAGATTTATACTGCTCTGCTAGATATTTAAGACCAAAGTTGGCACATCCGGGAGATGAAGCAGCGCCGAAAAGATGTACAGTCATTCTATATTCTTGAGGTTCTTCTTCCAAATCTCCATTCTCCCACCAGAAGAATCTCAAGTAATTTCTTTCCTCAGGAGGAACATGGAATTGATGGAACATCTTTTCGATATCGCATGTAACAGCAACAGCTTCCCTCCGGAACCGGCAAAGTACTCCCACCATAGAATTGATTAAGTCTGGACCAGTGAGGAGAATGTCATTAAGAGAAATACCACAAAAATTTGCAGAGCAGTCAAATACCACCCTCAACTTGTCTGGCTTATGAGGGTGGTAAACACTGTGATGTGGTATATACCACGCTGTTTCTCCGTCACATATTCTAGGAGCCAACTCGGCATCTCCCTTGCTGAACATTTCCTTCATGAATGCCTTATACTTATCATAATACTGTTGGTTTGACTTCAGCTTCTTCTTTAAGTGCTGTAAACGTACCATAGCAAGCTTCTTATTATTAGGTAGTGAAGGAGGGATGCTGCTCTTAAAGGGAAGGGGCAGTTGAAATGTCCATTTTCTTTATGTTTGATGTTATCACTAAGAATGCGTATAAAACGGACACATTCCTGGGACACATATTTGTCCTCATAACTCCTTTCATTGAAGTCTGACTCCAATACCTTTAAGACATCATTAGCTGATGGAACTGACATTTCTTTCGCAGAGACTCGATGCACGAAACTTTGACTTCCTTGTCTGTCCAGATGGGGATTACAAAGGCCTATGATGCTCTAACCCAGCTCTGTTTTCTGTGCAAAAGGCTCGTTTTCATTGCCAATGATGACCTCCAAGGGAGCCAACGCTGAAGGACAATCATAGCCAATCAACAATCCTATATCACAGCTCTGAAGTGGTGACAATCTTTGGCTATGTGCTTGAGGTGAGGCCATTGCAATGCAGTTTTTCTGGTTGGAATATAAGCTTTATCCACAGGAATAAAGTCACATGTATAGGCTTGCTGAACTTTGATGCATTTTCCCCCTTGGAATCCTCGAACTTGCAGGTCACTAACCTTCTTACTTGCCGTGACTGTATCTGTGGTCGTCATAGTACGAGGTCTCAGCTTCACTGCTTGACTGCTTACTTGGAGCTCATCAAGAAAATCTTTAAAAATAAAAGTTGTGTCACTCTGTGTATCCAGTAAAGCATAAGTAAGTATCTCATTATGTGGCTCCTCAACTGTTGAAATAAAGACCGGAACAATGCTCAAGGTAGCAGACTCACGTTGTGTTACGGCATGAGACACAACCCTTTGAACTTCTTGACTTGTGTGGACTGTTGTAGGAGTCAGAGACCCTTTGTCTTCATGCAAACAGGTAGGATGGCGCAAGCCACATGTGCCACAAATATGTCGTCTTTTGCAGTCCTTAGAAATATGGCCCTTTCTGAGACATCCAAAACAAAGATGGTTCTCACGAATAAAAGACCTTTTGTCATCCATGGGCTTTTCTGCAAAGGTCGGACATTTAACAATGCTGTGAGCTTCGCTCTTACAAACAGAACATGTTATCTTAAATTCTAGCCTTGTTGAATCTTTAACTTGAACCTTTGTGTTGAAGGCTTTGGCTCTTTTGGGAAATCTCTCATCTGGAACCTTGAAACTCATTAGAAGTGGAGAAGTGAAAGGACAGCAAGCCATCTTGGACTCTTTTTGCAAGAACTCTGCAAATCGCTTAAAGCTTGGAAACTCACCAGTCGCGTCCAGCTCTTCAACCACAATTTTGTTCCATTTGCGTACAATCCACTCTGGTAATTTCTTGAGTAGTTTGTAATTTTCCTCACAGTCATTCAAAATAGCCAAACCTTTAACATGTGGAATAGTTTCAACACAGCCTTGTAGAAAGTCAGTGAACTCTCGTAAAGAAAGAGGATCATTTACTCCCACCTTAGGCCACCGCATGAGTTTTTCTCGAAAAGCTCTCTGAACAATGAATGGATTTCCATACCTCTCCTCAAGGACCTTCCAGGCACCCTGATATGCATCTGCAGAATTTCTGTAAAAGAAACCTTCCACAGCTTTACGAGCTTCTCCAGCAACATAGGTTTTCAAGTAGAACATCTTCTCACTTGATGGAATTAACTTATGGTCAATAAGTGCTGTAAAAGACATTTTCCAATCAATGAACTTCAAGGGATCCCCAGTGAAAGTCGTTGGCTCTGGAACAGGTAATCGACTTATGCTTAGGGAGTTTGCTAACACTTGAGCTAAGTTCTCAGTCTCTTGAGTTGTCTTTACCTTATGAAGCACTTGTTGAGAATGGAATGACTTCACCTCAGAATTCAGCTGGGATTTATTATCGGCCTCTCCCCATTCAGCCTGAGTTGTATCTCCTCTCTCCTCCTCATCTTCAAGATCGCTCTCACAATTGTTGTAGGCATTGACTCGAGCTGCGGCTACCTTAACTTCCTTTTTTGCTTGTAGCATCTTCAACTTTGTCCTTTCTGCCTCAAGTCTTAGGTGCATCTCTTTTCCCTTCTGTTTCACCTCTGCTTGCATTCTTGCTTCGTTCAACTCCCAGTCTTTCTCCATCTTAAGTAATCGGGCCTGCTGATCGTGAATTTTTCGCATAGCCTTTACTTGCTCTACTTTTGCTGCAAGGTCTGCTTCTGCATCAGCTCGCTTACTGGAAGCTTTGGAGGAGGATTCTGATGTCGTTAATAGGCAATCTGAAGTCTGTGATAATTCTGAGGTTATAGTATCTGTATTGGTGTAACCAAAGATAGATTCATACTCGTCTTTATTTAATATCTGCCTTACTCTTTCTTTCACAACTTCTCTTTTATGGATTTCATCAACAGTTTCTATTCGTTTGCTCACCAAATCACTGATTTCTGCAGTCAAAGTGGCACATACATCTACTCTTTTGACAATCTCAGGCGTTGTAGTCTGATTACGCAGTAAGGGAGCATAATGCTGGGTAACTATATCGTGTCTACTTTGAATGTCCTTTAAAATTTGTTCAAGCTCTTCACCTGTGCATAAAGCTTTCAGTTTAGACCTAGTTTCCTTAGCTGTCTGCTTCCAGAAGTCATAAGCCTTGTTAAAAGCTTTCTCATGCTTCTTTGCCTCCTGTTTATGCATTTCTAGGCCTTTCTCTGTACGATTTCTTTTTCGAGAACTTGATCTTGATCTAACCTGTTGCATTCCTGCAGAAATGTTTAAATCTTTATCAGGAACTGGTTTTTGACTTGCCTGTGCTACCGCTTGTTCAACTGTGTCTTCCATTTTGTCTGTCTACAAACTTAATTTACTCATATCAGACATCTATATTGACACTCAAATAATTTAGCAAACAGGAACAGTCAAATCGTATATGCAACACAATTATAAATTGACATTCAACCCTTTACACTTATTTTGTTAGGCATCCCACAAATATAAACCCAGCATTAATTATGGCAGTCAATACTTGTAAGACGAATACTCAAAATCCATAACTTCAACTTCATCAATAATCACCCTTCATTTATAAACTTACTACAAAATCATTTTTTTTTTCTTACAAGCCACAAAATCTCAAAAAGTTTCACAAAAAAATCACAATTCCTTTTTTTTTTTCTTTTTTTCTCGTGAGTCCGTAACAACAATGTTCGTTTGCAATTACCTTCAGTCTTTCGTGAATAAAAGCATTCCAAGTTGACTGTGTAATGTTGCAGTCCTTACGTGGAAACAGTCTCTTGCTGTTGCGATGCACACAACAGTGAATCGATGAAGGCTTTGTTTGCAGCGTCGGACCCCACTCATGCGAAGAAACAACAGCCACGCGATGCAAACGCCATGTGAAGCAGCGAGTTTTACTGTAGCGGCCCTTTGGCGTCGAAGAATGAGGCAGAGAGTTTCTGACGGGTGCTCTTGTTTTATTTTAACTCAGATGCAATAAACTTCATGGCTGAAGTGTTCATGGTCTCAATTCTTTGTTGCAAATTCTCTCTCTCTATGCACCATAACAATAGGCCTCCTTCAGGATCCGCTCGCGGTAGAAGTTCTGGTCCTGGGTGGTCAGCAGGTTCCTCATGTCTGTCTCTTGTGAGCTCTGACCGCGTCTTATTAATCGGACAGTGAGGCCACAGAAACCGAAGAGGTCCAGCGCCGACCAACCAGAGGAAAGATCACTCAGCCTCGGGAGAAACAAGCACACACTGAAAGTGCTGACAGAAGAACAAAAGAGACTCGCTGCAGCTCAAGGAATCCGTTACAGCAGAGAAAGAGTCAAATTCAGAAGACAAGAGGAACAGGGTCTCAAGTATTGTCGTTAACACGACTCTTTTTTCAAATAAAAACGGAAAATTGTGAATGCGTTTTGAACGTTCATTTACACGATAACGGCTTTTTTTTATGGGGGGGGGGGTGCAAACGGGTTACAAAAAGCAAGTTTTTGGGAAATAAACCCATAGACAGTAAAAGAAGTAAACCGTTATCGTCTCTGAACTACAAAAAAAGGTGACTTCATGCGCATGCGTATGAAGTGTTCAGGCCTGGCATTAATAATAGGGAAGAGCGGGGTTAGTTGTAACCGGTTGTAACACACACGGTTTAACACTTTCCACACATGCCAGGATGATGAAACTGGTGTTCTTAAATGTGCATGATCACTTTTTAGGGCACACTTTTTAAGTAATTACACTATTTACCACACTAAATGGCTGTTATAAGAATTAAATGGAATCAGTATCAACAAAATCCATCTTACCATTTATCAAAATCCACTTGCACTGTACAATTGCCTAAATAATGTAAGGAGATTTTTAGATTTAAGTTCTCAATGTAATATTTTAAATATAGAAATATTAAATGTTGGGGAAAATATAATTGTTCCAGGCATATGAAACTATAAATCTGCAGTATAGTTGCCGGCATAATGGATTCTAGAATCATTCAACTAATTCTTTCATACCGACCGAGACAGTGAATTATTCGAGAACGAAACCTATAGCCCACTTTTTTTTAATCTATTTCTGATGGAAAAATAAAGCAAAACTGTCAAACAAAAATTGACAATGTTGTCTATAAAAATGGTCAAGACTTATTGTTTATTGAACTGTTGTATAAAATTAATATCGCATTTTGCAATTGTGCTGATAACCACTCAATAGCACACTTGCTCGTATGATATTGCTTAACTCATATAAAGCAAATCTGAGCATGTTCAACAACATAGTAGCCTAGTCCTCTATAGCAGTAGGATACCACTTCTTAAACTGTGCCGTTTAAAGCGGCTGGTTGGACTATACGCGGCCAGCCAAGCGTCGGTAAGCACCCAGTCGTGATCACGTTAATTTGACTGCTTTAATAATGAGAAGGGGGTTTCTCATTATTAAAGCAGTCAAATTAACGTGATCACGACACTAAAACATCAATCATACAAAAAAAACGGATTCATAAGATCATATCCATAGTATTAAAATAATGTATTTCCATGCAGCGCCCATGGGTGAACAGATGGGTGTGAGTGCATGCTATTTAAACAACATAGCGCTGGACGTGAAGATGAAAACTGCGTCAGGCTGAAACTAGCAAAAAACACTTGCATCACTCCTGGCGTCGCATTGCACTGGGTGTATGATAGGGCCCATAGGGTGCAGTCATATAAAAAGATTATTAAAACATAATGATTTAAAATGTATTTTCAAGTAGAACTTTTCATTCAACATTATTACAAAGTAAAATTTAAATAGTTATTTATCTGCAAGTATATATATGTATATTAGTGCTGGGAATCGATTAAAAAATGTACTAGTTAATCGCATTGTTTTCTGTAATTAATCGCGATTAATGACAAACATGACGCGGATCTGACGCGCTGTCCCGCGCATCTCACAAGTTCATTTAAGACGTTTTTTAACTCATTTAAGACTCCTATTATGAGAATACTCTACAAAACTGACATTTTGGCAACATTCTCTGTGTTGTTGTTATTGTGTGTTCAAGAGCGAAAGAGTCGAGTCAAGTAATTCGATTTATTTGGATATTTAGTTGAAAAATGTATTGTCCCCAACTGAGCAAGCCAAGCCAGAGGCGACAGTGGCAAGGAAACCGAAACCCCATTAGGTGAGAACTCGATGTGTGCACAAGACTGGAGCAACTAGGGATCTGATTGAGACGCACCCACACAGACAGGACATTGACATACAGTGCGTTCTCTTGTGTCTTGTCACGCTTAAAAGCATTTGGTTTAAAAGCATTTACATGAATAAGAGCGTGATCATATAATGTAACACTAGGCAAAAATGTATATAAAAACGAACGTGGCGTTAATTACATTAAATATTTTTAATGCGTTAAAATGCATATATATATATATATATATATATATATATATATATATTTTTTTTTTTTTTTTTTTTTTTTTTTTTTTTTTTTTTTAATATATACTTTTCAAGATTGGAAGAACTCTACAAGTGCACATTCAATACAATTAAGTGTTGTTTTTCACAAGGGTAATCGTACTGTTTTCCCGTTTTGACAGATGATAAAAGCCTTTCTGCCACAGATGAAAGCCAAGAAACACGGGCATATCGTTACTGTTGCCAGCACTCTTGGTCTGTTCAGCACTGCTTGTGTAGAGGTAAGTTAAACAAATATACAGTTTTCAAAGGTCTAAATACCTTTCAATGACATTAAAAGCTTGTTGACTGACTGCCCGTGCTATCTTCCCTGTTTTAGGACTATTGTGCTAGTAAATTTGGAGCTGTAGGTTTCCACAAATCTCTGACTCATAGTTTGTTAACAGAGGAAGGTGTGGATGGGGTGAAAACCATCCTGATCTGCCCCTACATCGTCAACGCTGGCATGTTTGCTGGATGCCAAATCAGGTGAGAAACCTGTAAATAAGTTACTAAAACTCAAATAAAAATTTAAGCTGTAAGCAGCGATGAAAGGGCCCTCGCACATGCACCACCACCCGGTGGCCTCAGGAAAACAGTGAATAGTGGGCGACATGCATTTAAGCAGGTAAATATAGGAGAAATATGGCAAACTCACTTCAATGTGCCACACTTCCTTCTGTCAGCAGGTGGCGCTTTGACTGTAACTGAATATTGCCATGTAGATGTCTTCAGGTCAGGACTATTATCAAACGTGAAGTTTGGGGCAGATCGGACATTGAATGCCTGAGTTACAACAACTTTCTGTTTCGTGGTGTAAATCGCATACATTAGCACATAGCCACATGTTGCAAGATTGAATGTGTTTCTAGCATGTTTGAGATTTCATGGCATATTTAAAAGTGTTTCTGGGAGTGAATTATAGTATAAAATATGCCATTTCCTGTTGCTAGCAGGTGGCGCTATGGCGAAATTTGTTAGGCCACCACGGACACGCCCTTCGGGGAAAACTCAAGATCTTCGCAATTTAACATCACAAAGGCCTTAAGATTAGACTGTGCAAATATGATGTTGATCTGATTAAATCTCTAGGAGGAGTTCGTTAAAGTACGTGTGGAAATGGCAAAAACTGCATATAAAAAATATAAAAATATTTTTTCAAAAACTGCAGAAACGAAATATCTCACTTCCTGTTGGATGTTTAGATTGTGCACCTAGGGTCTTTTTTGTAGGTATTGGGCTGTTACTTGTGTCTACCGAATTTCATACTCGTACGTGAAACATAGCACGAATGGCGCTTAATTTAAATTTTGTAGGTGGCGCTATTTGAGCCATTTTGCCACGCCTAATTCTGAAACCCATATCAGACGTAAATTTTCGCCACTTCTGACACGTGTGAAAAGTTTCATGAGTTTTCGAGCATGTTTAGGCCCTCAAAAATGCGATTCATTTGGGAGAAGAATAATAATAGGCTGAGCAAATACAATAGTGTCCTCACACCATCGGTGCTCAGGCCCTAATAAAGCAGACTAAATAGTGATATTTAAAAAAATAGTTTCTAGTAAAACATTTGAAATGTTGTAAAATCAACGCAGAGATGCCGTTTTTATTACTTAACAGGTAAGGCATTTTATTGAGGATCTAAATTGCCATATGCAGCTCTCAAACAGAGTTTACTGTATTATTAAGCATTATCCAATGTTGAAGGATCATTTTCATCCGCAGTCACACAGAGCAGAAGCACAACCCAAACAATGTTCTTACCAAGCGGTAACCTCCCCCAGTTTCTCTTGAAGCCAAAACGGAAGTGACTTAAACTGCACTTCATCGACTGGCCACTAGGCTCCAGAAGAGAGCAGAATCTCATTGAGGCTCATGTGAAAATGCTCAACTTTACAGCCAGTGGTGGAATGTAACGAAGTACAAATACTTTGTTTCTTTACTTCATTTCAATTCAAATTTATTTGTATAGCGATTTTCACGATACATATCGTTTCAAAGCAGCTTCACAGAAAATGCATCTACATTACAATTTAAATTGATTTGTACATGTTATGCATTTCAGAAATGCACATATACAAAGCACACAGATTAGCTAACTATCGATTATTAATCAATACAATAACTATGGGACAGAAATAAGAATACATGTTGTTAATGAATAGGGTATATAGAGATGAGCATGAGTGCGTGTTGATGCAGAGCTGCGTCATCTGAAGTCCTCGCAGGAGTTGAGTCGTCTCTTCACAGGTGATGGTCATCTGAAGTCTTTACGAGAAGCTGGATCCAGACTGGAGCTGTTGGACTGTCTAGTTACCTCGGGATGGGCGTCCCGAGATAAAACAGAACAGAAAAATAATTAGCGTAGCTGCTGTTCAAGGGACTAAGCAAAGACGATCATGTGCATTGATACAACTATAGAGTACAAGGTTAGGAGATGCATCATGTGAATGCCTGGCAAAAGAGATGCGTCTTTAATCTAGATTTAAACTGGAGGATTGAGTCTGAGCCCCGAACATTATTAGGAAGGCTATTCCATAGTTTAGGTGCCAAATATGAAAACGTGCTTCCTCCTTTAGTTGACTTAGATATCCTCGGTATTACCAGAAGCCCAGAGTTTAGTGATCTTAAAAATCGTGATGGGTTATAAGGCGATAGAAGATCAGTTAAATACACAGGAGCTAAACCATTTAGGGCCTTATAGGTCAGTAGCAATACTTTATAACTGACACGAAACTTAACAGGTAACCAGTGTAGAGATGTTAGAATTGGTGTTATGTGATCATATTTTCTTGACCTAGTAAGAACTCTAGCAGCTGCATTATGGACTAATTGTAGCTTGTTTATTGAGGAGGCAGGACAGCCAGCTAGTAGTGCATTACAGTAATCTAGTCTAGAGGTCATAAATGCATGAACTAACTTTTCTGCATCAGAGACAGATAGCATGTTTCGTAGCTTAGCGATGTTTCTGAGGTGGAAGTAGGCTGTTTTTGTAGTATTTGAAATATGATTTTCAAAAGACAAGTCGCTGTCTAATATAACACCCAGGTCTTTAACTGTAGCAGATGAAGTAACAGTACATCCTTCTAAATGTAAGTTATAATTTAAGAGATTCTGTGTACCAGTTTTTGGTCCAATAAGAAATACCTCAGTCTTATCTGAATTTAGTAGGAGAAAATTACAGGTCATCCAATATTTGATATCTTTAACACACTCTGTTAGCTTGGATAATTTAGAGATTTCATCTGGTCGTGCTGAAATATATAACTGAGTATCATCGGCATAACAGTGAAAACTGATTTCATGTTTTCTTATAATATTACCAAGTGGCAGCATATATATTGAGAATAACAGAGGGCCTAACACAGAGCCTTGCGGCACTCCATAATTTACCAACGTCATCTTAGATTGTTCCCTGTTTAAATAGACAAATTGGTAACGCTCTGATAGATACGATCTAAACCACTTTAATGCCCGTCCCTGAATACCAGTGTAATTTTGTAGACGATCTAAAAGTATTTTATGATCTATGGTGTCGAATGCAGCACTAAGATCAAGTAAAACTAGTATTGAGATACAGCCTTGGTCAGCTGCTAAGAGTAAGTCATTTGTGTAGCCTACACAACTATAGCCTTCCTGTCCTATAATTGTAAAGCACTGCAGTTGTTCTTCAGGGGTGATAATTGAGGCTGAATCGTAAAACCCTGTCAACGGTTGCACATTTATAATTGTTTTTCTGATGTTTTCGATTTTTTTAGTGAAGAAATTCATAAAGTCATTACTACTAAACTGTACTGGAATATTTTGTTCAGCTGATGTGCGTTTTTTTGTTAAGCTGGCCACTGTACTAAATAAAAACCTGCAGTTGTTTTGGTTATTTTCTATCAGTTTATGGTAATGCTCAGCCCTGGCTGCTTTTAGAGCCTTTTTATAACGGGAAGTGCAGTCTTTCTACGCGATTCTAAAGACCTCTAAACGTGTTTGTTTCCATTTGCACTCTAGATTACGAGTTTCTCTCTTGATAGCGTGAATAATACTGTTGTACCACGGTGCAGTACTTTTCTCTCTCACCTTTTTTAATCTGATTGGTTCAACCCTTTCTAATGTACTAGAGAAAATGGTGCTCATACTGCTAGTCATTTCCTCTAGTTCATTTGTGTGTTTGGGTACACTGAGCAGCTGAGATAAATCTGGTAGGTTATTTGTGAATTTCTCAATAGTGTTTGGGAGAATTGTTCTTCCTGGTCTATAACGCGGAGCAGAATGTAAAATATCAGCAGTACGCACTGTGCACGTTACAAGGTAGTGATCGGTGACATCATCACTTTGCGGTATGATGTCTATATCAGTAGGATTGATTCCATGTGATATAATTAAATCTAGTGTATGATTAAAACGATGAGTGGATCCATTTACATTTTGCTTGACCCCAAAGGAGTTTAATAAATCTGTAAACACAACCCCTGGTGCATCGTTGGTATTATCTACGTGAATGTTTAAATCACCGACAATCGGTGCTTTATCGACAGTAACCATTAGGTCTGATAGAAAATCTGCAAACTCTTTTAAGAAATCAACATAGGGCCCTGGCGGTCTATATAGGGTAGCCAAAGCAAAAGATAATATGGATTTTTTTTCTTATATCTGAGAGTGTAACATTTAGCACAAGCACTTCAAATGAATTAAACCTGTGTCCTGTTTTCTGAGTAACGTTTAGAATATATGATAGTATAGATAGTTGCAACACCGCCGCCACGACCAGTCAGACGGGGCTCGTGCGTATAACAGTAACCTGGTGGAGTAGACTCATTTAGACCGAAATAATCATTAGGTTTAAGCCAGGTTTCAGTCAGACATAGTAAATCAAAGCTATTATCTGTGATCATTTCATTTACAATAACTGCTTTAGGTGTGAGCGATCGAATGTTAAGGAGACCAAGTTTTAGACAAACTGTTTTTGTTCATTTCTTTTAAGAATATCTGGTTTAATAAGGATCAGATTATCTCTAGATCCTATAGAGGATTTTGACATTAATATTCGTGTACATACTGTGAACAGACACAGTTTCTATACAATGCACTACAGAACAAGAACTGTCAAGTGTAGTTTGACTTACTAGTCATATTTTCTTTGGATTGTACAGGTTTTGTAGACGTGCCAGCCTTTCACACTCATTCTGCACTGGGGAACCATCTCCTTTCACACTCATTCTGCACTGGGGAACCATCTCCTTTCACACTCATTCTGCACTGGGGAACCATCTCAGAACTCGAGTCCTGAGATGGTCATGAGATGGTTCCCCAGTGCTGTCCTTCGGCTTATGAGTACTGTGAGGGACCTGGGTCCTGAGATGGTTGCCCAGTGCTGTCCTTCGGCTTATGAGTACTGTGAGGGACCTGGGTCCTGAGATGGTTGCCCAGTGCTGTCCTTCGGCTTATGAGTACTTTGAGGGACCTGGGTCCTGAGATGGTTGCCCAGTGCTGTCCTTCGGCTGCTCATGAGTCCTGTGACCCTCCATGATCCATTTATGCTGCATGGCTTCCTGTGGTGTCATGCGCATCTTGGGGTCCCACCTGGAAAGGTTAGTAATACATGGTCAGTACATTTACATTCATCAGACAAATAAACAAATCTCTTGTATAGTAATCAAAATGAACATACGTCAGGCAGCGTCTCACAAAATCCAAAAAGTCTTGATCAGAGTGCCCCAGAATACTGGCCAGAGGTCTAGATATGGGTTTGACTTTAGTCTTGAGTTTCCACCCATGAGCTATAATAGAACAAAACACACAATACTAGTTCAGCACATATAGCAGACTAAAAACAACTGGAAAAAAATCACATCATGTGTGTGTTTTGAGCTCACCAAAGAACGCAGTCCAAAATTCAGATTTTTCTATATCATTATTGGGAGGCATTCCAAGCACCTAAACAATAAAACACAATCAATATAAACTCGGACATTAAATTAATATTCATTTTCTGAAAGCAGACTTTCATACACTGCCTTTACCTCCATTATACAGAACAGCTGATCAAGCTCATCTATGCCGGTAAAGATGGACCTCCCAGTGTGAAGCTCTGCTAGGACACAGCCAAAGCTCCACATATCTATGGCAGTGCTGTAGGAATGTCGTATCAGCAACTCAGGTGCACTGTACCATCGAGTTCCCATGTAGCTGTAAACTACAATGGATGAAGAGAGAGAGGGGAGGGTCATGAAAATGCAAGAATAATCTCAAACAAATCCAAATCTCGCACATATTTAAACACTTACTCTCTCACATTCAAAGCCTCTATAACTTAACTCACCTTGCTCATCCTCATAGCAGCTCAATCCAAAATCAGCCACCTTGATGTCAGAGTGCTCTTTGTCGATCGCCAGGATGTTTTCCTATACAGAGCAAAAGCAGTATAGAACAAATGATTTCACTGTAGATCTTCTAACAGTGCATCAGACCAAAGACAAACAAATCTGTATACTTAACCCTTGTGCATCAATTTAAAAAAGTTACACATAGAGGACAAAAATGTAACTGTAATAAAAAAATAATAATCTTGGGAGCACAGACTAAAGTTTGGTCTCATTTTAAAAGAAGACAAAAAAGTTTAAAAACCAAAAAAAGTTATAGAGGTTTATATTTATGAAAACGATTTATGAATAATATTTTATAAAAAATATATATATATTGAAATATTTGAAATATGTTGAACTCTAAAACTGCTATAAAAAAAACATCCATCTGAACAAGCTGTGTTCCAAATGTGAGGTTGATATCTCAAAAAATGAGCTCTCAGTAAGATTTTGTTGTCTCTCAAACATTACAACCACACACACACGCACACACACACACAATTTTTTTATTACATACATACACACCACTCTGACATCCATACCAACACACCCACACAGTTACAGCTGCATAATTTATCAAATTGGCTTTATAATATGCATAAACAGAAAACAGGTAAAAGTGAGTATTTGCTTTATACGCCAAACCTGAAAAAAAACATTTGAAGCCTTGCCAACAGAATAAAAGCCTATTCACAAAGATAGCATCATTTTATAGTTAAATGGCAATGGGATTGAATATTGCAGTTTTAATGGGTTTCAATGGGGACATTTTTGTCCAAATGATGCTAAGAGGAAGTATTTTGTGCTTAGTGCAAAAAAATTTTTTTTAAAGGAAACGGGTAAAATTCCAATAAAATACACACCTGTGGCAAAATTTTATGCAGTTAGCATTACCACAGATAAAGTTATCAAAAAAACAAAACTGAAAAAGCCAAAAATGTTCCTGAGGATGCACAAGGGTTAAGACAATGTTGATTGTTAGTTAACTTACAGGCTTGAGGTCAGCATGAATGATCTTCTCATCGTGAAGCACCTGCAGACACTTCAGCATTGAGCGAGCATAATGACGGGTCAGCTTCTTGGGAAAGCCCCGGCGGAGTTGCTGTTCGAGAATGTCCTCCAGATTTGATCTATGCAGAGATAAAAACACACATGTCCTTTAGAAACTGATTAAGATCTGAGTTTCTGCTACATGTACCATTGCATTAGTATTTCGAAAAAATCGCTGCAACTAGAAACTGCTAAAATCTATCCTCTCATTCACACTCACCCCATAATCTCGAAGGTGATGCAGAGATGGTGGCGAAAGGTGAAGTGATCTTTCATTTGGACGGTGCTGGTGCTGGTGTCTTTTTCTTTCTTGCGCAGAGCCTTCAAAATCTTGACCTCTGACATGTCAATTTGATCTTCTCTGTTACACAACAAAGACATACTGGGTTAAACCTGAAGAGTTCCAGCCAAACAGCAGCAACAGTTTTGTGTTACAAGTCTATTTTAAATTAAACCATATTTAGTTCAAATGTACATAAAATCAAATACAAATCATTTGTACATTTAAATTATGGAATGCAACAGATTCTTACATGTTGCGCAGTATTTTAATTGCAACAATCTCATTGGTCTTGTGGTCCCGACATCTGAGCACCTGACCAAATGCACCTTCACCCATCACTTGAAGCACCTCATATCGATAGGCAATGTGGTCATGAGCAACCTGTGAACAACACAAAAGACACATTTACCATCCAGAAACAGAAGCTCACAGCTGCATCTCAGTTATGGACTATATGTATTGAAAAAGCAAATCTTCTGCATTAATATGACCGTAATATTGTTATTTTTGTTTTGTTATTTTTACTTAGGATAATATACAAGTATGATTTTAAAACAATTTCAAATACATTTTGCGCCTTAAAGGGGAACTCCTACAAATGGCGCAAAAATAACCTGTCGACGCCTTTTCAGCTCTAATTTATCACTGCGTGTCTTTAGTAAATCCTGACAATATTTTTTTGACGCCAAAAGAGGGTTTGCGCTGGTGCTTGAACTTGTTTGTTCATCTTGGCTAAAAGATGCTGGCTTGGAGTTTATTACAAGTGTACTAAAATATGTAAATATTTGTGTCCAAATGTGCCAAGCTGTGTAATAATTGGAATAATGTACATCCACACAGTTAACTTATCATTAATCAATAACATCTAACTGGCTGCACATTATCCCTTAACCTAATATGTTGAACATTTAAAGTATTATGCTATTTTAAAGTTTCCTAATTTAGTTTTGGAGGTCTCCAACAACAGGTTTACATCAAAGGTCAAAAAACAGCTTCATTTTCACATTTGAACACCACCAATGTTCAATGATTCTCAAACGACTCGACGGATCAGTCTCTCTGAAGCCTTCCTTTACACGAGCCTGCTCTGATTGGTCAGATGGCCCAGTCTGTTGTGATTGGTCTACCGCGTATTTCGGAAACAAACGCCCATATTACCATAACTGAACTTCAGCTGAGGCTTCCTAAAGCTACGCACTGTAAAGACAATAATGATGTCGTTGACTTTACACCAATCCCAGCGCGAGTCCGAATCGACGATGAAACATTGGAAGAACTGGTTATTCAACCCGAACCTTGAGCAGGGCGTTTCTCTGTGATGCTACTCAGTTTGAGGTACATTATGAGATGTTTCAACTGTAATTCCTCAACATCAGCATTAGAAATTGTGCTTCCATCAACAAACCTGTGTGTGTGTGTGTGTGTGTGTGTGTCTAATGTATTGCGGTGCACATGTGGGAACTGTATCAATAACAGTGCATACGTTAGCCCAGCTGATGTAAACATTAACGTTTGCAAAACAAATCTGGCTCCATCCTTTATCTTTACTCAAAGTAGTAAGAATGACAGATGATCTGCATTAATAGACACAGTTTTAGGTAATAGTGGCCCACAGCTGATTTACAGCAGTATTTCAGTAAGACAGTACGTGAGTTAGCCCGTTAGCCAGATACCAACACAATATGAAACACAATAGGCCTTTATCACACTTCCTATTTCCGGTAAGTGAAGCAGGGCACCGCTACTTCCGGTCCCATCGCGACGCAATCAAAAACTAGTGTCTGAATCTGTTGCTGCAGCGATCCGGTGCTCTGATACTAAATAATGACGTCCTTACCTCAGATTTTACCGTTTCCTGACACTTAAAGAATAGAGGAAACCATGGGTGAGGCTGATATGGCGGGAGGAAGGTCCTTCTTTTAAAATAATACGCGTTGTGTGTTGTAACGTTAGGCCTATGCATTTCCAAACTGAGGATGTTTACGTCTTATATCGTCAGCCTGCGGAAATGTTCCCTTCCAAATGTGCATTCTGAATAATAAATACATTTCTAACCTGCCACAGTCCAGTGCTCGTCTTCTCATTAACAGTGTTTTTCTCTTACTATCATATTTCATACCTGTTGAATTTACATTTTTAAGTGAATTTGACTGATAAACACCCTTATGAAAGTTAAACATGGTTTTATTATAGTAAGAATGTAGTAGATTTTCGTGGATTGACTACCATTTGTATTAGTTTTACTACAAATACCATGGTTAAACTACAATTATTTTATTTGTAATGGTTAATTTTCATGACAGCAGTATTAAATAGATGGATGAATGCGCGGTAACTGCCTTAAAGAAATTTAACAGTGTTAAACATTTAATTTAGCCTGGCTCCGCCCTTTTACGTACGTCCGCTCAATTTTAATTTTCCTTCAGCACTCCGTCTGGGACTGCGGTATAGTCTTATGCTGCGTTCACACCAAATGCGAATAGAGCATTAAAATCGCGTCTACCAGGTCTAGTTTGACGCGTGAACATTTTTAATCCATTCGCGCATCCGCGGCGAATTGGTCGCGCGTTTAAATTGACCGTTTGAAGCTAAATAGACGCACGTTCAAAGCGCTCCAGGAGAAATATGTCATAAAACTCTGCCTCTTTTCATTTTCATTAAAAATATATATTAAACATTAATAGCCACACAAATGTGGTCCAGGCAACTCCTACATCATCTTCACTGCATGTATATTTAAATATCCTTATAAAATAAAGTCATGAAACTTCTCTTTGCCCTCATTCAAAACGATTCGGCAGACAACAAATTATAGATTCATGACACCAAAGATCGCCCGTTAGATCCACACAAGACGAACCACTACAGGACATCAGAGCCAGCGGCAAACGTAGAAGGACTTTTTTTTAAATAGGCGCTCTCTTTATAAATAAACCACAGATTTGAGCTTTAAACAACTACATTCTCACCTGAAAAAGTCTTAAAACTACATTTTGTGACACAATAGTATTTTTTAATTATGCAGGGTTTCTCATCACGTCACTTCACCACGTGACCGCAGTGACCAGGCTCCTGATTGGTTAACGCGGCGCGAATTGACGGCAAAGTTAAAAAATTTCAACTCGAATTTGCTTCAAACGCGTGAATGCACAAAAGCACCATTCGCAAGACGCTCTATTCACGTTTGGTGTGAACGCAGCATTAGGTTTTCTCCGAACAAATTTTTACATGCCCAATCAGTGAACAGAGGGAGTGGCTGAGAAAGAAGACATTGATGTCGTGTCGTAGTTTGAGTTGTAGTTCAGTAATGGCGGTGGAGAAAGATGTGAGCGAAGCCATTCGGTCCGTTCTGGCACCGCTGCCGAATATCCAGAAGTTAAAGCCGGAGCAAGAACAATCTTTGCTGAGTTTTTTTGGTGGCCATGATGTTGTGTCCCGGGAAATTTTTCCAGCTCGCTCCGTTAGTGGTGAAGGAGTTGGCTGAAGCCCCGGGAATTGTTTCTCGTGCGGTCGGAAGTATTGTCATCATTTACAGGGGCTAGTCAGTGATTTTATTGTCGTCCGTCTCCCACCACCCGCGTAAAAATCCCCCGCCGAATTACCTACTGCTTTTGACAAACACCAAGGTCGTGTGGTCATTTAATTGCTGTGCGAATCCACATCTCTGAGTTTTCAAGAATATATCACTTTTTTTGTTTATTTCATATTTGTTTATCGGAGATTTCATATTTGTTTATATCCTTTTTGACCACTGCAGGGCACCGTACGGTTGCGCTTCGCTGTAATTTGGATGCATTTCTAGACTTGTATTTCTTTAAATGCTGGCAAGTATTTTCAAGAGAAATAAAAGGAAGAAAAGCACGTAAACATTTGAATTGGGCCGTTATTTACGACAGCATTTATTCTTTTCATACAAGCATATGATATTTTATTTACAGTATGCAATCATTTAACGGACCACGTGAGCAGCGCGTTCCCGATCACAAAACTCTCCCCTCACCGTGAATAAATCACAATCCGAATGCACAAGGTTTTATCACTGAGGTGGCTGCACATTTATTTTTACGGACTTCCATGTGAGAAACAGAGGCGAACGGCGCATGACATACGTCACGATTAAACGTTACCCATTGGTTATGGCAGATCCAGAGCGGCTCTTGGCAGCTCTAATAGTTTTAAACTTCAACAGAGAACCCGCCTTCAAGGAAGTAAACGCTTGTCAATGGAGAGCGGCCAGACTCTCTGTACAAATGAAATGTAAGAGAGTCTGGTAGGACCAGGCCACATTTCATTAATCTTAAACAGTAATTTGTTAACTGAATTTTGGCATAAATGTGTGAATTACATATGCAGTGGAATGATTGTCAATGAAAAATGACAGAATAATGACTAAAAAATTTAATAAAAATAAATATGTTCATTCAGATCTTATTCGTCAGGTCTCACACACACTTCATCCCGGCCACTATTTAGACGAGCACTGACACCGTGTGGTGAAATAATCACACATGTTTACGACCCTCGGCTTATGTTGGATTTAAAAACTACAAGTTCAGCAGAGTTTGGAAAATCCTGTACACAGTAATGATCAGTTTATCTCTTCTCCTGTCTCTGAAAATGTCCGGATTTTTAAATCATCCTCCAGATGCTTATTTTAAGGGACGTTTGTTCAGCTAGGTGTTCACAGCACATTGAAAACATGCAAAGCCGGAAGATTCGATACACTATTTCGACACGCACTTCCGGTATTCAATTCCTCTGTGATAAAGGCCTATAAACACATTGTAGAGCACAGCGTCTTCTCGACATGATGCTATCCAGTATCCGGTGCAGTGTTGGAGGCGGTTCAAGTTTTCCCTGGTGTCTGCGCGCGCAATAAGTGGACAGGCAATAATGCTAATGTTTCGTCGTGATGTTACAACGAAACGGCTTGCGATTCGTTTGAAAAACTAGTCGACTCTTACTTTTGAGAGACAATAACTTTCTATACACTGCTCTTTCAGATTAAAATTTTTGCAGGATGTTTTCATCACTGATCTAAATAGATTTAAATAGATCAGTGGTTTTCATTCATTTATCTATGTTACACACCACATGAAAGGTTACTTTCAAAAATCCATTATAGGGGCTATTTAACATGAATGACAATACATACCATTATATAATAGCCATTTGGGTCATCATATGTTTGGGTCTTCATAGCTTTCGGGCCAACAAACCAGATCTCGGAGTATCCCAGAATCTCCGTCTTCTCAAACTCAGTCAGACAGCTGCCATATTTTCCAATGGCCTCTGACAAAGGTCACAGAAAAAAAGAGTTTACCATATTTATCATGTAATTGAACACATCAGTTGTACACTCTTTAAATCAACTTTTTTTTAAATGCATAAGATCTAAAAGTGAAACATTAATAATCTGATACCCATGACACCAAGAGGTTCTCTCTCCTTTTCCCCCGGCTTTTGCATGAGCTTTTTTTTTTCCTGCTGGAAAACAAAAACAAAAACTGTCATTCAAGTACTATACTTTTTTTTCATATTTTGTAAGTACATTAGCTTTCTAAGGAGTCAATGTATCTCTTTAGATAAGACTAAAATGTCTTATCTAATGAATGAAATGATCTGTGACTGTATTACCGATGGCAGGCAGGGATTCTAATCTATTGTGTGCTTTAAATAATTGCAAAAGAACTCACACTCTTTTGAGAGGTGCCTGGGCTGAGTTTGTGCAGAGGCTCGGAGGGCAGGTTTAACAATCGTCCGCTCTGCTGGGGCTCGATTCCCTGTGCAACCACTGGAGCATTGGCTGGAAGCACCTAAAGAAGAGGAGATAACCAAAGTTAGCCTCAATAACATGTCATTGTCCACTCAAGGTATGACCAGTGCTGTAATCATCAAAGAAATTACACCAAAAATGATTGCTTTTACATTTTCCCACCGCATACATATATTTACATTTAATTTTTTTTGTGGAATTGCACATGCAGACCAGCCGCTAGTAGTCAGGTTACTAATTACACAGAAAATGGAGAGGCCATACAACATTTGACCACTGGATTAATATCTATATAGTATAAACACTACAGTTCCTGTTGACTGCAAAATCATGTCAATCTAAAAGACCAAACAAATAATTATGCACGTAAATACACTGCCTGTGAAATATTAGGGTAAACGACGTACCTATTAAGCTCAAGTACCCATTAAGCACACTTACATCTTTGAGCTCAGATTATAAAAAGAACAAATTATTTATCGTCCTACTTGATGTCTTAACCAATTGATGTGTTTTTGATTGTGATTTTGAAAGCTGTCTGAAAACTTTCACCAGAAGAGTAGCCCCTTAAATGTGCATTTGTTTAGATGTTTAAGCCTTTATTTTGGATAAGTATAACTTCTTACTGCAAAATTAAGAGATTGATGTTTAGACTTTTGCATATTATAACCTGAAACCTGGTTGTGGGAAATAATTACAGTTCGATCCAAAAGATAGTTTTAGCAACACAGCGCAGATGCTACAGAACATTGTTAGCTTACTAGCTGTATAAGATTGGGTGCTACACTAATGTATTACTTCACAGGCATTACTGGCTTGTACTTTTAAATCCATTATATTATACATTTATAGTTTATTGGTGTTCTGTGGTTTTACACTGCTGTAATTTTTAAAGAACAGCTTAAAGGGTGCACTATGAAAATCACAGCTTCAGTGTGACATCAAGTATAATTTCATAGATATTCTCAATAGGCTGTCAAAATGGCTGAAAAGCTAATTTCGAAATTCTTTCTTAAATATTATCAAAATTCGAATTATCTTCTAATTCTAAAGGCAATACTTCATTTTAGAGGGGAAAAGTACTGTATTGTATCCTATGATACAATAATATCCAATGTTGCGCAAAGGCAAACCAAATCAATCATTGCGTCTTTTATTGAAATTAAATGGCATTCAGTTTTTAAAGTGCATTACATTTTCAAACAATTGTTATTAAATGAAATATAATTTCATTAATGAGCATGTAAGGAAAATTAGGTAACAAAAGTGCATCAGTGACCTGAGAAAACACACTTCAACAGACAACGTGATGAACACAAAATAGCAAACGGACATTCAGAAACAATCCATTCCCACTCACTAAACATCTACATATTGTTGGTGAAAAACACCAAATGGTCAACTTGACCTGCAGCGAGTGCTGAGCGTTTTTGCTGAGGTATGATCAAGTATGTCTTTGCCAGCTGTGCAATATGTGGATATAAAAAATTCATTCACATACAAAAATTCGAAAGCACGGTTTTGCATTGGAATGTGCTTTTGTTGTTGTTGTAAATTCGAATTTTTATTTGACAGCCCTAATCCTCAATAATAGCTGTTCATATTAAAATATGTATAAACTTAATACATGACCTAGATTATTTACTTAGTGAAATTGTCCTTTTAAATGTAATAATATTTATTCATTAAAAAACGGTTTGCTGTTCCAATAAAGCTCAGTGTGCTCCCTTTAAGCTCATCCACATTGAACGTCAATGTAAATACTTCATAACAGACTTTAAATATTAACTGATGGTTGTCACTTCAAGTTAAATTTTATAAAATAATTTGTAAGCACAGCCAGACTTTAATGATGTATATATTAATTGAAATGCTTTTGTAATTTAAAATAAAATATTATTATCTGAGAGATTCATATTTTATTTAAACAACTTCTTGTACCGAAACAAATACCCTGTGCACTAAAATATCTCAATGTAGACTCAGTTGAGCTTGTTTACCCCATGTCTTTATCATATCCAGTGATTCTGGAAGTCTGTAAACATGTTTTACTCAAACTTACTTTAGAGAAAATAACATTACAAACCTGATCCGGTTTCGGCGGGTCCCGCGTCTTCTTTAAGTCCGACATGGGCTTCTCTTTTGGTCCGTTGGCCGGTGGCCGAGCAACGAGCGTTTTCTTCAAGAGTTAAACGAGTAAACCAAAGTCGTTGAAGGCAACTGCAGACAAAGACAAAACCAAGTCCAAAGCAGGGCGAGACAAGAGTCAAGACCAAACCAGCCCTCCTTAAATGAATAAAAATCCACATTACCGCCTGAGAAATGCATTATTAAAAGACACTTATAGAGACGGTACTGTAACTCCTCTTGTTCGAACCGCCCCGCTCCAAGTGGGACTCGAACCCCGGGTTTGCCGGCATGAGAGTCGGACGCTCTAACAAGGAGGCTAAAGGCTGCAACCTCTAGCGTCAGTTGCTAGAACGTCTCTTGAGATCAGAGGAGTGAGGTTTACTCGCACAGAAACTACTAGCTGTCCTCCGTTACATTACCAATCAAATGAAAAAGATATTAGGTTAAACTTATTTGGCTTGCCGTCACCTGATGAGGGTCTGGATGAAGCAGCTTCAACTCGAGCTCTGATACACCCCCACCCACAGTGACTAAATATAGGATATGATTATGTAGGGCAAGGTACCTAAGATAAAGGTGGAGTTAGGGAGGTGGTGGGATGCTGGAACAGCTGAGACTGAGGAGCGGTAAGCAGCTGCGTATATACTCTGGCTGTTGATTGGAAGATTAGATGGGCTCGCTCCTCCCTAAATTACGTTTAGGAACGTCACAAAAATCCAGATCTCATACAAGTACTTTTTTTTGCAACAATATAGCTTGAATTTTGTGAGAATTTGTATTAATTTTGGTGACATTTTTGACACAATCTCTCATTAATTTCGGAACTGGCACAATAAATAAATCAAATTAGAGTATTTAAAGCTGCAGTCCGTAACTTTTTGCGCTCTCGCGGTTAATAAACAGAACTGCATGCGTCTCGCGGAAGAACATTGCAGCCGGATCTACTTCTCTCTGTTTATGTCTATGGCAAGTCACGCAGGGACGGTGCTCCTCCGCAGCGGTTCCTACCTGACCGGTCTGAAATAGTCCCACACTTATTATAAGTGTACCATAATGATTCAGGGTCAGACAAAGACACGGTTTGGAAAATGTATTCATGTTGTACATTCTGATTATATAATTTTTAACTCTGAAAGCGTGTAATCCCTTCAGTTCTGTTTCGTGTCTTGTCACACACTCAAACAATAGGTTACTGTCGTAACCCCGGTTCTCTGAAACATCGAGTGGAGAGATCCACCTATGGGAAGGGCATCCGAACCTGACCTCTGCAGAAGCATCCAATTGCACCAAGTCTGGCAAGACAGAGGTAAGGCCCCGCCCCTTACCTGCGGCATATAATTGCCTGCACGCGCTACTGTACTCCAGTAAGTATATTCGCTTCTCGTGCAGCAAGCGGGGCAAGGCTGGTGGATCTCTCCACTCGATGTTTCAGAGAACCGTGGTTAAGACAGTAATCTATTGCTCTCTTTCATCATCTCGTGTTCGAGATCCACCTATGGGAGAGACATGGACAGCTCCCCGATTGCCCAATACACTCACAGTGAGGTTCTGTTAGCCAGAAAAAGACGGTCACCCCAAAGGGCGGTGCACGTCTCATAATCATGAACCCGCCACACCAACGCACACACGTAACTGCGGTGTACAAGCAGGGCATGAACCATGTGTGTGGCACACACAAGAGAAGGCAGGGTTAGGAAGACCCCACCTCCAAAACCGAATGTGCTACCGGAGTTTTGGTAACATCCAGCCTATAATGTATAGTAGTTCGCCAAACTGACACACGGCTCGCAAGCGTGCCAACCCCAGCCATGCTGGCTTAATGCATGCCCAGCTGGCTTATTTGTGATGCAATGACACCCTCTAGTGGGAAAACTAGGGACGGCAAGCGTGAGTTCAGAGAGGTGACCACTCTTTGCAGAGGAACGTGCTTTCCCTGCCGAGAGAGGGTATCTCTCTGTAACAAATTAATTTGATTCGTTTTTATTTAATGTTTTTTTGTGTTTATTTGTGTTTTGTGAACGGTTTTGATGAAAGTTACGTGTTTTTTGTGTGTTTTGAGAACGGTTTTGATGAAAGTTACGTCCTGGGGCCGGGGAATTAGGCAAACACACAGTGGGCGCCTGGCTTGGGGCCGCCTTCCTAAGAAGGCACAACTTGAAGGCCTCGTCCTCCTCCTCCTGGTCACATCCTACAAAGCAAAGCGCCATGGAGGGCCCAAAGGTTTGGAAGGCCTGACGAGCGTTACGGAGAAACAAGGTTGTAAACCGTGATGATCTCCTTCCATAATGCAGGAGAGGAAGATCCCTAGCTGTTGTCCCAGGTCGTCCAAAATTTCCGCCTGGTAAGTGGAGAGGAGGGAGGAGACATTTAGGGCCCTAACAGCCAAGGCCGAGGATTTATAAGCGGCCTGGTGCACCGAAGCAGAAAAACGGTTCATCAGGGCGAGCAGCCCTCCCTGGACTGGGTTGAGGTGCCTGGCGATCGCTCAATAGCGGGCGGTTAACCCATGCCGAGAGCCGCCATATTTTAACCTCCAGACCCGCGAGACCGTGTTTAAAGTCACACATAAAGTAATGCCTTGTGTGCTTAGCGCACGCTAGGAGAATGGGAAAGTTGTTACCTCGGGCCGAGGGGAGCTCCCAGCATTTTCCCATCGTAAATATCCCTCTCCTGGTCGGTGGCGCTCTGTGGAGCCGATGTTGAGACAAGCGGCCGCTCGCTCGCACACATCCAGGAAGATGGATTGAGGCAAGGCTGCGGGGGCGCTAGCCTGGGGAATGCCAGAGGGCGGGATGGCCTCCTCGTCCTCTGATGGTGCATTCACACCGGACGCAAATGAAGCGTTTCGCGCAAGTGATTTACATGTAAGTTACATTTCATGTTAAGTCAATGCAAAGACGCGAGTAGGCATTCTGCAGTGCAATTCGCGCGAATGAGAAGTCCCGCGTCGTTGTCATCACCGGACCCTGCCGGATCGTCGGCGAGCGGGGGGTTTCCCGCAAAGATGTCCTCTTCGGGGAACTCAGGATTGGGCTGGTCAGCCCAGACAAGAGCAGTCACGCCACGGGAGGTCCCCGGTGGCGGGCTGTCGTCACTATGTCCCACTGGGTAGCAGCAACTTTATAGTGGCGTCGCAGGAGTAACTAGGCAGCACCAGGCAGTGACTGCAGTTCTCCGGATTCTCTATGGCCTCTTCCGTGTGCTTGAGGCCCAAGCAGACCACGCAGAAAGGGTGAAAATCATAGCGGCAATAAGAGCACCACACGCGGCCGGGCAGGCCCGTGATAAACTAGCGCCGGAAGAAGCAGGAAAAGAGAGCGATATACTGGCGAAGAACTCAGAAAAAATCTGTGGCGGCAGCCGTGGAACAGGAATGACGAGAGAGAGTGTGGACGGCTCCGAGAGCAGACACAGAGAAACTGGCAGAATAGAAACTGTCACGCCCAGCGGAGGCTGATCCGAAGATATTTCCTCCTGCTGACAATAAGTGAGCAGTGCAAATTCAACCGAGCTGTGTCAGTGCAGAAATCGTGAGAAGCGAATGTCAACTGGAGTATGTCTACAGCGAATGTCTACTGTAGCGCGTGCAGGCAATTATATGCTGCAGGTGGGGCGGGGCCTTACCGGGTATTGGCTGCACGCTCCTGTCTGTCTTGCCAGACTTGGTGCAATTGGATGCTTCTGCAGAGGTCAGGTACGGATGCCCTTCCCATAGGTGGATCTCGAACACGAGATGATGAAAGAGAACTGTCAAATACACACAGTTATGTCAAAATGGCTGTCTTGACGAGTATTCATGTAAACACAGTCGGTTATGCTTTAAGTGAACGATATCAGTTGGGGAAAGAAGCTGAATGCGTGTCAATAGGATCCGTGCATTAGGTTAAACTTAAAGTGACAGCCTGATAATACAGTAAACCTGCTAATACAGTAAACCTGCTAATACAGCAAACCCGCTAATACAGTAAACCCGCTGATACAGTAAACCCGCTAGTACAGTAAACCTGCTAATACAGAAAACCTGCTAATAGAGCAAACCTGCTAATACAGTAAACCTGCTAATACAGCAAACCTGCTAATACAGTAATGCTAATACAGTAAACCTGCTAATACAGTAATGCTAATACAGTAAACCTGCTAATACAGTAATGCTAATACAGTAAACCTGCTAATACAGTAAACCTGCCGCTGTCTGTCAAACAAAAAAAGAACAAGAGAAAATCACTCAGTGCTCTTGGCTGAATAACCTTTGTAGCTTTATTATGTATCAGTGTATATTTAGTTCATATTTTAAATAAAGATAAATAAAAATAACAAAAATAATCGTCCACACTAGTTCAGGTGTCTTTGTTTACCTGGATGTGCTTGAAGGTAGCCTAAGTTTTAGGCTGATATAACTATATATTACAAAGTCAAGCAAAGAGTTTTTGGTATTTAAATATTGGCATTACATTTTTTTGTTCGTTTACATTAAAATTATATTGTCAGATTTGTGACATACATTTTTGATAAAACACTGCTGGTCACTTTCAGAAGTTGTAGCGATGTAGCGATGCGATGAAAGAATGTGAAACACAAATGGTAGGCTATCATTCTCAGTTTTTAAATATTTTTTAAAATATAATTTAAATAGACTTTACACACTTAAAGCAATATCGTATTGAATATTGAATAAGGTTCTCATTCTAGGAACAAATATCTTTTTCCTGTTACGCTATTGCGAAATATTACATGACCCAGAAATTTGACAGACAAACATAACATTTCATAGCCATTTTCTAGATGTAATTGTTTTAAATCAGTGCACATTCTTACCAATATTGAATGTAGATATTAAAATGTGGGACAACAAATGTGGGCTTCCCTTCCTCAAGGAAATGAACAAAGATGGATCATCTGAATCAAAATAGATAAGACCTTAAAGAAAAAAAAGAAAGATCTGGAAAGCTTTAGAGTTCTGAGTTTTCACAATGTACGTTTTTTAAATGCTATTCTGAATTTTCTGAGTCAGAAGGTGAGGTTGAGTAAATGATGGGGTTGTGGAAATTGCAGTTAATAACAAGAGACATGTAAGGTGGAAAATAATCAAAGATATTTGAAATGGAACAAAATCCTCTGCTTTGCTGTTGGCAGCCATCATCGTGATCAAGATATTGAAATTGACTCAACCCCTTCCCCCTTAACGCCATCAGAAGGGCCAGTTGGAGTTTCTAAGAACAAAAGAATGATTGGCTGGCTGGCCAAAAGGTTTTCGCACCTTTGATACAATGGGGCAGAGCCGGCGGCAGAAACAAATCAATGGACGGGCATTTAATATTCTTGGGGGGGCCTAATTATGACATCCAATAAATTTTTCTATAGGACAACAACCAACTATTGCTACAACAGTTTCACGGCGATTTCAATATCCTAACTACAATTAGCCTATTGCCCACTCATATTTCGGTTACTGAAGATATCATGTTACAGTTATAGCCTTGGTCTGCATTGTTCCGTGAACACAGCATGCTATAAGCCAACAGCCTAATAGTCACAAATCTCAAGTTAAGTATTAAATCAACCATGCATAATCAACTACGACACACTCACACACATATAGCATATCAGTAGCTGCGTTTCCATTACAGATTTGCGCAGCTGTTTTGCGCTATTATCTAAATATCGATAAAAAACTATTTCAAAATATTTTCAATTCGCAATTTCAATTTGTGCAATTTGAAGGGTAATGTAAACACGGCTAGTGTCAAATGCATAATTTACACCATAGCTGGTGCAACTTAAGAAGAGTAATAAAACCAACTGCCCTACTCACGTTCTTAATACAGCTGAAGTCGACGTTTTTGGGAGTGGAATCTCATTAAAAAAAAACATAGCTTGGATCATGACTGGTGCTGCTAGCCGATGCTCCACCACCTTCTGTCGTTGTCGCAGGTGTTTCAGGCGCCACAGGTGTCAGTTTCTTCCCTCCAGAAGCTGACGATTTGAAAAAGCTTCGTATATCCATATTTTAATATTTTCACTTTCACGATTAATTTAAATTTAACCTGGCTAGCTAGCTTAGGCAAAACCGAGCGCGCGTCACTTCGCTATAACTTTACAGAGATGCTGCCGTTAGAGCGGGTCAGCGGGAAACCCCTTTTTTGTAAACAATCAGTCAAACTTCGCGGGTGTTTTTTTAAATAAGATTATGAGTCAAATATTACACTTAAATACACACATCAATAAATATATAAATACTACACGTAAATTATTATTATTTTTAAAATAATTTTTAAATGTAAATTTGATGGAGGGGGGGCACAGGAGCTCTGTGGGCGGGCCCGGCCCCCTAAGGCCCGCCCATAGCGCCGGGAGTGCAATGGGGGAAGTTTTGTCTGATTGGTTATTTTCAAATGTATTACGGTTTGGTCTGATTGGTCAGTTTTACAAGAGTCAGATTTGAATTTGGTGACATCAGGGAAGAGGATAAAAGAGGATTTAATCTGTAGCTCGCTCTCTTTTGATTCTCTGCTTTCTCTGGAGAGAGCTATTCTTTAGCTCTCTCTCTTTTTCTATCTCTCTTTTTCTATCTCTCTCTTTCTCTCTCTCTCTTTCTCTCTCTCTCTCTCTCTTAGGTAACATTCTAGGCAGAGGCCTACAGAGCATAATTAATGGTTTATGTTTACATCAATTTGAAACTATTTAGAGTGTAACCATAACTAGATTTTGTGTTTCCTTTTAAAAGAGATTTATGTCTATGATGTAATTGACATTTTACATTTACTTGATTGTTAATAAATTGTTACATTTTGAACATCCTTTCTGAATTAATCTGTAATTATTAACTATCTCCAATGTGGAACGGTATAATTGCAACAAAGGGTTAAAACGGAACGATCAAATGTATGATTAACTATCAAATATAGATGACCAAACAACCGGTTGAGATTCTCTTCTAAATGCGACAACTATGATAAATGGAGTCAGATAAAGAATATTATAATCAAATCCATTCTTCCAGCTGAAACACTGAACGCGTGCGGCCTTCACCACGGTTCGCAACCGATCCTTGGAGCGAATTCATGCAGTCTTACAGACGTGTTGTAAAATACATGAAGCCTGCTTTTTTATAGGCTTTATAGGTTTTATAGGTTGAGAATGACTCTTGAAGGACCAGCACCACATCCTCTAGTACCACTGTTTGAAGAATTCTTCTTCCAGAATCTGGCAGTACGTTTTGGGAGTTCATTTTAGTCCATCCTGAAGTCCGTTTTGCAGAGATGGACTAAAAATGAACTCCCAAAACGTACTGCCAGATTCTGGAAGATGAATTCTTCAAAAAGTGGTACTAGAGGATGTGGTGCTGGTCCTTCAAGAGTCACTCTCAACCTATCTGTCCATAAAGCCTATAAAAAAAACCTTCTTCATGTATTTTACAACACTTCAGCTTGTGATTCTTAACTAGTGGGGGTCATTTTTTAGGATTCTTTACCTAACTGAAGTCTCTGAGGTCCTGACACCTTGCACTTCTGGAGACTCCAGGTAGGTTGCAGCTTTGGAAAATGGTGGCGCTGGAGACTAAAGGGTTCCTGATGGTTTCACCCTTAATTCTTCACCTTAATTCTTAATTCTTTTGCAGTTAACAGGTGTCTTTTCTTCACCACCTGTTTTTGTCAGATCCTGCTGACCCAACGAGCATTTCACTGTCCAATGGTCATGCCTTAACTGCAATGTCTAGTATTGCATCCTTCTCATGGGCATTTAATACTTTTTGACTTTTCAGTCTGAGTTAAATATCTTTTGGCTCAATTTATCTGTAAAAGAAAACATGCCTAATAATTCTGCACACCTGAATATAAGGTGATTTTCATTTCCAGCCTTCATGAACAATTATATATCACTTTTACATTATTAAATACTAAATCAATAGTAGTTATTAGGATTACTGTGGTTTGGAATTGGTCAAATGTGCCTGGAAAAAAAATATGATCAGAAAATCAACGTGCCTAATAGTTCTGCACTCCCTGTAGAGCTGGAGTGAAAAAGTGCAGTGACTGTAATCGCTTGATTTAAAAGGTTCGCAATAATGCCTTTGTTACAAACAGACAGAGACGGGAACCAAGTGCTGGTGAGAGATGACAGAGTTTATTGACAACCAGAATGAGCGTGGCAGGTAAGTGCAAAGCAGGTAATACTTGGTAAACAGGAAGTGCTCTTGGTGATGTTAGTCTGTGTTCGTTGCAGATCTCGTGAACCTCATAAGCAGCTCCTTCCTCCTGGTTTAGCGGAAGGGGGGGCTCCAGAGTTTCGCCAGGATCTGTGGAGAGATGAACAGAAGGGTTGTGAGGTTTGAGCAAGGAAACATGGAAAGTGGGGTGAATGCGATACTGAGGAGGGAGCTGGAGCTTATACGTGACAGGGTTGACTTGTTTCAGGATGGTGAAGGGGCCAATGAACCTGGGACTCAATTTCCTGCACGGCAGACGCAGTCTGATGTCCCTGGTTGACAGCCAAACCTTCTGCCCTGGCTGGTAAGATGGGGCTTCTGAACGGCAAAGGTTGGCTGTCATCCTGCGTCTGCGGAGGGCACGTTGGAGTTGGATGTGTGTTGAGTCCCAGACCCTCTCGCTCTCCCGGAACCAGTAATCGAAAACGGGGACGTCCGACGGTTCCCCAGACCAGGGGAATAGTGGGGGCAGGTAGCCGAGTACGCATTGGAAGGGTGTTAGACCGGTGGTAGGTTGGCGGAGGGAGTTCTGGGCTTACTCGGCCCATCCTAGGAACTGGTTCCAGGAGTCCTGGTGGCCGTGACAGAAGGTACGGAGAAACCGGCCAATCTCTTGGATCTTCTGTTCCGTCTGTCCGTTCGATTGAGGATGATACCCAGATGACAGGCTGACGGTCACACCTAGGAGTCTAAAGAAGCTTCGCCGTACTCGGGAGATAAACCTCTATCGGAAACTATATCTTCTGGAATGCCGAAATACATGGCTAAATAGAAGTTCCGCTGTTTCCATGGCAGTAGGCAAACCTCTCACGTACCTTCTGACATCCGGAGCCATGTTTGGCCACCAGAAGCGTTGTCATAGTAACGAGAGGGTTTCATTGACCCCTGGGTGGCCAGTGCCCAGAGAGGTGTGTGAGGAGTGAATGAGGGGAGTGCGCCGAGTGCAGGTGACATACTGGCGGTCTGAAGGGCAGCCCGGCGGGGCGTTTGTGGAGACAACGGTAGAGGGCAGGGTCTCCTCAGACCAGGTAATCGGGCTGACGAACAGACTTCCAGGGAGGATGGGCTCGAACCTCCTTAGGCTCATCTTCGGTGTTGTAGATTGAAGAGAGGGCATCAGCCTTCACATTCTTGGGGCCCGGTCGGTAAGAGATAGTAAAGTTGAAGCGGGTGAAGAAGAGATCCCTGGTGGCAGACTAGAATACCAGGAAGGGGTGTTTGGCGCCCTCTAGCCAATGTCTCCACTCCTCGAGAGCTGGCTTGATGGCGAGGAGCTCTCGGTTCCCAATGTCATAATTTACCTCCGCGGGGGTGAGAGAAAAAAAGCACATGGGTTAAGTCGGCTGGGGCTCCCCTGCTGCTGGGACAAGACCACCCCCACCCCGGTGGTCGAGGCATCTACCTCCACAACAAAGGGCAGCTCGGGATCGGGATGGACAAGGAGTGGGGCGGTCGTGAAGGCGGTCTTGAGGGCTTCAAAAGCTTCCATGGCAGCTGGAGTCCTGGATAAAGACTTGGGCTTGTTCTTCAGTAAGCTGATGAGCAGACAGGCAAGGATACTCTAATCCTGGATGAATCTTCGGTAAAAGTTTTGAAACCCGAGGAAGCGCTGTAGTTCCTTGATGGTGGTGGGAGTGGGCCATGACCGGATAGCGTCCACCTTCCTCTCGTCCATCCGGATGCCACTGCGATCGATGTTATAACCAAGGAACTGCACTGATGACTGATGGAAAGAGCACTTCTCGGCTTTGAAGAACAGGTTGAATCATCGCCGTGTCGGCGATGTTCGGCCAGACTCCGGGAGTAAATCAGGATGTCATGTAAACTAGGACTGACTTGTGCAGGAACTCCCGGAGTACCTCGTGGATGAAGTCCTGGAATATGGAGCCAGACCATAGGGCATGACAAGGTATTCATAGTGGCCGGTGGGCATGACAAAGGCAGTTTTCCACTCATCCCCCTCACGCATCCGGATGAGGTTATACGCGTTGCGGAGGTCCAACTTGGTGAACACAGTGGCACCACGGAGATGTTCTTGGGCCGCTGGGACGAGAGGAAGGGGGTAACGGAACTTGACCGTGATCTTGTGGAGTGCTCTATAGTCGATACAGGGCCGCAAGCCTCCGTCCTTTTTAGCCACGAAGAAGCTTGAGGCAGCAGGGGAGGTGGATGGACGAATATAACCTTGTTCCAGGCCTTCTTTGATGGATCCCTCCATGGCCTTCTCCTCCGGAAGGGAGAGTGGGTAGATGACACGGGGCACTGACTCACCCGGAAGAAGGTTGATGGCACAGTCCCATGGCCGTTGGGGAGGCAGCTTGGAGGCACGTTTCGGGCAGAAAACGTCTCTGAAGGGGGCGTAACAGGATGGGATGTCCTCTGAGCGGTTCTCTAGCGGACTCTCGATGGAAGTGGCGTTGATGGATAACCCTTGGGAGCGCAGAGGAACAGGAAGATGAGAGAAACAGCTCAGGAAACAGTGGTCGCCCCACCTCAGGACTTCGCCGGTTTTCCAGGAGATTACAAGGTTGTGCTGCTCCAACCACGGGCGCCCTAGAATGACGTCAGCGGTGGATTCCTCCAGAACCAGCAGGTGGATGTATTCGATGTGAAGAATACCGATCTGTACCTGGACGGGACCCACGGAGGAGCAGGGGTGAGGGGCTTTCCGGTTATCGATTGGATCTGGTAGATGGTCGGGTGGGAGTTGTGCAGAGCTTGAGCTGGCAGCAGAGGGTGCCTGAGATGAAGTTGCCGGCTGACCCTGAGTCGAGGGGAGCATTAACTGCAAGGGAAACATCGGCAGCAGTAAGGGTTACAACAGTGGTGAGAGGCTTCATCTTGCATAGTGACGGAATGATAGCACTCACCAAAGGTCGTGGTGGACGTGAATGGCATTCTCCGATGTAATGCCCTGATGTTCCAAAATACAGGCACAGATTCAGGGTCAGCCGCCTCTGCCGCTCAGCCGTAGTCAATCTCTGATTTTCCACTTGCATGGGTTCATTGGCTGGTTCTGGAGGGCTGACGTCCTCTAGGCAACGGAGGGAAGACGAGAGCATCGACTGGCCCTGGTGCTCTTCGAAAAACGACTGCATACGAGTGGCGAACCGAATGGACAGCTGGATGAAGCGTTCGAGGCCGATGGTATCCTCGTATGCAGCGAGATGCAATTCTGGGATCCAGACCCTGTCGATGGGTTGTTAACAAGGAACGCTCGTTCCACCCACTGGCAGCAGCGAGAGTCAGAAACTGCAGAGCATATTCATTGACTGACTTCGTACCTTGTTTCAGATGATAGAGTTGTTCTCCGATGTCAGAATCCCAGCTGGGCTTACCAAACACTTCCTTAAAGTGGGACACAAAACTAGAGAGACTGGATAACAGGATTATTTTGGGACCACAAGGATTCCGCCCAGCGAAGTGCTTTGCCAGAGAGTTGAGTAATGATAAACGCTACCTTGGCGTGATCATCGACATACAGGTGCGGTTGCATCTCCAGGACCAGCGAGCATTGGAGAAGGAGAGCATTGGAGAAGGAATCCATTGCAGTCCTCCACCGCGCCAGAGAAGGGCGCCGGTTTGGCCATGGGACTGGTGTCGACAGGCGGCCAAGAAGCTGTGGTGTTGGCGGAAGTGCTCGCTGGTGCAGGTGTTGGTTGATGAAGTGCATCGACGAGCTCTTGAAACGGATCCGGAGTGCTCATCTGGTGACGGTGTTGGTCCGGTCTTCTGTTACAAACAGACAGACACGGGAACCAAGTGCTGGTGAGAGATGACAGTTTATTGACAACCAGAATGAGCGTGGCAGGTAAGTACAAAGCAGGTGATACTTGGTAAACAGGAAGTGCTCTGGGTGATGTCAGTCTGTGTTCGTTGCAGGAGATCGAGGAGACACTGGGGACGAGACACTGGGGACAAGACGAGGAGACGCTGGAGACAGGAAAGTACACAGGTGAGTCCAAGAGTGTGCAGGAGCCGTAGCATGTGCAAACAAGACCGGACAGTGACTGTGTGAGTGTGTGGGGCTTAAGTGCAGGCAGTGATGAGGTGATGATGAGCAGCAGGTGTGTGTGATCAGAACTCGGGTGATTGCGTGCGCTATACTGCGAGGGGGTGGAGCCTGGCGTGCTTGTGATAGCCTTATTGTGCATATGACCATAAATCACACGTACAATGAGGAACAGGACATTATGCAGCAGATTATCACTCATCATGACAGCAGCTCAGAAGTCTGCGTAAGTGTTATATAAACTGTAAAGTGTTATATAAACTGTATATAAAATAAAGTGTTATATAAATCCTCACACGGTTCTACACCTGCACCATAGAGAGCCTGCTGACTGGCTGCATCACCACCTGGTACGGCAACAGTACCGCCCGCAGCCGCAAAGCCCTGCAAAGGGTAGTGCGCACGGCCAGCTGCATCATCGGAGGTGAGCTTCCCTCCCTCCAGGACATTTATGTCAGGCGGTGTGTGAAGAGAGCTCAGAGGATCATCAGAGACTCTAGCCACCCGAACCATGGGCTGCTCTCACTGATGCCATCAGGCAGACGGTACCGCAGCATCAGATCACGCACCAGCCGACTCCAGAACAGCTTCTTCCCACAAACAATCAGACTCCTTAACTCTTGACCCATCAGGATCATAACACACACTGGACAGAATATCACTCAGCACAACCCACTGTAGATAAACACACATTATATACACATTTATTTATCATACAGCATCTATTGCACTTTGGATTTCAATTTTTCAATCTGTGAATAATATTTTATACTGTACATTGTATATTATTATTACTATTATAGCGTAATGTATATTGTTTAGTGTATGTTTAGTGTATATTGTTTAAAGTATATGTATATTGTAAGTATGTGTATATTGTTTAAAGCTGTGAGAACTACACTCACATTGTGTAAATTATTTATTGTTTATTGTAGAGTTTACTGTGCTGTGAGTAATTGTGGGCGCATCAGTGTAATCTGATGCTGCTTTAAATGTTGTACATGTCATGTCATGACTACCATGTTGCTCGGAACTGCACCTAAGAATTTCACCTACTGTTGCACTTGTGCATATGTAGAGTGACAAATAAAGTGATTTGATTTGATTTGATTTGAACTGTCAGTCATGTGAAATGATGCTTGCTGAGGCATTTGAAAACACATTTAACCCCAACTTTAGTTACATAACTCACCCCACACTGTTTGGGTTAAGGGCATGAATTATACATCAAATTGCATAGCCTTTAGAGTTAAGTTTGTTATTATAAAATTTTTAAGAAATCTGGCTTATGAATTGTTCAATGTAAGTATGTCCTATATACTTACATTGAAGGAGAAACCCAAGACAAGTCATATCTAAAGACCAGAATGTCATGAAGACTTAGGGCCCTATTTTAACGATCTGAGCGTATGGTCTAGACGCTCATGACGCAGGTGCTCTTAGGGCGTGTCTGAATCCACTTTTGCTACTTTAACGACGCAAAAAACGGTTGGGATGCCGGCAGGCGCATGGTCCAAACGGGTTGTACCTATTGTCTTAATGAGTCATGAGTGTGTTTTGGGTGTAACGTGCAATAAACCAGTCAGGGTCTCATCTCCCATTCCCATTTAAAGTGTAGGGGTTCAATCTTCAACTGGCTGGGAGAAGCCGCCACTGGGTGGTCACGTGATCTGCCAGTCTCAGCCGCTGTTGAGCTACGAGTATAAAGTGTTCTCTTTCACTCTCGCTGCATAGAAATTCATTATTTTATTATTATGGATATAATCTTAGGAATCTATTATTGTGTATTATAGACGTTTTAGGGGGGTTTCTATGGCAAGCCAAAGTGCTCATATAGGCTACGCCTGGTTGGACGTCTGATTGCACACTGACGAAAAGAATGTGCTCAGTGTATTAACTAGTTGCCATAGCAACATTAGAGAAAAAAATTGAGTCAAAATGTAAAAATCTTTGGAAGATATCACTGAACGTTTATTTAAAGCTGCAGTCCGTAACTTTTGGCGCTCTAGCGGTTAATAAACAGAACTGCATGCGTCTCAGAAAAACATTGCAGCCAGATCTACTTCTTTTCTGTTTATGTCTATGGCGAGCCACGCAGTTATTGTGCTCCTCCGCTGTGGCTCCTACCAGACTGGAGTGAAATAGTCCCAATATTAACACTTATTTTATGTGTACCATAATGATTCAGGGTAAGACAAAAACATGGTTTGGGAAATGGATTAATGTTGTACATTCTCATTATATAATTTTTGTAAATCTTGAACACAAAAACAAGTTACGGACAGCAGCTTTAACCAATACTAAAGTACATTTTTTACTGAAGTTAATTTTTCATCTCTGTTTTTTTGTGTTTATTTAAAATAAGACACATCTGATATTTTAATCTTATATCTGTTATGTAACAGTTGATATTGTTCTTTAATGCTGATCTAAGACACAAGCCGGGGTTAAATAATCCCAGTTGAAGTGGGGCATGTTGTCACAATGAGCCCCTATTAGAACTACACTATTAGATTCTATACTTTTATGAATTCTATTGAGAAACCATTAGATAAAGGTGAATAAAGAGTCAATGCTCAGAAATGCTTAATTACTATTATTTGAACCATGCTGTATAACTGTGTTGAGGTGTGTTTGTTGTCAAACTCAAATAGTGTATTTTTAATGATTAAAAAAAAGCCATTATTTTATTTGAGAAAGTTAATAATTGTATTTTATTGACAAAATATTTTATTAGATTTTTTTTAGGCTGTCATACGTTATAATGTACTCCACCTATGGGGCATGTTGTCACACTTCACTTCCATTATTTCGGGGTAAACCAAGAAGAGAAAAAAAAGAAAAGTACACACCGTATTAATGAAACAAAACCACATAATTGTACTAGACGTGTGCAGTTAATACGGGAAAAAATAATTACTCTGAACCCAAAGTGGATTTACACAAACTGAGAAAGTCAAAAAGCGTTTGTTTGTTTTTCGTGGATCCGTGTGAACGGGATCGTTTAGACAACGCTGTCGTCAGTATGCGAAAAATGCAAAGCCAAAAACGTTTCTGTTTTTAGTACATCATCGTTGACGTGTAGACATAGTTTATGCTGCTTTCTGGCTTATTTTAGCCTGAACTAACCCTTTAATCGGCTGTTGTAATGCTTCAATCTGCCTGAAGGAGGCAGCAGAGCGTTTCATGACATCATCTACAATATTACAAATTCAAACCCACTGCAGACACAAAGCACATTCTCCCCTATAGACTCATTTTAAACAAAGGCTAGACAATATGAACACAAGAGCTGAGTGGATTTACTAAATCCAGGGTTCCTACACAATTTTCATTTCAAAATTCCAGACTTTTCCAGACTCGAATTTCCAGACTTCCCTACAGATTTTTCCGACCATATTTAACTTGTTCTGATAAATTGTTTTCAAATTCAACTACTAACAAGTGTTACATTCTAAAGATTTAGTATTGGCGTTTTTGCCTTTTATTAGGATAGGAAAGTAGCTAGACAGGAAGTAAGGTGGGAGAGAGAGGGGGGCGGGATTGGGAAAAGTCCATGAGGCAGGACTAGAACTCGGGTCTCCCGAAACACAAAGTCAAAAAACACTACCTAGAGTCAAAACCTCTATGTAGGCTATCTAATATTTAGAAATCCTATATTAAAATATTGCCTTTTGTGACCTTAACGATCAAAATGCTAAATCAGTCACAATTTTTTTAAAGGGTTATTAATTTACCCAAAAATGAAATTTCTATCATAATATACTTACCCTTATGTCATTCTAAACTAATAAGACTTTTGTTAATCTTGGAAATATCCCTTACGAAACAAAAATATATTGCAGTATATTGGAAAATATCATGTAATACATTAGGCGATATATTCCCATATATGGGATTTAATATTTATATTTTCCAATATATTGCAATATATTGAAAGCGGCAATCATTTGTATATTTTGCAATATACTGCAATATATTACATATATTGTATATATGTACCATCAATATATTAATATATTATAATATATTTTAAGTAATATATTGGTAAATATATTTTCCTTCCGTAAGGGATTGGACACATGAAGATATTTAAAAGATTAGTTCACCTTAAAATGAAAATGTCCTAATCATTTACTCACCCCAATGCATCCAAAATGGCAACCAACTCAAAAACTTAATTTATCTTTCACTAAAGAAAGTAAGTCATGGATATATTGGATGGCATTGAGGTGAGTAAATGATTAGGACATTTTCATTTTGGGGTGAACTAATCCTTTAATAAAAGGGACTAAAATCTCTCAAATTTAAAATATAAAAAATATTAATATAATAAAGTCTTATGGTTTTGAAAGACATGGGGGTGAATAAATGACAAATTTTCATTTTGGGTGTACTATTCCTTTAAGAACTCAACTATCGACTCTGTTTTATCCTCAAACCCAACTTGCTTTCTCAAACTACGAAGTGCTGTGTTAACCACTGTTGAACTGTGAAAAGGAAGGAACACCAGGTCTGACCTTTACTGCCATATAGGCTACAAGTTTTTCATTCATTGAAAAAAAACGATTGTGTATATATTTATTATATACATTTAGAAATTAATTTTATATTTAGAAAATGAAATAGGGACAATAGTCTGGAAACATAAATATTTTTCCATACTCTGATTTATTTTTTCCATACTTTTCCAGACCTGGAAATCACTCAAATCAAATTCCATACTTTTCCAAACCCCGTAGGAACCCTGTAAATCACAATGACTTCTTCCTGAGCTAATCCTGCCTAGACAAAGCACAATCAGGAGTAATCCTTTGGAACTATAATAAGCACGTTCGTTTGGTAACATTTGCTGTACTGTATTCAGGGTCACTTCTACAGTAACAACAGAACATTATATGGATCAAGGTGGCCTTCACTTCCTGTTAGTGTGAACAGGAACCAAAGAGACATTTGATCATTTACTCACGCTCACATAAAGTCTCACTCGTCATAAATAACAAAACATTGTATATTCTGAATTCTTTATTCCAGTCAGTTTTAATAAGCAAATGTACATCAAATCTACTCATGTTTTTCACAATAAAGGCACCAATGGCTAAATACAAAATAGGCCCCTTGCCCTTAAAACACTTACAAAATACTTCACCACTGGAGTATCAAAACTAGCAGAATTAAAGACAAACATAAAGGTCTGAAGAATGCATACATCTATTACTGTGACATTTGCATATTAGTGTCTTCAAAAAGGCAGAAAATCGGATTAATTGTGAAATACTGAGTCTTTTGGTCTTGAGGGCTCTGAGATCTTGACATATAGTAATTGTATTTGTGTACACAAGTGCTTGATTTGATTTATGATTTAGTAAAATGACATCACAGCTCAGTTTATGCAGTGAGAATGGAACACACATGGAAATGTTATAATATGTGAATTAAAAGTGACAGTATGTGAGAAAGAGATGAACAATTAAGTCAATATCAGTAGTAAAGAGACGCCTGGGTGTGAAACCCTGATCAGTTTGTTCATACACGGTCATTTCAACGCTCAACCTTAAACTTGTAATGCTGAGCTAAATCGATAAACAGAAGAAATGTACAATTCATGCATCATAAAAACATGCCGTCGGCGTTACCGTCATAATGCGTCACATTCCAGTCAAAAACCTGATCGAGTGCAAAGTTCAACAAAATGAAGAAGGTCAGAATGATTCGCTCACTGATGCCTTCTATTTTTCTTTTTCTTTTACAGTGTCTCTCTCTGGAGTGTTTTGGGTTAGCCGCAGGGAATTATGGGACAGTGACTTGGAAGGGGGAGCCTGGGATGTGTTCGTCTCCCCATTTGACAGCCAGAATGTAGTTGCCCCGCTCCTTTAAGATGTAGCTGATGTTGTACTGCATGTTTCCCGTGTGTTTGACCAAGATCTCCTCGCAGGGCGTCAGAGGACCATGAACCCCGACCAGGAGCATGTTCTTCCCTGGTAAACACACACACACACACCGATACAAGGTTATACAGCTCATACAAATACATGCAACTCAATGCAAAACTATTAGAGGGTTGAAAAAAAACAACAACAAAAATTATAATAAAGAAATATTATTTCTACAATATATTTATGTATATACGGTAAATGTAAATAATTTAAATAATACTTTTATATTTTATCATATAAATACATTTTATCATCAATTATACATATATACACACACAAATATATGCGTGTGTGTGTGTGTGTGTGTTTTATGCGTGCGTGTGTATGTTATGCGTGCACACATATATACACACATACGTGTGTGTACGTATGTATGTACGTACGTACGTATGTACGTATGTATGTATGCATGTATGTATGTATGTATGTATGTATATATACGCGTGTACAAACACACACACACGTATAGATATATACATATATACACACAAAAAGTACTATTAAAAATAATAATAAAATATGTATTTATTTAAATAAATAAATAAATAAATAATTGTAATTGATAATTTATTTATAAAATATAAAATAATAAAATATACAAGCATTATTTAAAATAATATATATTTATTACATACAAATGATATGATTAACAAAACTATACAAAAATAATAGAAAAATTCCTTTAACAGCATTCCAGCGTCTATGGCTATGTTAATGGGCGAGAGCCAGGTATATGTAATACAGAAAATATGCAAAATCTTTTTGTTGAATGCATGTACGTGAGATCTCACCTGCTTTACTGCAGTCGACAGAGAAAGACGCTTTCTGGCCCACGAAGGCCTTACTGAGACCTGGACCTCGACTGAGCACTTTACTGGCATCAGAAGCGGCTCTGGGAGACGAGCTGGAAGAGCTCAGGCTGCTCGACCTGCTCACAGACTCCACCATCAGAGTGGACATCTCGCTGGCGTTGCTCACGTTCACCAGCCGTGGACCTGAAGAGCAAATGGAGAGTTGGACACGTCGACTAACAACTGAATCATCGACCGCCACCACACTCAATCCTTTTGGCTCCAGTTCTACACACCTGTGACTTTGGCCTTAAACGGGCTTCCAGTGATGTGGTTGGGGCCGCCATATTTGATAGTGATGATGTAGTTTCCAGGGGCCATTGGGGTGTAGTGCACTTTAAAGCCTTCGGGACACTCCTGGCACTCCATCTTCACCTTCGACGGGCCCTCGATAGTGACAGACAGAGATCCGGGTCCAGCTTTGGTGTTATTGATGATAAACTCGGCCTGGTTGCCTGTCAGAGGAGACGTGAGCATGAGAATGTAGGAATGAGTATGATGAACCGTTTCATGACAACTGCAATATTCTCATTTCCTGCTTCCTGTCAGCCATCACAGTCGTCACAATGACAGTTTGGTATATCAAACTATTGACAATCTTTAACAGTCAACAGTCGGCTTGTTTTAAGCACGGAACACACTTCAATTCTAGTTCCCACTAGAACATATTAAGTATTCAGTCCATTTTATCACGAAATTCAAACGATAAATGCCGTTTTGACACTCTTTAATGTGATGACTGATCACTGTATAGGCGCGTCAATTCAAGCGGCCGCGGCGCGCGCGAATAAACATGAATTAATATCTTAAGGAATGTTGAGGATAACACTTGCTGAAACGTATCATATGTCGTGTAATCGCTCAGTTTCAATCGCAGAAAGACGTCAAACAGCTTGTAAACAATGTCACGCAGCATCATTTACCTCAGAAGTCATTCAGTGTCCCTAGCTGTTAGTTCACTAGAGAAATCAACTTTCACTAAATATATGACCTATATTAGCCTACATTTTATATCTATATCTAGGTTATATATATATATAGGATATTCATATATATTCTACTTAACCTGTTAGTGACATCTTGATTATTTAATGCTATGTTTAGTTAAAAAAAACGACATGAAAATGACAGTCACTAAGATTTTATTTCAACAACGAATTGGAGAAAAAACTATTTTATAATTAGATTTAGGAGTTAATGCAAAAACTGCCTTATGTGAAGATTACATGTTTGTTATTTGAGTGTTGATTATCCTATAACTTAACATGAATATCAAGGCTCATAGTTTGGGCTCTGTTGTTAACCTTTAATATTATAGTAATAATGTGCAATAAGGGCTCCCTATATATTTTACAGCATTATCTTTAAGAAACTTTTAATTGAATTAATTTAAGTAAACCACAGTTTAATAAAAAAACGAATAAAAAGCCATTTTTTAAACCTGCTGTACCGAACCGTCAGTTTTGTGTACCGTTACACCCCTATAACATACTACTATACTTTTGTAACTACAGTATGCGCTCCGTATGCATGGCACCATTGTATAGTAAACAGGTAATGCATGCACGTGCAGTAAAGTGTGTCTATTTTATTCTGTTCAGTCTGTGTGTCTGCAAACCTGCTGTGAGACGATAAACAGCGAGCATTCGTCTGTTCTGCTAACATCAATCCAGTGCTGGTTTACACACACTCAGACGTGACCAGCTGGAAGGATCGAGGCCATCCTGACACTTTGGCCACTGTAAAACCAAATGTACACTTTCCTCTAAGCCAACCGTTTGGCTTTTTTGTCTTTAGACCGATGCAGTTGCAATACATTTTAATGCTGACGAATGCAATACATTTCTAGCTTAGAAGGAGAGATAATAATGCTGCCGACCTTTTGCATTGGTTTTGGAGCAGAGCTAAATGTCTCAGTGAGTTTAAGACTTTTTCTGCAACATTGGGTTGTTAGACGAGTTACAGTGAAGACATACATTTGTTCTGGATGTGATCCATGAGAAATAGGTTAGGTAATCCTAGATCCCTCTGTTTAAATCATTTCGCTAAAACAATGAGGCGCGTTCACCATGAGCGAGAGAGCGTAACTTCCTCTCGACATGCCATCAAGCAATCAATATTCACAGTGTTGAAACCACACTGACGGCGGAGAGGAAAACCTGCGCAGGCTTTTATTTCTGCATAATTGTTTTTAGCCCAGTGCCAACACGTAATGTGTCCAATTAATGTCAGAAGCATTACCTGTGGTTCCTCTTTCTAGACCGGCTCCGTGGGCAGTGACGAGTCCCGCGTCGCCACTCTGTCCTGGCTCTCCCACGCGGACCTGGAACGGACTGCCCGGGATGTGCGTCCCATTGAACTTCACGTCGATGGCGTGGATGCCGTTCTCGCGTGGGATAAAACGGATGGCGTACTTGTCTGGAAAACGAAGAGTAAATTAACCAAAGCGCCAAAGGAAGAATGAGCAAAACTAATGACGCTAATGACAAAAATAATGGCAATCAGGGTCTCGATTCACAGCAGACAAAGGCACATATATCATATACCTTTTTCTACATTTCCTCAAATTTGAGTTGCTCTACTGACACAATCTCTTGTTATCATACAATTCATCATTTCCAGGTTAAAAAGTGTTTGTTCTAACTTGAAAACAGTCAACAATTGGATGTTGGGTGACAAGATGCTTGTTATTATGAAAAACAGAGCAATTAAAAAAAATTTTTTTTACATGAATAAAATCAAAAGTTGTATCGGGTCAAATTTAAATGGACCTGAGCTGGCATGAACCAACAATGAACAGCTGTATTTATTAACTAACATTAAAAGTGAGGTAAGTGTCATTTCAAAACTGCTTTATAAAAGTGTCTCGGGCCGAGTACCAAAACAAACTTGTAGCCAATCAGCAGTAAGGGGCATGTCTACTAATGACGGGGAGAAGAGAGCGCTCAGTGGACGTCATTATTCAAAAGACACGACACAGGACGGACATAAGCCAAGCGACGACAGAAAGAGAGGTTGCTTTATTTCTTCTCGATAGGCGAGTAACATTGGTTTTGTTTTGTTTCACAGAACTAATATATGCTGGCTTTTGTTTGAATATGCTTGTGTGTCATGTTCGCTTGCTTGTCCATATGCGATCGCATTGTCGTTCACTTCAGCGATGATAAAGGCCCATTCATTTCCACACCCGATTAGCCTGGAGCGGCTAAACCTCCTCACTGTCTGTTTCAGTTACATACGTTTGTTTCCTTTGGGTCCTCTTTTGGTGATCAATATAACCCTCTAATCTTGTCATAATTGTAATATGTTCGTTAGTTGGACTTCCGTGCTTGTGCTATTGAATTGTTCATGAGGATGTTTGTGTTTTTGGTACGTAAGGGATGATTTTTTCACTGAAAATTCGACTATCGGCCAGTCGTTGCCTGGGTTATGCATGTGCTGGGCGGAGCTATCAAAATAGGGGCGTGTTTGCATTGGTGATTTGAAATCAACATCGATTACCAGAAAGCACTCACGCCACCTTTAAATAAATACTGTAACAAATGTATTGCTCATTGTTAGTTAATGCATTAACGGGACCTTCTTGTAAAGTGTTAACAGTTGTAAATTAAAGCCAGAATGAAAACCCCTTCACTAGCTATTTTAATTCCATAAAACATTTCTGAGTGGGATGTATCATGCCAAATGGGCTGTAAATGCAATTTCATGTTAAAATAATAAAAAGGTCCTTTCACTTTTAGTTACACCAGAAAATGATTTAATGTGTGAAATGCATTAAACTGTTAAAGCTCATGATCATCTCACCTTGCTCTAGTTCAGACACCACACACTCCTCCAGCGCTCCGGACGGGCTGTGTACTTTGGCATCAATGTTGCCCTTTGCCCCGTTCAGACGCACTGCAAATGATGCGGGCTGGTTCACCTTCAGACCCGACTCCTACATTAGTGAACAAACAGTTTACACCTGCATATGGAGCCAGTGCATTCTGGGAAAGACTGTTGATGCACATACACTGCCGTTCAAACGTTTGGGGGCGATATGTTTTTTTATGCTTTTTTAATGCATTTATTTGATAAAAACAGGGTTCCCACTCTTTCATGAACACCAGATTCAAGGACTTTCAAGGACTTTTTCAAGCACCATTCATTTTATTTCAAGCACCTATCAGATTCATAACCCAGCATATGTAGCATCACGAAAGACCTCTTAAAGTAGGTTACTTAAAGGAACACGTCGACTTTTTGGGACTTAACCCTTACTTTTTGGGTGAAACACTCATTTTCAGTCAATATCATGTCAATCTTGAGTACCTATAGAGTAGTATTGCATCTTTCATATCTCCGAAAAGTCTTTAGTTTTATTATATTTATAAAAGAAAGATACGCTGTACCGAGTCTTTCTGAAAAAAGCCGAGCGGCTGGGGGCGTATCGTTTGGGCAGAGCTAAAGAATGACGTGAGCGCCGACTGAGCTATGCATGTTTACATAGAAAAACAATGGAATCGATAGCTAACAACACAAAGACATTTGAAGCATTTTTACTCACCACCTGCTACCAACACACGACTGTGAACCTTAATCGCTGGGATTGCTCCATCTTTCAGCATTAGGCGAGCTACAAATCCGGAGTTGAACTGTACCTTGTTTATAAACCATTGTCGCTGAAATTCAGGGAACAAACTAGGGGTGACCCCGAATAGTCGAAGATTCGATGCATCGATATCCGGAGCCTGATTCGACCACCGATCTCACAGTCGAATCTTTGCGGGTGTTATGAAACGAGGATCATACCATTTTGGCAATATGGGGGTGCTCAATGTCTAATTTCACACATAACTACTGGTTTTGTACGATTATATAAAGTTATATACAGCCTTTAATTATGATGATGCTGTAAAAGAAAAAAAACCGTGAAAAGAAAGAAGCGTTCAATAAATATCGTGTGTGTGTGTGTGTGTGTGTGTGTGTGTGTGTGTGTAAATCCAACCACCCCTGTGACAGATTTTAAGTTTCACTTTCCCTGATCCGTGACAGACGAGGCGCATCTTGGCGGCAGGGAATCCTTAACAATGCCTGGAATAAGAAACTCTAAAGTGTGGATGCACTTTTGAAATGGCAAAAGATGATCCAAAAAAGTTAAATGCAGTTGTGCCAACAGCTCATGTCCTAGCACTCATCAACAACAAACATGGCTTTCCACTTAAAACGGGCAAGTTTAAGAGCGCACTACAGCCGGCCAACGTTAACAAGTTGGTTTTCCCCGCACACAATTCGAAAAGACTCAAACGCACACAAGCAGAGTGAAAGAATGGATTTTTTTCGATCGGGTACAAGTGTTTTCAAACATTTAAGCCGTTTCTAATTTTAATTTGCTGTGAACATGTTTAGCTAAAAAAAAAAAAGCCAGTTTAGCGTTTATTGTTGTTTCGGCAGTTAACAAGAGAAATTTCACAATTCTGGCAAAACTTTAGTTGTTTTAATAATTTATTTATTTTTATTTTATTTATTGATCACTCAGGGTTACTTAATTTAACTGTGGCTTGTGTTTTTTTATATTATGTTCCCTTGCACTTTGGCATTTTGCACACATGTATTATGCTCCCTGTGACTTGATTCTGACTTTATTTCGTTTTTATTTATTTTTTATTATTAGAAATGTATATTCTGTTCTAATTTAATTCTGTAAATTAATGATTTTTTTTAATGAAAATTAATGACAATTTTGCCGATTTAATTTAATTTCGCAAAATGTGAAATGCAAATCCTGTCTGCAGTCGGTGTGTTCTTTTCCTCTATAGGCAGGTTTTTTTTTTTTTGGTTTATTTATCAAAATGTGCTTTTATATATTTGTGCGATGTTTTGTATTTCGATCGCGGCTTTAAAATATTATGAGAAAACATTTTACAAATGTTTATCCACCACATTACCTTTTATTTAAACCTAAATAAGAAAGCCATTGTCAGTTCGTCTGTCAGTTGGCAGGCAGTTTTGGTCGCTTTATTAAAAGGCCTTGCTGTGTGGAGTGTGTAAAATAAAAAAAAAATAGTTTTACTCGCCTGCTGACTGTCGTGCCCCTCCCAACCCATTCACACACACATAGATGATCCAACACGATCTCATGACAATGCGTATCAATAGTACAAGTGTGCAATCTCGTGGAATATACGCCTGAATGAGTTTTGGCGTGCATATGCTACGCAGTTTTTCGCGTGCATATGATACGCATTTTATGGCTTGTATATGACACGCTTTTGGGTAGGGTGAGGGTAGGGGGTGGGGGGTTCGCACTTATAATATGCCATAAAGTGCGTATCATATGAACGTGAAAAACGCCGTACCATGCACGCCAAAACTCATTTTGCCGTATACATTCCACGAGATTGCACACTCTTATTATTTATACGCATTTTCGTGAGATCGGGCTCGATGATTCGACTATAGAAAGATTCGACAATTCTGATTAGAATATGTAAATCATTAGTCGGGGACACCCCTAGAACAAACAAACACTTGCACAACTCCGTTGCTGCTCCGGAAAAACATGATTGTCTTGCCATGACAACCAAAAACACACATCTTTTGGAGACGTTTGAAGCGTTTGCTCTCTCGCTCTAGTCGCGCGCCCGTACGGCCCGTACAAGGACATTCCGCCCCATATACCCATACTCGAAAAAATGTCCGAAACTTATGAGAAACCGGAAGGAGTATTTTTGGCACAGAGATACTCCACCAAATGTCCAACTTTTTTTTTGTGAAACTTTGTCCATGTTTAGGATGGGAATCCAAGTCTATAACCGTGTAAAAAGCTGAGTATGCATGAAACAGCATATTCCCATGCTTTCCCATGAAAATCACAACTTTTCATTTTCAGCAAGTGTATACTGCTCTACATCGGTTCAAGTTTTTTTTCCCCTGCTACCCCTCCACCCCCCGAACATAAGCAACGTTTTGTTCTGTCTTTGATAGCACATATATTGTAGGACATTTTTTTTAAATAACATCATTCTAAACAAAATTTATTTCAAATTTAATTCAAGCACTTTCAAGGACCTATATTTGTTTTCAAGTACTTTCCAGGCCTTGAATCCATGTGTCTGAAATTCAAGTACTTTCAAGTACTTTCAAGAAGCGTGGGAACCCTGTAAAAAATACAGCAAAAAAGTGAAATATTACAATTTAAAATATATGTTTTCTATGTGAATATATTGTAAAAATGTAATTTATTTCTGTGATCAAAGCTGTATTTTCAGCATCATTACTCCAGTCTTCATGTCACATGATCCTTCAGAAATCATTCTATGATGATTTACTGCTCAATGATTATCAATTTTGAAAACTCATGATGAAATGATGAATAGAAAGTACAAAAAAAGTATTGATTTAAAATAGAAATCTTTTGTAATATTATAAATGTCTTTACTGTCACTTTTGATCAATTTAACACATTGTTGAAATTTAATATATTCAATTCCTTTCACAAAAATATACATTTTTGCTGACCCCAAACTTTATGTAGAGAATAAAAAGGTACCGGTATATATATTGTCATATGGTTTGAACATACATAATCCTAAAAATAAATGCAATACAATGCTTAAAACATGACATGTTTGGATACTGAGAATCTCACCTGGACTCACCTAAGATCAGCTAAAGCTGAGAGAGATTTGACAACAATTTGACAACAGAGAAAATGAGAACTACAGGGTTTGCTAAACTACAGGGAATAATGGGATACGAATGGATGGATGGATGGATGGATGGAGGGAGGTTTCTAGCAGTCGGTGTCGTCTTCCTCTCTCTGCTTCAACTGATCCTACTGTGAGCTTTACAACGGTTGATTCTGTTAAAAGCCTTTAAATGAAACACAAGAGAAACACCAGAACAGCCACACAAAGATGAGGGACGTCCGACAGCTATTCAAAGACGAGTTCACTGGATAAATCTGATCCAAAACGCAGTGAGCTGTCTATATAGACAACATGCAGTCATCATACGTGCGGCCCTGATGTGAAGCCTGGTCTAAAAATGTAGACAGCGACATTATGCTACCTTCTAAGACACCTCGTTTGAGCCAAATTCAAAGGCAGCATCTTATGTTTCCTTCGTCAAATCAGCATATTAGAGTGATTTCTGAAGGATCATGTGACACTGAAGTCTGGAGTAATGATGCTGAAAATTCAGCTTTGATCACAGGAAAGAAATAAACAATTATTTAAAATTGTAATATTTCACAATTTTACGTTTTTTATTGCATTTGGAATAAATAAATGTACCCTTAGTGAGCAGACCTAAACAGTGGTGCACTTCATAAAAGCCATTAAAATTTGTGTTGCTATCTATGAAAAGATCTAATTTCACACAAATATGAGTGTCATTAGAAGTCAGCTGCCTATGTAGACAGCGATGTAGCTAACTAGCATGCATGTTAACCGCTGTATAGATTTATAATACATCTAAAGTATTTGTGTCATTACGTAGAAACTTCCATATTAATACCATCTGCGCTGAGTCTGACAGTTTTCCATTGGAATGCTGCGTTCACGCCGAACACAAATTGAGTGTCAAACTCGCTTCTATCGCGTGTGGTTCGACACTTGAACATTTTGAATCCATTTGCGTGTCCAACATGAATTGGACACACGTATAAAGCGAGCATTTGAAGCGAAAAAGCTCCGTAGTACTGCTCACTGCCAATTATCAGTCGTTCCTCCATGTTGAATGAGTGACTCCTGCCCCTGTTTATCACATCACTTCACCACATGACGGCAGTAAGCAGGCTCCTGATTGGTTAACGTGTCACAAACAGACGCCAAAGATTTTTCAACTCGGGCGTCAGACGTGAATTCGCTTCAAATGCGTGAATGCATAAAAAGCACCAAATAAAATCACTCGCTCAAGACACTCAATTCACCTCTGAGGCGAAATCACGTCCATCGTGCCGCAGGACCACCACGCGTCAACGCGTCTTTACATTGAAGTACTCCAGATCATAGATATACATAATAAAGACTGTCTCGTCCACGTTGCTGGCCAATGGAGGTCGACGTCTGCACCTGGCGGCCATCTTGTCACAGGCAGCTCGCTCACTCATAACATTGTTTTCATGGTGCTTGCACTTTTTAAATAACCATAACCTGCTCAATTTTCTACCGATTTTCAAACTGTTTGGTTTCTTATAAACCTCAGAGATGTAATTATGACACTGCATACTTATGAAAAATTATTCATAATTTGTTCAAGCATCCATAATTATAGCCACGTTAATAACGTTTGTAAGAAACCAAACCATTTGTAAATCCGTCAAGATTTCAGTGAGATGAGAGTATTTGTGTTCATGCAGATCACTCGCCTTACATCAGGAACCACAGAGCCCTGCCTGTGACAAGATGGCCGCCTGTGATGGCGTTAGAGACTCCGCCGTAAGACATCTAGCCTTTATTATGGATATCTATGCTCCAGATGCTCAATTCGCATTCGGTGTGAACGCAGCATAAGAGTCATGTTGGTTGGTTTGGGAATTGAATAGCTGTACTTTGATAGCTGCGGACATGCATCTGTGTGTTGATGTTTCCTCATGTCTCACCTGAAGACTGGTAACAGTAAGTCGACGGGCGTCATCTACGGGAGCGCACACGGGCACCAGGAACGGGCTGTCGGGAATGTGCTCGTCGTTGAACTTTATAGACACTTCATAGTCGCCTGCAAAGAGTTTTGAGATAAGGTACATTTGCTGAGCATCTGCATTAAATGAAGGGATTCAAGATCTCAAATGACATGAGAAATAGATTTTAAAAGGAGCCCAGGACAGAAAGGCATTGTGTGTGTGTATATACCAGGTTCTTGAGCTACATAGGAGACGCCGCATGATCCATCCTTCCTTTCCTCAAATGAGATTTCTGCACGGCTGGGACCCTCGACAGCGATGGCCAGACCGCCAGCGCCCGCCTCCCGCGTCCACACATTAAACTCAGCTACACGAGAGATCAGGGATATGATCAATACATCTCTAAAACACACTGTGGGTCACCAGCAGAGCTATATACAGTTCATGAAGACAGAATTCATGTTGAATTCATAATTCAACAGAAAATAAACTGAATTATTTATAGATTTAACAGAATGAAAAATGAAGCGTTAAAAAGGACCATTAAGATTTTTTTCAAGATGGCATTTAAATATATTTTAGGGCTGTCAAAAGATTAATCGATCAAAATAAAAGTTTGTGTTTACATAATATATGCGTGTGTACTGTGTATAATTATTATTTATATATAAAAACACACAAGCATGTATATATTTAAGAAAAATGTATTATATTTATATATAAAATATTTTTATATAATAAATGTATATACAGTATATACATGCAAATATTTCTTAAATATATACATGAATGTGTTTGTATTTATATATACATAATAATTATACAGAGTACACACACATATATTATGTAAACACAAACTTTTATTTTGGATGTGATTAATCGCGATTAATCTTTTGACAGCCCTAATATATTTTCCACCCCTTTTCCACCTTTTTTATTAATTTAAATGTTAAAAGTAAATGTGAATTTAAATTACAGGCAGTATAAAAACTAGTATAAAATAATTTTTTTTATAATGTATACAATTTTAATTAACATTTTATCACCATCCATAAACATCAGGTGAGTAAGTAATTAAATATTTATTTTTTGAGTTCACGGTAAAGAACATAAAAGATGGTGTAATAAATAAATATCTTTATCTTTTTTAAATTAAATATTAAAATAAATGTAAAATTAAGTTACATGCTAAATAAAATTAAAAGGCAATGCATAAAATTGTACAACATTATGTACAAATATTTTTTTTCTTTTCATAACTTTCAAATATATTTTCCACCTTAATCTGCAGTTTAAATATAATTCAAATTAAATTAAAATACGTCATTTTTGGTTTTTTATTTAAGGTAATATTTGTTGTACTGCCTGAAATTTTATTTAGTTAAGATATACATTTATAAAAGATTTACATTTACAAGTAAGATTTTTCAACCCTTTTTAAATAAAATTATATTAAAATAAATGTAAAATAAAATAAAATTGCAGGCAGTACAACAAACACTACCTGTTGTAATGTACACATTTCAAATCTTTTTATAATGTATGAAATATTAATTAACAAAATTGTCATTTAGAAACATCTCCTTTTGTGTTCCATGGAATAAAAATAGTAATTTGAGTGAGTAAATAACAATTAAAATTTCTTATGGTGTTCATGGTAAAAAATGGTAAGAAAAGATTGCATTTAAATATAATTTTCCACCTTTTTTTTTTTTTTCACTAAAATGAAAGTATTGAAACAAATTTTAAATTATTTTAAATTAAATTACTACCACAATGTACAAAATTTCATAATGCTTTTATAATGTATTCATTTTAGGTAACACTTTAGTGCAATTCTCACTATTAACTAGTTGCTTATTATCATGCATATTACTATTATATTGGCTGTTTATTAGCACTTATAAAGCACATATTAATGCCTTATTCTGCATGATCATATTCTACATCCCTTAAATCGACCCAATACCTAAACTTAACAACTACCTTACTATTAATAAGCAGTAATTAGGAGTTTATTGAGGCTAAAGTCATTAATAGTGAGAATTGGACCCTAATTTAAACTGTGACCAAATATTAATGAGCATTTTGTTGGTGTTCATACCTGGCACGCTCGCCTCGGCCTTCTCCAGACCCGGACCACCCGCTCGCACCTTATGGGCACCACCTTCACCCAGCGGGCCCACGGTGAACTGGAAGGGACTTCCTGGCACGTGCTGCCCACGGTACTTCACACTAACCGTGTGTACGCCCATCTCATGGGGCACGAAGCGCACGCAGTAGGTGTGGTTTCCCACAGCCACCATCTCAGCAGCTTCTGTGGCACCTGACGGGCTGGTGACCTGCGCCGAGACGTCGTGAATGTCGATTTCTGGGGAGAACAAAAAGCAGAAGGATTCTTGGGAGAGCTGAATGAAGAGAGTGATGGAGGATCGGTCGCTCAGCTGTTCTGACGTCAGCACTTTCTCAAGGTTTTGCAAGCGACATACCAGAGAGATGATACTTACAGCACTCAGGTTTATTAGAAGAGTTCAGCCAAAAAAGCAAATGGTAACACTTTACAATAAGGCTCCATTTGTTAACATGAACTAACAAATACAAATTATTTTTTAAAAATACACTACCGGTCAAACATTTATTTATTCCTGTGATCAAAGCTGAATTTTCCGCATCATAACTCCAGTCTTCAGCGTCACATGTACCTTCAGAAATCATTCTGATATGATGATTTATTATCAATGTTTTATTAACTAACATTAACAAAGATTAATACATGCAGTAATAAATAGGGGTGTAACGATACACTTGTGTCCCGATTCAATATAAATTGCGATACTGAACTCACGATACGACATGTATCACAATATTTTAAGCCAAATTAAAGAGGGTTTAATATTTTATTATTAAAATAACCTAATATTATTATTAGCGTATTCTTATCATCAGGACCCACAAAAATTCCCCCATTGCATCATTACTACATTAAACGACTATATATAAATGTTGAATATAATGTATAATGTCACAGATTCCGTAAACTTTTAAACCGTAAACGCTTTCAATGCAGGCAGCATTCTCTCCCGCTGCTCAGCATGTTCCACCTTTCCCGCCATTACATATAGTAGTAAACCATCTAAAATGCTTTGAATAATCATACTACTAAAACTAAATGTGATCTGGTGATTTAAATGTTTGTGCATCATTTAAAAGCGGCACCTTGCGCTTTGATGTTTGCCAGTTTGAGGAGTGCCATTCCAGTGCGTGCGCTTCAGATGATCAATGCAATCCGTCACAGTTGTGTAAATGTTTAGCTCAGCCAAAAATTTTAATTCTGCATTTGCTCACTCTCATGTTGTTTGCACGCGTCACGCAATCATTTGAACGTCCGTGTTTACTACAGTGTTTACATCATATAAAGCCATAATGTCTCTTCAGAAGACTTGGATTTGGATTATACACTCAATTAGTTATTTTTACGACACCTTTAATACATTTTTTGGACCTTTTAAGTTTGAGATGAATGGATTTTAAAAACGGAGGGACAGAAATTTCTCAGATTTCATAAAGAACATCTTAATTTGTGTTTGGAAGTTAAACGAACCAACATGAGGGCGAGTACATGATGACAGTTTACATTTTTGGGTGAATTATACCTTATAAATACAGCAAGATGAGCCTTGGATAAAACACCTCTATATCGTGAATAGGGTTGGGTATCGTTTGAATTTTTTTCGATTCCGGTGCCAAACCGATACTTTTAAAATGGTTCCGGTGCCTAAACGGTGCCTGAACCGATACTTTTTTTTTTTTTAAAGGCCACAAAACAAGGTGGATGACATTAAATGGCTTTTTATTTATTTATTTATTTATTTAAATTGAACCATTTATTAAAAGTTTAATGTATACTTAAATGTATGAATATAAATAAATACAAAACAATTAACTCATTTACAAATTATAATTGACTTATTTACAAATTCACAGTAAAACCTAATAGCCACCTAACCCAACTACAGGCCTAATTTAACTCTAAATAACAGTTACAGTAATAACAGCAGTCGTCTGTATTCTTGGTACGCTACTAACCAGCTTCGAGCTTCAGCTTTATTTTGAAATATGATCATATTCTCTGGCTAAATATTTTAGTACGCATTGCCTTAATGTTTCCATGACAACGCGTCATGTTTCTCACATGACACAGCAGCCGCAACAGCTCAGCTGTATTGGGTTTATTTCGTTTTTTCTTTTTATTCAAAATATTCACAAACTTCTTAACTGTGTCACGAACTATCTGATGTTCAAATGTGTGAGTGAATGTGTGTTAGCTGATCTATAAAGCGCAATGGGCGACGCCATGTTAGTTTGCGCCTCAGAATCGGATCTGTCGGATTTACAACACTTGAGTGCATTCTCGTCTTACGAAATACATGAAAGTAAGTGACCAGTGAACTGGAAGAAGAATAGAGTAAATATAGTTATTATATAATGTGCATGTATCTGATGTGAATAAAACATGTAATGTTAGTCAAATTATAATCGTCTGAAAGGATTGTCATTGCCGCATTCATAGACATCAGTGTGTGTTTTTTGCTAGTAACGTTAGCCTACTTATGAGCATTTAAATGTCTGAAACCTGAAATAAACATGATGTCGTTGAAAACACTGAATAGTTGTCATGAGTTGTGATGTGACCAGCGCCGAGCGTCTATCTCTGGCTCGGTGCCAGCCAAAGCGCGAAAGCACGTTTGAATTTTGGCACCGAAATGAGGAACCGAAATCTGCATTCTGGTTCGGTCCGGTACATACCGGTTATACAAGTACCGGTGCCATATTGGAACCGGATTTCGGTACCCAACCCTAATCGTGAATCATATCGTTTACATCAACGATGCATATCGTCACATTTTTATATCGCGATATATCGATTAACGACATATCGTTACACACCTAGTAATAAATGTATTGCATATTCTTAGTCAATGCATTAACTAAAGGGACCTTATTGTAAAGTGTTACTAACTGTAATCTGCATGACTTCCGTGCAGCACAAAAGACCGACAGCAGCATGAACAAACATCCTTTTTGTGTTCCACGGAAGAAATAAAGTCACTCAGTTTTGTAACGACATGGCGATGTGTAAATAATGAAACATTTTATGGAGTTGAAATGCATTTTCCTGTTTAACACTGAAGCTGCTTTGAAACAATCTGCATTGTAAAAAGCGCTACATAAAGTTGACTTGACTTAAATGAGCAAAAAAAGCAGCTCTCGTTCATGCAAACACAAACACGTGGGAATCAAGAGCAGCGCGTTCTGCCAACCTCGTCGTCCACATGCCCAGCGCTTAAAACGCACCCTCCAGCCCTCCGGAGGGCCTTCTCAGGGGTGCCGTGCCAATCCGGGTGACCCACACTCTGCCCATGGTGAAGCATGTCGACCTCAGAGGGCGTGGAGACCCTGAGGTGGCCTGACCTTTGACCCCGAGACGAATAGAGCAGTGGGAGCGATAGACGCCACGTGAGAGCAACTCACGAGCCAAAGCCAGAAGAAACCAGGTCACTGAAGGAGGTAGACGCAGAAAACGGGAAGAAAGACAGAAACGAGATCAAGGACAGAACAGGTCAGAAAAACAGTAAAGTGGGGGAAAAGATGCTAGAGTAGAAGCATTGGGCCTCATTTATGAAATGCACGTGCGATCAAATTTGATCCTAAATACCAGGGATTTTACCCTACATCAGAAGTGAGGAATAAGCAGAAACTGACGTGAAAATATTCAAACACTTTGTGATTATATACCAGTGATTCAATGAATTCAACATCGATTAGAAAATTGAAAGATTAATCACAATAAGCACTAATATATTGGTACTTTACAATAACATTAACCAACATGAACGAACAATGAAAAATACTTAATATAAATACTAATACATTATTCAAATCAAAAACTGTATCTGTCAATATTACTTAACTGACCTGACATCAACTAACAATGAATTAACAGGGAGCGATACATTTATTATTCATCTTTGTTAATGATTATCTAACGTTAACTAGTATTTCCAGTATTGGATATATTTGCAAATGACCAACATGTTAACTGCTCTGTAATAATTACATAACTAAAATGAATTCATTGCGGTTTATAAAGAGATGCATTTACGAACATTTGTGCATGCAGACATTTTATAAATCCTTCATAGGAACATTTCAGAAGGATCATTATACGCACGCTTTTATAAATGAGGACCCATGTCTGATATTTGGTCATTTATGCACGTTATTTTCACTCTTTATGTCTTTCAATCTCATGAAAACATTAAGAGTCAGACCGTGAATGAGTGAATGAGCTCCAGTGACGCTCTGTGTGGCCTGGATTAGATCACCACTAACCCTCCATTACACAGTGGCATCATTAACCAGGATAAATCTCAAATCACATATGGAAGTAGTCTGCATGATCCAGGTCTGGATATTAATTTGCCCAACTTAAAGGCCTATTCACACCAAAAGTGAAATGATGAAATGTGGTTGTTTGTTCTGTAATGCGAAATACAAATCATCATTAACTCCAATGTTGCAATTTTCTGAAATAGAAGGGCAATACAATTCTGTGGTTATAATATAGGAATATATTGTGAAAAGTTATAAAAAGTTGTATTAATAAAGTACATCCTCATTCATTCACTAGTAGTATCTTATTGGTTTGTTTATTTTATTAAAATAAATTAATTTACTTGTGTGAAAGGCAAAATAATATTTAAAAAAATTATAACAAAAAAATACAATTCACAATGGTAAATTCACATCTATTAAACCTCCATCTAGCCTCCATAAAAGTCTTATTAATTTGTTTAACTTATTACTTTTTATTTGCAGCAAATGTAATTTTTTTTAAAACAAAACAAAGTTAAATTCAGATTTATTAAACTTTCGACTATCATATAATCTTATTAAATAGTTTAATTTATTAAAATAATTTGTGGCAAAGGTAAAAAAAATTAAATAAATAAATAAAAAAAATATTCATAGAGAAATTCACATTATTATTTATCGGATTGGATCGTTTAATTTAGTAATAGCAATGTATTTGTGCTTAAGGAAATAAATAAATAAATATATATATACACATTTAAAAAAAACAATTCATTAAAAAAAAGGATTGTTTTAATTTATTAAAATAAACGAATTATTCATGCAAATAATTGTTTTTTTTTTTAAATAAAATTCACATCGTGTGAAACTATTTCGCATTTTAAACTCCTTTTTGAACTACCACTTTGGTCTCTTGTGAAGAAAATTGTCACTTGCACTAGAAAATTACGACTAACTTAATCCATGTTTCAAAAATTGTGCGCTTGTTAGCATTACTATTCAAACATAATGAAGGCAAAACTGTCCTCCTCTCACACAAAAACATATTTCAAACTACACCAAGGCCCCTCGTCGCATGAATGAGGCAGCGTTTCCCTCAAGACGTGTGCTAGCATTGCGCAGCACGTACCGCAGACACACGGCCGGCCGCTGACGTGACTCCAACAACATCTGCATCGGCCTGAGGGGAAATCAAAGCTAAAGCCACGTCCAAGTTCAATACGTTCAGCTCGACCTGCATATGATGTCTTGTTTCACAGAGCCATGTGTTTTTACTCACGTATAGAGACTCAAGTACTCTCAATGCTTTAATGCCTGACGCGAGCCAGCAAACAACTGCACATCCATTTGTTTTGAGCTTATTTGGCTGGCGCTCCTGCCGGAGATTGAGCCACAGTGTATTAAACAAGGCTATAAACCAAGCCTTGACATAAAGCGGCTGAAATGGCAATAATTCACGCCTAATGCACATTAAAACTAAAATCTCGGATTCTAAGATGAATCTTTATGTGGACTTTAGGTTACAGCTGTATATCTGGGAACTTTCATACCTGGGATCTTCAGGTTGAGATCACACACACTTCCAACACTAGAGACGGACACTGCTTTCTGACGGCGAGTGATGCTCTCGCGGATACGACCTTCTCCGGTCACCTTCACGCTGTACGGACTTCCTGCGAACACAGATGTAACATGCATGAAGTCCCTTCTGCTCATCAATGCTGCTTTTATCTGATCAAAAATACAGTCAAATGTGAAATTACGCTTTAAAATAACAGTTGTTTTCTTTGTGAATATATTGTAAAAATGTAATTTATTCCTGTGATCAAAGCATCATTACTCCAGTCTTCAGGGTCACGTGATCCTTCAGAAATCACTCTAATATGATGATTTGCTGCTCAAGAAATATACATTATTATTAATGTTGAAAATAGCTGTACAGCTATTTTTTTCAGGATTTTTTGATGAATAGAGTACAAAAAGAACAGCGTTTATTTGAAATGGGAATATTTTGTAACATTTATTTGCGGTCACCGTTTGGTCAATTTAACGTGTCCTTGCTTAATTTCTTTTAAAAATAAATCATACTCGCCACAAACTTTTAACATTAGGTGTATACTATATTTTACACAGTTGTTAATGTAATAGGAAAAGTACAGTATATACTGTGCAATAAGCTACCTACTCCAATTTAAATATTGTCTTTTGCCAAATAATCTGTAAACAAGACAAACTACACCATATTTTGGATCACATTGCAGAAGGTTTGAGTACAGAAGTCTCTTACCTGGGACGTGCTCTTCTGCAAATCTGATGGACACGATGTAGGTGCCCGGCTCAGTCGGACAATATGAGACGCCACAAGTGCCGTCCTCCATGTCTTCTGTCTGTATGTCCACCTTACTGGGACCCTCAATGGACAACGCCAAACCTCCATAACCTACCAACACAGTTATGCCGTTCAGGATTACCACAGATTACATCAGTGTTTTCCAACCCTGTTCCTGAAGACACAACAACACTACACATTTTAGATGTCTCCCTCACTGAGCCATATATATATATTTTGGTGCTGTGTCCCAATTCACATACTATCCATCAGGGCTTGACATTAACATTTTGCTCATCAGCCACTGTGGCTAGGGGTTTTCCATACAGACATTTTTAATGTCATCTCAATGTGGCAGCAGCAATTTAGGCTACTGTCACTTTAAGAGCTGACGCACGGATCCATTATACTGTTACACATGTGTTTTCCTTCTCAACTGTTTACATTCACTTAAAACAGAACTGACTATGTTTACGTGGATACTCACCAAGACCAGCATTTTGACATTATTTTGTGTGTATTTTGACTGTTTAAGTGCAATAAGCAGCGAAAAAGAACTCAATTTAGTACTGAGAGGTGGCTTTATGTGCAGCACTTTAGGTGTGAGCGCAAAATCTGCAGGAATGAGTCAAATTATGCGCAATCCCACATTGAAATTCAAGCCCTGTAACACCAACAATACTCATCCGGAGCAAATTAAGCGAGTGTGTGAGAGGAGGAGGGTTTGTGTCTCACTCGCTGTTGGAGAGATGAGAGAGAACGAGCAGCTAGTATCGTGTGTCTATTTTGCGGAAAATGAGTATTGGAAGTATTTCAGATTTTTTTAAGTATCTATGTATCGAAAAATCTATATTTTTTACAATACACCATTGCACTTGGCAGGTGTTAATGTCAGGCCCTGCTACCCGTCCTAAATAGTATTCATATTAAAGGTCCCGTTTTTCGTATTATTTTGAAGCTTTGATTGTGTTTACAGTGTGCAATATAACATGTGTTCATGTTTCGCGTGTAAAAAAACACAGCAGTATACAGATAAGTAAATTGTGTGAAAAATATTGTTTTCACTGTCCTCAAAACGGCTTGAAAGATTTCCCTGTTCTATGAAGTCCCTCCTTCAGAAACACGTAACGAGTTCTGATTGTGCCAGCGGTTCCCGTGTTGTGATTCGACAGCAGCTTAGCGCACGTTACCGGAAAGGTCCCGCCTCTTACCATAGCGGGGATGCATGCGCTCAATGATCTCTAAGTACAGCGTCCCTGGGAAAGCCAAACAATGGTGACTTGACTCCGGGATGAAAATAACAGCGTCTCGACGACATGGCGACAAACAAACTCTACAAACGCAACCGAACACAACGCTTCCTCTTCTCCACGCGGGAGCAACAAGACCACGCCCCCTTTTTCGCGTTTAAAATATCTCGCTTGGCATTGAACTTTGAGCTTTATAATTTTACAGGAATTATATATGCTCTAACAGCAACATTACACACTAACTAAAGTTTGAAAAATGGGATCACGAAGAACAGGACCTTTAAATTGTGTCCTAAATCATGAAATAGGTTTTCAAAAGATACCCAAATGGTCTTACGTTTTCCGGTTAGAATCTGAAGTGCAGATCCATGCACTCTCTACCGGCTAATATTGACCACAACCCATTGTGCGTTGGATGAGGATTTGAAAATGAATAAAAAGTGTTAAAAAAAAACTACAAACATGGGGAATGCAAGGTTTAGATAAAGGGGTTTGAGTGATTAAATGATCAGTACATCTCACCAGATGAAAAGATATTTAATAACTACATTATATTTAATCTGCAACAGCACTGTGAACATTTGTAATGATATGTTTGGCCATTACCTTTTAAATAAATCATTATGCAAACGGAAAACACATGAGGAGAGTCTCTGCATGAAAAAACCCACAGATCAACGTTCTACTACATTTCTCTCTGAAACAGCAGGAAATCAAATTAAATTGAATGTGGAGGATTTTAACTGTGACAAGATGATTGACAGGGCAGTTTAAACGGTGGCATGATTCACGTAACTAAGCAGCAATGATGATGATGATGATGATGATGAAGTAGTTTGTCCCATGGCTTGCCAACTTTTCTGCTACACACTCAAAAGTATGTACTTTTTCTTTACAAAAACATTAGATACTTTTAAGGCGTAGTATAAGTAGGTGAATTGGGATGCAGCGCTGGTCTTGGAGTCTCTACTAATGAGCTGATGAGTTGAATCAGGTGTGTTTGATTAGGAAGAGATTGAAAATGTTGGTGTTCCTCCAGGAAAACGGCTGGAAACACTGGATTAGATGCATCAACATCAATAAAAAGAGCTAACTGGATGCATGAGAAATAAAAGCATTTGATTGTACAAGACTTATGACAAGTTTAAAAGAGTGTGATATACTATATATTAAGGACTAATTGTATACATATTTGAAGTTCGTTGGGTAAGTGGAAATAATTTGCCGCTGTGGTACCAATTAAGTCTCCAATTTTCTTTCATTTCCACCCTTGAGCCACTTCACACAACCTGTTTGGATTATATTCTTAGCAATTAAGTGAATTGGAGAGCTTGAAAAAACATCATTAAGGGCCAGACGTCTTTGCAGACGAGGTTTATTTAGCGCTTATGTAGTTCGGTTAGGCGGTTAGAAGGTTAGCTGGTCTGAACAGAAGTCAAGCTCGACGTTTATCGTGAAAATTTTTGGTTATGAAGGAAAACATGCGAGGAGGAACGCGTTCTGTAAAGTGATGTTTATAACCTCAAATCCTTCAAAACAACAGTGAATCACTGCAGAGGAATGAGGAGAACTACTTCATCTCACGCTTGAAGCCTCTTGTTTGTGGGAAACGTTTATATCACCTACTTTTGGGAAAGAAATTGCTATGCGGTTGCAAATTCTGGTTGCTTAGTTACCCAAGTGAAAACAGCCCACTCTCAAATCTATGATATTTGGTTCTCTACATAGGGCTCAGGTGGGGCTAAGGACTTAAATCCTTAACCATATGTATGCATCCATGTATGACTATTATTTTTATTATTAATAATAATGTATAAATAGATAAAAAAGTTATTAATATCATTATATTACATAAAAACGTTATGAAATAAATAAATAAATAAATAAATAAAGATAAAAACAACAATAAATACAGATTAAGATAAATATATATATATTGTATTAAATTAATTAATAGCTAATTGTTATTTTTATTAAATAGAGATTACATTATATTATAATAAAAGATTATTATATGATATAATATAAAGCATATATTGTCATAAATTACTACAATATAAAATTGTTATTATTAATAATAATAATAATAGTAATACTACATCATAATAGCATTTATTAATAAATATACTAATTAACAATAGTTAAATACATAATTAACATTATAGAATATTATTATTAATGTTATAAATGATTTAGTATTATAATATTATAATTATTTATTAAATAATAAATAACTTTAATAAATTATTATTTATTAAAAAGTAGATAAACAATTATGATATATAATAGTTATTTTTAAAGATAAACATTGTAATAACAGTTATTAACTAAGTAATAGCTATTATTATTACTATTAAATAAGATAGATAGAGATAGAGATGTATATATATATATATAAATAAATAATACTTTATTATAAATATGTAATTATTATTAAATAAGATATACAAGTTATATATATTGTATTATAATATGTAACTATTATTTTAGAATTATTATACAATTTAAAAATACATATATTTTTAGATTATATAATAATAATAATAATAATAATGTAAAAGATTATACATTACAATAGTAACAATAATTAAAAATATATATTTTAGTTATTAAATAAATAAAAGATGAAATGAATGAATAAATCAATAAATAAATAAATAAATGATTATTATAATTTTTTTATAAAAAAAACAAAACAATCAATCTCTCACCAGCTTCCCTTGTGTCCACCACAAAGTCTGACATGTCGAAGGTGTGTCCCTCCACCAGACCCTGTCCGAAGACCTTCACTCTGCTGGCGTCTCCGATCTCAGACTGGACCACCATGATGGTGATGGGGCTGTTTGGCACATGCTGTCCGTTCTTCTTGATGCTCACCAGGTGCTCCCCAACTTCTCTTGGGATGAAGGAAATGCCTGAAGAACAAATGTCCAACCATGCGTTATCCAAAATAAATTCATAATTTGCAAAAAAAACACTAGTGAATGACAGATTTCAGACGTACCGATGTGGTTGTTCGGTTGTCTCTTGAGCAAACACGGCTCATCGCGACCAGAAGGGGCTTTGATGCTTGCGCTGAGAAGACTGAGATCCGTCTCAGTGATATCCAGAGAGAAATCCGCAGCGGATCCCAGCTTCACCTGGGACTTCCTCTTATTGTCTTCTGCACAGTCAAGTCAGCTTTATTTAAGTAGCGCTTCATACGATACAGATGGTTTCAAAGCAGCTTTACAGTAATAAACATATTTGAAGTTTGATATGTACCTGTGATCCTGGCCGTGAAGGGGCTTCCTGCGATGTGCTTGTCATTATAGCGGACGAGTATGTTGTAGTCTCCAGGCAGCATGGGCAGGTATGAAACACTGCAAGTGCCGTCTTTGTTGTCCACACAGCTGATCTCAGCCTTCGATGGACCTTCAATGGCCAAATCAAGGCCGCCTGATGAAAACACACAATGACCATGTTGTTATCCAGGCAGAGAGTTTTCTGGCCAACATGATTGTAATGTGTTTGTACACACCTTCAGAAGCATCTTCAGTGTAGATGGTGAACATGGCAGTTTTATTGGCGGTACCGTAGACCAGACCCGGTCCATATGCAGTCACGTTAGGGCTGTTTGAGTTGTTGACATAGAATTGCAGAGGGCTCTCTGAGAAAACAAACAACGCATTCAGTACGATGGCAGAAAACATACAACAGAATGGAGACATTACATTGAGGCAAAGCAGCCGCTGAACACGAGTGTTTTGAGAATCATAAATTATAAATCATTCTCAGAGGTGTTTTTGTTCTGAAATGCATCTAAAATGCATTTTAAATGTCTTATTTTCTTTTGATTTTGGTGTGAAAAATGACCTGGATGGTTTTCATGCAATTCACACATTAAATATATATAAAATACATAAATCAAATATATATAACTAATTTGCCTTTGTTTTGTTTGTGTCGTTGTGTTGTTTGTTTAAAGGTTGTGAATATGCATTTTATTTTGTTGCATGTTTACAAATAAGAACCCCACCCCCCCGCCCAAAAAAAAGATTAATATATAACAATTATTCTTTAAAAAAAAGAAAGAAATAAAAGAAAACTAGCACAATGATTATACAAGCTCATTGTTAATGCTGCCAGGATATCCTCAAGGAGCTGTGGACACTCCTAACAGAATAATTCAACTCTATAACACATTCTCCCAGCCTTATATGGAGAAACAAATCCATCGGAAGAGGCTCGACTATCGCATTCATGTGATATTTACTGAGGTTCCTGATGGCACTGGACCAGCGACTGGAAAACATGAAACTCCTGCCATAAAACAAGCACCTACATGAGGATCTGTACCCAACGCACCAGCTCCCAACACAGATTCCTCACGCCTGACGTCACCCATGAGATCTTTCACCACGCTATATAAATCAACAACTGATTTTGTGTGTCCGCCCTCAGTCAACTTAAACCTTTTCAAAGGTGAAGCCTTCTCAACCTTCACCCACACGCTCCCATGCAGCTCTGGGACAACGGAAGGCCTTAAAACAAATCCTGACAGCACATTCATCTCAGAGATGGGATGACTCATGCACGCTTGTGTACCTTGTTCCAGTAGGCAGTTTTAAAGAGTTCACAGAAAAATGTAAATCCCGTCTTACTCTTGTCTTTTTGAACCCATATGACTTTCTTCAGGACAAAACGAGATGTTTAGCAGAACCTTCAAGCTCTTTTTCATGAAACAAAAGGTCACCGTATGCATTATAATGGAAAATTGAACACTTCAAAAAAAACTAACAACATTAATGGATCCTAATGACATGAAGGTGAGCAAATGTGTGTGTGTGCGCTTCGTTAAATAGATTTGATGGTGCGTTGTGGAAAGAGCGGTCCTGGACTCTGACCTGGGATGTGTGAGCCGTTGAATTTAATGTGCATTTCGTGAAGTCCAGCCTCTGTGGGTGAGAACTTCACTGTGACCGTTCCGTCTTTGTTGTCGATGATCTCAGGCTGGGCGGTTTTACCTGACGGCATGTGAACCTCACCTGAAAGACAAACATTAAGGGTTTTGATTTTTGAACAAATATCACTGCAGATTTAGAGGAAATCACTGGCATGAAACACTTTATGAGTGATATATAAATTTAACTTTTGAAATGTCGTCATAAATATTTATACACGCACAGACACACAACATGCTTGTATACATACAAATGCATGCATACTTTCTTGAAAAAACAATTACAACCCTTTTTAGGACATTTTGACATTAATGTTGGCTAAATGTTAGAATAATGTGAATGAATGTTGTACTGACTTTAAATTATAATGATTCAATTAAATAGCTTTTTTTAATTACAGTAATTTAGGGGGAAGTTTGCTTGGTTTGCATGAAAATTTCATAATGAAAAATATCTTAATCCAAAAATATGCTTGATATTTTGTGGGGTGAAATATAACCCTGTTTTTAAAGACGCATTGAGCAGCACAAAACCCCTAAAGTTAAGAAAACCCTTAGTGAAAATTTGTTTTGAGTCGCTAATAAGGGTTTTCTTCAAGGGGTGTCTTGAAATCTCTCACCTGTGATTTCCCCCTTCCTAAACGTAAAGGGAATCACCATATCGAAAGGTCTGTAACCCGTCCCGTTCACACTGTTCGCAGGGATATATGCGCCATCTGTAACCTGTGAGGCAGGGAGTAGAAATCGGAATAAATGAGCGGACCGTGCAAACGCATCCGTTATAACTGCCTGTCAAACATTTCCATGTTTAGTCAAGTCTGTGCGATCCATTCTGAAAGCAAGAGCGCTGTGGACGAGAAAAGACATTAACAGCCCAGTGATTCAGCCACAGCAGAAGACAAACGTGTGTTAGACACGAAACGGAGGAAGACGGAGACTGTGACCGGCCCCCCAGCACACCTGACAAAGCAAAGCGGCCTGGAAAAGAGAGGATGACATGGAAGAAAAATCCCCAAACCATGGTAAACATCTCAGAAATAAGAAAAATGATAGTGTGCATAGAACGAAACATGCCGAGACATCATCTAATATGAGCCCAGCACAGATAGATGACACCAAAGGGGCTTTAGTGATATATGACTCCCCATTTCAACCTGGCGGGAATGAGGTAACCACTTTGAGAAGAATTACAACTGTGTGTTAAGTTTAGGTGCATATTATTAATAACTCTGTACCAAACAGCACAAAAGCTCCCAATCAGAATCTAGTAAACTGGACAGCACTTTAGAGACTATAGGAGCGAAACTATGCTCTCTAAGATGCTTCATTTCAGTCAATTTCAAAGCGCCCTTAGTATAGAAGGCCATGCTAAAAACAGTTAAAATTTAATTATTATATTACTAAATTATTCAAATTAAACTATTAATTAAAAAGTATTAAAATTAAACTTAAATCATTTAAATTAATTAAAATCTAATTGACTTAAATGATTTATTAAATGATTTTCATCTAAATGATTTAATTAAATTAAATAAATTAAAATTAAAAAGTATTACAATTAAATTTAAATTAAATAAATTACCAATTTTTTACCAATTCAGCCTGTGGGCAGAATTCTATTCTGCTCACAGACTGCATTTATTTAATCAAAAATACAGTAAAAACTGAAATATTACAATTGTAAACAACAGTTTTCTGTTTTAATACATTTTAAAAATGTTATTTATTCCTGTGGAGTAATGCTGAAAATTGAGCTTTGATCATTCTAATATGCTGATTTGCTGCTCAAAATAATATTTCTTACCATTATCAATATTGAAAACAGTTGCGCTGTTTAATATCGACCCAGAAACCTTTGAACGGTATTGTGTATTTTCAGACCTTTACAGTTCTGCTTTGTGGTTTTCTTAAACTTTATGTGGGTAGAAAGAAGCAGCACACAAACCACATAATAGTTCTGCACTGACTGAGGTTAATGTCAGAATAATGACCAATTTAAAACTGGTGTCCACTCCAAACAAAACTATGTCAGTCTAAACACTCAGGCGTCAAGTTTCCCTCTGCTTCTGTCATCAATGAAACGCACTAGTGGGAAAACCAGAGTGTGTTCAAGACTAATCTACGAGAGGAGGAGGAAATAGAAACCGATGAGCCATGAATAACCATTCCAACCATTTCCTGAAAGAAAGAAAAAAAGATGATTGGTTGATCAAAAACGAGGAGGAACGGAACAGAAACCCCTTGACCAACACAAACGAAAAGCACAAAGAGGTGAGTGGGCGGCATGTGTGCGGTCAGGAAGCTGGAGGTCAGTGCAAAGGCTGGAAGAGAGCGAATGGTGATAGCATTGAGTGGCTGGGGTGAGACGTGTATCTTTGTACCCAGGGCTGGAAGCCGACGCCTGGTGCCGCCTTTTGCTGTTGGACTGACTGCTGCTGCACCACGGGAACTTCATCTGTTGCCTGGGAAATGATATGCATGGACATGAAACTTCAGATGCATGAGGAACACGAAGAAACACTCAACGCAAGCATTCATACACAGACGCCAAAGTTGGGCCAATCCCGTTGTACATTCGTTCTTGTTGCTGTTGTGGTAACAAAACTCCATGTGTTATTATAACAGATAGATGGTGTAGATATAAACATGTTTACAGTTCAACCCAGATTCTTCACACAGTTGTCAGTTTACACCAACGTCTGCTATTGCACCACTTGCGCCAACACTTAGAATGTAGGGCTGCACGATTAGTATTTTCTACTTGCATTTTTTCTGAGAAAAAAATGAAAGATTTGTGGCACGATTTGCCCAACAAAAAAGTTACTTTATATCAAATCTACTACTACAAAATTACAGTACAAGTATTTATAGCTTTTGTAATTTTTAAATGTTAAATAAACAAGCTTTAATTTGGCAAAAAACTGGACAGAGTCCTTAAAGGAACACGCCGACTTTTTGGGACTTTAGCTTATTCACCGTATCCCCCAGAGTTAGACAAGTCCATACATACCATAACTCTGTCTGACGCACCCACCGCTAGCCTAGCTTAGCACAAAGACTGGAGGTAAATGGCTCCAGCTAGCCTACTGCTCAATAAGTGACAAAATGTCAACATTTTCCTATTTACATGTTGTGATGTGTGTAGTTACATCATGTACTAAGACCAACGGGAAATGAAAAGTTGTGATTTTCTAGAGCGATATGGCTAGAACTATACACTCATTCCTGCGTAATAATCAAGGAACTTTGAGCCGTTGAGTCTTAGTACACGATGTAACTATACACACAACATGTAAATAGGAAAATGTTGGCGTTATTTAGTCACTTATTAAGCAGTAGGCTAGCTGGAGCCATTTACCTCCAGTCTTTGTGCTTAGCTAGGCTAGCGGTGAGTGTGTCAGACAGAGTTATGGCACACACGGAGATGAGAATGCTGTGTATGAACTTATCCAACTCTGGGGGATACGGCGAATAAGCTTAAATCACAAAAAGTCAGGGTGTCCCTTTAAAGCTCCTCTTTTCTTGTCAACGGCCAGTTTTAAGCACTTCTCATTAAAAGTTTGGGAAAATGTGTTATGCATCGTTCATTCCGAAATGCACATTGTAAGCGACCCAAACTCAAAGTGAACCGAGACACTGCAAACACTGGATCATGAGCTGCTCGTGTAAACGAACACAGTGCTTCACTCTGAAACAAAGCCCATATATTTCATTAAATCGCAGTCTTTGTGATTTGATAACAGCACTATAACGTATAGCAATTACATTTTTATTCTGATTTATCTGTCTGAGAATGTTGTTGCGTTGTGTTATGAATTATGCACTGACGTAATCTGGAACACAAAGATGCATGAAATCAAGCTTGTGTTGCTAGAAGCGTTTGCTTTTGTTCTTATGTGCATGTTTCGGGCCTAAATCAAAACCTTACCCGTAACGTCCCAAGATATGAAAACATTAATGAAATAAGTGTGATCATTTGTCTTGATAATGCAAAGAAACTACATATTAATTCAGGAGGCACCCCTCCGAGCTCGAAAGAATGAAGTCCAGATGAGGATATGATGACACAAAGCGCCGAACCTTAAAAACGGGCCTGTATCTATTGCAGATTCTTAAAAACCTAAAGTCTCTTCAATATGGTTCTCCTTACGAGAGCAAGAGCTGATGTTATCACCGTTTGCTTCTCACCATGACTTTGAAGGGGCTCTTGGGGATGTTCTCCCCTCCAAACCGCACGTAAATAACGTAGTTCCCGGGCTTGGGCGCCGTGTAGAAGATGTCAAACGTCCCGTCCTCGTTCTCGATTACGTCAGCTTCCACCTCAGTGCCGTCCGGAGTGACCACAATGCAGGACACCTTCCCCTTCCCGGCTCCTTTAGCATTCACCACAAATCCAACTTCCTCTCCAATGCCAATGGTTGGCCCAATGCCAGGTCCTGGAGAACACGAAAATTTGCTTTGATATAAAAGCTTTCATTAGACTTTCAAGATCGATTTGCTTGAGCGGGACAGTGTTCTCTTATTCCACTGATCAAAGTTTTTTGTTTTTAAAAAAATATACACTGTTACTTTGTGTAACTGGATCCTATTGATCAGACAGCTTGGCCAAAATTCATAAAATGTATAAAGTAGTAATATTCTGCTCAAATTGGTTTTGTTTATAGCTGTGTGTGTCCAAACAAAGTCTAAAAGACCCCAGAAAATGAGTGTGACGTACCCGTGACCGTACACTTGCTGGCGTCTCCTGTAGTGGTCGCTCTCACTCTATATGGAGAAGTTGGGATCTCGTCTCCACCATACTTGATTACAATAGTGTAACGGCCCACCTTGTCGGGCACGTAAGACACTTTGTAGGTTCCATCCCGGTTGTCCTGAATGTTGGCTTTCTTGGGTTTACCATCCTGATCCTGAAACGCATGAAAAACCATATAAAAGTCCAGCAGGAGCACCTCAAACCTCCTGGAACAGTGACAGCAGATGTGGAGGTCCTCAGATGAACCGAGCAGCAGTTTAAAAACACTAAAAGACACAGAGAGGAGCTTCATCAACAAGAAAATAGATGGAGGAGGAAGAGGTTGAATTTCCCCCTGGATTTCCTGCTGCAGTTTGGCTTTCATAAGACGTCCATTTATCTCACTGCTGGCCTGCCGCATTGGTCGTGGCGCATGTATATGGAGTACAAAACTCCCGTCCAAATGGAGAAATCAAATCTAATCCTGGATAACCGGAGCAGTAACTTCTCAAAAGATAAAATAACATTGCAGAATTTATCTTTCAAACGTCTTTCTCTTGGATGCAGCATATGCAGCTATGTGGTACTTGTGGATCCTTATTCATCTTTTCCATCGCAAGTCAGAAATTGAATCCAAATGTTTTTTTACAGTCTGTTGGCTGTAGACTTCAAATCTACATATATTTCAGATGAAAATATAACAAATGTAAAATAATAAATCATATTTTAAAAGATATATTATAAATAAAATGTGTATATTATATCAAAATATTATATTTGTTTTTAATTATGTGTGTGTGTGCGTGTGCGTGTGCGTGTGCGTGTGTGTGTGTGTGTGTGTGTGTGTGTGTGTGTTGAGGCACTACTGCCTTTTATCATCATTTAGATCAATTCCAAACTTTTGACTGGTTTTGTGTGTAATATTTGTTTTATATATTATTCATCAAAGTCACCAGAGCAGGATCTTCTCAAAAGATAAAGTAACATGCTGATTCTAATAGAAGGATGCATGAAAGCATGATGTATGATTTTTGGAATATGCAACTGTGATACTTGTGGATCTTTTTCCTTTGAAAGTCACAAACTGAATCCAAATGTGATTTTACAGTCGGTTGGCTGATTGAAAACATTCTACTTCAAATCAACATCAAAAAACACATTTATATCAATCAGTGATATTCAAACATTAATCTGTTTCTTCAAAACCACAAGAGGAAGACGAGACTGAACATGTCAGTACTCACGGTAATCTGCACGGACAGTTGGCCTTCACCGGCATCCTTGGCATCGATGGTGAACTCGACTGGAAAGCTGGCGGAGAGACCCGTGGTCAGGCCGGGGCCGCTGGCACGCACCTTACTGGCATCATGAGTGGGCTGAACGCGGAGTTTGAACGGACTGAAAGAGATATTTGAAGGATTGATGAAATCTCTTTGACTACAGTAGCGCTCGCATCGAGTGAATCGAGCAAGTGAATCGATCAGAAGTACCTGCGTGGAATTTCCTCGCCTGCGTATTTGACCGCGACAGAGTACGAGCCCTCAACCGATGGAGTGTAGGCCACCGTGTGTGTGCCGTCACCATTGTCTGTAACGTTTACTGGTTCAGCCAAACCTGCAAACAACAACAACTTGGTTATAGTCATACAAAAACATTCAGGGGTATAACCAGTACTCATACTATTCAACAGTGGGATACAATATTCAAGTAGGTCATCTGGGTGCCAAAAATCTATGTTTTTGACTTTCTGGGACTAGTGTGACGAATGAATCAGAAGTAATATTAACTACGACTAACATATCTTGTCATTATTTGATTGGCCTGCCAAATACACGCTAAACATGCAACATGGTGAGAATGACAAAGCATCAAATACCGCTAGAAACATTTATTGTTGTATACAATTTCGAATATATATAAAAAATAATATTAAATAAATATGTTTAATACGTTCAGATAAATAAATAAATAGGTTTACTATGTGGCATGCTAGTATTTAAGAACAAAGCCCCCAAAAATAAATGAATAAAAATGAATAATAAATAAATTATGTATATTGTTTATTGTGCAGTATATTTAATTCAGAACAAAATAAAAAAGCAAGATAAATTAAATATATAAATAAAAAAAATGTTCAAGTATACACTGTGCAGCATGCTAGTATTTAATTGAGTGGAAAAAAATTAAATATGAATAATAATAATAATAATAATAATATTAATAAATACAATTTTAAAAATTAAAATAAAATGAAATAAAAAAAATTATTAAAATATATATGCATGTTTTTACCTTTAGGTCCAGTTACGGCTACAGACAACGGAGCGACACCAGCTTTACTGCAGTCCACAGTGAAGGACTGTGGGATTTTCGCTCGCACTCCAGAACCAACACCAGGTCCAGATATCTTCACCTTACTGGAGTCAACAACATCCTTTACGGGCACTTTGAACGGGCTTCCTATAATGGAAACAAAGATGAACACTTTCAGATTCAGACATTGACTAGTGTGTCCGTGCAAGCTAACGCAACTCAAATAGAGCTATTATAAGATAAGACTCAAGCCCAAGGTGCATAAGAAACAGGAAGCAGGTGAAAATACAAAAAAATTAAATAAAGCCTCCAGCCAATTCTAATGGGTAATAATAATAATTTACACAACATTTTTTGTTTGCAGAAACAGGCCGCAACAATGCTAGCATGTTTTATTCATTGCCATATAGTTGCTTACGTGTTCTGAGAGAGTTTGGACTTTTTTATGAGTCTGTAGTCTGATTAATCTCAACTTTCCAACAACTCTGTCATCCTCTGAAATATTGCTCTAGCAAGATCTATACAGTTGATTTAAACAATCTGCATCCATATGGGAGAATCGCACTATGTGGTCTTGGCACGGTGAATGTTTTCAATGAAACGCGAGCCCATAATGTCCACCAGTGAGAATGTGGTAGCCTGCTCTCCTCAGATACGGGAGATCTTGTTTCCCGGGTGTAATACTAATGAAAACAAATTTGCGGGATAGTTCAAGTAGTTTTGCAGGGGGAAACTGGGACTCCAGTTAAAAACATGCTCCAGTAATGCTTTCTTCAGGTCTGAATTTAAAGTGCTAATGTACCTGTAATGTGTTTTCCTCCATATGTGATGTTGACATCATACAGGCCAGGCACGTACGGGGTGTATTCCACATTACAGCTGCCATCTTTGTTATCTTTGCAGGACATTTTAGACTCTGATGGGCCTTCTACGGTTATTCCCAAACCACCAATACCAGCTCCTCTGTACAGATCAGAAGGTAAAACGGTCATTTTATGTTCTTGGTAGTATACAGAACAATATCTGCACAAGCATTCAAAATGTTTGAAATGTTTTAGAAAGAAGTCTCTTACGCACACTAAGACTGCATTTATTTGATCAAAAATACAGCTTTTATGTGTTGAAATAATACAATTTGTAATGGAAATTAAATGCATTGCAACATTTAAGCTATTAAAGGAATAGTACACACATCATTAAAATAAAAGTTAATTTTTTTTAATTAAATTTTATGTAAACCATTAATTTAAAACTCATGCTCTAATTAAATATCACTCATTAATTCCATTTTTTGGGGTGGTCAGTAAGATTTGCTGAGTAAAGCTGCATTTATCTGAACAAAAATAAAATAACTTTTCTATTTGAATATATTTAAAAATGTAATTTATTCCTGCGATCAAAGCTGTATTTTCAGCATCATTACTCCAGTCTTCAGTGTCACATGATCCTTCAGAAATCATTCTAATATGATGATTTGCTGCTCAAGACACATTTATGATTATTATCAATGTTGAAAACAGTTGTGCAGCTTAATTGTTTTGTGAAACTATTTTGTGATTCATATAAAATTGAAAAGAACAGCAATTATTTGAAATAGTAAAGATATTTTATAATATTACAAAAGCTTTCCATCGCTTTTGAATGCATCCTTGCTGAATAAAAGTATACATTTCTTAACAAAAAAAATCGTACTGACCCCAAACTTTTGAACCGTAGTGTAGATAAATATTATAAGAGTTAAAAGCTTTTTTTGACACCTGGTGATGATTGAGAACTTGTTGGATTTGTCGGTCAGCGCTTCTTCTAGACCCGGGCCCTTGGCCTGCACACGTGAGGGGTCACATCCCTCTCCCACTCCCACCTGGAACGGACTCTTTGGAACCGGAGTCTCATCGTACAGAATCTCCAAACTGTGGACTCCTACATTTGAGTAGACAAAAGAAAAATAATCAGTCAGATTCTTAGAAAGAAGCTTATGATGCTTTCAAGTCCTTAATCAATCATAGCCGTTCAGCCGCTGAGAATGATAAGCCTGTCCCCTCATAAATGTGGATAAATTAGGTGTATTTTCTGGAAAGTTTTATTGCGGTTCTTAAAAATATTCACAAAAAAACACCAGATGAAACCAGTAGCCTTCCTGCTTATAATTGTGGTTTCGATTCTCAAGGAACACATGAACAGAATTTTTTTTTAGCTTGGCATTGCATTCATCTTGTCGCTTTGGATAAACGCATTAGCCAAGTGCATAAATCTAAACCAGTATTTGTTGGGAAGAAACATTTTTAAGGAGGATTTCGTCAATTGTACCGTTCTCAAATGGCGTGTATTCCACGTTGTAAGTGCCATCGCCGTTGTCATTGATGACGCAGTCTGTAGAAGCACCTGATGGGTTCTTCACACAAGCTTTAATGTGTTTCCCGCCAGTTTTGGTCAAAGCTTGTGCATCCACCGTGAAGTTAGTCGTGGCTTCTCTGAAAACTCCTGCAGACCAGAGAGGAAAAGCACACAAAGATGAGAGCATTGACTTCATTGAAGACGTTTTCCTTTGTTAAAATGGCATCGCATTTGAAGTAAAATGGGCATCTTTATCGTCTTGCACTGAAGGCACAAATCTACATATGCAAATAGATAAAGTGATAAAATAAAAACTTAAATCAATCATTACGCCATTTAGAGCATAACGCATGAAGGCCTCCATAAAATAAATTTCTTTGAACAGATTTTTTTAACGAAAGCAGAGAGAAAGGGAAGAATCATGGAAGCCAACATCGAATAGAAAAGTTTTCGAAAATCGTTTTCCTACAAGGAATATGACGCATTTGTCCTTAAAAGTGACGTCAATACCTTCTTCTGCAACTCCTGGTCCAAACACTTTCACTTTGCCGGTATCAACAGCTGGATCCACGTTCACTTTGGCGGGGAAGTTGGGAACGGTCTTCCCTCCGTACTTCAGCTGTAGAGTGTACATGCCTGCAGTCAGCGGGATGTAGGTGACCGTGTAGGTCCCGTCCTTATTGTCCAGAACTTCTGTCTTTGCCTTCGCTCCGGAATCAGACTCGGCCTGCAGCGTCAACTGTCCAGGTCCAGCTTTGGTGCAGTCAACATTCAGCACACTGATCTCGCCAACCTTGCCTCGCTTCAGCCCGGAGCCAGACGCCACCACCTTGGTGGGATCAAAGGGGTACTGTATGTCAGCGTGGAAGGGCGAGCCGGGAATATGGACGTCCTCGAAGAGAATGTTGACCAGGTACTCTCCAGGCTCGGTGGGGAGGTACGACACAGAGCAGGTGCCGTCGCCATTGTCAGAGCACTCGATTTTGGCTTCGGTTGGACCCTCGACGGTAAGGCCGAGTCCCCCGGTGCCTGCGCCCTTGGTGTCGATGGTAAATTCTGCAGGGTTCGCTACAAGACCACCCTTCAATCCTGGACCAAACGCCTTAACCTGTACAGACAGAAGTACTTTGTAATAAGTGTTGGGGGTAACACATTACAAATAACTTGAGTTACGTAATATTACTTTTTCCAAGTAACTAGTAAAGTAACGCATTACTTTTCAAATTTACAACAAAATATCTGAGTTACTTTTTCACATTAATTTGACTGACAGCTCTCCTGCCCCCATGTTGAGAAAAATAAGTGCAGAGGCGTGTGTGTGAACATGAGGGTTATTGTAGTTCTAGACTAAATGTGAGTATTTATTAATCACACTTGCACGTTAAAGATTCGGTACTCCTCAAAATGAATAAAATCAGTCAAATGCAAAATCAGAATACTATGTAAACCTCCAATAATTAAATGTTAAATAAAACAACTATTTGTATGCATAATCTACCTTTATATTTAATTTACCAAATGTCTTGCTGCTGACCTTTGATGATGAAAATTACTAGATTTGTTGCTTTTTTTTATTGGTAAAACTTTTCACCTGCATCATATCCCATTATCCAGAATGGCAGCACAGCAGAGCTGCGCCCTCTACTGTTCATGCTTGAATTTGCATTTTTACCTCCGCCTGAGGCTTTTTATTTCAATTTTGGTATGAAGAGGTCTTTTCCGTTGCACAAAAATATAATTTTTTGTTATAAAAAAACCCCCAAAAACAAGCCCAGCCCAGGTGAGAAAAAGTAATGCAAAAGTAACGTAACGCATTACTTTTCTTAAAAAGTAACTAAGTAACTCAATTAGTTACTTTTTAAGGGAGTAACGCAATATTGTAATGCATTACTTTTCAAAGTAACTTTCCCCAAACCTGTTTGTAACAATGACTTTGTCTTCTAAAAGAAATTGAATGATGCTTCGGCTTCAACATACTTTGCTGGGATCAGGAGGCAGCATGGCTTCAACTTGGAAAGGACTCCCTGGCACTGGATTGCCATCATAGACGACCTCCACCACGTAAACACCCTCCTCTTTGGGGATGTACTTCACCAGACTGGCTCCTTTACCAGGTTCAACCACGCAGGGCACGGATTTCCCTGACGGGCTGGTGATCTTAACTTCCAGTTTGCCCTGTCCACCTGCTCCACTTGTGCCAATGGCAAACTCTTGATCCTCACCCACTTGAACTCCTGAAATATAACATTAAACAGACTTTTGTTATTAAATAAAATAAAGGGAAAAAAACGAATTAAAATTAATTATAAATAAAATACATGATTTTCCAGGCCATTGACTTGGATCTTATTTTAAAACACAAAAATAATTAATTAATTAAAATGAACAATTTAAATAAACAAGTAATGAATTAAATAAGAAAATTAATAAATAAGTAAAATAAATAAACTATAACAAACTTTGATTTTCAATTCCATGCACTTGTATCTTGGATTACATTTTAAATAAATAAATGGCTAATAAATAAAATATTATATTATATTACATATTATATTTTATTATATTATCTTATAGACCTAGATCTTATACTAAAACGCAACAATTATTTAATTAAAATAAACGATTAATTTAAGTAAACAAATAATGAAGTAAACAAGAAAATAAATAAGAAAATAAATAACTTCCGGTTTTCCATTAAATCCACTTTTATCTTGGATTAAATAAAAATAAATGCCTTAATAAATGTATATATTATATTTATTATATTATATATTATATTATATTATGATTTTTCAGGCCGTCCACTTATTTTGAAATGCATTAATTAATTAATTAAAATAAACAATGAAGTAAATAATGACATACGATTTTCCAGGCCATCGACTTTGATCTTGCTAAGGTCCAACGGAGCCGCAACACCAACAGCGAAGGGGCTTTTAGAAATAGGGTCACCACCAAAGGTCACCGTTATCACCATCTCCCCCTAAATTGGTACAGCAAACCAGAATGAAGATGCCAGAACATAAATACTGAAAGTATTGATGTCCAATTTGCTCATTTAAACTGCTTTCAAATCAGTTGGCTCTCCATTGCAGATCCCTACCTGCTGAACTGGTGTGTACTTGACAGTCTGGGAATAGTCATAGTTGTCAATGATCTCAAAGTCTTGGACGGGCTGTCCTTTATTAGGTCCGGAAAACTGAACGTTCAGAGGAGCTTTGCCAGCTCCTTTGGTGTAAACGGTAAAGTGTGTTGGTTTTCCGCTCTCCACACCTGAGACACGCATGGGAAAATCGGGACTCATGAGTCATCCAATTAAACCCAGATTCTTGATAAGATCAAACCGTTTAACAACAAATCCAACCTGCTCGGGCGAGTCCTGGTCCTTCTGCTTTTACTTTGGAGGCGTCATGTGAGGGATCCACTTTAACACGGAATGGACTGACCGGAATTTCCTGAATTTTTAATGAAAACACCAAACGTTTGTACAAGGATTCAAAAAAGTGTTTTCTGCTTATCTCTATGGTGGTCACTCACTTGATCAGTAAAAAGGACTTTGATTGTGAGCCGCCCGGCTCCAGGGGGGACGTATTTGACAGTGATGGTGTCATTGGCATTGGGAATGATGTCAAAATCAACATCCTCTTCTTTATCACTGATGACATTAGCCTCACACTTGATTCCAACACTTACATCACCTGAAAGAAAAAGTGTATAACTCACACATGAAAGTGCACAGATGTTGGTGTACGCAGTGAACGTGCATTACCTTCTCCAGCTTCTGTGCAGTCCACGGTAAAGTGGGTCGGCTCGTGAGCTTTCAGTCCGGTTCTCTCGACTCCTGGGCCGAACACTTTCACTTTGTGTGGGTGGCATCCCTTTCCGACAATCACCTACAGGAATAAAGTCTCCTGAATGTTAATTACAGCAAGTAATGTTACTAGAGAATAAGAAAAAAAAAAACACACACAGCTAAAAGTCTTCATTGCACATTCTGAGAGAGAAAAAATAATGCAAATCAAGTCAGTTGATGCATTTTTAGGGTGCATAAAGAAAAAGTTAGTATTTGAGTCATTTTTCCACTTCATTCAAGACAACCGGGAAAATACAATTGAAACTCAAACTCACATAAATCACACAACAACAGACATTAAACATGTGAAGTATTATCATTTATTGAAAGTGACATTTTAAAAACATGTATTCAGTCATGAATCAAACACTTAAATGCTTTATGAAAGTCCCTTTTCCCCTCCGCAGACATAAACATGTTAGTACTTAGTTTGAATGCTGCGTTTTTCCAGAGTCTTTAACATTTAGTGTTTGCATGAGCAGTCAAGTGAAAGCAAGTTCCATTCTTCAAACTACACAGTGAGTTTGCCTTGTGAAATGAACCGTAAGGACCACAAAAGCACGATTATAGAGTGACACATGAACAAATGTTCACGTTGAACTTTGTAACACTATACTTATAAAGGAGTAATCCTTCAATTCATGTGTGCACTTAGCATTTATCATTATTAGTTCAGTCATATGTTCTGTTATCATAAATAAATAATTCCTATATTAAAAGGAACACTCCACTATTTTTGAAAATAGGCTCATTTTCCGTCTCCCCTGAGTTTTACCGTTTTCTAATCCATACAGCCGATCTCCTTTTAGCATAGCTTAACATAGATCATTGAATCTGATTAGACCGTTAGCATCTCGCTCAAAAATGACCAGAGTTTCGATATTTTTCCCATTTAAAACTTGACTCTTCTGTAGTTACATTGTGTACTAAGATGGACGGAAAATGAAGGGCTGCGATTTTGTATGCCGATTTGGCTAGGAACTATACTCTCATTCCTGCGTAATAATCAAGAGCTTTGAGCCGTACCATGAGTGCAGCGGCACAATGATATTACACAGCGCCTGAAAATAGTCCCCAGAGCTCCCTGTGTAAGCAGGTTGTGACGCTGGTTATGTTGATGGAAGTTAGCCTATTTTCAGGCGCTGCGTAATATCCTTGCGCCTTTGACTCTTTGGTCATTTTAGAGCGAGATGCTAACGGTCTAATCAGATTCAATGATCTATGCTAAGCTATGCTAAAAGTGCTACCGCCAGACCCGGAGATCGGCTGAATGGATTCAAAAACAGTAAAACTCAACTTTTTAACTCTAGGGGAGTTGGAAAATTAGCCCATTTTCAAAAATAGTGGCGTGTTCCTTTAAATCAAGTAAATCAAGCTTCATTCTTGAATTCTGGAAAAAAGCAACTCTGGATTGCAAACACCATAATACAACATTATACAATCATCGAAGTAGTGTTGTTATAATCGAATACAATCTCCTACTGTGCAAAATTATTATGTCTGAAAATAACTGAAATTGAAAGTAATTTTAAATCACTTGGTGTTACAAACACTGATTTGTGTGCTTTTGTAGTAATAGAAGCAATAATGAGAAAACAGACAAAAGCATTAGATTAATTAATTAATTAAAAAAAACTAAAAAAAACAAAAAAGCAATTGAATTTGGATCTGATTGTCTGATTCAAAATGTGATTATTTAGCAAAAATTATATATTTGCAAGTATTAGAGAACAAAATAGTGCTTTTGCTCATCCTGCTAATCTTAAGAAACATGCAATGTAAATCACAAATCTTGTAATCATTTATCCTTGCGTTTTATTTCCTGAAGCCAGATCATAAAAACAAAATGACCAGCTGAAATTATTTGATAGAAAAGCAGTGACGCTCCACAATGAAGGTGGTTATGATGATGACAGGTTTATATTTGGCAGTGGAAGTGTTAAGAGCATCAGCGTTAGTTAGTATGAGAAGTTCCTCTACTGAAGTCTCCTCTGTGTTTGTGTTAGCGGTTATGACCTCTGACTCTGCTGGTCTTACCCTGAAGGGGCTGTTGGGTACACTGACCCCTCCCCAGGTCACAGCCAGCGTGTGTTTGACAGCGGAGGTCGGTGTGTATGAGCAGGAATAGATGTCATCAGATTTGCTCTTCACCTTCACATCGATGGGGGCGCCATCTGCATCCTGGGAAAATCAACCAATTCAAATGCAACATGGGTGAAAGTTCAACTCGCATTCAGCGCACACACTTATTAGCTGATGCTCCACCAAACCTGTGCAATGATTTTCAGGGGTCCGTGTCCTGCATCTTTGGCCTCGACGGTGAACTCAGCAGGCTTGTTTATGATACAGCCGGACTTCTCCAATCCTGGTCCATAAGCCCTGACCTACAAAACATCCGAGAACATTTGAACAAAAAAAAAAAACGTTTTCTCAGTGGTCATACCAGAGAACCTAATAAATACATGTGTCAAATACTTTACTTTGGGTTTGCTGGATTTTGTTTGCACTGATAATAATTAACAGTTACAAATTATTTTGTACTATTTTTTGCAGTAAAAGAAATGCACTAAGCAAGGATGCCCAAATATTTTTTGAAATATGTGATTTTGCTCATCGTATCCTTTTTTTGGTCTTTTTATTTATTTATTTATTTATTTCTTTTAATTTTTTTTTTTAATTTTTTTTTATGGATGTAAGTATGTAAGTATGTAAGTATGTAAATGTAAAATGAATAATACAAATATGCATATTTAAAAATGTTGGTATATGGTGCAAAATATTTATATAATTTCAATTGAGGCAATCTATTATAATTTGTATACAAATGTTTAATTTAATTTAATTTTTCAATCTTTATAATGATTTGAGAATAAAATCTCACTTCACAATTAATGCAATGCAGTTTTAAAAACAAATTTAATAAAAATTACAATAATGAAAATGGCTTATAATAATTACAAAGAAAAAAAAAACAGGACACAACAATGAGAATTTGGGGTGGAAAATGTGCTTAATTGTAATGAAAATGTTTTTTTTTTTAATATTGGTGTGTATATAAATGAAGTATATGAGTTTTTTCCACTGCATTTACCTGGTTTGGGTTGTTGGCTTTGTTATCAGAGACGATGTAGGCCATGAAGGGACTGTCTTCGATGTCTTCATCATCACACATGACATGGACGGCATACTCGCCCGATTCAGTGGGCCAGTATTTCACATTACACGACCCATCATTCTGATCTTCACACTCAATCCGGGCCTGAGACGGACCCTCAATGGCGAAGCCTACAGAAAAGAAAGCATTTCGATCATAGGCTGGCAAAACATGTTGGGAACTCCTGAGCTGAATGTGACTATAGTGAATGTCTAATCTCCTGTAACCTCACCGAGCACTCCAACGTCAGTCCCGATAGATTCGGCCACAAAGTCCGCAGACTTGCCCACGACGCCTCCATCCAGACCCGGTCCCCACGCACGGATCTTCTGGGGTCCGGCTTCATTGCCCACCTGAACCTCGAAAGGACTGAACACAAGAAAATGTCATGTATATGGACAGCGAGTTTGTGCCCAGACAAGACTTCAATAAAAATTATATTTTGCATAACAAATATAAGCATATTGCAGGACCATTTAGATTTCATGCATTTAATTGTGAGAAGAAAATGTGACATTTACGTAAAAATTTGCTCATTTTGATGCAAATCTAAAATTATATTATTTATATATATATATATATATATATATATATATATATATATATATATATATATATATATATATATATATATATATATATATATATATATATATATATATATATATATATATATATATATATATATATATATATATATATATATATATATATATATATATATATATATATATATATATATATATAAATTGCAATCTATGCACTGCAGATTTTTTTTAAAATAAAATTAAAGTTATACTAAAATAAAAAAAAATTAAAATAATGAGAACCTGAGAATAATAAGAATTATCTATATATATTTTTAAAAACTTTACAATTAATGCCATGCAATTTAAAAAAAATATATTTAAATTATGGCAATGTGTATCCACTTTTATATCTACAGACTTTAAACAAATAATGCCCTTTATTTGTAAATATATTGAGATGAGAAGATGAGAATTATATTGATAATGAGAATTTTTTTTGAGAATGATAATTAGAAGACAAAAACCAGGATGCATTACAATAATACGAATTTTGGGGGGGAAATGTACCTAACTGTCATGAAAATTATGTCAAATTGCAGAAAATCTCAATGGTCCTAAAAAAAGCTGTCTTTATTCAAAATATACATTTTTAAATGTTCTCTTCTACTATAAAAGATCAGCATAACATTTAATAATATTATGATTTGGCTGCACTGACACTATTGGATGAGAACTGAATTGATCTGGACGATGCAGAACTGCTTTATAGATTAAATTAATTTAATAATTGATCCTTAAAGCGGAACTGAATCAACACACAATGACAATATTGTCTTTTAGAGCTGCAGAACATCATCGAATCCTTTTCCTGTTATCACTGTGAAGCTGCTTTGAAATCTGTATTGTAGACAGTTCAAATCCCAAAATGCCCATTGTGTGTTAAATAAGCAATAGCTAAACACCTTATTTATACAAATGTGTGTTAACCTGACAGCTTTAGCAGCACATGCAGCGCCGGCCGCTCAGGTTTGTGAGAATGTTCCATTTCAGATACGACCGCACGTCATAAATCTGCGCTCTGACTCTACGTTACCGGAAACCTCCCTTCAAAAAGAGTTTGTGTTAATAGAAGCAACCGCAGCGGGGCGAATATTTAACTTTAATAGGGGTCATGGCTCAGTTTCCCCTCCGTGTTTGAGTGTAAGGCTGAGGTCCAGGTGAACAGGAGGGTGATTGTGTTAATTCGAGCCTGTCTCTTTCACTCAGCCATTTCGTCTCCTGCAGCGCAGTGATCTGATTGGCCGACAATACGGCATGCATGTGATCACCAGAAAGCGTCCGTCTGCACGTTAATGCCAGTCTGCCGTCTCAGGCCACACACCGTGCCGTCTAATAAAACCTCAAAGAAATGCGAAAAACACCTAAAAAGGTGCATTTTTAGAGCTGCAGCCGCTTTATAACAAAAATCAAGCATGTTTTCACGCTGATGAAAACAAATCCAACTGAAAACGCAGCTGTCATTTCCGCTCCACAGTCTGTTAAATAAGATGTTTACCCTTTATGGTCCACATTCGTCAGCTCGCTCATGAATGTGATTGAACCTCTACACGGATTAACGCATGTGACGGACGTTTCCTGGTGGTCCCGAGTGACGCTGCATTTCCAGACCTCTGACACACTCTCACAGGAGAGCATGTCGTCATGCTGCTTTCCACGACGTCTTTCAATCCTTCCAGAGCCAAGGGTTACACACTAATGAGTCTTCCTGGCAGTGGACATGACCTACATATACTAGCAGCATGACCAAAACCTCATACGCCATTAGAAAAATAAAATTATTCACGATGCCATGTTATTCTTTTTACTGGAAATTCAAACCAGGTATGTTTCAAATATTTTGCACCAGTGTTCTTATTTATACACTATTAAGTACAATTTTGAATTGGCTTTTATTTATGTTTTCTGTTTCTACTGGTTTTAGTAATTTGATGTGCTTTTGTCATTTTTATTACTTCTTTAAATTTCTATTTAGCTTTAGTACTTTTTTTTCCGTTTTAGTCATTTTATTTAGAAGCGTTTCTGCCAGGGAATAAAAAAAATACAAATTTGCCATTTGACTTCTCAGAATCACCACTTGACTTCTCAGAATTGCGACCTGACTTCTCTGACTTGCACAATTGCGAGTTACATCTCAATTTCTGAGAAAAAAAAATGTATGAATCAAAGAATTGAGAGAAAAAGGTCGCAATAACCTTTTATTCCATGGCAGAAACAGGCTTCAATTATTTTTGTACTTAAACCAACAGAACTAAAACAAGTCGAAGGCAACATTTATAATTTAAAATACATTTTTTAGGTTTTCATCTAATTGATATTTTATTTTAGCTTTATTCCAATTAAGGAAAACATTTCAATAGTTTTAACTAACAACAACACTTTTGGCCCACGTTTCATAACCCAGTGAATTAAACACTATACACTAACAGTCATATAGTATATACTCCGTCATAGTCTTACATCATACTCAACGCTAAACCCTTTCAGATGTACAAACAAGCCTTTCGCAATCAGACAAATTCCCTGATGATCCTTAAATGGAACAATTTGAATACAATAAATCCAATCTTTATTTAAATCATAGAACATGCACAAACCATCTATAACATTGCCTGTTCTGACTTAGCACAAACACACACATTTACCCCAACCCTCATTTGTTTATCACCGCTTTGCCTTTATACCTAAACAATCCTGATCAGATTTATCCGGTTGGCAGCTCTGAATAACACCGATGCAACGAGACACTCGGAACATCTGGAGCTGATCCGTTTTAACACGACTGGTAGCTCTACAACTGCAGAGCATCTGATCAGATTTCTCTGACCTCAATGGTCTCGTTTGTGAAGTCGCGCTGGCCTTAAAATGTTAGAGCTGTGATTGGTTCAGGAGATGCTCACCTCTTGGGAATGTGCTGTCCGGCCCAGGTAATGGTGACTGTGTATTTGCCAGGTGCGTGTGGATAGTACTCGTATGCGTAAACACCATCTGAGATGTCCTTCTGTTTCACAGGCTCCTCTAGACCTTCTGCAAGAGGAAAAACACATGAACAATTCCATCACAAACTATTAGAGAAGAATAAAAGGGATCAGGGAGTTAAAATCCCCTGCATTTTCTCCATAGACACTTTACTATAAATTATACACTGATGTCTTCATATCGTCAAGATTATGAAGATAAATCGTAGCCGTGTACAGGATTGAGTTTGCTCAAAGCCCCTTCGAGTCCAGTGCAAATTCCAAAGAGATAAACTTGTGTCATGTAAGTTATAGTCGGGTCAGTGAACCATCTGTGACCCGGTCGGGTCATTAATCACAGTCAGTGGCGCTGACGTTTGACCTGCTGATGTAAATTGATTTGGGTTGATGGTGCCATCTGGGCAAAAGAGTCTGGGAAACCCTCCCTGCTCACTCTAAATACACAATCGACATGAAAAAGTGCCATGGTACCAACATGTTCATTTATAAGCCCAAGATTAATAGAGCAGGAGACATCGGGAAGGTTCTTAAAGAGAGGAAAATTGAGGGTTTGAAGAGTTTTGTGAAGGGGTCAGGAGAGTGTCTGTAACAAGAGAGATTGATTCTGTGTTGAATCAACCAGCAACTTCATTACTTACTGGGTCCTTTAACAGTGACCTTTAGATCTCCACTTCCAGCGTTACGGGTGTCCACCTTAAAATCCGCCACCTGACGTGTTCGCACACCTTTGGGCTGCAGACCTCGTCCGGTGGCACGACATGCACTGGGAACAGACGCTGAAAAACACAATACATGACAAATTATGAATGCACAAAAAAAATTGCATGCACGTGTGTACTTATGTTCCTTTAATGAAACGCATACACATATATACCAATCAGGTGAAGTGAATAACTGATTATCTCTTCATCACGGCACCTGTTAGTGGGTGGGATACATTAGGCAGCAAGTGAACATTTTGTCCGCAAAGTTGATGTGCAAGCAGGAAAAATGGGCAAGCGTAAGGATTTGAGTGAAGGGCCAAATTGTGACGGCTAGTCGACTGGGTCAGAGCATCTCCAAAACTGCAGCTTTTGTGGGGTGTTCCCGGTCTGAAGTGGTCAGTCTCTATCAAAAGTGGTCCAAGGAAGGACCAGTGAAGAACCGGCAACAGGGTCATGGGCGGCCAAGGCTCTTTGATGCACGTGGGGAGCGAAGGCTTGAGCTACTGGAGCTCAAACTGCTCAAGTAGTTAATGTTGGTCTGATAGAAAGGTGTCAGAATACACAGAGCATCTCAGTTTGTTGTGTATGGGGCGGCACAGCCGCTGACCAGTCAGGGTGCCCATGCTGACCCCTGTCCACCACCCAAAGCACCAACCGTGGCACGTGAGCATCAGAACTGGACCCCGGACCAATGGAAGAAGGTGGCCTGGTCTGATGAATTACGCTCTTTTACATCACGTGGATGGCCGGGTGTGTGTGCGTCGCTTACCTGGGGAACACATGGCACCAGGTATTGACTTGGCCTCCAAATTCCCCAGATCTCAATTCAATCGAGCATCTGTGGGATGTGCTGAACAAACAAGTCCGATCCATGGAGGCCACACCTCGCAACTTACAGGACTTAAAGGATCTGCTGCTAACATCTTTGTGCAAGATACCACGCACACCTTCAGGGGTCTAGTGGAGTCCATGCCTCGACGGGTCAGGGCTGTTTTGGCAGCAAAAATCCCCAATTTAAGAATGTGGTTAAAGAAAAGTCAACATCTTGCCATGTCTGTCAGCCAATTAAAATCAAGAATTTAAAATATGACGTGGTATAATAAGCTTGAATCAACCAAAAGCCTTCATTTGAACGTCTGCTAACAGCCTGCAGAGCTGCTGTTTTCATCTCAAGCTCCGTAAAATGAAAAATCCCTCTGCGTAATACCAGACATACAATTAAACACTCCATTATTACCCTACCATTATACAATATGAAGTCCTGTAATGTTTCCAGAACACCAGAATAGTGTCCACAGTGAGCGAGCCAAAACCCACATTCAGTGTAATAGCATCTTTGATGGAGAGAGACTCCGCGGCAATGAGGTCGATCCCCGTTCTGCTCTCTCATTAGGTTCAGATGTGCGTCAGGGTGGAGCTGGACAGCCGAGTGCCATTGAGACACAAAGCTTCATTCAGCCCGAGCCCGTCGTGACAGAAACACAAATATAGACTTGCTGTATGATGACCTCTAAAAATACAGTCTGTCAGGAGCACAATCCTAAAGAGTTGTTTGAACGAGTTGTTTAGGATATGTATCCATTTTAATGCATTCCAGCCTTTTGCCATCTTTATTCATAGTAGAGTTTTTTTGGTTTAAGGGAATATTAAGAGCCAGTTGTGTGCACTTAATGGATTTATGAAGCTCTTTAATTCACTTGTGAAATGTCCTGAAATAACATCTTGCGCTGTAAAAGTAAAAATATCAGTTCAAATGCATAAGCCGTTTTCCTGAGGGTCTCGTTTTGGTTTACGGCACATGTGGCCGATTTCCTCGTTCAGTAGTTCACGTGTTCATGCTCATCATAACCTCCCCACCACAATTGTTTTAAAAATCAAAAATGAATCGACTGTCTCCTATGGGAACACTAAAGCTACTGTCCTTACAAAACCACACACCCATGAATTACAGAGGGAAGGAAAATATAGAGAGACGATGCATGAAATCCATTGGTTTTAAAGCAGAAGAAGAAATCATCCAATCCACATAACGGGATTTAACAATGTTCGGTTTTAAACAGTAAAATTAAACAAATTGCAAAAACAAGCCTGTGAAATCAGCAGCATGATAGCGTTTAACTAACTATACAGGAAAATCAATTAAAGGCAACAGTTCCGTTAAAACATTACCTGCTTTGGAAAAGCAGTTTCAGGGAAAAGGAATTTGGTGTTTTACAAGGTTTAAAGCATTTAGTGACGCACAGATCCACATCGCATTCATGTGCAAGCGTGCAGAAAATAGACAATAGAGAAAATAGTTTCTTTTTGTACCTTCCGAAATCGCATCTAAAACAACAAGTCATGCGGAAAAAAAAGGTGCATGAATAAAACCATATATTTGAGTGTCAGTACTGAGCATTGAAGTTCACAGTTCTCAAGCTAATCTAACAGTCGTAGGACAAAAGAAAATAAAGCCTGACCTTAAATGGCACGACGGGTCAGTTTTAAAGCAGCTGGCGGCATCTGACACACCACAAACGAGTACGCTGGTGAACTGCGGCTATTTTACATGCATTTTATAGTGTGTGTAAAAGCCCTGCAGAATCCCATAACTACATGCAATTACCAGAGTCTCTCCTTCAGCAAGCGTATGAGGCAACCCTCACGTCTGAGACCGTAAAACACAGCACTAATTCATTTAACGTCACAATTATAACCACCACAGTGCGTTGTTTAATGACAAACACTAATAAACTATTCCACATCCTTCTCCAACAGCACATTTAACCAACTGCATGCTCGGAAAGAGGACGCTGGGTGATGGTACCTGGGCCGATGTTGACGGTGAAGGGGCTTTTAGGGATGGCGATGCCTCCAAATGTAATGTTGATGACGTGAGGGCCAGCCTGCACCGGTTTGTAGGTGCAACGGAAGACGCTTTCACCCTTGTCTTCCATGAGGGCGTCCACGGTGTTGATTTTCCCCAGAGGGTCTTTAATGACTGCGGTCACGTCACCCACTCCGGCACCTGATTAACACAGAGTACAGCGGATTCAAGACTTATTTTCTTAGAGAAAATAATCCCATAAGCAAGTCAGAAATGTCAGACCTGCAGTGTAGATGTCAAAGTATGTGGGTTTGTTGGCGATGTTGCCCAACGGCTCCAGTCCGGGTCCTTTAGCCGTGACTTTAGTGGGGTCTCCCTGGGCTTTGTCCACGTCCACTTCAAACGGGCTCTTTGGGATTTGCTGCCCAGCGAAAAGCACTGTGACCTAAGGATAACAAAAAAAGTGAGCCTATATTTCAAAGAAAAAATTCAAATGGAAAAAGTCGCCCTGTATTTATTACACTGTATTTTCATAAAGAGTCACATAGGCGTATATGGTGTAAAAACAGTCTATAATGAAACATGCAAATTTGCTGAACAGGACAATAGCATGGGAATAAAATAAATAAATAAAAAAAAATCAACAGTGTGGACAAGAACAACAGATCAGTGATTCTCAAACACACAAAATAAGCTTCTATTGCTTACCAAGGCTGCATTTATTTGTTGAAAAATAGAGTAATAATGTAAAATATTACTACAATTTAAAATAACAGTTGTCTATGTGAATATAATGTAAAATGTAATGTATTCCAGTGATCATAACTCCAGTCTTCAGTGTCACATGATCCTTCAGAAATCATCCTAATATGAAACCTTTCTGATTATCATCAATGTTGAACACAGTTGTGCTGCTTCATATTTTTGTTGAAACCTTGACAAATTATTTTCAGGATTCTTTGATGAATTTAAACTTCAACGAACCGCATTTATTTGAAATAGAAATCTTTTATTAATAGAATTTGTGACATTATAAATGTCTCTTTTGATCAATTTAATGCTTCCTTTCTTTTTTTCTTACAAATCTGACTTACCCTAAACATTAGTAGTGAATCAGGTTTTCCACAAAAATATTAAGCTTTCATCAATTGTAAACAGGGGGCCTTGGTGTCAAAGGTTGAGAAGCACCGTTTTATCCTGACCTTGTGCCGCCCCATGACCTGAGGGATGTACGTCACGCTGTAGGTCTTTTTGCCTTCATTGAGCATAGGACTGACTTCCTCTCTGAGGCCCTCCGGGTCTTCAACATAGACCATGACCTGCCCTTGACCTGCACTGAAGGTGTCCACCGTGAACACGGCCGGACGCATCACCCGGTTACCGGTCGGCTCAATACCTGCAAACACACAGCGAGCATACAGAGATGAGACCTATTCACACACAAAGGACTATAACAATAAAGATACAATATCGTCTGCCACTGTGGATAGTATCGTTACAATATCGTTCTTGGAGTGAACAGGCCTTTACATTGGAAAAGTAGTAAATTATTATAGAACAAGTTCATTTCCGCTAATGAGTGGATTTCTGTGTATTGTTTTATGACCCTAAATATAGTGCCAACAAAGGTGTTAAAACAAACATGACAGAGCGTGGTTCATGGACCAACAGAGCATTTTCTTTAAACTGCCATGACTCTCACTGTTATAAGAGCGCTGTGAAAATATGCATTTACTGTACGGCTGTATGTTTAAATGTCTGCGACTGATAAAGCAGGCATATATAAAATGGATAATAAACTCCAGGAAAATGCAAAAAAACTCACTAGAGCCAAAACAAAAATTCACATTTACAAAGATTAAAGGTAAATCTTTGTAAATCTATTCAATTTTATAATCATTGATTGTGGATATGCATGTATACTATAGACAAAAGAAATACTAAAAGTATTTAATATTTAAAGCCTAATTAGGATGAATAAACCTCTAAACTAAATGTGTAGATATACATCTATAAATATAAAAGAATGTAGATTTTTTTTTTTTATATTTGGAGATTTTATTTGATTATTTGGTACAAAATAGCTAGTTTTGGGCCCTCCCCCCTAGTGAGCCATGTGATTGGTGGACATTGTCTGATTAATTCCTACTTCCTCATTGGTTGATTTCATCTTTGTATTTAAATTGATCGTTTTCCATTTGTACTTTATTATCCATGATGATAAACTCCATCACGTCTATCGCGGTCTCAAAATGCCGGCCAGTTGATTTTAATACCTAGAATATCAAAATCAACGGCAGGCGGTCAATCCTTTTCCTATTTAGCACCGAAACTCTGGAATAGTCTTCCTAGCATTGTTCGGGAAGCAGACACACACTGTCAGTTTAAATCTAGACTAAAAGCACATCTCCTTACTATGGCATACACATAGAACATTATCAATTTATATAACTCAAATCAGTTAAATGATTGTTTTTAGGCTGCATTAGGTCTGCCAGAACCAGGAACACTTCCCATAACACCTGATGTACTCGTTACATCATAAAATGAATGGCATCTATGCTGATGTTAGTCTCTCTGTTTATCCCGAGGTTTACTGCAGTCAGCCGGATCCAGATCAGACCAGATGGTGGACCTGCGCTAGACAACTAGACTCTCCTCTGTGACGGCCCACGACACCATATCCTCAATAAACTCATCTCCGGCGTGATGACTCAGATTTTTAATCAGATGAAACTGGACAAATATTCTGAATATTTCAATCTAATATGACTTCTGACCTGTAATGTTTCCTGAATCATAAACCCTACACTGTTTGTTCATTGGCCAGAGGAGAACTGGCACCCCGACTGAGCCTGGTTTCTCCATTCTGTCACCTGGGGCCGGTTGCATAAACTGCTTAGACTAGTCTTAAAAGTTAGTCATCTATTATTTTCTTCAAGACTGTTTTTAAAAAACGAGTTACATAAAAAGTTATATTGTCTAATTTGAATCAGAAAAGTTAGACTGATTACCTCTTTGCTAGCGTGTCAAATGAGTTCTTAAGACACAGTCTAAACACAATGGCTAAGTTTATGCAACTGGCCCCTGATGGAGTTTTGGTTCCTTGCCACCGTCGCCTCTGTTGCCTTTGGCTTGCTTAGTTGGGGAAACTAAATATTCAACTATATTACTGATCTCCCCGCATTGACACTATATGATAATCGACCTATACAAAACCTGCTACAAAATGGTAAAACGATGTGTCTGGGGTACTGTAACACTGATTCCAGGTATCCTGAGAGGATTTTCTGGTTGTCATACTCTCATTAAAATACGATTAAAGTAAGTGAGTCCCTGCTAACATACAAACAGAAATAACTAACTGTTCTCACGTCATGTGACGTTAACAGTGTAGGTCAAAAACACAAGCTAAGGTCTACATTTCAGTGCCTCTCCATATTAAACTGGTTAAATGTAAATTAATTTAATGTTACCCTGCGGTACATGAACAGTGTTGATGGATGTTGTCATGTGATCGTGACGAGCGTGACGAGGCTTCTCCCGCTTGCATTGTGATCTGTAAACCCTAGCTTCCAAATTAATCTCCCACCATATTTATGTTAAAATCTTTTATATATTCAAGTCCCACTTGAATGCTCCTCGACGAGAGGTGGTCCTTCTGTGTCACAGACTGCGTTTGTTTGTCCGAGTTAGCAACAGTAACTAAGGAGGGGCGGGGCTTACCGATAGGCCAATTGAACTGAGCTGGATGATATCACCGTTTTCTCCAGAGGGGCTGTACAGCCGAATCAAATTCTGTTGCGTTTTTTTCCTGTTTACACTGTGAAGCTGCTTTGAAACAATCTGCATTGTATAAAGCGCTATATAAATAAAGGTGACTTGACTTGACATGAAGGCCTGTGTTCCGAAACGCTTGGGCAAATAAAACAATAGATTTCTCTCTAGACCCATTTTAGGATTCTTTGACTTCATTGCGCAAGTGTTGCTGGTTTCGTGTTCAATCAGTACCTTTTTGTTGGCAAGAAAATGACGTCGAAAAACAGCATTGACTGTGGTCACAAATGTATTTTGTACGATCTGGATTTCATTCTTTAAAAAGTGTTCATATTTATGCATTTTTCCATATTCAACTTTCTTTAGTGTGTATTGTGTAATGCTGATGAAAAAGTCCAAGAGTTCTTCTCTATATCAGTGTCACGGTTTCTGAACTGTTCCCTGAAACGCCTCCATTGTAGTCTTGAGTTTTCTTCCGGGAATGAACACGTCACAATATTCCTCATTTAAATAATTCCCACCCAAGGCATTTGCAGAATAAAGGGGCGGGGCCTGGTTGAGGTAGTGTATTGAAACTCGCGGTTGTCCAATGTTTTTAAAAAAACAACAAAAAATGTTTAACATTCAAGCATAAAAACCTATTCTAGTAGAGCCCAGAAACAACATTAAGACTTTGAAAAACGGCATAATAGGTCCTCTTTAATCTTCTACTTGTGCAAACCAAATGTTGCATAATTTATGCACACAAAGAAACACAAATATTAGATATAAATCAGATGTTGGTCAGAAACCACAGCGGTCAACACAGACCTGCATTTTCGTCAGAAAACTGACTTCAGGAGCACAGACGTAATGGTCTAAAAATACTCCTTTTAGTTTATAGTTTGAGGCAAACCGCACTAAACCCCACAAACACACAGGCCCTCTGAGCTCATAAAATACATGATTTCCAAACAGTGATTCAATTTCCCACTGAAATCAAGTCCTCTACAAGGAACATGTGTGATTTAAGAAACAAGGGTGACTGTCACATTTAAATGAGTTATTAGTTTGTAGTGCTTTGAGAGAGGATATAATCACTTAATGGAAAAATAACATAAATGTGACATTTTCATTCTCTGCTGTAAATTATATTGTTGTTCAAAAACAGAGGTGAAGATTTCCCAAGACTGCAGACGTCGCAACCAAAAGCTTGTGGTTAATTTTAGCAAAGGTGGTCACAGAAAATGTGCAGGGGTCACCTCTAGTGTTAAACTCATTAGCCACTGTTTTTACAGCTCAAGACAAATTTACAACAGAGGTAAGAGGCACATTTCCACTCCATCCATCAATCCTGCACAAAACCTGACAGAGCTGCGCTGTATTCACACGGTACGAACTTCTACCACCAAATGATTAGCAGAAAGCAAGAGACATCACAGGTCACCGCAAGGGAAAAATCTTTATCTTAAAAACAATCTCTTCACGCTACATTGACACTGTGAAGTATCTGACCGTAACGCTCCATTTGCTTCGATACTGTAAAATCTGACAAGGCTCATGAGATTTACAATAACCTGAAACTCTTGTATGACAACGATCTGCATGTGTGTGGTTGCTAAAACATATCTAGGGGTTTCTTAGATAACACTATGCGTTACTATGTAAACAAAAATGAGAGAACAGGAATATTTCCTAAGCTACAGCGTCTCACCTGGACCGTATGCGCGTGCCTTCTTGGGGTTGAGTTTGGGTTTGAGAGGGGCTCCAGGCTTCAGTTTGCCTTTCGGGAACTGTGACAAATATGTCATAACTGACTGCTCGTCCACACTGGGGTCAATGATCTCCTCTGGAGCAATAACCTGGAACGACAGGCAAAGTGTTGAAGGGGAAGTGCATGTGCAAACTTCTTTCCCAGTTTGATGTGCAGCAAACCGTAAGCAAGACTTTTGACAACAACTTGGAAAAAATTAAATTACTTGGTAATTATTTGTGAAATTAACTAGCAATTTCATAGTGAAAATTCCATAAATTAACACATTGACTTGAGGGTAATTCATTTAAAGACATTTGGGGTGAATTATCCCTTCATGTTGTTCTAAACCCGTTAAACCTTCATTCATCTTCGGAACATATATGAAGATATTTTGAATGAAATCTGAGAGATTCGTCCCTCCATTGAAAGTCTGTTCACAAACAACGGTTAGATTTCATTTAACACATCTTCATACGTGTTCCGAAGACGTCTTTTGAAAGGGACATGAGGGCAAGTAACTGATTGAATTCACTTTTTAAGTGTGAAATTGTTAAGCAGTATTTTATAGTAGTAATAATTAGTAGTATGAAATGGCATTTTCTTGTAAAGCGTACTGCAACCATATTAGTTTTATTCAGAGTGTACCCAATCATCCAAACATTAGAACACTGTTATTTTTGCAATTACAGAAATATAGTACATAATTACAAAACATTTCATTTATGCATGCATGTCTGTATAAATATATCTTGTCATACAATATTTCTGAACTGGATATCAAAAACGGTAGCATTAGTGCTCGAGTAGATTCTTAGAAAAGCGTTTTCACATCAAAAGGCAGAATTTTAGTGTTCACATGAGGCGATAATGCCAGAACAGTAACGATCAAAAATGACACCCGATGCGCTGGGGTAATAAGCCTCAAACACAGGAGGACACAGATGCATTTAAAATGCCCAATGATGCCATTTTGTTTTAGAGTCTCCTACAATAGATCTACATGCATTCACTGTAAAAATAAATAAATACATTCTCAATGTATATTGCAGCATCAGCTCTTTTCTCACAGTGTCTGAAACAGTTAAATTAATTATTTAGTCTCTCTAAACCCCTCTTTTCCGAGAGCCTACTCTGCTCTGATTGGTCAGATGGTCGAGTCTGTTGTGATTGGTCAACTCTGCTCTTAATGGTCAGATGGCTCAGTCTGTTGTGATTGGTTTACATTGATTGGTCAGATGGCCCAGTCTGTTGTGATTGGTCTACTCTGAATGGTCAGATGGCCCAGTCTGTTGTGATTGATCTATATTGATTGGTCAGATGGTCCAGTCTGTTGTGATTGGTTTACATTGATTGGTCAGATGGTCCAGTCTGTTGTGATTGGTCTACCCTGCTCTGATTGGTCAGATGGCCCAGTCTGTTGTGATTGGTCTACTCTGCTCTGAATGGTCAGATGGTCCAGTCTGTTGTGATTGGTCAACTCTGCTCTTAATGGTCAGATGGCTCAGTCTGTTGTGATTGGTTTACATTGATTGGTCAGATGGCCCAGTCTGTTGTGATTGGTCTACTCTGAATGGTCAGATGGCCCAGTCTGTTGTGATTGATCTATATTGATTGGTCAGATGGTCCAGTCTGTTGTGATTGGTTTACATTGATTGGTCAGATGGCCCAGTCTGTTGTGATTGGTCTACTCTGCTCTGAATGGTCAGATGGCCCAGTCTGTTGTGATTGATCTATATTGATTGGTCAGATGGTCCAGTCTGTTGTGATTGATCTATATTGATTGGTCAGATGGTCCAGTCTGTTGTGATTGATCTATATTGATTGGTCAGATGGTCCAGTCTGTTGTGATTGATCTATATTGATTGGTCAGATGGTCCAGTCTGTTGTGATTGGTCTACCCTGCTCTGATTGGTCAGATGGCCCAGTCTGTTGTGATTGGTCTACTCTGCTCTGAATGGTCAGATGGTCCAGTCTGTTGTGATTGGTCTACTCTGATTGGTCAGATGGCCCAGTCTGTTGTGATTGGTCTACATTGATTGGTCAGATGGCCCAGTCTGTTGTGATTGGTCTACTCTGCTCTGATTGGTCAGATGGCCCAGTCTGTTGTGATTGGTCTACTCTGCTCTGAATGTTCAGATGGCCCAGTCTGTTGTGATTGATCTACATTGATTGGTCAGATGGTCCAGTCTGGTGTGATTGGTCTACTCTGCTCTGATTGGTCAGATGGCCCAGTCTGTTGTGATTGGTCTACATTGATTGGTCAGATGGTCCAGTCTGGTGTGATTGGTCTACTCTGCTCTGATTGATCAGATGGCCCAGTCTGTTGTGATTGGTTGAGTGAGTGTTTGAGGGCGGGGCAAAGTAGACATTTTTTGTAGGCAACCAATAGGTATGGCATTATGCAAATGTCTTACAAACCTACTTAGGTTCAGCAGGAAGGGAGACTAGAATTACGACTCGTTTCAGCAGGTCAGAATCACTTCTTTCTTTTAGGAGACAATGACCCCATTTATCTGCACTTTGTAAATGGCTTGAAAAGTACGGACGGATTACACACTACATGAAAGGCAATACCCCGAAAAAGCCTAATGTGGCACTTTCAGGAAAAATCTTCTGCTACACGAGTACAGTGAAAAGCATGCACACGTCATTGAAGTTGATCAGCGAAGCACACGAGTGTTTGCTGAGGATTGATTGAGGTGTGGTGAGTATCATATTAACTTGGCTGCAAACAGAGCGGTGGATGTGTGTGTGCACACCTAACACAAGCCCCTTATTCTTATCTGAGGATGATGAGCTGTTGGCATGAATTGAGCAAAAGAGAACATGACATTTTCCAATCACGCCCTTCACAGTACTGGGAACACGCATCAACAGATTTGTGGCGCCTTCATGCTGATTAAATAATCTCATCCTGATGCGCAAAAGGTCAAAGGTCCCGGGCTCACCTGTGGAATTCCCAGCCAATCATCAGCGAGCTGCATGGCCTCCGTGGCGTTTTCGACTGGCTTCCCTGAGTCCCAGATCTCCCAGTCAGGACACAGGCCTTAAAAAAAGGACAAGGAATTTAAAACTGACCCAAGGATAAGGAATATTTAACAATAGTCAGCCTTAGCAAATACCACTAATGGTGCAATATATATAGAACTAAACGTGACAGGAACAGAGTTTATCTAATGATCATAAAACAAGAAAACATGCACTAAAAAGGTCCTGAATTACAAATTAAAACAAAGTAAACAACAAATGCGTAGCACAGAGTTCTGGACTTATTCACAGATGTGTTTTGCAGTTAAAATCCCGCTCTAGATAAACACTGATCAAACGAGCGCAGCTGTCCAATAAACATCAATAGCTGCACGAATTAAACGCTTTGCATACTAACACCTTTCACCTCATCTAGAACATTACGAGCTCTAAATCCTCACCTGGAGCGCAGCTGTCCACTAGAGCACCCAGCGCCCTCCCGTTCCTCCAGTCCTGACTGAAGTTAGTGATGGGAAGGTCGGCCACTTTGTTCTGGATCCAGCCGAGCAATCTCTGCTTGGGCGTCTGTTTCTTGGCTTCGTCGTCGTCTTCATCCTCCCAGACGGGCATAGAGATGGAGTAGTGGAGAATGAGGGTCCATACTAGGCCAAGGATCAACTTCAGGTTCCCGTCCACAATCGCTTTGCTGTCTGTTGGGAGAAGATTAAGGTTAAAGAAAAATGATGACGATGAAAAAGAAGAGTAAATAATAAATAAGCAAGTAAATAAGTACTGAAATCCTTCAAAATGATAAATAAAATGCAAATACATAAACTGATAACCAATAAAACAATTTAAAAAGAAATAAACGCATTAGTGATTAAAACAAACAAATAAATTAAACAAAAACGAATAAATTATCAAATAAACAAACATTCAAATAAATCAAAAACAAATCAAACGAGCAAATAAAAATGATTAACAAATAAATATTAAAATAAACAAATCAAAAAATAATCAAATAAATTAAATGAATTGATGAATTGAGAAATCAACTTTCCCTTGAGCTTTTGATACATAAAAGTTCGTGATATAGGAATATCCTCTAAGTTTCAGAGCTGAAAACTTCCTTGTTTAGTCAAAAAAAGCTTTTCAGGCCCAGAAAACGATCGATCTCAGAATATGCCACACCTTGACGTCATCGTATGGTGAAGCACCGCCTCAACAGAAGACAAACGCCTGCTTCTGTAGCCACGGCCACCGACTCGTGGAGTTAAACGGATCGCGCAATAAACATGCCGAAGATAGCAAGATATTGCGCTGTGCCTAGTTGTGGAAGAACACAGTCGCTGCATAAGCTTCCTTCAGATTCTAATATTAGGATGAACTTTATTTTCAATGAAGCTCCAGCTCACGTGCGCAAGACATTGCGCGTTTGTTCGCTTCATTTCACCGTGAAATAGTTTCTAAACAAGACACAGGTCGAGACTGGATTTGCAAACATATTGAGATTAAAACACAATGCTGTGCCTTCTATGGATCCGTCAGGAACGGTGCAACACACTAATGTGAGTAAAACATGTTTATATATGTGATAGTATCGCATTGTTACAGATCGTATTGATTATGTGTATGTGTTTAATTGAACATATATACCTTAGCACGCTGTCAAAGGCTGAAGAATACTTGAATTGTGGTGTTGTTGGTTCATTGTGCTGTGATTCGGGATCAGACTCGGACATGTTTGGGCCAGCGCCCGCAAAGCCTAATGTCCCGGGGCTATGTATTTTCCAGACGGGCTACCAAAACGTAAGCCCAGCCTACCGAGTTTTTCACCATTTATCTTAAATAGTGAAATAACAATAACCTTTCTTGATGTGCGTTGTTCACTCTCTTGACGCGTGTGCGTTATATCCACCGATCGGGCGGCCAAGTAATAAAAATAAATCAATCAATCAATCGCGGGTGGATGAGAGATAAATCATTGTGTTTGTTTGATAAAGACATTTTGCGAGTCGTGTGGGCGATTCATTCCGGTTGCCGTTTCTCCACACGCTTTCAAAACAATTCCCACATGTGCTGACAGGGGAGCTGAAGCTCATTGAATATGCAAAACTTATCCAATCATAGCAGTGGCGTTTACTTCCAAGTCTTCAGTTCGGCATGCCCATAAAAACCAAGCGTTCCATGAGAGAGGCTCAAAACCAGGGCAGAAAATAAATAGTCTATTATTTATTCATTATGATGTTTTTGAATGTAAAAACCATAAATATCATAAGCTGACCTCAGACTACAGTATACATTTTTTTTAAAAGCCAGTTCATGACCCCTTTAATAAACAATCAAACAAGCAATCAAACGATCAAATAAATAAATAAATAAATAAATAAATAAATAAAATAAATAAATGCATAAATGTTGGCATTAGCCAACACCACTAATGATACAATATAATAGAGCTGTAAATGTGTCAGGAACGTGACAGGAACAGCCTACAGTGAGCAATTGTAATAGTAATGCTTTGCCTAAGCAAACATTGACTAGACTAATAATAAATTGATAAATGGAGGGAGTAACATGTTTGTAAATGATTTTATTTATAGCCGAGAGAATGAGACTGTGGGTTATTTGACTTCTGAGGTGGCGGGCTGCACAGAGCACACATTATTACAACACACGTCAGAGAAGGAGGTCAATTTGATTCACTGGAAACCTGTGACATCTCTGGCTAATCAAATCATGTACCAGCTAATGAAACTTCATTTAAAAAGGAATTTACTTTACAATTCAAATATCTTGCACACTCCTGAAGAAAACAAACAAGATTAAGATGTGTTGAGATCCAGTATGGTCATCAGCAGCGAGCACAGAGACAGAAAAAAGGCTTTAGCACACTTGAAATTATTCCAATATATACAAAGCAAATGTTTCCAGGAGGAATCACAGCTGTTAGTGATTGTTAACACTCCTGAAACCATCACTGGAGCGACAAATCTATTCAGAAAGGCAGGCACTGCTGCTCAAAATGTTGCACTTGTGTGTGACGTGCTATTATTTATCACACATGCTCTCCTGCTGAAGGCTGTGTGTGTGCACGTGTGTGTTTATCGACCGCTCCCTCTGCCCGCACTAGCAGTCGTCCTCTGCAAACATCAGGAAAGGAGCTGAACTTTAGCACACACACCAGAGCAAAGCCAAAGATCAGGGGAAATCTGACAAGACACAAAACTAATCTAGCCTGGAGTTACAGTTTGGCGTTCAGGTTTGTTTGTGGGTCAATGACATGACATGTATTTATTAAAAATCTTCTTTAGGAAAATAATGAATTCGGACACAAATACAAGTCATATATAAAATTGATCTACAATATTTCCTTTATAAGAAACCCTTTTAAATTTTTTATTTTATTCAATTGACTTTGAGTTGTGGCGCTTGAAAGACCAAAAATGTCATGGTGCAACCATCCGAATGTACAAGCAGAAAACAAAACTGCAATAAAAAGGTTCATTTTCTCAGTAAAATTCTTAATCAAATAGTTTGGCATGATTTTACGTAAAATTTCTTATAAATGAGGGAAAATAGTGCATCAGTACCACTTAAAACTTTTGTCTGAAAAATTCACTTCTCCAAATGTCAGGGAGGGCGATGCCATTTTATGCAATGTTACTTTAAGAAAACCATGTGACAGGATATGACATCACACAGAAGACCCCAGAGGACCCCTTTGATGCAGTAACAATGTTAGTCACCCTCCCATAAATATTAGATAACTTGACATTTTTGAGTAATGATGAGGTTGATTCAACTTATGTCAGGTGGTATGACCCCTGGAAAACTTAGAAAATGTGTTATTATAAAAATGTGTATAAAATTGTATAACCTAGAGCAGGGGTTCTCAACCCTGGTCCTCGAGGCCCACTGTCCTACAGAGTTCAGCTCCAACCTTGATCAAACTCACCTGCCTGTAGCTTTCTAGTAATCCTGAAGAGCTTAATTAGCTGTTTCAGGTGTGTTTGATTAGTAGTGCTAAGTATATTAAATGTATATCATTTTAAATTAATATAATGGATCGCACCACCTGACATTTTCTGGGTGGTAAAATCAGAAATCTTGTTTAATAATGAATTAATGCGGTCTTAAAAGCTGTAAAACCAATATGAATCAACACCATATAGATTACATTCAAATTATATATTAAGAATGACAATGCATATACAAGGGGAAAAATTATTTTCTAAAAAATTAGAAAAGATATTTATCCCTCAAAAAATGTTTTGTTAAATAATAGTTTTTTTAATAGTTTGTAGTACACATGCATGAAATGCAGGCTTGACCCAGTGACCGCCGTAAACTCTCAGTCCGACTGGTACGACGAGCCAGACGTGTGGAATGTTCTGGCAGCATTTGAGAAGCCTGGAAACAAGCTCAGTGCCAGGCGGGGGTTCAGTGCATCTCTGGACTGCTGGCCACAGCCGAGCATAATTCATTAGCACTGAACAAAACCCCCCTTCCTGCCTTCACAAGGTTCCTGCTTAATGGGATCTCCATAAGGACCCCCGTCACAGGGACGGCTCAACAATAGAACAACACGACTGCCGATTGTCTGCATTCAGCCATGTTGCCATGACAGCAAACTCCTACATGAATAATAGATGAACGGCGGAAAGATTTGGAAAGTTGCTGAAAACAAACCCACACACACACGGCGTAAACATGGTGTTTAAATGCAGTTCCAGCTGGTCTTTAATTGAAATGTACAGTGATGATACAGTAATGATGTTTTCCTCGCAATGCAACATGAGCAGAATGTCAAATCATTGTCTTTAGGAGGTCAGTTGAGGAAAGACCAGGAAATCCCAAGGAAAATCCTGCCTGAACAAACTTGGAAGGACACCTACACTACAAGCATTTCCTACACGACAGGACATCTGAGCTGGTCACTTTAAAGCTCCTTAAGATAACAGGCTGAGCCAAGAGCTTGGAAATACACCAACACATCTGCGCATCTGTTAGTTAGTCTCACTATCAGAAACACTCATTCCAACCGGATGACATCCAATGAGGACAAATCCAAACAGATGGCTAAGAACCGTGATTACTAAGATGTCCAAACGCTGACATAATCCAATTACGAGAATACACAACTGATCATCACATGCTACACCCAGAAATGAGTCAGTATGATCCGGGAGCACAAAAAGACCGTAAACGTGCACTTAGTTTTAGTACAAACCGTGAGGATACAGAGCGTCACACGTTAAAGAGGCCGTATTATGCCCTTGGTGTTGTTTTGGGGCTCTGCTAGAAAAGGTTTTAATGCCTAACCCATATTCTCCATTGTTGCAACTCCTTTCTTCCCAGTCTGTCAGTAATACGACGTAACTCACTACTTAACTACCATAGTACGTTGCATCGTTGAAGAAATCAACGAATTAGTCACTACTGTTTCCCGAAACCATATTGGTCGCAAATCTGTCATTCAACCATGTTGGTTAATAAATGTCACAGGTGGTGGATTAATAAATGCTTTTAGTGAATTAAAAGATCGAATTTATGCTAGATTTTTTTGCTATAAATTATAGACATGGCACCTGAGGACTAATTCTTATTTTTCTCAGTTACTTTGCTTTATTTCCAGATTCAAATACGTACTAGAGCACGTCCACACATGCGCACTCTTCAAAAACGGTGCTTTAAATAAATCTCTTGACAAACTAAAAAGACAAATGATATTTGTATGCATTTGAAATAAAATATATAGATTGTACGAAATGTCAACGTGCTCATTTTTGCTCAAGATAGTCCACGTCAACATCCAAGTCCACGTGTCATGCAAACAAGAAACTCTGCTTCTAACCACAGGTCGAGATCTGTCGTTGCAACCACACAAGTTTGCGATGCTGTTTGCGAATGTCTTTATGCAGCCCCTCCTTCTGAAAAGCACACTGAGCTCTGATTGGTCGGCTGGACCAGTGTGTTGTGATTGGTCAAGTGCTTTGAGAATGTTTGGAAAAATGTCTCACCCCTTATCCTAACCATGAGTTTCAACCAGAGCGGCACCTCCCGCAGTTTCTCCTGAAGCCAATACGGAAGTGACTTAAACTGCAGTTCATCGTCTGGCCACTAGAGACAGACTCCAGAAGGAGCAGAATCTCATTGAGCTCATGTTAAAATGGCCAAGTTTACAGCAGAAGAACACATGTTTACAGTCTGGGACAAATTGTGGTTTTGGTCTATACGGCTAATTTTGCCCTTCATGACGACTGAGGGGGGTGAATCTTTTTTATAACTCCTTCGTTTACAATATATAAAGCCTTAAAGTTCTGCATAATTAAGGGTGTGGCCACTTCGAGTGACTTGCATGCTTAAACCGCAACATTACACAAAGAAAGTTGAACATGTAAAAGTGCATAAGATCTCCTCTAGAACACATCTCCTCAAGATCACACAGACTTCATCCATGACTACATACAAATGACGATCACACATGGAATATGCAGGACAGATAACAAAAAGGCAACTTCTGGAACAGAGCAAAAGGAAAAAAAAAAACAAGCTTACAATTCTTGCTCAAGTTCTTCATGAATAAATTTACAAAGTTTCAAGAACTAATATGGGTCAAGTAAGACTTCGCAACAACGGATATAAAACCCATGAGCTTCTGGTGCCTGAAGCTTTATTATTGATATTTCCATGGGAACCGGCCTGGATAGATCAACAAATGCTTATGAAACTGAAGAGCTACAATCTGAGCAGCTGTAGCCGGTTCCTCCCTGACCGTCATCCTGGAGGGCTGGTCAAACACAGAAGGTCAAATCAGATCCATATTAACTGTGTATTTAATCAAACTACTGCTTCTAAAACTGCCATAAACGACTACTACAATGTACACGTCTCATTTTCAGATTGATATGCATGTAAATATTGAGTCATTGCAGTTCATCTTGGATGAACTTGATCTAAACTTCTTTAAATGTCAAAATTGTGTATTAATTGTGTATTTTAATTGAAGATTGTGGGATTAATCTAACTAAACTAGCCTAAAAGTTATTTCACTACAAAAATTGCAAAATGTAAAGGAAATGAAGAATATTGTTTCCGACAATTAATATTTTTTAGCAATTTTTTTGACAATTAATTGTGAAATAACACATTCTTAAGTTCTTATTATAGCAGTGCAATATAAAAATAAATGCTCAAATGTAGTAGATTTTTATGCTACCACCTTTAATGTATAATCTATGCCAATTTAAACTTTTTAATTCAATTTGAACAATTTAATTTGTTGTAAAGTAATTTACAGTTGAATAAATGGTAACTGTACAATAAGGTTTCATTAGTTAACGTGAACTAACAATGAGCTGCACTTCTATAGCATTTATTAATCTTTATTATAATTATTATACTGAAAAGTTGTATTTGTTAACATTAGTTAATGCACTGTGAAGTAACATGAACAGCTGTATTTTTATTAACTTAAAGTTAACAAAGATGAACAAATACAGTAACAAATCTATTTCTCATTGTTAGTTCATGTTAGTTAATACATAATTAAACCTTATTATAAAGTTTTACCGAATAAATACTATATTGCAATGTGAATCTAAGGAGAATCAAAATAACAGGAACTGCAAAAGACACTGACATTACTTTCATGACAATTATGCACACAATGTCTTGTTGAATTGTGGGGTGAAATGTGACCATGCAAGACAATTAAGCAAGAATATAGAGTAGTGTTTCTTGTTCTGACTGCCAAACGCAAGAGGCCGAGGACGTAACCCTGCTGCACGCCACACGGCTCACGCAACGCAAAACCTCACTGCAGATCATTGCTCCATTATTTCATTCTTTCCCCTCGCTGGCGCGTCTCCCATGGTTCTGCTTCCATGAGATTAGGTGAGAAAAAGAGGCACAGGCAGCAGATTTCCTCAGGGCGGGTCTCCTAAACTCAACGAACCATTACAGCAGCCGCTTTCTCAAGCCTTAGAGACACACCATTTACCCACAAACCCCGAGAGCATGTGGGCCGCACGGATCTCCAGCGGGACGCTCAGCTTCCTCAGATCTCTCTATAAATAGTTTGGGGTAAGTCTGAGGTTTTCCATTCACTTATCAAGAGTTAAAACGAGACATATAGACTAACAAGGGTTGAGATGGTCCTGCGGGCACATGGGAACGTTCAGAATGATAAAGGAGACATCTTGGAAAAGCCCTAAATTATTTTCCACCAGCATATATGAAAATAAGCCTCGATGATCAGATTCAACAAAGACCACTGGCCAAAAATGGGCGAATTTATGGTTCATAGAGATTTTTCAAAAGAAATGAGATGAGTTGAACCTGTCAGAGTTGAGCCTGGCCGTCTGACAACGGGCACATGCGAGAGAAGTACATCTGGAAATGCGTTTGAGCCCGAGCGGAGTAAGGCAGAGGCCTGCAAACACACGGAAGACTCCACCCATACAGCCGTCAGACAGTGTCCACATTACATCTCTGTTCCCTCAGCGGCCACAGCCTGATGAAGCAGAACATTACGAGAGGCTTGGGAAAGAGAAAACGGTCCAGAAAGAGAAAGATTTAGTTTGAGGTTGATCTGAGGGGAGGATGAATCTCACCAAACCTGTCAGGAAACTGTCAAAGGAAAGGAAAACTTGAAATTATATTTGTATTATATATTTTTAGTAATTATTTTGTAGTTATTTTTAAAATGTAATATTCAACACACACATACTTCTTGTGACGCGCGCACATGCACAGTCACAGTCACACACACACACAGACAGAGACACACAGAGAGAGAGAGAGAGAGACACACAGTCACACACAAACACTCCATCTCTCACACACACACGTCATTGTAGTATTAACAACAATTTGTGTCTAATAAAAAAAGCATTTTAAAAAACTGAACATCTGGATGCAAGTGTAATTAGAAATTTGGGGAAAAACACTTTAACTGTCATGAAAATTAATGATTAATAGTTTCATTTATTTTTTGTTTGCACAACCATTATGATTATTGCTTCACAACCTTTCCCCTCCCCTGGTTTCGGAATGAAATGCTCCAGACATGAATGTTCTCATGAAATTGAAATGGGTATCGAATTATTTGAGTGTCTGTCAGACTGAGAAAGTCACTCAGTATCACTGAAACTAAAAACACAACTTGTATATTTAAAAAAAAAAAAAAATGTTTTAAACCAGGTGATTACCCAAGAATCCAGGTGACCGTCTCATAAGTTCTTTCACCAACATCCGCCTGTACATTCAGAGATAAATGATTAAGGAAACCAGTCCAATGCTTGTGTTAGTAACCATGGAGACAAAGCAAACTACAACACAACAGTGGAGGAAGAGGGAGGCAGGACCGGTTTCAGACAATCCGTCTCTTATCGCCAACAAGTCACATTTATGACACCAGTGCATGTTTTGCAAGCTAGGACTGGGCGAGAAAGCTTAATTATTTTAAAATAAAAATGTTTAAATAAATAAAAATATATAACATAATAAAATATGGGGAAAAAACTAATCTATACATAAAATTAAATAAATTCATTTAAAAAAAAAAAAAAAAAAAAAAAAAAACAAACTCAATCTTATTCAACAACAAGCTGCCCTGCAAACGAAAATCTCTAAAGGTAACGTCTCTATATTTTATCATGCATCTGTCGTTTCACTGACAAATGATGGCCGTTACTTAGAGACATGGGATGTTTTTGGAGCACATCAGTGTGTGTTTGTGTAAATTGTAAAGTTGTGCCTGCTGGTAATTCAATAGGGGTTTCCTGCTCCATTCAGAAAGCAGCGAAGCACACCTGCGCCGCAGGCCACGACTGAAACATTCTCCAGGTGAAGCGCAACTGTGAACAACAGATGCCCGAGGAAAGGGGCGTTTCATTACATCAAGAGGAACACACACCTGTTCTGTGTAATGACACACACTTTAACCCTCGCACAGACACTTAATGTCCTCATGACACAACAGAACGCAGTATTTTTCAGATTACCGTGCAAAATCAGTCAGGATGGAGAGGTCGAGAGTCAACTTCACATCACGTCTATGATAAATCTTCAGCCTGTATTCGTTTAAAGAAAACTTAAAGAAACTCATAAAGAGTTTCCAATAGTTCTGTCAAGTGTTCCCACTAAAACGCTTATAAAACCTCTGATTTACAAGCTCCAACAGGATCTCCGGAAACACGTCCTGACCACGCACGGCTTTCCTCAAACTCTGAACTTCTTGGCCAGATAGAAAATCAAACCATTTAAGTAACACTCCTACAACACCACGCTTCCAGTGAGTTTACAGACACCAACTACAGAAGAGCTCATTCAAAAGGAGACGGTCATCGATCTTCACATGCACACTCACAGCGTGTGGTTCGCATTCTTCATGTGGATCACAGCCAGGATGAAAACCGGATGAACAAACGTGTAGAAATACACCGGTTTTCCTGTAGATCAAACCAGGAAAGTACCAAAGAAAGAGAAAGCGCTGCAGAGTCACCGTTCAATCCCTCAACAAACTGAAACTAAATAGTCACAGATTTTCTACTCACTTTCACTCACCCTAGAGACTTTCCCTCAACATTATTGTCTAGTTTGGATAACTTTACATTTATTAAAATGTTACTTTCTAATTGCATTCCTCCGGATAGCAAAGTCAAGCTGACGGAGATCCAAAACACCCGTTCAGAAATGAAAGTTACTCAATACAAAAGCATACAACATTGCATAATTGCATAATTCAAATCCAGTTCTTTTGAACTCTAGTCATCAAGGATGTATCATGGATTCCACAAAAATATAAAGCAGCACAACGGATTTCAACATTGATAATAACCAGAAATGTTTCTTGGGCAGAGAATCATCGTATTAGAATGATTTCTGAAGGATCATGTGACTCTGAAGACTTAATTCAGCTTTGGATGACAAACTTTGAAGTTGGCTTGAGAAAGCCTGACCAGAAAGTTTAGAAGTTTGAAGGTTTTACGTTTAAAGCTTTAAATGTTTTGAAGACAACAAAAGATTTAACATGTTACAAGTTGATATATGTTGCTAGCACGAATTAGCATGTTGCTACCATGCTCCTTCAGTTCACTAGCTCCCGAGCTCGTGAATCAGTAGATCATGTACAAGAGTTCAGGCACTGGTAAGGACAGTAAAAGACGCTGCTCACTACACATTAGGACAAGGATTAATCTTTCCGGCAACGTGACAACATTGAACATCATTACTGGTATTTATGAACAACAGCAGAGTTGATATCTTTATGGCATTACTTGTAATGTCATTTAAAGTATTCAATTCAAATTTATTTGTATAGCTTTTCTTTTAACGATACATATCGTTTCAAAGCAGCTTCACAGAAAATGCATCTACATTACAATTTAAATTGATTTGTACATGTTATGCATTTCAGAAATGCACATATACAAAGCACACAGATTAGCTAACTATCTATTATTAATCAATATAATAACTATGGCACAGAAATAAGTACATTATGATAAATACTTTGCTTGTTACATATACATGCAACATTTCAGTGGTTAATAAATTATAGGTGTTAGCAAGATTATGTTCATTATCTGTCTAATGATGCATGTTTATGCTGAAAGAAAATAATAGTTTCTGTTGTTAAAAACACATATCGCGTGTCATTATGTGTAGTGAGTTGGCTCACGTGATTTGAGTTTCGCGCTTCCATTAAGGGAGCATTGATGCACCCTGGGTTTTGCGGTGCATTGTGGGACTTTTTAGGGAGCGAACGCTTCAGGAAGGATTCTGCGATTGAGACTGTTGTTAACATGTTAAATTAAACTAAATGTTCCTGTGGTGTTTGCCGTTACTAAGCTTTTTCATCTTTCAAGCTTGTCATGCATCTACATTTAAAATAATGAACTTGAGCATGCAAAAGACACCACATATGTGAACGGCCCTTTAGTGAGTGGTTATAACAGGTCAATAAACGGGACAAGGGAGATCACGTACAGAACAAATCAATTAGGCCCAATATACGGGACAGTTGGCAACCCTACACATTGCGAACATGAATTAGCATATTGCTAGCATGATGTATGCAGCCTTGGTAAGCAGAAGCAACTTCTTGAAACTTTTGAATGGTAGTGTTACAACACAATATAATAAATAAAATTGCATAACAGTAAAGGCCAGAATGTGCACTTTAACCAACCGGCAACTTTCCTATCTCTCTTGAAGCCAATACGGAAGTGACTTAAACTGCAGTTCATGGACTGGCCACTAGAGACAGACTCCAGAAGGAGCAGAATCTCATTGAGCTCATGTTAAATGTCCAACTTTACAGCAGAAGAACACATGTTTACAGTCTGGGAAAAATTGTGGTTTTGGTCTATACGGCTAATTTTGCCCTTCATGACGACTGTGGAATTATATTAAGCTTTAAAGTTCTGCATAATTAAGGGCGTGGCCACTTGAGTGACAGGTGGATTGCCACTATGGTCGAGCTAGGTAGGCGTGGTTTAAGGAACAAGGCACCTAAGCTCCACCCACATCCCACCTCTTTGTCCATTTGTTGGTTATCCGGGAGTGACGCCATGGCCGACTTTACGCTTTAAAAATGTTCTTTAGAAACCTCCGGAGGACATCATCCATGATATTTTATTACAGAATATGTCTTTAACATACACTAAGAAAACAAATGTCTTCTATAGCAGGCAAAAAATGAGCTGCTGTGTTTTAATCCCTCAAATCAAAACTAGTCTACAAGCACAATGAGTGAACTTCATGCACCTGGGCTCTGTAAACAGGAAGCAACTCTTGACTCTCAGCCAAGTTTCAAACAAAAGGAGTGACAAACATCACGACTGACCTGTGTCTGTTACAACACTAATTAATGAATCCGATCCGTTATACAACAGCACTGGTTTATCTTTGGGGCAGGGTTTCCCATGATTCATTAGTGTGTGCATGTCTCAGCATATCCATAAACAGTAACGTTTCTCCGGCTTTGACGTGTGTCTGATGTGGGAGTGGCAGGGGTTAGTTGTCACAACGAGCGAGAACGGTTGACATTACTTGACATGTAGTTGCAAAGTTACTTATAGTCAGTAGAAAATCTGTTAGGGAGCAGAGAGTCTACTAATACGCTAATAACTGCTAGTTGACATGTAGCCTTTAAAACATTTATCCAATGACAATTTCATCACAGAATAAAACTGCAGCCAATTTGAGCAATTCCTGTGTCATGCAGTCATGTGACGCAAGATCTGAGTGCTAGAGATTGATCCACAGAAGCCAAGAGTTATAGAGCGACCCTCCCAGATAAACACATCCATGGTCACACTGGGAATCTGGGGGTTTGGGAAACTGTGAAAACACTGATGAGCCGTTTTAGGGTGATTAAATGTTGTTGAATGTATTAAATCACAGAGCCGCCACGGGAACACTTGGAAACAGAGAGCCGTTTGTTTCAGGGCCCTTTTAAAGTAGATCCATAAATAAAGCAGACAGCCTCCTTTGTTAGACGTCGGATTCCAACGGGGTGAAAAAAAAAGCCTCATTATGTGCAGGACGGTGTCTGCGGCTTATAGCGGACACTTCATTTTTCAGAGACACCTGCGAGTCCTCCGCGAGAGCCTGACTTAACTTTGGCCCTTGATTTGGATTTGAAGCAAAAGCATTATCAATCCATATTAAAAATTGCTCATTTCCTGGGGTTTGGCTCATTGCCTCATGGGTGATGTCATGATGAGCGCAGAGTCCAACATGCAAACAGTGATTATGTCGTTCTGGAAAGTATTACAAATCCCAAAGAAGCCATGATAGGCCAACTTGGGTGATGATGTTGGGCGAGTTAAGCAGATTGAGGCATCGGGATACACTAATAATCATCATGATGATTCATTGCTGAAATTGCCTGTAAAATCAAACCAAAGCATAATGACTGCATGACGTCATATGTGTTTGATCTCGCACTTTATAACATAATTTTGCACAGAAGTACATTGACAGAACATGCTAGAAAAAGCAGTAAAAATTATTTAAAAAAAAAAAATTATTTATATTTATTTATTTATTTATATTTATATATATATATATATATATATATATATATATATATATATATATATATATATAAAGACAAATAATAAATAAATAAAGACAAATAGGCAAAAATATTTAAATAAATAACTGCATCAAATAATAAATAGAAAAATAAATAGTCAAATAATAAATAGTCAAATTAGTCAAATAAATAGGCAAATAAATAGACAAATAAATAGATACATAGACAAGTAAATAAATACATAAATAAATAAAATATGTCAAATAAACAGAACATGCTCGAAAAAGCAGTACAAATTCTTAAAAAAAAAAATAAATAAAATAAAATAAAGACAAATAAATAAATACACAAATAAATGAAATAGTCAAATAATAAATAGACAAATAAATACGCAAATAATAAATAGATACATAGAAGTAAATAGATAAATAAAATAAATAAATAAGACAAATAAATAAAGCCTAATTTCAGAGCCATTTATTTTATGAAAAACATAAATGAGAATAAACAAATATTTTTGCATTTTAATGACAACCGAGCACATTTCTCACTTAAAAATTAATAAATATTATTATTATTATTATTATTATTATTATTATTATTATTATATACATTTACATACATGCATGCAGGATGAGTTACGCCGATTAAGTCATTGAGATTCAGTACTATTCACAATTCACTCATCACATTGTCTGAAACGGACATGCCCAGGCACAATAACTGCATGACATCATATGCGTGTCATCTTGCACTTTATAATGTATTTTTCATTGAAGTGCATTGATAGAACAGGCTAGAAAAGTAGTAAACCTTGCTAAAAATCAATGTCATTCTCTTCAAATACCAGGTTAAGCCAGTCGGGTCTGTAATCTGAAAGTGCTGACGTACAAGAACAACATGAAACAGGATCTTACGCGCCAATGAAAGTATTGCTGTACTAGGCAGAGCAAAGTCCCGCTGCATTGCCACAGATTGCAATATTAAGTTCACATTCACTGCATGCTCACGGTCTGGGAAGAAAACAGTGATTTAAATCATACCGGAGCAACAAAACGACATTTACAGAAGAAAACATGCAATGTTTGCACATGCAAAACCTCATCAGGCATCAATAACAGTAAGCTGTAGTGATGCTTGACTTACTGTAGCATGTTTTTAACCCATGTTTATTCAGTTTTTATAAATGGCTATATGTTCCCAATTGGGAAAACGGCAATCAATGCTTTAATTATTGACCGCCACACACAACTCCGCTTGTTAATTGAAGGCCATAAACCCGCGGGATCTGGATTTGGCAGCCGTCTGCATTACAATCCGGAGTTTGTCGCCACATCCCTCAAAAATGACATCACATGCAGACGGCCGTGACGGGAAAACAGGAGGCACTACCTACATTCCTTTCCCATGAGATCATGACCGCCCCCTCCAGGAGCAGCCAATCAGACGGCGGCAAAACAAAGACTCTCACCCAAGACCCTCCATTAACAGTCCGATCAGGTCACCCAAAACACCCCAGCGAGCCGCGGCCAAGCGACTCAAGCGCGCACCAACTATTGTGTCATGGGGTTTCATTAATGGTGCCACTTATAGCCCTCAGCGCATGAAATCATTAACAGCTTCTGCTCAGCCAAACGGACGCTGGTGTAAAATAAACTCAAATATATAAAAGGAAACTAATGTGACCAAAGTGCTTGTTAAACTCTCAAGAGACTTGAGCTGTTTGCCATCACTCCACTCTTATAAAAATCCCACATTAGATGAAGTTTAAACACCTGAGCGGCTGCTTCAGTGAAAACAAATGGATCGGTTGGTAAAGCATCTGATTCCTTCACTGATCCAATGCTTTGCAATGTGATGTCATTTCAAACGCAACAGTATATTCAGTGGGAAATAATGTTGGGCGGGACTCGACTTTACACATCAGGAAATGAGTGGACCATGAAAAATGGGTTGTTGAATTATTGGTTAATATAAATTTCCCTGCCCAAGAGACCTCGGTTACACAGTCTCACGAAAACATGTCAGGGTTATATTTCATGCCAAAATGCATGAAGTAAAGAAATATTACTAAAGTAAGAAATGAAAAAAATGAAATGGGGAACATTTTTAGAATCTCTCACACACATGATTAAAGTTATTACATTTCATGCTAGCCGTTCCACCAAACAGCCTCATTCACACACTCAGTACATAAAAGTGGGCAACGCCACCTTCTCTAGCGGGCGTTTTCTCTGATTACAGCCCATTATCTGGCTCTGGACTGTGTAGCTCTGAGATCTGGACAGAGAGAGGAAACAGCTCCGCTGCGGTGTGGAACACCAGCACTCAATAAGAGCATGCAATAACCTGCAATTTAAGGTCATTACGTTAATGCATTTATCTCAAATTACTGCGTATTTGTAGCGTGCAAGTTTCGAGATGAGATTACGAACCTACAAATAGAAAACAGAGGAAAAAACACAACTTGAAGCTATTTAAAAAGTTTCTTCTGGGCATTTTGAAGTAAAAGCATTTAAAGGAACATGCCACTATTTTTGAAACTCATTTTCCAACTCCCTTAGAGTTAAACAGTTGAGTTTTACCGGTTTCGAATCCGATCTCCCGGTCTGGCTGAAAAATATCAAAACTCTTTGGTCATTTTTTTGAGTGAGATGCTAACGGTCTAAAGAGTTTCGATATTTTTCCAATTTAAAACTTGACTCTTCTGCAGTTACATTGTGCACTAAGTCCGATGGAAAATGAAAAGTGATTTTCTTGACCGATATGGCTAGGAACTAAACTCATTCCTGCGTAATAATCAAGAGCTTTGAGCCGTCCCATGAGTGCAGCGCCTCAATGATATTACACAGCGCCTGAAAATAGTCCCAGCGCTCTCTGTGTAAGCAGGTTATGTTGATGGAAGTTAATCTATTTTCAGGTGCAGTAGTTACATCGTGTACATTAGTACACAATGTAACTACAGAAGACTCGTTTTAAATAGGAAAAATATCAAAACTGGTCATTTTGAGCGAGATGCTAACGGTCTAATCAGATTCAATGATCTATGCTAAGCTATGCTAAAAGTGCTACCGCCAGACCCGGAGATCGACTGAATGGATTCGAAAACGGTAATACTCAACTATTTAACTTCAGGGAAGTTGGAAAATGAGCCTATTTTAAAAAATAGTGGCGTGTTCCTTTAACATGTACCCACAGCGCACATACTAAAACTAAACTACAAAACAGCTAGTTATTAGCATATGCCCACCCACATTTACACAACATCTATTCAGTAGCACCCACCCTGATTAATGACAACAAATTGTTATAGTATGCAAATTTTGGAAAATCATAAGAGGCCCTTATTTATAAAAATGTTTAATATAAGATTACTACATTTGCGCTACACGTTTTTAACAAACTAATAAACTTAGTTAAATAAAACGAGAATGATATTTATGTAATGGTACTAATAAACCGAATGCATTTTACACAGCCAGGTTTATGCATTTATCATCAATAAGCATTAGAGAAAATCAATTTCACACATTTTAACTAAATAAATCGTGCTTGCTTCACAGCTAATCATATTTGAAATGTTCATACTCTTTATATTCGCACTTCAAAAAATACAGATTGAAAATCTGATTTAAATAAAATTAAATAGATGCAAACACTAAATATTAAACCATAACATGGATTAAAATGAGTGCATGCAGAATTTTTGCTAAAAATGTACCTAATCCATGACAGACGGACATGGATCCGATATTCTCAGAGAAAACAGAGTAAGAAAAGCGATATGGAATTAATCAAAGAAGTTCTGCTTTCAGTTCAGGCTGTAAAACAGTTCTGCCCAACAAACACAGACATGCTGACAGCAACTTATATTTCATTTATATTTATTTCAGCACAAACACTGGGTTTCTGAGAACCCTTGGCTTCACACATGTACGCGGAGCCTGAAACAACGCACGCGCTGCCAGCCCGGCTCCTCTAGCTTACACTACAACACATTCACAATTCTCTCAGTTTCACCTCGTGCTTCTACATATTCATGAAACGCCCGAGTTTCCATCGCATGTGTTTGTGGGGCGCCGTGTGGAGCAGGAGCGATGAGCTCACCCTTCTACAGGAAATGCAGATGATGTTCTCACTTAACTGCTGGGAGGCGGCCATATGGTTTATACGACGCATTGTTTGAATCTCGCTCGCTCACTCACTCTGGGAAGAGGAGGATGCCGTTTGAAGGCTTGTTGGTGGAGTTATCGGGGGGGGATTTGGTCCAGGATGTGTTGCGGATGTAAAAACACCAGCAGACATGAGAGGGTGCTTTAAAATAAGCTTTCTGTTGGAGAAATGACCCTGGAACACAATCATTTTTTACACCTCATAATTCTCTTGGGTCATGTTTTCCCACTTGCTGTGAAATAATCTAGTTCATTTGTTTAGGTAAATACAGCGACAGTAATCTTGCAGGTAACCGGCTGGTTAGCATTACGGGCGGCACTGATTGTGTTTACTTGGCTGATTCTAGCGCTGGGCGATATGGCTAATATTACATACTCAACATCAATATTCATTACAATACCATTACTGGCGAAGGAAATACATTCCACGTTTGTTAGACCTCACGAATGAACGTTATGTTACATAAATTTACCATCAAAGATGTCTAATGAATCAATTAATTCAACTTTAACTTAATATTTTAAATGTAAACAAATGGAAAAGTGCATTTACAAAAAAAATGCATTTTAGAGTAACTTTCTTTGTACTATAGTAATACATTTGTGTCATAATTTCTTCAAGTTAAGCCGAACTTGTAGCAACATGAACCTGATCATCTAGATGTAGGTCACATATAAAAGAAAGTTGAGATTAAGAATCGATATTATGGACGCATTTAATGATAAATATTGATATAAATCGCCCACTCCTTGGATTCGGCTTAAGACATAGGCCTAAATAAAATGACCTGAAAGTGTCCTTATGATGCCGTTTGACTCATTTTGGCCTAATTTTGGAGCTCAAGTTTATTTTAAAAGCAAAAGTGGTGTTTTACTAGCATTAAAACATGTTGGAGTTTACAGAGGTATATTAATTAGATATGTGGGGTCCAAAACTAGTCAAACGATACCATACGAGTCACTTTCAAGTCATTTATTGACTGACTGACTTACTAAAACCCGAACTATATACCAACTAGTATCCAAGCGTGAAGTTTACAAAGCAACTAGACATAAACTGCTATTGGACACAATAAGTACTGTTTTGACGAGGGTGGAGTATAATTAGAGGGATTCGATAAAGACCAAAGGCGGTTTGAGAAGCTCCTTATTAAATCATTGAAATTGAAGAAGCAACGAGAATAATATGTTGCCACAGCTTTTAAGTTATTGTTTTGAGTTCCCATATGCGGCCGTGTTCAATCCTGTCTAGACTCAAGAACATCTGGGTGGGATCTAGTTTGGGTTCATCAAACGGTTTGTCTAGGTAAAAGTACGGACATATTGAAACACTGAAGTTTGCCAAGTCGTTCACAGGCTATCGTGGTCGATATCCTTCTAGCAATCACTGTATCAAGAGGAGTCATGTGACCTCCACTGTCTGGACTCAGATTTGCAGTTGCATGAAGTTAAACGCTGCTCAACCAGTGTTGCATCATCAACAATCGACATTCGTCAACTCTCATTGGAAATGCCTCACTTTCGCTTGCTTTATCGGTGCAAATTACATCTCACAAACGTAAAAGAAAGGTTTGAGGTTGCTTCACTTTCATTAAGCCAATAGAAATTGACACCTCACCTGAGATGATTCCTCAGGCTGGCTTCATCCTCTCCTGTCAGAGACTTCAATTACTTCTTAACAATTGCAAGACAAAGAACCCAATAAAATGCACATAAAACCCTACTGAGCATTCAGTATCGGAGCAGATCCTTGGCTGGCTGTTGCAAACAGTAGCACAAGAGAGCCTGCAAAAGCAGAACCTACCGGTGGGCGTCTCAGGTTACCCACTTCGAGCCGGACACAAGAGCTCTTGTATGAAAGCGAGTGTAATCTCAGAAAGTGTCTTTTGTAGGAGCTGGAGGCGAAGAATAAGGTAGAAACCGGCAGAACTCTCTGTGACACTGAGAAAGGGCGGATTGAACGCCCGACTGACATTTCTCATGGCAGTGAAAGGCCTTTTTCAGGTGTGGACCAGAAAAGTTACTCAAAACCCAGACATGAGCGATTCTGCTCTGGTTTCCCACTACAAGGTACTTTCAAAGTAGCACTGGATTACCGTTTTCTTGCAATAAAATAGCACGCTAAATTTAAAAAAGGAAATGAGTGCAGAGAATTTACATGTTAAAGGTAATGAGAAAGCAAATCTTTTGTAAAGTCCAAATGTCTAAACTTGCCTCGGTGCACACACAAAAAAAAGCCTTTGAAGCTTTTTTACACATCTGAAGTCATCCAGGCTCAACTGAGCCAAAGTAAATAACACAGTAGGCAGGAAATCTGTGTAACCGTTCGCAAATCTTTTGACTTACTGCTCGGTGACAAACAGCAGTGAAAACACACGCAGCAACAGAGAAACGACTGGCCTTTTGGGTCCTTTCCAAACAAGCAGATTGCATTTCTATAGGATTCTTTGTTTTCCTGTTTTATTTGCACTCATAAAAATCCCCAGCACTCCCTAATCTGCCAAACATGTCTGAACTGTAAATCAAACACTAGCTCTGGTACCTTCCACCGGGCAATACGACAGAGTATACAAGCACAGAAACATTGGCTCCGGGCCAAGGGTTGAGACTTCAAGCTTTAAAGGAACTCTTCTTGATATTTTCATATCCACGTTAATGCAATTTAAAGTTGCTTTTGGCCTAAGAAATACATTGCAACCTTTTGACCTTTAAACTAGCAGCCACTAAACAGAATTCCTGAACCGGTCATTGCTTAATCACTTCAAAACGATGTTTGCGGAGCAGCAAATCATTATATTAGAATGATTTCTGAAGGATCATGTGACACTGAAGACTGGAGGAATGAATGCTGCGAGAAACAATGATCAAGACCAAGCACAAAAAAGAAGCATGGCTGGGAGCTTCAGAAAAACTGCAATAATATGCAATTAAAGACGATTATTTTAGTCAAAATGGCTGGGGGGAAAACAATCACATGTAATGCGTTTAAATTGCGTACCACCGTTGACCAATAGGTGGCGCTGCCTGTTACCAAATAGATGTTGAGTGGTCAGTGTGAGTAGACAAAGACACATTCAAAGTTTGGTTTCAATATGGCGAAGCATTGCATTGTTACAGCCTCATAATCAGCCTGGCACCATGCCATCAAATTTGTTGATGCTTTATTCGAGAACGGTTTGGTCAATTGAAAAGCTTCTAATAATTTCATCCGGCATGGTCTAAAGATGGTCAGAGCCAATTTTGGTGAAAATCCGACCAACGGTCTAGAGTTTGAAAAGTAGGTTTTCAAAGAAATTCAAATAGGCAAACAACAAGTTTGAACAAATATGGCATAATTGGTATCATTGTTCTCGGTGTGACTGAATCCATCAAAACCAGTTTCATTAGAATAGGCTACGTTCAAATCACAAGATATTAGCATTTTTGGAGATTTCATTATACATTGACCAGTTGAGCCAAGGAATTTTGTTTCTACCCCTTAAGGTTCAAGTCATTATCACAAATGCAAGTGAACATTGGGACAGTTGGTGGCGCTAGAGATTGCGTTAGAGACTCCAAATTTGCTATGGTGACAGTTCAGACTGTCCTCTATCAGTGTGCCAAATTTCACAACTTCTTACCGTACGGTTCTACGGGCTGCCATAGACTCGAAGAGGAAGAGGAAAACTAACGGATACAACAGGGGCCATCACACCTTTGGCGCTAGGCCCCTAAATATATCTCAAATAGAAAACAGTCACTCTCATTTGTAGTATTTCACAAATACAGATTTTAAATCAAATAAAAATGCAGCCTTGATGAGCATAAGAGACGTCTTTCATAAACATGAAAAAAAAAAAAAAAAAAAACGGCAGTGTATTGCCTGCAACGCACATGATAATGAGAACATGGACGAGATGTTTTGAATTAAGAAATGACATCAGAGTCAAAGCATTTGAAAAATGTCTATGAAGGTTAAAATGCGTTTCAGAGGAGCATGGTTGTGCAAGCGGTAAGTCTCGATGAGATCATTGCACAGTCTCAACACATATGGCATGTTGGGAGAGTAAATTATTAACTTTAATCACATACTGACCCACTGCATGGGTCTAAAGAACAGCAGGACGGTGAAAGAACGAGCGGTTACAGAACAACGTGGTGACAGAAGTGTTAATGTAATCCAGAAAACTGCGGCATTCATGTAGGAAACCAGACACGGCCATAACTTCTGCCTCTGGGAAAGAAGACCGGTCACTTTAGGAAAAGAGAAATTGCTTAGTCGTGCCTTGACATCAACTACATTGTTTGTTTCTTTTGCCGGTTGCATTGGCCTCCGAAGGTCACCGCTTCATTACGAACAATGCAATCTGACCTTTACTACCATGCAGACGGGAGAAGCATTTCCTGCGCTGAACTAAAACATTCCTCTTTCGGTTTCTGTCAGGTTCAGGCTCGGTGAAAATCTCAACCCATGAGTCCAAGCAAACTCATGTGGTCGAGACGTAACGTAATGGAAGATATAAATGACGACAACGGCTCAAAATCAGGCCGCAAGAGAAACCTGTGCCGTGAGGAGCGGGGTTGTTTTAGGCAACCTCACCTTCTCTGCCTCTCCTGCACTTTTTAACGCAGCGTGACTGAGAATATTATGGAAGAAGCGAGTTCTCTAGCAACCCTGAAATATTTGCTCAAGGTCTTGAAACACGGCTGTACATGCTCATTTTCCATGTTCTGGTTTCATTATTTGAACTGAGGGCAGAATGACAGTATCTGGGATGCATTACTGAAACTGTGATGCAATCGATTCTCAAACAAGAATGTGAGATTTCTGCATCAGCAGCTTCTAGCATTAGTGCAAGGAACTGAACCCTGGGGGGAAAAAGACAAACCATTGGTTAGTGTTGCATTAGTGAAGCCCCACATCTTGTTGCTTCTTTTAGACCCAAAACAATAGTGGATTCCTAAGGAATGTGCCACACAAATCCATGTGTGGATTCACCAGGGTTATTGAAGGCGGCTTCCTTCCGGCAGTTCTGCCCAACCAGCGACTCTTCCTGGACTTCCTGTCAAAGCCGCTACAGGAGCGCAACAGTAGAGCTTCCGGAAGTAAAAACTACATTAATTTTCACCATAAGGAAATTGATATTTAATGAGAACTTAGAAAATCACAGAAGGTCCGTCTTTAAAGGTTTCTGAGGTTGTCAAGCGATGGTATATGCTTTTGTTGAAGCCATTCCTTCGCATCATTTCATATTTAACAGCTGAATTATTGATTTTACACATTCATTTTTAAAAAGTAGTCTATGCTCATCAAGCCTGCATTTATTTGATCAAAAATACAGGGACAAAAAAATATATATAATATTGTGAAATATTACAATTCAAAATAACGGTTTTCTATTTTAATATACTTAAAAATATAATTTATTTTTGGAGATTCAAAGCTGTATTTTCAGCATCATTACTCCAGTCTTCAGTGTCACATGATCCTTCAAAAATCATTCTAACTGCTACTATATGCACATTTTGCAATACATTTAAAATACTATGTTTAGATCGAACAGCTTTAAATTGTTTTTAATTTGAAGTACCATTGGTACAGTCTTGTACCATTGTCTTTTTGTCTGATTTTCAAATACTTTTTTGCTTCAAATAAAAGGTTGTAATGTTGTGATTCACCTGATAGCTAGTTGGTTTGGTTCATGGCTTATAATGACTTACAATTATGCATTTAGCAGTTGCCCAGTTACCCAAAGCATAAGCAAACAATATTTAATATACAATTCTACATTTATTGGACAGTTAGATTGGAAAGCAAGCTTGAGTAGATGAAAAATGCAGAGAAGAAAAGTTTTTTTTTTGTGAGTGTGTGAATAATAAAGAATGAAACAAGCACGCAATTTAATCCCAAATGCTGATGGGAATGACTCTCATACACAGTCAGTTTAACATGACAGCAAAAACAGGGTCTTCCTCTGTGTGTTTGTGTGTTAAAGGGCAATCTAAGGCCAGCGATCCAGTACAACAAGTTCTGAGAGTTTGGCTGTGTGTTCAAATCAGTGCCGCATATGAGGGGAAAACTAGTGAGGACACTCTCAGGGAGGCTTGTCTGCATTTCCCTGCTGCACCGACAAGGGAACGTTATAGTGAAATTAATCAAATAAATAAATTGAGGGACGAGTCAAGATGCTCGACCACAACGTAGGGCTGCACTCTTGTGATTTTACTGATTAAAAAAAAGCTCCAGATTTGCTATACTTGTTTTTAGGGCTGCACAATCGGCCCCAAAATGTTGTGAGTTTATTATCAAAGACTTGATCTAAATAAATAATTTAAGAATACAAAAATGTTATGGTACAACTGTAAAAGAAGAGTGACATTCATCACTTCTGAAACAAAGCGTATATATTTTAAATCACTAGAAAACTTCAGTATTTGCAATAAGCCATATTTTGATTTCAACAAATTAACGCTCACATCAAATTAAATAGAGTAAAGATTATGTGTATTTGGCATGTGGTCCGGAGAGGGCTCCGGGCTCTGAATTTTTGGCCCAAACCCAGAGTATCCCCCTGTGATAGAGATAGTCTAGAACTAGACTGCATGGTATTATGATTGTGTTGACGTCTAATCAAAGTGAGGCGATGGGATGCTAAAAAAAAACTGTCAACGAAAGGATGTAAATCTGCTGTAGGGGAGCGCGGGGTTAGTTGTAACACACACAGTTTAACACTTTCCACACATGCCAGAATGACGAAACTTAGTGTATTTACTAGTTGCCATAGCAACATTTAGAGAAAAAATTGCACCAAAATCTAAAATTCTTTGGAAGATCTCATTGAGCATTTATTTAACCATAGCAAAATTAAATCTCTCATCTGTTTTTTTTGTGTTTATTTAAAATAAATAAATAAATCTAAGTTGCGCAGGTGGGGTGCTTTCTAACACTGCGTTACAATGAGCCCCTATTAAAAATATGCCATTATATTCTATACTTTTATGAATTTTGAGAAACCATGAAAAATTACTATTACTATTGCAATATTTCACTGTAAAATAAATTGAGAATTTAAGAAAAATTAATATTTTATGATACAACTGTAAAAGACGAGAGACATGCTCGCGGTAGCAATTAAAAATATGCTATTATAATCTATACTTTTATGAACTATGCTGTATAGCTGTATTTAGCAATGTTTTGTCAAACTCAAATTTTTATATTTGAAAAGATTTTTTAAAAAAAAGCCACTTATTTTAAAAAGTTAATAATTGCATTTTACTGACAAAATATTTTAGTTTGTCTTGTATATTTTTTGATTATATCGGTAACATTTTAAGCTGTCATTTGGTCATGTTATAATGTACTCCACCTATGGGGCATGTTGTCACATTTCACTTCCATTCTTTCGGGGTAGATCAAGAAAATAGTATACACTGTATTAATGAAACAAAACCACATAATTGTACTAGACGTGTGAAATTAAAGTGGGAAAAAAGAAATACTCTGAACCCCAAGTGGATTTACACAAAACTGAGACGGTCAAAAAGCGTTAGGTTGTGCCCCACTCTCCCACATATACACACCTTATCGTTGATAATACATTTATTAACTTAATGTGCTCCACTCATGTTTAATTATCTGAACATGCTCGACTTGTGTTTAATTAGGTGTAATTGTCTGAATGTGCTCCTCCCTGAAATTCGTTAATAAAATCACTTAATTGACCGATGAGGCGAGTTTACTTGGTTTTTTTAAAATGTGGGTAAACTCACTGCTTAAGTTGATTTTCATACATATCTCTATATTTTAATACATCTAAAAATACCGCTAATAAAAAGGTCAACTCACTAATCGACTAATCGGCCTCAGTAACAGTCTAGACCGTAGGACAAGTCCATCCGTAACTACTAGGGCTGTGCAATATGGACCAAAAAAGAAAAAAGTTAATTTATCAATATTTCAATTTTGTGTCATTTATTTGAAGCCGGATTTATTGGTGATATTTGCGGTTACTAGCCTAGAAATCTAGAAGCACCCTAGCGGCAGCAAATCTAATCTGCCGCGAGTGTAGTCTAGCAACTCTCGGTATACCTGCAAGCTGGAAAAACCAAACTCTGGTCAGGCCAATCACATCGTGTGTAAAGTCGGTGGGCGGGCTTAACATAATGTCGGTACATCACGGCAGAGTTGCGGAGGATCTACTTGCTACTTGTAAACACAGAAGCTGGCGAACGGCGGTCTTTCGAATCGGCTTTGGCTGCGTCTCTGGAAGACTTGGAGTTGAGCTTTTCTTTGAGAAAAGGACAAAGAACGGCACTGAAGTCATTCTTAAGAAAAGATGTGTTCGGAGGTTTGCCGACTGGATACTAAGTTTAATCTATGAACTTACGTTAGCTCGGCTTCACCTTCTTCTTTGCTCTGGTTGGTCGTGGCACTCATGGAGCTATCCAATTGCGTGCAGAGGGAATTTGAAAGACAACAGTTTACCCCGCCCCTCGGATTGAGCCCTGCTAATGGTGAGTTTCCAGAACCAACACATCTTGATGTGGGTCTGGCTTGTCAGGCTATGCGGTTACCATATCTTTGCACAAAGTCTTTATGCCTTTTTGAACTCAATGCAGTTCACAAATGCCTGTAGTATCGATTTTTGTTACATGCCATTGTTTTTCTCTGTAAACGTGCAAGATGGACGCCCGTTAACCTTTGCACTCGCGTCTTTTGCAGCATCAAGGTAAAAGTTCAACTTATACACAGGACTAGTTTAATAAACCGCAAAAACACATCCGGTGTTAAAGGTCCCGACTCAGTTTCGCCGCAACGATAGTTTGACAGGTCTTGCAAATGACCTGGCTCTATGATGCATCATCTCTCCTCTATGCAAAATATTCCCAAACAATGGATGTTTTTTGGGGGGGCAAGTCCTTACTCTGCCCTGAATTCAACTTCCCGGTCTCTGTGCTTTCTTCCATGTCATAACGGTAACTCACTCTGGTCTGTTCTAGTAGATTTAGGCGCGCTGCATTCAGATTGGCAGGAAAAGCGTGCTCTCCAGTTTAGAAACTGTGCATGCTCACATCGCGATTTTATTACGACTTCCAATAAAATCGCACTGCCCTAGTAACTACACACCCTGGTTGCAATAAAAAAAGCCATTGAAAAGTGTAAATTAGACCCTCAATTAGAATAATAAAATGAGCTGGAAAGAGTAGTTAAACTGATATATTTCAGGCCTTGTTGCTTCTACAAACCCAAGTCCAAGCTAGAAACGCTTTTGTCTGAAGAGCACGTCCACACCCTGAACATTTGATCCGCTCATACAGCTGCCTGTCAGAACAACTCCTGAAAACTTTCATATACAGAGCGAGAGAAACCAATGCATGTTGATAAGGCTGTGATTCACCGCCGTCGCACTGTAACCGAAACCCTTCCACGGTAATTCATCCCACAAGCTCCCAAAATCCTTCCCTTTAGCTGCTGCAGGTTATTCTATAGGCTGCAGAGATCAGAATAAACCAAGAGGGAACGTTTTAAGCCAATGAGGAATAGCTCAGAGGGAGCAGCAATTGAAGACCAGCAAACCTTTGGCTCACCCGCACCGTTCCCGCTACTGTTTGCATAGCGTGAAGATACGGCATCTGACAGCCGACCGGCGGGAATCACACACACACGCTCTGTTCTGGGCAAGATGGAAATAAAACGAGAACCTGGTAACCACCTCAGACTCGAACAGAAACATCTGATGCTTTTCCATTGGCTGTTCAACAAACCAAAGATCGTTTAGAGACAAGCGGACTCGAGCGAAACCTAATGAGAGGAGACAATCCAACCCACAAGCACCGACTTAAAGTGTTTGTATTGTTCCGATTCATTTTTATAGATCTACAATGGATTAAACATGATACTGAAAAAAAAGTATGAACCGTATACATGTGAAATTAAACCATAATTTAATGCTACGCACAAACAGCCCTTTTTCTTTCAACTCTCTGGTGGGGAAGCTGGCACTCGGAGAGACCACAGTCGAAACTGGTTTTTAATAATACGCTTTTCCATCAGGCTTTGCCCTGGGAACACTTTCAGACGTCTTAATTTGCTCTGAATTTCTCAGAGGGGAAGTTTTAAATCTTGAGCGACTCGGGCCACTTTGGCTTTGGATGTCAGCTCATGTGTGACTAAGTCCTTCACAAATGCACTCCAAAAATCCCCGACCTCGTCTTACCGGCAACAAACGCACAAGCAAGCAAACATTACAATGGAACGAAGCTACACTTTATCCTCCTGCCGGCATTTAGAAACCGGCTGTTGTCAACAAGAGAGGAGCTTCCTGTGGCTTTCCACCAAAATAAAAGCTTGTTTAACATTTGGAAATTAAGATTAATATTAGTTTTGTAATTTTACAGTTGTATTGTAAAATATTATTATTAATAATACTTTTATTGATATCTTCTATTTCACTGTAAAATAAACAAGAATTTAATAAATAATATAATTAAGAATAATTGTATTTATTTTATTATTATTATTATTATTATTATTATTATTATTATTATTATTATTATTATTATTATCACCATTACCACTATATTTTCTTAAATGCTTGATTTTTTTATTTTACACTGAATTATAATAATAATAATAATAATAATAAATAATAATAATAATAATAATAATGATAATAATAATAATAATAATAATAATAATTATTATAATTATTATTATTATTATTAATACTAATACTAATACTAATATATTATTATTATTAAAAAAAATGCACTACAAAAAGCATTTATTAAATGAGAAAATCACAACAGAATCATTATTATTATTATTTTTTTTTTCTTAATGCTAGATTTTTTTTATATTACATTGAAATATAAGAAATGTTGATTATTATATAAAGCAGTTTTTGGCCTATTAATAATCCTAGTCATGGTGATTGATGATTATGTAGTAATAATAATAATAATAATAATAATAATAATACATTTATTATTTTTTATTTATTTATTTATTTATTATTAATTATAAACAAATTCATTTTTATGTTGTTTTCTTAAATGCTCGATTTATAAATTTCAGTGTGAAATAAACTAAGATTAATAATAATAATAAATATATGTTAGATTTAAATACTAGAAATAAAAATTACACATTTTATATAAACATTAGATCAAATGTTAAGGGTATAGTATACATAAATCATTATCATATTATACATGTGGCCAAAAACTGATTTATAGATCAATGACCACGAAATTAATAATAAAAAAAAATTACAGTACAAAATTTTTGCCCAAAATTTTGAAGTCACAATTTAATGTATTATTCATGTCCAAATCGTATACACATGCAGCAAAAGCCCTCACTGAGAACCAGAACTGAAACGGCTCCAGTGGCCTTTGTTTATGCAGAGCTTTTCTTTGCAGATTAAAGTCTGAAGCTGTCTGTGTTGATCTCAGAGGGAGGCCGTGGTGGCTTGTGGTTGCTGTTGTCATTAAAGGACATTAAACAGCAGTGAATTCCATGAGCATGACCGCTCTGCCTGGACAATCCTATTTGTTTAGGTTGGGAGCAGAAGATGCGAGAGGGGACCAGCTTTCCACATCTTCCAGGGTCATGCCGCTCTAACAAGCCATCGCTGAGCTGCTAGGTTTGGCAGAAGGACGGCGGTTTCGATTCGAGCGGCGAGCTGAACTCTTGTAGGACCTCAAACGGCGCACTTGCTGTTGGCGGGATTTCTAGGCGGTTGCACGAAAAATTGATTTTTTTTTTTTTAAATCGCTTTATGGCTGTGCATGTGTGCGTCACCGAGAATTGAAGGCTGACATTTAATTAAATGCATGCGGTGTGTATTCCAGAGTGAAGCGCGGCACTGTGTTCATTTACACATGAGCAACTCATGATTCAGTGTTTCCTGTGTGGTATACTGTATAAACCGGCTCCCTGTGGTTAAGCCAAAATTGAAAATTAACAATTTTAAATGTACTTAAAGGAGGGGGGGGGGGGGGTCTAATCCCATTTCATGCATTCTGACTTATTTACACTGTTAAAGAGTTGATTCTCATGCCTAACATGGACAATTTCAAAAAACGATTTGGACGTATGATGCAGTATTTCTGTGCCAAATACACTCCTTCAGGATTCAAACAAGTTTTGGAAAGTTTTTCCCATACCCTTTATGTTGTCATAAAGGGCGGAATTCCTTATATGGACACTTGTCCTGGATGAGCACACACACACACACCTCAAGCTTTGGACGGGAGCCGTTGGCAGTGCGGTCATTTTGTTTTTAGACCCCGAGATCAACAATGTAAGGCTGTAACGATTTGACCAAAAATAAAAACCGATTAATTGAACATTGAGCTCGATTACGATTAATGAACGATTATTTCGCTTCTTTTTTTTTTTTTGCCGCCCTCATAAGGTTTTTGAGTAAGTTCACTGATAAGGTTTGTACTGTAAATATTTTCTACTATTAAAGGTGGAATTTTTTCTAATGAAAAAGTGCATTGTGATTTTAAAATACTTGAAGGAAACCGTTCACTTTCAGCAGTTATTGTCTATAGAGCAGATTTATGTTTGTTGTACATCAGATACAGATACATTAGCACTGTAGGCCTACATTACATTTATTTGAATGCATTAATGAGAGTGATTGTGTGTGAATTACTCTTACTGTCTCTATTCATTATGAAGCTGTGGTTTGTACTTATTTCAAAAGGTATTAAAATGTATGCCTATAACGGTTGATTTTCTAAGCTACTTAAGTGACTTTACTTTAGTCACAGCTTCTGTCTGAGTGTTCGTTTGTCAAAATATATCAGGCATTAGTTCAACATAATACACATCTGATGGTCGAAACTCGCTTTAATGTTCAAACTGGCAGGCCTTAAACCACATACAAATGACAAAGCTTTGTGGACGCAGGTGAAAGATCTGCCTTCAGGGCGCGCGCGTTTTCAGAGACTCGACACGGCTCGGCTCTCTGTATCACAGAAAAAAAGCTGACCACTGAACAGAGAAGTTTTCCGTATTGTTGTTTTTGAATAGTTAACTATCGCTTTAAATGTTGAAACTGGCAAGCCTTTAAACGCATTTACTTGGCAAACTTTATGAGCACGAAAGTGAAAGCGGCATCTGTGTGTCTGTGTGTCTGTGTGTCTGTGTGTCTGTGTGTCTGTGTGTCTGTGTGTCTGTGTGTCTGTGTGTCTGTGTGTCTGTGTGTCTGTGTGTCTGTGTGTCCTCTTTAGCTCCGCCCACTGCGCACCTCCACGAGCTCGGCTGTTTTCAGAAAGAATCGATACAGCGTATCAGACTTTTATAAATCTGATAAAACTAAAGACTCTTCGGCGATATGAAGGATCAACACTACTCTATAGATACTCAAGATTAACATGAGATTGGCTGAAACTGTGTTTTATGTCCCCTTTAAACTTTAACAAACATTCCTAGACTTCCTGGGAATGATTCGTTCAAGTAAAATAGGTTGTGAACGACAGTTTAAATTGCATGCTAAAACATCCTCAAATGTGTGCCAAGCGAGTGTGCATCACCTCTCGAAGCACAGACAGGAAGACGACGCTTAATCATTTAACTAATGAGGTCATGCGATGATACTGAACTCGTTCATCAGCACACGAATGGTCCAAGCATGTCCTCTTCCCACACCGCTCAAAGCTCTCTAATGGAAAACTAATAGCAACCGACCCTAAAAGACACTTCCATCACGTCTTCGGGCGTCACTTCCCACCGACTGTGAGAAAATCAGGACAAAAGTCAGAGCGGAATCATAGATAATTGACTGACTCAGCAAGAACCTCCCTCAGAACATCAATGGAGCCACTGGGTCTAGTTTTGGGGGCGGCTGAAGACCACATGATGATCAAAGACATATTTTGGAATGAATTGATACGGTATGGAGCGATCATGTCAAACCACACTTGTGGGGGCCTAGGGGAAACGTTTAAAAGACACATAGGAGGAATGAGATGTGGGAACTGGTTAGAATCATGCTAATACCAGGACTATGAATGTGCAAAAACAAGCTTTACACAGAATCAAACTCAAAGACTAGAAGAAACCAACTGTCCGGGTCAATCATGTTCACCCAGCGGACGAGGCCATAGACCTTTTCAATTAGCCCTTCTTGTCGTTCACATTAGAGAGAAACAAAAACACACACGAAACGTAATCCTGTGAGATTTACGGTCAAAACACCAGACTGTGTGACCTTTTCATGTTTATTTATCCGAGTTCTCACCCATCTCTGAACGTGTCTGCCCTTTGGAATCGTGGAAAGTCTGGCCCTCATGATAACGCTCAACCTTTCCAAGCGCATCTATTTATGCATCTTTCAGGCCCAATGAAAACGCCCATGGACAGGAAGATGCCGTCAGTCAGGAAGTGTCTGTGCACATCCAAAACTAAAACTGCACACACGTCCCGTGTACATGAGCTGTAAAAGGGTGTAAAAAAAGTCAGTCTGTTTAAATGACTCATGAGGAATCAGATTAGCACTATAAAAAATAACCTGTGAGTTTCAGGACTCAACTTCCTCCACAGTCCAAAAATATCATTTATTGAACCTACAGTAAACTTCAAAATTGCCTCTATATAAACTAGGGGTGGGAATCTTAAGGCATTTAACGATTCGATTCGATTCTGGGAGTAATGATCCGATTCCCAAAACGATTCTTAACATACAATTTTGGTAATTAATTATCCTGCTGTGTAAATACATGACATTCACATTTTAACCAAAATTGGAGCTAATATGTTTGTTTATAGTTAGAATATCTGTTTGACAGTATCGTCATATTAAAAATTATGAAGATTTCTTTCAATACTTTTATTTTATTAACAAAGTTATATTCAAGATTAGCAAGCTGTAATGGAACATAGTAAGCCATACAATTGCACAGAACAATCATTAAGAATAAACAGTTCTCAATTTGCAACCAAGTGTGACAATTTTTCAGTTTCTTTTAACAAAAAATGTCTTTAAAAGCAAAAAAAAAGTTTACTTTGGTTAGAGCCACAAAAAAAAATCTTTACAACATAGGCTAATGCAGAAGAAAAACAACTTTAGTGCTCGCCAAGAAGCCAAATTCAGTGTGTGCGCATAACATCTCACATGAGAAAACTTGCCGAGCTGCAACAGTCATGTTAGAGACATTTAACCAATCACTCACCAAAAGTCTTTCTTCAGAATTTTCCATTCGTTTGAAACATTGTGCCGTAGTTCAGCAATATTCGATAAGTCCTTCCAAAAATTGTGCCATGGATGTTGGTAGGTTTGTGTCCCGGCCACCGTGATAGGAGTGTTATTAATCATTAATGGCTAGGAAAGCGCCTTATAGCCTACAAAGTGGCCACGCCCTTAATTATGCAGAACTTTAAGGCTTTATATAATGTAAACGAATGAGTTATAAAATAATTCACCCCCTCACAGTCGTCATGAAGGGCAAAATTAGCCGTATAGACCAAAACCACAATTTGTCCCAGACTGTAAACATGTGTTCTTCTGCTGTAAAGTTGGGCATTTTAACATGAGCTCAATGAGATTCTGCTCCTTCTGGAGTCTGCCTCTAGTGGCCAGTCCATGAACTGCAGTTTATGTCACTTCCGTATCGGCTTCAAGAGAAACTGCGGGAATTTGCCACTTGATATCAACACGACCACCATTTACACGCATATTCTTTCAAAAGCATCACAATGACAGAAATTAGCAACAGAATTCAAATATCCAATATATTTACACAATGAAATATTTCAAAATATTTTATAGGTACATTATTTTTATAATACAACATTTTTGCAAACTTTTGGTAATTGACGAACGTGATATAAAATAATAAATAATATGTTTATTTATATGCATGTGTGTATATACAAAAAAAAATTATAACGGGTGAATTCAGGTTGATTGGGACACCATACACACACATATACATATACATATACATATACATATACATATACATATACATATACATATACATATACATATACATATACATATACATATACATATACATATACATATACATATACATATACATATACATACACATACACATATACATATACATATACATACACATATACATACACATACACATACACATACACATACACATACATATACATATAAAAAATAACAACTTGTCCCAAAAGCAAAATTGCAGGCAGTGTTTATGCACAATGCAAAGGGACGGTTTCTTAAAAGGCACAGCAGCACAAAAAATAAAATAATAAATCTTTGTATGGACCTTTAAATCTAAAAGGCAACTAACTCCGGCTATCTCAGATGAATGGAAAGGTCTGAGCCGGTACACGGGTGACTGGTTCTGTCACTGCATTGACACGGCACGCTCTCTAAAGAGACGTCAAGCTTGAGAAGAACTCTCTGCATGAAAAGCATGATGAAGAACCCAGAGCTCATCCTCTGTTTCTGAGATTAAGGCTGAATGACACACGGAAGCACAACAGGAAGCCCAGCCTGAAGCCCAGCACACCTCATATTTCATCAGAAATGTGATGTGAACGATGGAGTCATTTATTTGCTAGCAAACATATGCAAGCACGCAAGTAGGTTGGGCGTTGCCATAATGTTTGCATGCATTTTGCTACGAGCAACTGATTGCCAAATACGGAGAAAACTTCCATTGTCTGTACAGGTGAAGATGGCACCTGTTCTGAGACTAAAGCATGAGCATAATCCATTCCCAGAAGTATTGCACAATTACAGCACGTAACGCAACAGTGACAGCATGAGAAATCCTGAAAAAGCCACAGCACATACAGGTTTGATGCATTTGGATCGGCTTCAAGAACGTCTCAGGCCAGTGAAAGCTGTTTGGCACCAAACACACGGTTGTGAAACCAAAATCTTAATATTTAAGCCTCCGGAATCCTGAAATTCTCTGGATTTCTCAATCTTAATGAACACAAGAATGCAATTAATGGTGCAACTTTCACATGCCAGTCCAAATAAGGAAAACCAGCAGAGATAAGGCGGATAATCCGGTGAGGATCAATAGACAATGGACGGACGTTATCTCTTATCTGCCCCAGAAGGAATCTCACCAGCTCTCTGACATGCGCAAAACACTTGTGGTTTATGTTGCAACTTCGCAAACACACACAAAGATGTTGAGAAAGAGAAGAATCTTATATAAATAAATGTATAAATATAAATATATAAATAAACACAAGTATAAATATTATATGTAAGTATATAAATAAATATATATTATATATCAAAAAATATATATATAAATAAATATTATATATAAATATAAAAACATATGTATAAATATTATATGTAAATATAAACATTATACATAAATATAAACATGTATAAATATTATACATAAATATAAACATATGTATAAATATATACATATGTATAAATATTATACATAAATATAAACATATGTATAAATATTATATATCAATATAAATAAATATATATTATATATAAATAAATAAAAATAAATACACACATAAATAAATAAAACTATATATTATATATCAATATAAATAAATATATATAAATAAATACACATACATAAATATATTATATATAAGAGAGAGAGAGAGATAGAGATAGAGATAGAGATAGAGATAGAGATAGAGATAGAGATAGAGATAGAGATAGAGATAGAGAGAGAGAGAGAGAGAGAGAGAGAGAGAGAGAGAGACATAAAACAGCTTTAAAGTTTGAAACACGTTCACATACTGCAGATCTTAAGGTGTCACTATATTTTGCCAACAAAAAAGTACCAAAACCTATTTTTCTGTTACACATCTATAAAGTATCTTAGAGTAGCCTACCAAAAAATACTGTGTGAGAGAACCATAGTTTTGGGGGATATTTGGTACCAAGATCATGTCATTTTTACACAGTAAAATTAATGCATCACCATCTGATTGCAACAGATCATCTATGGTCATACTTGCATACTATGTTTTGTTTAACATGAGCATGGTAAGGTTATTGTACACTAATTTTGTAGTGTTTTTAGCACTTTTATGTACAGAATAATCAACGTACCATGGCATTACCATCTGTAAGAGTGCAATGGTCTGGTTTATTAAGAAAAAAAAAAGTCATATTTAATTATTTCAATCCATGTTTGTGTCAAATATGGCCAACCCCAAACGTTGGTTTGAATTTTTAAATTCAAAAACGTTACATTTTTTAAACCCACCGTTGGGTTTGTCCACATTTGACCGTTGAAACAAGCCAGCATTCAGTGTTGTGTACCATATAGTATCTAAATACTTCAAATTAATTAGTCACTGTACTGTCACATCACTTTTATAAAGGTTGAACGTACATTTAAGACGCTTTCAATAAACTTTTTCACACTAGACAGCAGAAACCGTTCCACTCACCGATGGACACGAGCTTGATGTTCTCCCGGTCCAGAAACTCGAGCGCCACGGACACGTTCTCCAGCTTCATCTGTCTGAAAGTGGGTCTGGCGTGGTATTTTCTGTACATCTTCTTCTGGCTGAGCACCTCGAGCAGCGAGATGAGCCGCAGTCCGTCGCTGAGGTCCAGCTGCAGGTCCGCGACGCGTTTGTTGACGCTCTTCAGGTGCTCGTTACACCAGCGCGTGAACGTGTTCTGCTGGATCTTCTTCCACGGCGCGTCGTCCGCCAGGTCCTTCTCTGTGGCCGGCATGATGCTCTAATACTCGGGTCTTGTCTGTTTGATAACTCTGGATGTGTCTCGTGTGTCTGTGCGGCGCGTGCGAGGTGTGTGTGTCGCTGCTCCTGTATTCCGAACTCTTTCCCTCTCGTGGACGCGCCTGCGCGCGCTGTTATATACGGCAAGCGGATGACGCCACCTGCGCAGCATCAAACCCAACCTGCATTTCTACAACCCTTCTCTATCCAATCAGCTCAGAGAAACCACTAGAAAAGACATAAGAGAAAAATAAATCATTAACGGGATTACTGTTTCTTATACTGTGTATTACATATGTGGGAACACTATGTGTAATAATGCATTATAAATGTAGCCATAATGTACTTTATATTATCATTAGTAATTGTAACCAAAGTTAAAATGCATTATAATACTCACAGATTCCTTGATGAATGTAATATTGGCTTTATGCACTATACTTTATAAATGTGTATTATAATATATTATAAATGTGGTTAGCCTAATTATTAATGAGACCATGCAATGCATTAATTAATGCATTAAAATACTTTTATAATGCATTATATAAAGGATGTTACCACATATTTCTTATTATCTACACAAATAATAAGCAAAAACTAATAGATGAAAGAGACCTGTATCATTAACTAATTAACTTCGTTAATTGAAAAAAAAAGCCTAAAATAGCCTAAATATTAGATGAAAAACATAAACTAAACGAAGGTTATAGTCCATGGCAAATAACTGAAATATGTTTCATTTGAAGCATAATAACTACCCGGAAATAAATAAAAAATGTAAGCAAAATAATAATAAAAATGACAAAATCACATCATAAAATTATTAAAAATAAAAGTGAACATATAAAAAGAAAAGCTATAAAAGCTATAATACTATATAAATTATATTAAAATAGCACTAAAAGATTTGTTATCACAACGTATTTTCTTTTGTCAAATCAACTTGTTTATTAAACCAATCTCCTTTGTTGTATTAACTCACATTTTTTATTTCAATGAACTTAACATTTTATGGCAACCAGGTTACACTGTAAAAAAATGTTGTTTCAACTTAAAAAAAGTTAGTTTTAAGGCAGCACAAACACTTACTTTTTTTTAAGTTGAAACAAAAAAAATTTCAGTGTACTTACTTTTTTTAAAAGTTAAACCAACCATATTTTTTTACAGGAAAAAAATGTAACAATAAAAAGTAAAAATAATAAATGAATCTACATCTTGTGGAGACTTAAAGATGTGACAGAATTCACATACAAACTCCACAATGTATTGCATTTTTAGGTGTTTAACCTGAACTTCATTGCGTTCCATGTCCGTAAAATTACTGGTTAATGTCCACACTGTAAAAAAATTATCGTGATTTTAACGGTAAAAAATCTACGGTGAAAAACAGTTAACTACTATACTACTATCCGTACTATATACGGTGAAACTTCCATTTCCACCTAACATTTAATTTTACAGTAAAATACTGTTAAATTTAAGTTTTTGCATGTATTTTCATTGAAATAACTGTTTCTTCTTTGTTTTTTCTCATCAGTTATGCACATTAGGGTTTTAAGTTACATTTAATGTGGTTAAATTCATGTTTATTGTATTTTTTCAATGTCATGTGTGTTCCCATGATGGTGTTTAGTGTTTGTATGAATGACACCTTCTATATATTAATATTGTCCTCCTCAAAGCTTTGATTCATCATGTGACTCACATCTCCACTGTGATTGGTGGCTGTCAGTATATATCAAAGGTACATTACAGATATTAGTATTTCAATAGGTTGGCAATTTAACATTATTTCAGTTAATGAAATAAGTTATTTTTACTGTACATTTTTTATAGTGTATACATAATCATTACCATATAAATCTTTAAATTATACAGTTTTGAACGGTAAAATAAAGTTTTTTAAACGCAATTATTGCAATATAAACCTTTAGATTATACGGTTTGGAACTGTAAAAAAAAAAAAGTAAACTGTGATTATTACAATATAAACCTTCAGATTATACGGTTTGGAACTGTAAAATAACGTTTTTAACCGTAACTATTACAATATAAATCTCTAGATTATATGGTTTGGAACTGTAAAATAACGCTTTTAACTGAACCGTTTTTTAATTAGAAACCTTTAAATTATACGGTTCCGTAAAACCTAAAACGTTACTGCCATTTCTTTTAACAGTAAAGCTCTGGCAACCACAGCTGGTACTTTTTTACCGTAAATTTTACGGGGTTTTTTTTTTTTTACAGTGCAGGTAATAAGCTGCAAGTACTTTTCCTGTTAATACTCATAAAAGTTAATTTGATTGAACTAATTTGTTTAATTTGAGTTGGCTCTACTCAAACCAGCTCATACATATAAAGCACATACTGTATGTCTCAGTACTTTAAAACCATGTTCTCAAATGTCCTGAACTTTCATGAGGTGTTTTATGCTATGCTTTATTTATTGTGTCTCTGAATAGATAATATGAGAGAGAGAAAAAATCCCCCAAAAAAGTGTTTGTTCTCATGTGTTTTGTATTGTGATCTAGATGATCTTACGATTGCAAAAATGCTCTGCACAAAAGGGCCCCGAACTCTTCTTGGGGGCCGTCTAACAGGTTTCAGATGCATCTCTGTAACGGACACTTTTATGATTTTGCCAGACAAAATGCTTCCCACACACATTTGGCAAACTTGCGTCACACTAACTGCTTTGTTTAGTCTCTGGGAAGGTGTCAGCAGCTCTTTCGAGTAATAACAGAGTCTCCCGAGCAGAGGTTTTCTGATCCGTGCCTTTCCTCTCGCCCTCATATCCTGCACGGCTTTATTAAAGGGTTAGTTCACCCAAAAATGAAAATTCTGTGAATAATTACTCACCCTCATGTCGTTCGACACCCGTCAGACCTCCGTTCATCTTCGGAACACAAATGAAGATATTTTAGTGTAAATCTGATGGCTCTGAAAGGCCTCCATTGGCACAATGCACGGTTCACTCTCAAGACCCTTAAAAGGCACTAAAGACGTCGTTACAAAGTCCATCTCACTACAGTGGTTCTACAATAACTTTATGAATCGGCAAGAATAGTTTTTGTGCGCAAAAAAACCCTAAATAACGACTTATATAGTGATGACGATTTCAAAACACGGCCTCATGAAGCTTCGAAGCGTTATGAATCAGTGAGTCGATTCATGATTCGGATCGCGTGTCAAACTGCTGAAATTTGGCGATCCAAACTGCTGAATCGACTCACTGATTCATAACGCTTCGAAGCTTCATGATGCCGTGTTTTGAAATCGTCATCACTATGTAAGTCGTTATTTAGTGTTTTTTTGCGCACAAAAACTATTCTTGCCGATTCATAAAGTTATTGTAGAACCACTGTAGTGAGATGGACTTTGTAACGACGTCTTTAGTGCCTTTTAAGGGTCTTGAGAGTGAACCGTGCATTGTGCCAATGGAGGCCTTTCAGAGCCATCAGATTTACACTAAAATATCTTCATGTGTGTTCTGAAGATGAATGGAGGTCTGACGGGTGTCGAACGACATGAGGGTGAGTAATTAATGACAGAATTTTTATTTTTGGGTGAACTAACCCTTTAATATGCAGTATCAACAGTGGCCATTATTCCCTGCCGCTCCGCCATCCTGGATGTTTCCCGTGCAGTGGATGATCCGCGTTAGTCTCCAGGGCGGACCGATATTGCATCACACCGTCACACACGTGTGTGATATGAGCTGAGAGGTTGAAACAAAGCCAAACACTTCACATGTCTAAATAAAGACTCAAACAAAAAGAGTTATAAAGTAAACTGTGTTTGCTGCAGAAGTCTCAACTCAGGGATGATGCAATGACTGAAGCAAGCAGATTTTCATCACAACATCCCATCTTCGTGAGTAATGCGTCTGAAGCACAGATTACAGCCTCGTGTGTCTGTCTGCTTCCCTGTCTGTCTGTCTGTCTGTCTGGGCACAAACCCACCGGCTGAACCGAATCAAGGCCCTCGGGCACAGACTGAATCCTCCGCATGATGGAAGGCAGTCGGCATGTGATCTGTAGTGCTGGCATCACATTTCCAGGTGAATCTGAATCATCAAGATGTCGCTAGACATTATTAGCACTACTCATTGTAATAGAATCATCACATTGTATGAATTAATTATACCTTTCAATGGCTTTCCCAGTCATTTGTTATTAGGCTTTTTATGACGTTGAATTAAAGTCTGTTTTGCAAAAGAGTCTAACATTCCTGGCACAGTTAGCTAACGTATTAATGAATAAAAACATGCAACATTTTTCTTTATTAGTATGCTTTTAACTAGTTCCCCTTTTTATATCATTACGTATATTGATTTATTTCCATTTATATGATGTTTGATATACACCGATCAGGCATTATGACCTAATATGTGTTGGTCCCCCTTTTGCTGCCAAAACAGCCCTGACCCGGCGTCGAGGCATGGACTCCACAAGACCCTTAAGATGTTAGCAGCAGATCCTTTAAGTCCTGTAAGTTGCGAGGTGGGGCCTCCATGGATTGGACTTGTTTGTTCAGCACGTCCCACAGATGCTCGATTGGATTGAGATCTGGGGTATTCGGAGGCCATCAACGCCTCAAACTTGTGCTCCTCAAACCATTCCTGAAGCATTTGTGCTTTGTGGCGGCGCATTATCTGCTGAAAGAGCCACAGACACCAGGGAATATCGTCTCCATGAAAGGCTGGACATGGTCTCAACAATGGTCTGGCCGGTTCTCCACTGGTCCTCCATGACCCTGTGGCCGGTTCTCCACTGGTCCTCCATGACCCTGTGGCCGGTTCTCCACTGGTCCTCCATGACCCTGTGGCCGGTTCTCCACTGGTCCTCCATGAGCCTGTGGCCGGTTCTCCACTGGTCCTTCATGACCCTGTGGCCGGTTCTCCACTGGTCCTCCATGACCCTGTGGCCGGTTCTCCACTGGTCCTCCATGACCCTGTGGCCGGTTCTCCACTGGTCCTTCATGACCCTGTGGCCGGTTCTCCACTGGTCCTCCATGACCCTGTGGCCGGTTCTCCACTGGTCCTCCATGAGCCTGTGGCCGGTTCTCCACTGGTCCTTCATGAGCCTGTGGCCGGTTCTCCACTGGTCCTCCATGACCCTGTGGCCGGTTCTCCACTGGTCCTCCATGACCCTGTGGCCGGTTCTCCACTGGTCCTCCATGACCCTGTGGCCGGTTCTCCACTGGTCCTCCATGACCCTGTGGCCGGTTCTCCACTGGTCCTTCATGACCCTGTGGCCGGTTCTCCACTGGTCCTTCATGACCCTGTGGCCGGTTCTCCACTGGTCCTTCATGACCCTGTGGCCGGTTCTCCACTGGTCCTCCATGACCCTGTGGCCGGTTCTCCACTGGTCCTCCATGAGCCTGTGGCCGGTTCTCCACTGGTCCTCCATGACCCTGTGGCCGGTTCTCCACTGGTCCTTCATGACCCTGTGGCCGGTTCTCCACTGGTCCTCCATGACCCTGTGGCCGGTTCTCCACTGGTCCTCCATGACCCTGTGGCCGGTTCTCCACTGGTCCTTCATGACCCTGTGGCCGGTTCTCCACTGGTCCTCCATGAGCCTGTGGCCGGTTCTCCACTGGTCCTCCATGACCCTGTGGCCGGTTCTCCACTGGTCCTTCATGACCCTGTGGCCGGTTCTCCACTGGTCCTCCATGACCCTGTGGCCGGTTCTCCACTGGTCCTTCATGACCCTGTGGCCGGTTCTCCACTGGTCCTCCATGACCCTGTGGCCGGTTCTCCACTGGTCCTCCATGAGCCTGTGGCCGGTTCTCCACTGGTCCTTCATGACCCTGTGGCCGGTTCTCCACTGGTCCTCCATGAGCCTGTGGCCGGTTCTCCACTGGTCCTTCATGACCCTGTGGCCGGTTCTCCACTGGTCCTCCATGACCCTGTGGCCGGTTCTCCACTGGTCCTCCATGACCCTGTGGCCGGTTCTCCACTGGTCCTTCATGACCCTGTGGCCGGTTCTCCACTGGTCCTCCATGAGCCTGTGGCCGGTTCTCCACTGGTCCTCCATGACCCTGTGGCCGGTTCTCCACTGGTCCTTCATGACCCTGTGGCCGGTTCTCCACTGGTCCTCCATGACCCTGTGGCCGGTTCTCCACTGGTCCTCCATGACCCTGTGGCCGGTTCTCCACTGGTCCTTCATGACCCTGTGGCCGGTTCTCCACTGGTCCTCCATGACCCTGTGGCCGGTTCTCCACTGGTCCTCCATGACCCTGTGGCCGGTTCTCCACTGGTCCTTCATGACCCTGTGGCCGGTTCTCCACTGGTCCTCCATGACCCTGTGGCCGGTTCTCCACTGGTCCTCCATGACCCTGTGGCCGGTTCTCCACTGGTCCTCCATGACCCTGTGGCCGGTTCTCCACTGGTCCTCCATGACCCTGTGGCCGGTTCTCCACTGGTCCTCCATGACCCTGTGGCCGGTTCTCCACTGGTCCTCCATGACCCTGTGGCCGGTTCTCCACTGGTCCTCCATGACCCTGTGGCCGGTTCTCCACTGGTCCTTCATGACCCTGTGGCCGGTTCTCCACTGGTCCTCCATGAGCCTGTGGCCGGTTCTCCACTGGTCCTCCATGACCCTGTGGCCGGTTCTCCACTGGTCCTTCATGACCCTGTGGCCGGTTCTCCACTGGTCCTTCATGACCCTGTGGCCGGTTCTCCACTGGTCCTTCATGACCCTGTGGCCGGTTCTCCACTGTTCCTCCATGACCCTGTGGCCGGTTCTCCACTGGTCATCCATGACCCTGTGGCCGGTTCTCCACTGGTCATCCATGACCCTGTGGCCGGTTCTTCACTGTTCCTTCCTTGGAGCACTTTTGATAGAGACTGACCACTGCAGACCGGGAACACCCCACAAGAGCTGCAGTTTTGGAGATGCTCTGACCCAGTCGTCTAGACGTCACAATTTGGCCCAAACTCGCTCAAATCCTTACGCTTGCCCATTTTTCAGGCTTTTAACACATCAACTTTGAGGACAAAATGTTCACTTGCCGCCTAATATATCCCACCCACTAATGGTGTTATTCACTTCACCTGTCAGTATGTTATGCCTGTTCAGTATATGTATATCTCAGTGGTTTATATCCCAGACTGAATTATGAGTAACAGTAATAGTGATGAGTTGAACCTGTACTGCGGTATTTCAGAGTGTGAGACGCTGCATTAATCTCAGGACGGGTGTGTTGAGTGTTATCAGACGGGGCAGGGCATTTCCTGTCCTCAATGATGTGCTGAGTCAGGGAAGGTTATACGCCCACATGCCTCAGTCATGTCAAAGCGACGGCCCCACCGGCCCCTGGATGTGTCAGAGAAGAGGGGATGAGGTTTGGCAGGAGGTGCAGACAGCCACAGGCCTTCCACTGCAGGAAACACGCAATCTCAACTTCACAGATCTATCCCGACTTACAGACAAAAGCACAATCCAACAAAGGCATTCGAGACATTCCACACCTCGATGAAAAAAAGAAAGAAAAAAGATCAAGGAGAAGTGCTTGAGAAAGGAATCCTGTCATGAGAACAAATATTTGATGGGGCCTTGTAAATTGTAAAATGCTTCAGCCCTAGAAAACACAAACGTAACACAAGCTTCTGAAATAACTTTCAAGGGCTGCCATCTTGTGTTCGTTTCTACAAACAACATTTCAAGACGTTTAAAGGGATAGTTCACCCAAAAATGTACTCACTCTAGCATAGTAGGAAAAAAATACTGCTTAGTTGTAAACATCTTCCTTTGTGTTCAGCAGAACAAAGACATTCGATGAGTAAATGGGTGAAATATCCTCACACTTCTGAACAGCTTCATGGTTTATGATTGCATCGTTTGAAGCTTCTCAGCTTGCCAAGAACACATTTTGATAAACCCACATAGAAAAAAAGGACATTTTTATATGCTTGTATCAAAAAACATGTAGATGTTCTGCGTCAGATAATGAAGTTGACCAAAAAGAATCAAACTAGTCCAGGAAAGTGAAGTTGTTTTATTGAAGTCATGCACATCACACTTGTTAGTGCAAATACCCTTCCATCTGTATTATATCATTCTATGTTTTTACAAAATAGAATTCCGATCTTTGATGTTCGAAACAAGTGTCATTCTGAGCTCTCAGTTCAAGAAAAAAAATGTAAAAAACAAAATATTTACGAACAGAACTATATACAGGCAGTGTGCTGTACTGATGTGGTTGGTATCGGTGAGCGGTTTGAAGACATCTTTCCCCAAAGGCCCTGAAAAACACCAGGTTTAGCTTCGATTTTAAACGCACGACTTCATTCCACCATCTTTGAATCGACAGAACAAAAGTGCAAGCTTACAAAAACCAGTGTTTGGCCTATTACGACCTAATAAACACATCTCATTTGCAAATGTAAAAGAAACCCCGTTGATCAAACATGCGTTTTGAATGTGGAACCAAAAACTGCACATTTAAAAATTGGATGTTAAAGGAACACGTCGACTTTTTGGGACTTTAGCTTATTCACCGTATCCCCCAGAGTTAGATAAGTCCATACACACCATTCTCACGTCTGACGCACACACTGCTAGCCTAGCTTAGCACAAAGACTGGAGGTAAATGGCTCCAGCTAGCCTACTGCTCAATAAGTGACAAAATAACGCCAACATTTTCCTTTTTACATGTTGTGATGTGTGTAGTTACATCGTGTACTAAGACCGACGGAAAATGAAAATGTGTGATTTTCTAGAGCGATATGACTAGGAACTATACTCTCATTCCTGTGTAATAATCACAGACTGTAAAAAAAAATGGACGTAGTGTCCGTGGCGTCACCCATAGGATTCCGAAGAGCAGTTTTGAAGCGTAAAGTCGGGTCGAGCTGGCCGATGCCATGTTGTCAGCGCGTCACACCCAGATAATAGAAAATGGGCAAAGAGGCGGGACATGGGCGGAGCTGAGGTGACGTGATGACTAGCAGACAAACGGCAATCCACCTGTCACTCAAAGTGGCCACGCCCTTAATTATGCAGAACTTTAGAGGGCACCTATTATGCAAAATCCCCTTTTACATGATGTTTGAACATAAATGTGTGTTGACAGTGTGTGTAAACAACCACCCTATAACGATAAAAATCCACCCAGTATTTTTTTTTAATCCCCAAAAATCATAAGCAGTGTATACAATCTGCCATGCACAGGAGAGATGTATTTGCTACGCCTTCTTCTAAAGACAGGGCGGGGATATGCAGCTCATTTACATTTAAAGCGGTACACACCAAAACAGCGCTTTTTATAGACATGCCTCAAAATGACATTTTCAACACGTTATAATAAATTATCTGTGGGGTATTTTCTGCTGAAACTTCACAGACACATTTTGGGGACACCCAAGACCAATATGACATCTTGTAAAAAGGGGCAAAATAGGTGCCCTTTAAGGCTTTATATAATGTAAACGAATGAGTAATAAAATAATTCACCCCCCTCACAGTCGTCATGAAGGGCAAAATTAGCCGTATAGACCAAAACTACAATTTCTCCCAGACTTTCTGCTGTAAAGTTGGGCATTTTAACATGAGCTCAATGAGATTCTGCTCCTTCTGGAGTCTGTCTCTAGTGGCCAGTCCATGAACTGCAGTTTAAGTCACTTCCGTATCGGCTTCAAGAGAAACTGCAGGAGTTTGCCGCTTGGCCATCCCATGAGTCGTGATATTACGCAGCGCTTGAAAATAGGCTAACTTCCGTCAAAGGCCCTGTCCCAAATTGCACCCTAAACCCTCACGGCCTTCTTCTGAGTCCGCACTTTCACAACGTAACGCCGCTTTGACTGCTGGGAAGAAGTCCGCTGTGTAACCCGCACCAGTGCGGGCTCGGCAGAAGTGCGCATCGAGGGCGCATATCGACCGCAAAGGGGGCGCTCGCGAGCACCTTCTGAGACCTAAAATGACAAATGGGACACCCTGCGGTCTAGTGGACTTAGCGGACACAAGCACGCAGCGGACATTTTAAGTCCACAAGACCGAAAGTGCACATAAAGTGTGCCATTTGGGACAGGACCAACATAAACAACGTGACAACCTGCTTATGCAGAGAGTGCTGGGGACTATTTTCAGGCGCTGTGTAATATTGCACCGCTGCACTCATGGGACGGCTCAAAGTTCCTTGATTATTACGCAGGAATGAGAGTAAAGTTCCTAGACATATCGGCCATTTTCTGCCGGTCTTAGTACACGATGTAACTACACACATCACAACATGTAAATAGGAAAATGTTGGTGTTATTTTGTCACTTATTGAGCAGTCGGCTAGCTGGAGCCATTTACCTCCAGTCTTTGTGCTAAGCTAGGCTAGCTGGAGCCATTCACCTCCAGTCTTTGTGCTAAGCTAGGCTAGCGGTGGGTGCGTCAGACAGAGTTATGGTGTGTATGGACTTGTCTAACTCTAGGGGATACAGTGAATAAGCTAAAGTCCCAAAAAGTCGGCGCGTTCCTTTAAAAATGCATAAACTAGAACGGAGAACTCGTATCTAGATTTAAAATGAGGAAGGCAGCCAATGCATCATATCCTAAAAACCGGCTCCAGCAGCAAATTAGATATGACCAATATCATTTATATCCAATTTTTTTTTATTTCGTGACTAACATATTTACACACAAACATTCATACATACATATTTACAAACGGCCTACGAGCATTCATCTAACGTGAAGGACGACGGATATTTCAAATAAAAAGTCCATCATGCATTATGAACGAAAAGCTAGCCTTTCTTCCAGTGCTACAAGCTTCGCTTTTTTTTTTTTTGCATTCGTGGTCAAATCCATGTTGAAGCGTTCAATGGATTTTTTTGTTTGTTGGAGTATGACTTTCCAGTAGAACGACAAAAGACGCAAAAAAAAAAAAAAAAGTCCTTGACACGTTGAACCAGATGAGCTAGGCTTTTTGCTCCAAGACTGTTTATTTACAGCACAGCAGACAAATGTGAACCACACACCAAACACATCATTGGTTAATTCGTCTTCCTCCAGTCTCAAAGCAGCTTGCGCATCCAAATTTAAACAACTCATTCTGTTCACCCCCCGAAATAATTCACTCTAACCCATTTCTGTGCTTCACGGGAGTGCATCTGTGACGCTTCCAGCCATTTTAAAGCCATTGCATCCAATTTCATTCTGTAAGAAGAACCCTATTTTACAGGTAAGGCAGCAAAATCCCAGAGCCTTTTTCAGGAGGTACTGTAGGAGTTCGAATTCAGAAAAGACGTGAACTCAAATCCGACAGTGTGTTGGTAAAAAGCTACAACATTTGTTTTTTTGTTTTTTTAGGTCAACGCTCCGTTCCAGTTGACATCGACAATCCTACAGGTCAAAAACGTTGAATTTAAAAATCATCTAAATACTTGTAGTGTGTCTCTGACATGAACATTTGCTTATACATAATACAAGAGAAAACAGCCATAGAGAACAACGACATCACTGTGCTAGAAGCATGTCGGATTGAACACACGATAACAGCACGGATGACGTGAAATTTGGACTTTTTTCCCCATTCGAGATCGAATTGATACGCTGCATGAGTGGAACAAGAGTGGCACTTCAATGTGAACTAGTCCTAGTAGTATTTAAAGTAGGCACTTGGCCGCTCTGTGCCCTAGAGTTCAGATTCTCGTTTGGCTGTACATCTATTTTGGTTAGCCACATCTAACATGGAAACCCACAAGAAACAAAAACTTGCTAACAGAAAACGTGGTACCCATCCAAGAAAACAAACAAAAAAAGAACGTTAGACCTAGTTTAGGCCATTTTAATAATCAAAAAAATGCAGATAGATTATTTATTCTATAATATGCATTAGAACTTTATTCCCTCTTTCTTTCTATACTATATACATTTGCATTTTACACAGACATCGGGGCTGTAATTGTCAAAACGAGAGGTATTACGTTCAGATTTATGCCCGGACTAAAACTGACTGGGGATTGGACAGAGGGCCGTGCTTGGGACAGGAAGTGGTTGTGATTGGTTAACGTTCTCAGGATGAGCTCTTGGACAAGTTGGGATAAAGCACCACTGCTGTCACTGCAACCACGGCGGCGACCACCGGCATCCAGGGCATCCATCCGCTCTGAAACGAGGAAGAGGAAAAAAACAGCAGTGCAAATTAATAAAGGTCACGAGACGCACCAGAGCAACCAGGACAGAAGCACTGGAGACTGGAGCTAAAGAGACCCGAGACAAAGAGTTCAAGAAACACAAATAAATGGAGAGAAAGAGGGAGAAGAAAGCAAATATTTAAGTAAAACTGGGAGAACCAGTTACCTCACAGGAGTTATAAAGCAAATAAAAGCAAACACAGTGTTTAAACTCAAAGAAAGAAAAGCTGTTTAAAGGAACAGTTCACTCAAAAATCACAATTAAAGACATCATTTACTCAATGTTGTTTCAAACCCATGTGACTTTCTTCAGTGGAACACAAACTTTTGAATTTCATGCTGCTTTTTTCAGTACGTTAATCTCTAAAAAGCAGGCACGTGATCAGCTGAAGACAAAAAAGTAAAAGTTATGTAATTACATTTTTTTTTTCATAATTATGATTTAGTATGTCATAACTCTGGCTTTTCATCTCATAATTAAGACTTGATATGTTTATTTAGATTTTTATTATAAATATGACGTGTCAATTATGACCGTCATAATTTTGACTTTATTTCATAAATGACAGTCAATTCCAATTAATTATGACCTTTTTAATGTAATTTTACATTAAATTACATTAAATATGTATTTTCAACTTTTTATGTTGTCACCGCCTTTGCCATAATTATGACTTTTCGCCTTGCATCATTTTTTTATGACTTAATGTCATAAATTTTGAGTTTACATCATTATTTTGATTTAGTGTCATAATTTTGATTTTTAATCTGTTAAATATGACTTAATGTGTCATAATTTTGACTTTTCATATAGTTGAAAAGACATGACATGACATTAAGTGTCATTACTTTGTTATTAACTATATGAAAAGTCAAAATTATGACACTAAATCAAAATAATGACTGTCAAATGAGATGAAAACTCGAAATTTATGACATATTAAAGGAGCACTATGTAACGTCTCCGTCCACTAGAGGTCGCCTTTTCAAAACAAAGGCCAAGTTTGAGTGCAGAATCCTGGGACATGTGGTCTTCACCTCACAGCCGGTGGGAAAGAATCGGGATAGGACTCAGAAATCATGTGGATGTTATTATTAACGTAACTAGTGAAGCAGAGCAGGAGCGAGTGTTGTGGAGCTGAGGAACCGCTGGAGTGATTGTTAATGAGATGAACGCAACACGCCTCGCGAGCAGCGGGACTTTTATTATGCCACAGTCGCCTTGCAAGCAGCGGGACTTTTATTATGCCACCGTCGCCTCGCGAGCAGCGGGACTTTTATTATGCCACCGTCGCCTCGCGAGCAGCGGGACTTTTATTATGCCACAGTCGCCTCGCGAGCAGCGGGACTTTTATTATGCCACAGTCGCCTCGCGAGCAGCGGGACTTTTATTATGACACAGTCGCCTTGCGAGCAGCAGGACTTTTATTATGCCACCGTCGCCTCGCGAGCAGCGGGACTTTTATTATGCCACTGTCGCCTCGCGAGCAGCGGGACTTTTATTATGACACAGTCGCCTTGCGAGCAGCAGGACTTTTATTATGACAGTCACCTCGCGAGCAGCGGGACTTTTATTATGCCACAGTCGCCGGCGCCACTTCCGCTCCTCCGCTCATGAGTGTGAGGTAACGCAGCTCTGTTGATCATATTAGACACATCTGAGTGTGTTGATGATGGGATGGCGTTACTCTGTGCGTTCTCTCAGCAGCTGCTATGACACTTGTTCACACTGCAGTGAGAGTAAAGCGTTTCTGCAGAATAAAACCGCAAACCGAGGGGAACGCAGATATGATGTCATCGACAGGCCACGCCCTCACACGTCCCGGTTCCTCGGGTAAAATAGCATCTCACGATTTACAAATAGTTGGAAACATTTGGGATATTGTAAGTACTCAACTGAACAAAATATATAACACTGGCCTAGTGGTTTTTAGATATTTTACTGAAAAATGTTTACATAGTGCACCTTTAATAATAATAATATTTGTGGTGTCTTAATTCCTTTGATTTCAAATGTTGAACAATGTAGCTTTAATTTTGGCAGAAACCCACTTAAAGGGTAAGTTCACCCAAAATTGAAAAACATGTCGTTCTAACCCCGCAAGACCTTCATTCATCTTCTGAACACAAATGAAGATATTTTATATGAAATGCGAGAGCTCTCCCTCCATAGACAGCAACACAACGACCACTTTCAAGGCCCAGAAAGGTAGTGAAGACATTGTTAAAATAGTCCATGTGACTCCCAGGGATGCACACGGGTGAAGGTTAAAAAAGGTGAGAACATTGCGTGGATAGAGAAAACATTCTCCGAGGTCAGGATATATATTTTTATATATATATATATATATTAGGGCTGGGCAAATTAACGCGTTAACGCGGGCGATTAATTTTTTCAGCTTAACGCATTAAAAATATTTAACGCAAATAACGCAGCGTCCGTTTTTATATCCATTTTTGCTTAGCGTTACATGATCATCACGCTCTTATTCATGTAAATGCTTCCAAGCGTGACAAGACACAAGCGAACGCGCTGTATGCCAATGTCCTGTGTGTGTGTGTGTCAGTGTCCTGTCTGTGTGGATGCGTCTCATGTCAGCTAATCAAGGGACACACACACACACACACACACACACACACACACACTCGACGCATAGATAGACTCGCGTCAGTTTCCTGCTCACATCGAGTGCTCTTTTGCTCTTGAACAAACAATAACACAGAGGATTTTGAGTATTCTCATATTAGAGTCTTAAATGAGTTAAATAACGTCTTAAATGAACTTAAAGAGTTGTGAGGAAATGAGATGCGCGGGAGAGCGCGTGAGATCCGCGGCTGTTCTTAAAGTGACAGTAGCACTGATGATGCCTGTCATTAATGTTCATCAAAAGAACAACGGGAAGAGAGAAAATTTTAGCTTTAATGATGATTCATCTATATTTAATTTATTATTTATCCAGTTAAGAAAGATAACGATTACATTTCTGTATATGTATATCAGGGAAGGCCATGGGTAAGATTTATTATTTTGGGTTTATGTAAAGATTGTTTTAAGTTCACTTAAATTAAAAGTTGTTTTTTTTAAAGCCTAATAAATGTTGAAATTGGGAGCTTTCAGTTATACTGTAATGTAACGTCATTAATGTTTCATAGACACTTTAGTATCAGTGATACTGGCCTTCATTCATAAAAATATGACAATACAACACATATTTAAAATATGCTGTCTTTAAATTGTTTATACATTAATTTGGAGAGTAACTGAAATTATTACAATATCAAAATATTAAAAACCTAAAATATTAAAAACTTGCGATTAATTTCAGGAAAAAAAAAAAAAATTATATATATATATATATATATATATATATATTCTTCATGCTCATTTCTAGACACTATTAAGTATCTTTGCAATGCATCTGCCTGAAAACTAATTCTAATAGGTAAGAGGTAAAAAAGTTTTTGTTTTATGTAGGGAAAAACAACCCAAAAAAAGGATTCAATAGATGTGGGAGTTGAATGCATAAACAAAACAAAACAAAAAGAAAAGGCGACAACAACCAGATAAAATGATAAATGATAAAAACATCGCAAATATGGCCGCCGAGTGAACAGACTTTCCATGATAGGGACTTTGAAGAAACCCACGATACGCAACAAAAACACAGCTCCGATCATGCCATCCTCCATGCTTTAGTTGTTGAATGCCACCCTCAAATGCTGGCCCTATAGAGGAAAATGTTGTTCTGGGGTGAAAGCCCCTTATATGGCATGTAAGAACCAAAGGCATTTGATGCCACTGATAGCAAAACTTTCTTGATATGCAAATGCATGAATGAGCTACGTCAAAAAGGGGACTTAAATTTCAGTATCAGTCATATGGACTACTCTATGATTTGACAGCCGCTGATCACTTTATGCTTTCATTGCATGAAAATGAGCAGCATGAACTTTCTTCAAAACCTCTTCTTTTGTGTTCTTTGAATGATAGTAAGTCATAACGGTTTGAAACAACATGAGGGTGAATACATGAAAATGTTAATGTTTGTGTGAAATATGCCTTTAATTCCATAAAAGTAAAGAAGAAAAGCAAAAGAAGATGAAATGATGACCAAAATGCCCCCACAAAAAGAGAAAAAAAGAGAAAAGGAATCCAAAATCCCCAAATGCAGAGATTCATTTGACCATTATAGCGACCCAAGCAAGACAGACAGTTGATGTGATTGGTTAGTAGGTGATTCTGGGTGGACGAGGAATCGGTTAAGAGTTCCCCACATGTTGCCAAGCACCAAAAAGGGATTTTGGGGCGAAGCGGGTGCAGAGATGACGAATGTGAGTTTGCCATGCACAGGTCGTATATACATGATGATATATACAGTGGATATACAGGAGACACACAAACACAGACTCAACAGGAGCGTGTGTACCTTTCTACCACAACTGGCCGAAGCACCAATACAGCAAAGCCAGGAATAGACCGATGAAAATGGCTTGGACAGGCTGCAATATGGATGGCTAGAGGAGGGAAGGGATATTACAAATAAAACAAAAAATCAATCTTCAAACTATTCAACGGAAATCAGGCTGGGGGAGTCGTACAACTACAACAAACATAAATACATACAAACAAACAAAAAAGGGTGCAGTGGGAGGAACCGTTGAGAAATCAACACAAACAAAAAGTATCAAACGCCCCAGAACCACAAACACATTTGAACATCTAGAAGCGTGACGTCAGGAACGAGGACAGTGTTCAAGGCATTAAGAAATCACAGGAAAGGAAAAACTGGTTATTTGCATTCAACTAAATTTATCTACAATCTGTTAAATTTACAAATCAATGACAAAGTGATTGTGACTCCAATCAGCAGTGTGCAAGGGATTGTACTGAGGGAATTGTGGGATATTAATGTGAATTACAGTTGTGTGTAGCAAATCGTACCCCCCAAAAATGACCAAAAATCAGCAGTAAACTATATGAAAAAATGTGTCTAAAAAAATTCTCCTCTTGGGTCATGATTAAAAAAAAAGTAGAACCCTGAAAGTGAAAATGCTTAAGTCTTTGAGGGGTTAATATTATAAATATAACAATATATAACAAAACAAAATGGAGATAAACATCAATATCCAATGATACCTTTTGGGAATTTCTGTTTGAATAACAAACCATTTGAATGCACATGTGATCCGTGCTGGCAAAATGAGTCGGGAATGCGCACGGGATAATTTCGAGCTATAAGCAAAACAAGTGAAAAATGTCAATTTTGGTCGAGTTCACACAAAAACAAGTTAATTAAAGGGATAGTTCACCCAAAAATGAAAATTAGCCCATGAGTTACTCGCCCTCAAGTCATCCTAGGTGTATATGACATTCATCTTTCAGACAAACACAATAAGAGTTATATTAAAAAAGTCCTGGCTCTTCCAAGCTTTATAATGGCAGTGATCGGTTGGGTCGTTTTTGAAGTCCATAAAAGTGCATCTATTCATAATAAAAGTGCATCCATCCATCATAAAAGTGCATGCATCCATCATAAAAGTGCATCTATCCATCATAAAAGTGCATCTATCCATCATAAAACCGCATCTATCCATCATAAAAGTGCATCCATCCATCATAAAAGTGCATCTATCCATCATAAAAGTGCATCTATCCATCATAAAAGTGCATCTATCCATCATAAAAGTGCATCCATCCGTCATAAAATTGCATCCATCCATCATAAAAGTGCATCCATCCATCATAAAAGTGCATCTATCCATCATAAAACTGCTCCACACGGCTCCGGGGGTTAATACAAGCCTTCTAAAGCGAAGTGGTGCGTTTGTGTAAGAAAAATATCCATATTTAAAACTTTATAGACTAAAATAACTAACTTCCGCAAGTCGAATTGTGTATGGCTTTCCACCGGACGTTCGTTATTTTAGTCTATAAAGTTTTAAATATGGATATTTTTGTTACACAAATGCACCACTTCGCTTCAGAAGGCCTTAATTAAACCCCGGAGCCATGTGGAGCAGTTATATGATGGATAGATACACTTTTATGATGGATAGATGCACTTTTATGATGGATAGATACACTTTATGATGGATAGATGCACTTTTATCATGGATAGATGCACTTTTATGATGGATAGATGCACTTTTATGATGAATAGATGCACTTTTATGATGAATAGATGCACTTTTATGATAGATAGATAGATGCACTTTTATGGCACTTTTATGATGAATAGATGCACTTTTATGATGAATAGATGCACTTTTATGATGAATAGATGCACTTTTATGATAGATAGATGCACTTTTATGATGGATGGGTGCATTTTTATCATGGATAGATGCACTTTTATGATGAATAGATGCACTTTTATGATAGATAGATGCACTTTTATGATGGATGGGTGCATTTTTATCATGGATAGATGCACCTTTATGATGATAGATGCACTTTTATGATAGATAGATGCACTTTTATGATGGATAGACACACTTTTATGATGAATAGATGCACTTTTATGATGAATAGATGCACTTTTATGATGGATAGATGCACTTTTATGATGGATAGACACTTTTATGATGAATAGATGCACTTTTATGATGGATAGATGCACTTTTATGATGAATAGATGCACTTTTATGATAGATAGATGCACTTTTATGATGGATCGATGCACTTTTATGATGGATAGACACACTTTTATGATGGATAGATGTACTTTTACGGACTTTATAAACGAGGCAACCATTCACTGTCATCATAAAGCTTGGAAGAGCCAGGCCATTTTTAATATAACTCTGATTGTGTTCGTCTGAAAGAAGAATGTCATACACACCTAGGATGACTTGAGGGTGAGTAAATCATGGGCTAATTTTCATTTTTGGGTGAACTATCCCTTTAAGCCCTTATCTAGTGATCCGAATGCTCCAAATAGCAATTAAACAACTAAAAGTATCCTAATTTATAAGTTTACTGAGAGGAGTATCTTTCATTTGTCCATTAAAAATGCAGTTTTTCCACTGCCCGCTTCTCGCCGACTGGCGCTTCCCTTCAGCACAAGTTTGGTATTGTTGTAAAACGCAGCATTCCAACTTTGTGAATATTCAAAGCGAATTCTCGATGGCATGAGTCTGAACCAATGAAATGTGATTTTCTAACTCGCGCTGACTGACAGATCCGATGCGTGCGCGATCACGATACACACAGAATTACAGTATTTCAAAATATCTGTCTTGGAGAGTATTCACGCAAACATCATCTGTTATGTCTAAAGTGAGCGTTTGGTTAACTGTTGGAGAAAAACACCTGATGTGTAACATTATATTAGATCCGTGCGGTACAGTAGATCTTAATATATAGACTGTCTGTTTCATTAATGTTAATCAAACAATTGTGGTATCACGGGAAAAAAGTTGAATATATATTTTTTTCCTATAGATATGGGTTTTGACTTGGTGTGTGTCAAATTTGGTGATATTACCAGGAATTTTAAGGTATTTAAGATGATTTTGTTTTGGAGCTTTCAGAAAACATGAACTGGATTTTCTCAAAATTGACTCTATCGACTCCAAACAGATGTAGCTCAGTCCTTTTTGGTCTGATTCGAACAAATCAAACATCATTTTGAGGGTTTTTAATAGAGAATGTGACAATTTCCGACTCATTTTGCCAGCACGGGTCACATATGATGCCCACAAATGCTCTCTCTAACTTGTTGCACCTGAAAATGTTGGTGTTAGCAAGGAATATCTGCCAACAACTCACAAAATCGTGCTGTATGTGTGTTCTGCTGTGTTTTCCAGAGCCGTGCAAAACAGCGAAGTAAGATCTATCACTGGTTGCTGACAACCGCATTAAATGGCGTAATGTATTGTAGACGACAGCTAATTAAATGAAGTATAGTATATGCTGAAATGCAGTGTGTTCAAGGCTTATTTTGTAGCATTGCAAATGAAACGTGCTGGTTGCGAGACTCACACTGCTGCCCTTCTCTTGCAGGAGTTTGAGGTTGACCTTGCACTGCTCCAGCTCATCGTTGATGGAGTATTTCTCCTGCTCCGTCTGCTCATATCGCTGCCGGAGGTCTGACAGCAGATTCTGAGTGTCGTCGTACTAGAGAGAAAGAGAGACATGCAAACGTACAAAATAAACAACGTTTACGGTCATTACTGTGCAAAACTCTTTCTGAAGTTGATCGTACCTCCTTCTGCAGGTCTCTGGTGCGACTCTCTGCTTTGGCCAGTTGCACCTTCAGTTTGCTAGCGTCCTGTTGGTGCTGGTCTTGTATCGAACCCAGTTGATTGGCCAGGTCCCCCTGGGATTTCTCCAGAGCGTTTAGGCTGCTGCTCAGCGTCGCACTCCGCTCTCTGGAGCTGCCATACAAAGAAATGAAAACAAATACTCTTCTGTTTACATTCTGTAGAGTTATACCAATTAATGGAATAAATGCATGTCATGGAAGGGAATGTTGTAGAGTGGATGTGAAGCTTTAGGACAGATGAGCTCATAGCGAGTGACTTAGTAAATGATAACGTAAGCACACTGAATAGGGACGCTTAACCCTCTGGGGTTCTTCATTTATGGGTCACACTCAGGACCTTCGGGTCAAAAAGAAGGGCGGGATTAAGATAAAAAAGATTTGAGTAAAATCAATGAAATATATTTATGTTCAATATTATTTTTTCTTTTCTTTTTTGGTGTTTTGAGATAATTTTATGATTTATAATTAATATTTATGCAATAATTATGACCCATTTTTTCCCATTGAATATAATAAAAAATTTATATATATATATATATATTTTTTTTTTATTAAAGCTGTATTTCATTTTAGAGTCAAGCCTAGGCCTCATGAAAGCAATTTTTTAAATGAGATCGGTGCCATCCGGTGGACACATTGAGCATTTTTATCACGCAATAGCACATTTTTACCACTATAGTGGATCTTGCGTTTTATTTAAAAAAAATAAAAAATCGTAGCTTCATCGGAATGGTCCGAAACTTTGTGACTTTATTGGTACTTGGTATATGAACACCCCAAAAAATTGGGGACAGGATTTGAAAAGTCTAAGTGGTCGTAAAAAAAAAAATAGTCACACTCAGGACCTTCGGGTCAAAAATGACATTAATTTCCTATGGGGGTCATTTTTGACCCGAAGGTCCTGAGTGTGACTATTTTTTTTACGACCACTTAGACTTTTCAAATCATGTCCCCATTTTTTTTGGGTGTTCATATACCAAGTACCAATAAAGTCACCAAGTTTCGGACCATTCCGATGAAGCTACGATTTTTAACATTGTTTATTTTAAAAAATTTGGGTCAGAAATGACCGAAGAGCCCCAGAGGGTTAAGTATAGGACTTCATTACAACGGTAACCTGTGAAGATGCAGTTGTTGTGTAATGTGGCGAGTGATTCAATCATTCTCCATTTAAGAGAGCAGGTTTGGACAATGTACCAAAACATTTTAAATCCTGGTGACTCACTTTTGTTGTGAGAAATGTCTAAATGACACAGTCAAAGTGGCCCTGTTGTGAATGGGCTGTTTGTGTGCATGTGACCCACCTGTCGAGCTCATCCTCTAGTCTGTGGAGCTTCTGCATTAGCGTTGTCTTCTCAGCCCGAAGACTGTCACATTCATTCTGCAGACCAGAGCACTCGGCCTGAAGCTTCTCCAATTCACCTGACAGAAACAGAGGGAAAATTGAACACCCCAAATTAGGGATGCGCATTTCAAGCAAAAAGGATATTTGATGATCGCTGGAGGAGAGAGAGAGAGAGAGAGAGAGAGAGAGAGAGAGAGAGAGAGAGAGAGAGAGAGAGAGAGAGAGAGAGAGAGAGAGAGAGAGAGAGAGAGGTCTCAGTCTGTATAATAACAAACTGTTCAATTCATTAGGGAATAGGCTATATAACTCTAGCCAAATAAATCTGTGTTCCATCATGTCTGTACACGTTTGTGATGACGTAAAATGAACGCAAAAGCACCAGGGTTCAAGTTGAGTGTGAAACCAGACCAACGCTGCGGAGGCGCAGGGAGGAATCACGCTCGGACAGCAGCAAACATGCCCAGTATAAAACACCCTGAGAGTTGATTGACAGCTTTTAGGAGTGTTATTGGCAGAGCCACCCTCTGGTTACATGATCGCGGTCACCACCCACATCAGCACCCAAAACATGGGGGATTTTTTCTAGACGATAATCACACAACCAGTGTTAATTTTGACAGCATATTTTGATTTAGTTTTAGTCATAGTCTTTTGACTAAAATGCCATTTAGTTATTAGTCATATTTTAGTCACCTGAATTGTTTTTAGTTTTAGTCGACTAAATATCATAAGATTTTAGTCGACTAAATCTACAGTAGATTTAGTCTCCTAAAATCTAATGAATTTAGTTAAATTGTAATACATTAAGCATTTAAGTATTACATAACCGACTGTCACTTGAACTGACATTTTGTTTTTGACATTAAAAATACACAAAAGAGATCTCAATTCACTTTTTTGTTTGTTTTTAAAAACATCTATATAGTTTTTATAACTTTGTATTTCTGTTTTAGTTAGTATATCATGTTAAGCTAAAGCTTCAAATAAGTTTGTTTATTTATTTTTTTGTCATCCAGCACTAGTTTTTATTTAGTTATCGTCTCGTTTTCGTCAGTGAAAAAAGGTTGTTGACGAAAATTATGACGAAAATTATTCATCAACGAAATTAACACTGCACACAACCTATTCGATATTCTATAATTAAATCAACTAACTGAATATTCGATAATTGCGACTCATCCCTAATAATATATATACACACACATTAGGGCTGGGCAATATGGCCAAAAAAGAATCTTGATAAAATCTTTTCATATCAGTCGATATTGATAAATGTCAAATATTTAAGGCAGATTTTTGCTCCTAAGTAAAAGTTGTAGAAACCAGACTGCTAAATGTGTTTTTAAGCTACTTTTTATTGTCAGAATATGACAAACGCTTCACGTTTTTGAATTTCTTACACTTTTCCAGTATTTTTTATTTTTATATTTTTTAATAGAACAAATGAATGTCTTAGTTTCTGCATATTCTAATAGGTGGTATTGTTTCTAGTCATGAAACAGGTTTGTGTTGCCTGACTTTGGCATATATCTTCGGCACAGTTTGCAGTGCAGTATAAATGCACAAATTCTATAGCTATATATTAATAATATAATTCAATTCTATATGAATAGAATATCCCACATTTCTGCCACAGTACCATGGTGCAGTTAGTGTTATCCATGGCAGTGGTAAATCCATGGTAAATTATGGAGATTTGTAGATTGAAAAGCCTTCTGACTGTATCATTTCTCCTGTTTGTTTAAATCAGTTTAAATAGTTTGTTCTCCTAGTTTAAATCACAGAGACGTGTGTTTTTCGTTGAATGCACGCGTGTGCTTCTCACTGGATCTCACAGCGATGTTTAGTGCTCGCATGACCGAGGCCGATGCGTTTGGACTTTGACCCGAGCGGATCAATGGTTTGTGTGACGGTTCAAAGGAGTAACAATTCGTGCTATCTTTTATCGACAAATTAGTCTTTGGATGATGACTCAAGGTTAGTTTCACTTTCGATTTAACGTTCATTGCCGCTTCCACTCATTTTTTCCTTCTCGCATATCGAGTTTTCTTTGCCAGTATAGCGTGTACTTTTGATGTGCAAGTTAAAAGCTGCACGCTGACTGGCTGTTGTCGTGTTTATTTTTGCTGTGTGATTGGGTGTTACAGTAATCCATATCGAGTAAAAATGTCCAGAGCTTATCATCGTTATCGACATAAATTTTATCGCGTTTCGATATGATATTGTTTATCGGCCCAGCCGTAATATACATATATACATTTCACACAATAAAATCTAAATATAAATCATATAATTGAATACAGTTGTGGTCAGAACTATTGACATCCCTGGTAAATAAATAAATCTGTATTGTTTATCCTTTGATCTTTCATTCAAAACAATTCACAAAAATCTAACCTTACATTGAAGGAAAGTAATTGAAAGAAATCACATTATGAAATAAATGTTTTCCTCCAACTTAGATTACTGTATGTAATGTAAGTTAGAATAAAGGCAAAAATCTGACTTTTTTTTTCACTGTATATATATTATATGATTTTTTTTAAATAAAATCTCTTACTAATTAGAGAGAACCAAAATTCCAGCCGCTATAAATTACAATATAATCCAAACACAGGCTAATTGAATACTGGCATATTCTGGCTTTCAGCCCAGTGTGACTTTTTGGTTTCAAAATGTAATTTTTATTTTAGTATATCACTACTATAAATTTTAACCTGTCATGTGTTATTTTACTGGATGAGATTTTAGCCTAACATGGATTTAAAAGATCTCAGAGGCATTGTCAAAACTCTTTCATATACATTTTTTTCTGTGAAAAACAGAACAAGTATCTAATAAATAATAAATAAACCCAGCAGGATGGACGATAATAAAACGGTTTCCGTGACTCTGGGCGACACATTAAAGAGGGCCTGGAGAGAAAGACCCCAGTGAGGCGGCCAAATTAAAACCGCATGTGTGCGTTCTCAATATGTGAAGAATTCTTGTGTAATGAAATGAATGTTCTGGAACTTAATGACTAGAACAAAATAAAAGTAGGCAGCACAGCAAATAAACATTTAAAATTACATCGATTTGATAACCATAAAACATACATATTACACGTTGCCTGTGGCATGTTTGTGGTCGTCAGATTTCTGAAATATTACATATTCCTGTGATCAAAGCTGAATTTATCATCATTACTCCATTCTTCAGTGTCACATGATCCTTCAGAAATCATTCTAATGTGAGGATTTTGATGATTTTTCTAAGATTTTCTTGATTGCTAAAAGGTAGGGTAGGTAAGAATGATCTAAAACACTTTTGTCCAAATTTGTTTAAACTTTCTTTATATGTCAATACATAATTAAAATTTAAGTACTCTAAAAAAGAGAGTATAAAAATCGAGTGACTCTAGACATTTTAATCTGCAATAAACACCGCTCATTATTTTCGTTCGGGCCGAAACAAGTGATTGGCTTGGGCGACTGTCACTCTCTCTCGCGACCATGGCTACCGCCGCTTTTGCTCCAGGATCTGCCCACATGCGCCCCAGTGTTGCCAAGTCGGGCTACTTCAACACTGTTGCCGCGGCTGTTTTTCATGTCCGTGGGTTGAAGCGACCCCAATTATGTGATATTTTGCCCCGGGATTTGCAAATTTTAGCAGGCAGCTCTACCAAAAAGACACATATTTTACCCCCGAAATGCGATTTTTACCGGAGAAACACGATTGGACTTGTTTTGGGCTAGTTTTGAGTAGCAATTGGGCGGATTTTGTTTTTGAAAACCTGGCAACCCTGGCGCACCCGTTTGATTTGAAGAGTTCACGAGGCTGTATTTCTGCCAGACAGGTAATCTTTCATTTTGATTATACATTTTTTTGGTTTATGTTTTCATGAAGCATGTCTCACTAGCACACGTAGCTGCCTAATATAGCTAGCATAACATTACTTAGCATAAAGTTACAATGTTATAAACTTAGCGAACCATTAGTAGAGATGATAAATACTCAATATGCTTAGCTCAAGTTGATCGCTGTCGTCAGGGACGTCGTTAGGCCTATTTTAGGGGGGCTGAAGCTACCCCAAAATGTTCCTAAGCCCCCCTAAATGATAATAAGAACAACAATAACAATTTGATTTATCAATAACCGTATCCTCATTCATATTTACACGCAACAAATTATATATATCCAGCTACAAAAAAATAGCCGAAAAGTCGGAAGTTGGACAGAAGTAGCCTAACAAAGAGTCGTTGTGCTATGAAGATGATGCACCGTGTCTCGTTGCATTGGTGTGAACTGTGGCAGCTTTCAGAGCGTTGCAGACCGGACGCGCTACTGCAATGAACTGCCTGGAGGATTCATCTCGTCTCGTCGTTACCAAGGTTATAACCGTTAACGAAAATTAACGAAAACTAGGTGGGTTGTCGTTAACTGAAATAAAAATAAAAACAAGGCATTACAAAAAAACGATAACTAACCAAATCTGTAATGTGTGTTTGGCAAAACTAAAATAAAATTATAGATTAAATATCCTTAGTTTTCGTCTTTATCAATGTCTTTCATAGAGCAAATAACTTTGAGATGCATTTCCTTTCCCTGCGTCTCTCACTCATGCTGTCTCTCTCACATAGCCTACACGCGCGCCACACACACATACACATGCGCGCCACACACACATACACATGCGCACACGCGCGCCACACACACATTCACATGCACACGCACACGCACACACCGCCGTCTTTATGAGAACGAGTGTTCGACGTTGAAAGCAAGTTCGCTTAAGGTTGGTATCTCGTGAACACCTTTACACAATCACACAATAAAAAAGGTGGTATAAAAATATTTTTAATTCAGAATATAATTTTGTTAGTGTGTTAATGTCGACCCAAGAAGCGATTGCTACTTTAGAAAGTTTGAGGTAAAATGCACTTGGGTTGTCGATGTCAAAACACTATAGAAGCTGTGATTAAAATATTAATAATGTTATGTCATTAGGCTATTGTATAGGGTAAATTTAATATAGGGTGTGAAAATTGTACAGCTGTGGTATGTAGCCTAGGTTTGGCTCAATTTAGGTTTAGCTGTATATTTGTATTTTAGCTCAAAAATGGGTTGAATCCATGCGGTTCGGTGTAATTAAATAGCATTCTGTGGACTACTTATCTTATATAGAGAGGAATAGTATGCTATTACTTTATCATACATTTACATGAGCAGACAGATAGCATTTAAGTCATTGCTTAGTAACTCATAAGTGTAGCTCTAGATGTGAGTGCAAAGATTTTGCAAACGCAAGTTACAAATACCCTGGGGGCTAAGCCCCCCCTGTCTTCCAATCCTAGTGACGTCCCTGGCTGTCGTGTTGAATTTCGCAAAATGTAACTTTAGATAACAAAATGCATGTGTAAAACCTAGTACACCGCATCCAGGAACTTTTTTTAGAACTAAGTTAGCTTTAGCTACTACCCTCTGTCTAAACTCTTTTACCATCTTCACCGGGAACTTTACCTGCACGTTTATTTCGGCCCTTGGTTTGTTTTTATATACTCTACCAATGTTTACATCTTGTATCTGTGTGTGTCGTAGACACTGTGTTGTGTTTGTATTTTAAACTTTACCAGTATCGTTATTCTAGCTTGATAGTGAGTACTAAAATACATCTTATTTGTTTATATTCATAATGATAAAGTTAGATTTTTTTTATTACATGTGATTCTGACATGATGTCACTACATGCACTTCTTCTCCGCTCGCCTCAGGTGAATAATGCGTCAGCTGAGCTGATCGCGGTGGGCGTAGCGCGTTCATGTGTTTTGGGGGCGTGGCTTTGGAAAGAGCCCAGAAGGGAGAAGGTGGAGTGAATGGAAATAATGAGCTGTCTTTAAAACAGAGGTCTACAGACACTCAATTTGTATACTTTCTTTTTCAGAGTACTTACATTTTAATTATGTATTGATATATAAGGAAAGTTTAAACAAATTTGGAAAAAAAAGTTTTTTAACCAAATCTTACCTACCCTACCTTTAAGAGCATTAAAATAGGAATCTTTTACTCAAATTTTCAAGTTTCTTGTCAAGACCATGAATGTACATAAACAGAGGAAGCAGTTGTTTCCAAACAGGAATCAAAGGCGCTAAACAAGAGAGAGATCAAAGAACACCAGATCAGTGATGATCTCAGCTATTGTTCCTCTGAAGTCAGCTTGATTTATGGCATCCAGAGAGACAGAAAGCCAAACAGCACATCAGGGACACAGCAGGTTCACCGCAGGAGCTGTAATGACGAAATGCTAAGCTGGCCTGACTGCTGACCAAAAGTGAACGGTGGTGGTGTGTCAGTACCTTGGAGTTGGCTAGCTCTTTCCTGGTGCTGGCTCTGAAGCTGGAAGCTGGCCTGCAGGTTGCTGATCTCCACTTCATACTTTGCTGCCGTCTGTCTCCATTTATCCAGTTCTGCGGTGACGATGCTTAGGTCTCCCTGCAGGGCGGCGATCTCCCGTTCCCGCTCCGCAGTGGCGGCCTCCATGGCGTGCCGGAGCACCAGGATCTCCTCCTGGGCGCTGTAGAGCTCATCTCGGGTGGTGGAGATAGTGTTTTCCCTCTGCTCACGTAAAGCCTCCATGTCCGTCTGGAGCTTCGCCAGTTGAGCTGGAGAGAGAGATGAGTTACAGTGATTTTACCATGATTGACGGGTGGTGTTAGGTCTAAAGTAGTGATGTGGCGGAATTTCAGCAATGGAAAAAGTATTTTTGGTTCCATACGAAACCGTTTTGGACGGCCGAAATCATTTTGATGAACTGAGATCTGTTGAACTGTTGAATGCAGAGCACGTCTCCCAAACAATAACTCACAATAAGCATTGTGCTTTCTTACTTTAGATATGCAACAAAGTCTGAGTTTTCAAATTCTGTCAATTTTATAACAAAGTTCAATAAATGTTGTTTTGGCATGACGGGTCACGGTAGCGCCTCAGTACAAGCGGCACGAGAACCGATCATCTTTTCCTCTTTACTACTAGTTATAGCACGAAATAAACATGAACACCAGAAGGTGTGTTAAAAAAAAGATACAGTACAACTGAAATGTATCATGTCTCATGTAATCAGTAGGGCTGGGTATTGACACAAATTTCACAATCCGATTCGATTTCGATTCACAAGCTTGCAATTAGATTCCGATTCGATTCAATATCGGTTATTTTGGATTTATATCATCAATACATGGCAAATTTTCTCAAGGAAAACAAATCTCTTAACTAATGCTGTAAACTATGGGAGTCAGTTGTAGCCTATAGGCTACATTAGCCTACTATTAAAGGTAAAAATGAACTGATTTGCATACAAACACTTAAATTAGTTATGTGTTAAGGTTATAATATTAACTTTACAATTACATAATCAAATTTCTACTCCAATCTGTTTTTTGACATATAAACATTTAAATGGCGGTGGCTGTCATAAAAAACATGCCAGATTTATTCAAACATATATTAAATATATAGATTATATCAATTGATTACATAAAAATATTGTTATAATGAATATGGTGTCTATATTTAGCAAAATGCTCCTCTCTAAAGTAAATTTTTCAAGCTGACTAACGAGTTTATGGACACTGGATATGGTTTTTCTGAGGTAAATGTGATGTCACATGACATTGTTTACAAGCTGTTTTATTCACACTATGGTTGAAACACTGATTGAGCGATTCCATGTGACATGATACAGATTTCGGGAAGTTGTCCTGTAGCTTTTAACACACTTTCAGATGCTCATTCGTGTTTATTTCGTGCTGTTACTGGTATAAAGCGGAAGAGAAGATCAGTTCATGTGCACTTTGCGGTGCTGGTTCTCTTGAGCTGAGCTGCGTCAGAGCGCCGAAACGGTATTTATGTTTTTGAATTCTGTAATAAAATGGATCATTTTAAATCTGAGACTTTGTTTCATATGAGTAGTAACAAAGCACAAAGATTATTGCGATTTATTGGATGGGAGGAGCACTACAATGCTCCGTTCATTCATCAACTGAAAACAGGATGACTCCTCGATTCTTGGGATTTCTCAATTATAATCCAGAAATCAATATTTTTTACCCAGCCCTAGTAATCAGTGTTTCAACCGTGGAAAGATGTCAATAAATCAAGTCACGTAACATTACATTAACCCTACATTTACAAAGCCATTCAATGACCATGGCTTATTATTAGCTAGAAAAAATTCATTCTAAAGGAGGAGCATTTTGCTCAAATATATGCAAAAACGTCCTTTATCTTTTTACTTAACCTGCTGTCTTAATTATTTAATGCATGTTTAAATAAAAATGTCATCAAAAGAAGCTGCCATGTTTATATAGTAAACAACAATTATAATTAAAATGTTAATATAAAAACGTAATGCCTTGTGTGCAATCTAAATGTTTATATACAGCTCAGTTTTTATTCGAGGGTTGATTATTAAATTAATTTAACTAATTGATTGGTTTTTTATTTTTATTTGTTTCAGTAATTTAATTTCGGTGCATTGCTAAAAACTAGAGGTCAACCCTCTAAGATGATTAGTTTTTACAGTCTGAACTCTCCACTTTATAAAGAGATAACACCACAGAAATGTGTGTAAGCGTTTGAAGGACTCACTCTGTAGGAAGCGGATCTGTTTAGCAGATTCTTCAGTCTGCTGTCGGTTGGTTTTCCTCTCCTCCTCCAGCAGGGCTGATGAGAAAAAGACGTTCAGTGCAATCATGACACTGGGTTATTGATGCTGAATCACTATTACACCCTGACGTACCTTGAAGCTCAAGGCATTTCTGTTTGCCGGTGTTGGCGAGCTCCTGGGCCTCCTGCAGCTCCCTGTGGATGTGTGGAATGACCTGCTCCGTGTCTCCAGCTTCCAGGTTCCTGTCCATTTCTACAAACACACACAGAGCAGATGGAACAGTGAGGGAGTGTGAAGAAATAACACGGCTGATATGAGGTAAAAGACAACAAGAGAGATAAACTGACCTAATGAGTGAAACCTTAAACCCCAAGTGTTGCATTTACAGTCCAAAATGATTCAGAAACCAGATATCTTTCTTTACTAGTGTGTGCAGGACTCTAAGTTATCTGACATTATTAAGATGAATTTGTTCTGACACAGTTTAACTGAGTGCTTGTCATATTTTATTACCATTTTCTTAACTATAGCGAATAAACTGTGATAATGTGAGAAAATGTGTAAGGTGTCTGAATATATTTTGGTTTGACTGTATAACCAGTGTTTCTGCAGGTTTCACAAAGTCAAATTTAAGACCTTTTTAAGACCATTATGAATTAAATTTAAGACCTATGTCACGCAATAAAAAAACGTACAAAGGAAATTAAGAATCACAAAATTACTTTCAAAGCAAAATAATTAATTTATTAGTAAACTCGACCTTCCTCATAGCTCATTCCCACCAGGATTGAATAAAAAAATGTCACAAAAAATATTATATACATACATAAAATTTTTGGGGGGTTAACTGATTTTGTGGTGGTCATTTCCAGAAATGTGCATGTTTTTTTTTTTTTTATAATTAGGATGCCACATTTACCATATTAATATGTTAGATGCCCAATAGTCACATGAAAATAAAAGGTCCAGTGGTGTGCTGCTATCGAGCTTTAATAACATGATCGCTTAAAGTTGGTAATATGACCAAAATCATACAAGTAAACCACATCAATAAGCAATTGCTTAATAAGTAAAAAGTTCTCAAAGTAATCAAGTAAAGGGTGTGTATTTGTGTGAATTTAATCGCATGTGTGTAATGTGTGTATTTAATCGTCCAGGGCCAATAAGCCTAGAAATAGGACAGAATCCACAGTCAGAATGACATCGGTCAGTAACGAACTGAGTTTGTGGTTTATTAACTCTTTTTTAGTGCTATCAGGTATATCACACTTTTATTTGATCATTATGCGAGATGGCAGGTGAGAAAGATTCGTCTTCGCTTTCCTGATTGCAGAGCTGGAAGAACTGGAGAACTGTCAGCACTATAAAATCCGTTTGATGCGTCTGTGGTACAATCCGAAAGAGACTCGCGCCAATAACACAGAAGCTGATTGGCTGCAATATAAGATGCATGTTGGTCTCATTTGTAGTTGTAATACAGCGAACTATAGTTGGAGTAGCGAAAGAAAGAACTCCAACGCCCCGGATAAAACACACACTGAAGCGCTGCGGGAGCATTTCAATGAGCAATAGAGGTAGCGTTACATGGACCTGTTTAAAATGATTTAAGACCTAGAACTCAATATTTCAGCGAATCTAAGACTTTTTAAGACCTAAAATTTTGATTTAGAAATGTTAGACTTTTTAAGACCCCGCGGGAATCCTGATAAGTCCTGAATGATACCTCAAATCATGCAGCTTGTACTGTATTGATACTGATGTATGAATTGTTTCACAACTAAACATGTATTTAGGAACTAGGGCTGAATTTGACCTAAAATCAAAATCTTGATTAATTGAACATTTTACCTTGATTTTTTTGTTGTTGCTTTCCCTTTTTTTGCCCTCATAGTTCACTGATAAGGTTTGTACTGTAAATATGTTCAACTAGTAAAGGTGGGATATTTTCTTCTAATGAAAAAGTGCATTTCTTTGCGATTTTAAAACACTTGAAGGAAACGGTTCACTTTCAGCAGTTATTGTCTATGGGGCAGATTTCTGTTTGTTGTACATCAGATACAGATACATTAGCACAGTTGGCCTATGTGTAATATAATATAATTAATGTATAATATATTTTATAAAATAGGTCGCGTTATGAAAAAGCGAAGCGAAAAAGCTGTGTGAAAGGGCCTTAACATTGCAACATGCGTTTTTCACAGCTGTGAAACATTGTGTATTCTAAAAAAGTGTTGCTGCTACACTGGGTCTATGAGAGCTAGGGGACCTTTGAAAGGAAAAGCAACTGAAAAAATAAATTACAGTTCCTAGAAAACTCATCTTTTCACCGCCTCAAACTGCAAACATATCAAATAACATTTGTGTGCTAAAAACGCTTCTCCCATCGGCTTTCCGTGAGCGTGAGACCAATCCATCACGACGGATCAAAACGCTGTCCAAACATTAGGAGCCACAAATGATTCTGTTCGACCCCATGGGAAGAAACATCAAGCACTAAAACTTGATTACTGCAAAGCAGAATCAAGATGCTTGTTCAGAATCAATTCATTATGTGAAGCACAAAGCATTTCTGTGTGCTCGGTCCGTCAGTGAATGACAAACAGGCCAACAGAACTCCTAAAACGCATCGGCCTATAGACAACTTAAAGCCTCTAATGGAGGATCTCCAAACGGGCCACTGAGATGACCCGCACCAGGCCAAGCAAAAGACACATTAGACACGTTCTCCCGTATGACTTCACCCCGAGCAAACGTACATTCGCGCCCCTGCAGTCTCTCTGAGGAGCATCCAGTTGGTCTCTCATGTGGTCTTGTAACAACAGGCTTTTGGGAAACCTCCTCTGACCATAAACTGATGAATGTCCCCCTCTCTGAACGCACTACAGATGTCGGTGAAGTCATGTGCTAATTTAAGGGCCGGTAATCCGTCATGATGTCAGACGAAGGGTGTTTACTGCGAGCGAGGGAGTAGCTTTCAGGCAAAATGATGTAACGAACTTGTCGTTTCTGAAGTTTTGCCATTCATTTAATGAGAGGGGGCATGAAGTGGTGTGTAATCTCATTCTGCTCCTCCTTCGGTGATTTCATCAAGAGCGTCTCAAAAGAATTTTATGGCTGAGATTGAGTATCACAGCCATATAAGGTTACATAAGTTCAGATAAGTCTTCATTAAGGCAAATGAATAACCCGTGCCAGACGCCCCAGTGTAGATGCAATCTTGGAGAGAATTTTATAGCTGTTCAACAGCGCCACCAAGAGGCACATTTTGATATACAGAACAAAAGCTTGTTGGATAAATCAAATCAGAAAGCAAAAGCAAATGTCTTATGATCCATATCAAATACAGCAGAATTCTGACTGATAATAAACTCAATTAATATGAGTATCTCTGTGTAGTAGTTCTCAATCAGGGGTCGTGATTCACTTGTGGGCCATAAAATGGCTTAAAATTATAATATGTATGTATATGTAATGTATATATAATATAATATATTACAAAACAAGCATAAGCAAACACAGCTAAAAGCAAAGATGAATACCGACATATTTCTTAAACCATTCCCTCTTTTTTATTTAAGAACCAGTGTTCTTGCTGTCTTGGGAATTGGAAAAGTTAGATTTTTAGACATTTTTCAAAATTTCTGGGAAATTTATAAAATCTATAAAATTCATGTACATTTCTATAATGAATATAACCATTTTTTTTAAATGCTTTGATATATTTTATTGAGTATAAATTGCTGAGAAATGTATATTTGTTAGTTTAAAAAGTAAAAAAAAACAGATCCTATAAATCATTTAAACTCATTATTGAACTATGAATATTCAGTTCTTAAAATGTCATGAAATTATTTTAATATAATTAAATTTTAACTTTTAATTTCATTATTTTAATATCTCACTCCTAGTTTATATAGATAAAGTTTGAAAAAAGTTAATTTTTTAAGTGAGATTTTTAGACCTTTTTAGAAAATTCAGGGAAATTAATAAAATCTGTAAAATGAATGTACATTTCTATAATGAATAATATTTTTGTAAATGCTTTGAAATATTTTATTGAGTAGAAATTGCTAGTTTTGAGTTTAAAAAAGTTTAAAAACCGTATCCTATAAGTAATTTAAATATATTATTACTTTTAATTTCATTGTTTTAATATTTTAAAAGTTTGAAAACATGCAGTTTTGTACATTTTTTTAATATCTTAATATATATTGAATATTGTTTTGGTCAGAAATGTTGAGAAGTACTGATTTAATAGGGAGGTAAAAACTTCCCTTGGTTACATTACAAAATTAATAAAATGTATGCAAAATCATTTGTGCATATTAGCATGACAGGCCACATTTACATAAATGCATAGTGACCTAATGCACAGGTCCGATGTCTGAGGTCCACTGATGACGCTAGCGCACTTTCCTACAACAGTTACATCATTAGTCCTAGCGGTGTTTAGGAATAATAGAATCTATCCAGATTTATCCTTAATATCATGCATGCTGAAAAGAAGTGTAGAATAGCCCACCTTTAATCAAGAACAAAGAATACAGGAAGAGAAAGGCAAAAAGCGTCTCCAATGATCCTCAGAGGTGGCAGCACACGTCACTCTGGTCCTGGCCGCCTCTGAGTCTGCCTGGCACACACACTACGCTTCATCAAGAGTGCCCACAAACAATGAGGTGCTGAAACTGGCACTTCCTCCCAGATCCATTAAACAAGAGCCAGTGCTCCTTATCTAACGTCCCGTTAAAGGACATGAGCTCACTGAGATCACGAGAGCCCATTTAGACTGAATTAAACCAAGCGTGATGCAAGTCTGAACAACATTTTTGCTCAATGAGATCTTGCCTAATTGGTAAACAGTTTAAGAAAAACATGGGGGAAAATTTGAGTTGGTGTTATTCTGAATGGACCAAACCAACAGTTCCTAAAATGATGTGCTGTGTCATCTCTCTTACTTGGGTAAACCAAGCCAGGTCATACGACTCTAGAGTCACGTGGCCAAGCTAAAGCTACACAGAGACTAAAGTCTACAAACAGAACTGGGCATTTTACGTGCTCAAGCAGGAGCTTAACAACTTTTAAACATCTTTACAAGTGTCATATTCTACTTTGGTCAAATGTTTTCAACTTTAAAGTCCATTTAGTGTTATTCAGGGTGTTTTTTGCACCAAAAACGCCCATTAAATATAATTTTCCAAGCTGTTTGTACTACAGTAGGGTTTCTGCAGGTGTTATGAAGGTAAATTTAAGACCTTTTTAAGGAATACATTTAAAGGAACATAACCCATCAATATGTTCTCTAAAGGTAAATGTCTAAGCACACAATGACTTGTACTAGTGACACTTCAACGTTTAAAAACACAATTTCCAACAGATTTCCATAACTTTTTAATTCATTTTTACAAAAAACTGCTTAAAGTTTGAGTCAAGAAATCTTGTGAAAGTGATTTTATGACTAAAACAAGAGCAAATATCTCCCAATGGGTTCATCAAAATCAACTTAATTCAAATGCAAGTCATTTTCATACCCAAAGGCAGATACTTGTTCTTGTTTTAAGCATAAACTCACTTCAGTTCAATTTATTAGAAAACGAGTTAATTTCTTCATTTTTCATGTCAAGTAAATGTATCTTGATTTAAGGATGCATTGAATATGTCAAAAATCATTATTTTTTGCTGTGCATGCAATTCAATTTTGCAATTAAATTTAGGGCCCTATGAAATCAGTTTTATAGTTTATTCTGTTTTAATTGTTCTGGACTCTGCTTTAGTGGTTAAATTACATTTTGCTGACTTCCGTTGATCTTCGGGACACAAATGAAGATATTTTTAATAAAATCTGAGAGATTTCTGTCCCTCCATTGACAGTCTAAGCAACTTCCACTTTAATGCTTCAAAAAGAAAAATAATCTATAAGAATCGAGTGGTTAATTCCACATTTTCTGAAGAGACTCGATGGCTTTATATGAAGAACTAAAGTCTTTGGGTTTGGAACGACATTAGGGCGAGTAAATGATGACAGAATTGTCCTTTTTGGGTGAACTGTCCCTTTAAGTGCTCTGACCTACTTTTAATTTATTCATCCACATTCTGAATTATACAGTAAACTCAATTTTTATGAATGGATTCTACAATTGAGTCCACGTTTTCTGCATCACAGAAATCACAGGGCCCTAATTTAATGGCATGTTGAATTTAAGACATTTTTAAGGCCTTAAATTGTGGAAGGTCAAATTACGACTTTTTAAGACCTGCGGAAACCCTGTTCTATACATAAATAACCTCAGATTAGTTCACTTTGTTGTTCAATAGAGAAGGTTAAGTTGTTGAATACTCAACGGACGGGCAGTCAAATGTTAATATGCTTATGATAATGACACCATAGCACGATTTATGAATGTATGCATTATGAACGTTATGCAGTGTGCCTATATAGCACATGTACAGATAAACCTTGATGGAAACGGATGTGTGGGAGTCAGATGTCTGCATGTACTGCCGTCTGGTGTGACTCAGCAGGGTGAGAGTAGATGAATGATCTCCACATTTTCAACCTGTGTGGGCGAGCCACAATTGAGCTGATGACATGCGAGACGAACTGCATGAGAAAGGGGCAAATCCCCTCGCCAGCCTGAACACTACAAAGACAACGACTAGGGCCAGCTATATGTATCTGTCGTGTCCATTTCCTCATCATTTGTTTTTAGATATTCTCAATTAAACCTGCAAGTGACAAACATCACGCAAGAAACTACATTTTCTGCTTGCCTTTGGAAGTCACTGCCGTTGTGCTAGGGCAAATGTGGGTGGATTCCAGATTATTGCTATGCAGTTGCTAGGATGTTGAGTATTTTGACGTGTCAAGTTTTTAGTTTTAAGTATGAGCAACAGTCTCAATAAGTACTGCTAAAATCCAATAGACCCCATTTTACAGACTGTGATGATGCGTTTTAACGGTCATTAATATCGTAAATCCTGCAACGTTTTTTGTATTTTCATTATTTTATTTTTATATATGTACATTTATAACACTAATACTTTGCATTTTATTACTTTTGCATCAAATTACAATAAAAAAGTTACCGCTGCTGTGAGGGTGTTTAGTAATAGCGTCTATGGGAGTGATGGTAAAAATGAACATACCGTAAAACTTCAAATAAAAGCCTGGGCTTCTATTTACCCAAATCGCCGAACTGCACCGGCTTGTATTTGAAACAGGCGTCTATAAGAGACAGGCCTTTAATTTAGTGTTGAGATGTTCAAGCATGACGGTAGGAGGTTACCACATTATATTACCTTTTATTTATAATTAATTCGAATGTGTTTAACAAATCATTTAATGTAAGAAATGTCTTAGATTATTGGCAGCACAAAAAACGAAACGATGTGACAGAAATGGGCAGAAATAGAACAATATAAATTACCGCTAAAATCCATTGAGCGTATGAACTTGTTGCCCGAAACACATCAACAAGAAAGAATGAAGACTACCCTGTAAAACAACTGCAATCATGTGATAGAAAATTACTCTATTCATCACTATCATCATCCCCGCGATTCTTGATTCAAGTTCATGGGCGAATTCCTCCTCCACTTCTCCCTCTCCAGCCTCCGCTAACTCTGCCTGCCTTGCTCGCACTAACAGCTCCGCCCAGATGCGCACGGCTCTCCCTCTTTGAAACAATGGATAATGTGGTCCTCGCTTCCATCAGAAGCTACTGTCAGGCCACATACCTAAGGATAACATCCCGAAGTTAATGAAATATATCTCCTCCTTCTCCCTCGCACACACAAACACACGCGCACGTCTGCGTGCAAGCATTAAAGGAATTTTTCAGCCGCTCCGTATCCAGCTTTACCCACGCTTGAAATTTGACAACTGTCAGCTTAAATGTCAAATTATACTTTTCTCCATGGTGGTATTGAGAGAATTAAGAAAAACTGAAGACTGAAAGTTCGTTAACCTCGAGTCGTTCATGAACGGTTCCGTCTGTCACGTGAAATTTTATCAAAACATAGAACAGACGATCTGACGGGTTTGAGAAGATCAAATACAGCCCGATACTAAAAAACAGACCCGGCGTCTATTTGAGACCGGCCTTTATTTACCCAAACCTGTCGTCACACCAGGCGTTTAAAAGAGACAGGCGTCTATTTGGGACTCGGCTACTATTTGAAGTTTTACGGTATTTCACTCTTTTCACTGCCATTATCAATCTCACTCTATTTTTTCCCTCTTTTTGAAAGTTGTGAAATCACTACTGTGGCGTTTTTCTTTTGCTATGTGAGCAAATGGGCACACAAAAAAAATATTTAATGTATTCTCTCATTCACAGCTATAATATTTAACCCAACTATGACGACTTCCGCTCTGAGAAACCCGGAAATGTGAAAAGGGTCAGTTTAAAACTTTCAGAGTAATTTAAAGGGATACTCCACCCCAAAATGAAAACTGTCATTATTTATTCACCCTCATGTGGTTACAAACCTGTATGACTTTCTTTGTTCGGCACAACACAAAAGAAGATCATGTTGGGAACTAAACAACATTGGAATCTTTTTACCTCCATTGTATAAAAAATATTGGTAAAACTTTAGTTTAGGGTTCAATTCTCACTATTAACTAGTTGCTTATTAGCATGCATATTACTAGGATATTGGCAGTTTATTTGTACTTATAAAGCACATATTAATGCCTTATTCTGCATTTTCTACATCCCTCCAATACCTAACTACCTTACCAACTATTAATTAGCAGTAATTAAGAGTTTAATTTGGGCAAAAGTTGTAGTTAATAGTGAGAATTGGACCATAATATAAAGCAGGGGTGCCCAATCCTGATCCTGGAGGGTCACTGTACTGCAAAGTTTAGCTCCAACCCCAATTAAACACACCGGAACCGGCTAATCAAGCTCTTATTAGGCAGCTTCTAGGCTGGTGTGTTGGGTAAACTCTGCAGGACAATGTCCCTCCAGGACCGAGTTTGGACACCCCGATCTAAAGTGTGACCAATATATCTTCTGTTAATGTTCCATACTAGAAAGAAAGTCATACCATGTTGGAACAACATGAAGTAAATGACAGATTTTTTGGGTGGCGTATCCTTTTAAATGACTTTGAAAGTTTGAAAATGTAACGCTAAACACATTTAGAAGTCTGTGAAAACTAAAAAGAGATGCATTTTATCAGTTCAAACCAACCCTGATCCTAACAGTCCTGACAGACGTCTGAACAGCAGCTGTACGTGACATTGTGAAAGCACTCAGTGTCTAATTGGGCTGTAATTGGTTTGCATTCCACCCTGTCCTCCACTGGAAGATAAAGTGGGACGAGGGGAATGATCTGAGGGAGCATAAACCAGGATGACGCAGAGACACCTGTTCAGCTCCACGCTGACTCAAGCCCACCGCTAACACCTTGCGGGTCCCACCGCGGTCACATCCAGCAGATGTAGACCATATATAGTCGCATTGGGGAATAACACACCCTGTTAATCTGCACAGTTGTGCCGCATGCCAGTCCACTGACCTCTAATGGGTGCAGATAAAGAGGGTGACTAACGGTCCAGTTCAGCCAAATCACACAAACACACCCACATCAGCAATGGCATTTCAAACTGGGAAGTTCAACACAAAAGAATGGAGGGATTACCTTTCAAAAGAGAAACCCTGTTCTGGGGCTCGTTCAGTTCTTGTTCATCCATCTGTCCGTCTGAGCGAAAGAGAGTGGGGAAAAAAGAGAGAGCATGAATAAAAACATTAAAGAAAGAAAGAATGACAGAAAGAAAGGAGAAATAAACAAAAAACAACAATAAAAATAGTTTGAAAAGATATGTATATATAACTTAAATTAATATATAAAGTATAAAAATGAAATATCACCTTAAAAAAACATGAAAAAAGTGGGATGCATAAATAAAATATATAAATAAAAAGCTGTAGAGCTTGTATAAATTCAAATTGGTAAAGATGTGTGTATATAAAACGCTGTAGAAAGCAAAACAGCAATCATACATTACATAAATATGCATGTTTTACCTGATGTGTCGTCACTGCTTTTGTCCTTGCTGGGGCTCAGAGTATCTGACATATCGCACTCTTTAGCGTCTATTTGGTTTTCTATGGAGGCAGAGCGGAAGAGACCACTTAGAGGAGAGGGGGGGCACAACTCTAAACAAGATTAAAACAACAAATGACAGCGATCGTAAGTCTACCAGGCTCTCTGCTTCAATGTCTCAGTCCAAATAAGAGTGCGCTTGTAGGTTGTTAATAAATAAGACTTGATTTCTCTTGATCTACAATAGCAGGCAGTGAATGAGCCCCCTGTAGTTCCTCCTCTCTGGCTGGTGGTAGTTAATGCCCACACATGGTCATTAGAGTGACCTGGGCTTCAAAATGGACATAGTCACATGCTAAACTAGTTGCTGCTTTTGCGGTTATGATGCAGTAGTAACCATGTGGACTAAAATGAGTTATAAATGGGGTTTGAACAGGGGGAGGTGGCGGCAGTCTAAAGAAAACCTTCTGGGAACATGTTCATACCACAAATAATGCATCATCTGATATAATTGAATTGCACTTCAAATCTTCAGTACCTTTTTTAATGAAAAATCAGTAAATGCTGTCTGGAGACTTTCATTACTCTCAGATATCAGGGCAAACATTGCAACATATAATCAATACATGACCTCAAAAAGTACCCTTTATATCACATGATTAAATCACAGTTACATCACATGATAGATCTTTTGAACTCAGTGTAGCGAATGGTGACACAATGGGACTGATGGGATAGAAAGAAAATGATGTCGCCATAGGTAATAGATGACCAGTGCATTGTGGTCTAATCAGTGAGTCTCTAATCTGAAGGGATTGGCATTAGACGTCACAGCAGCTGGGAATGGCTGGACACACAGAGATGCCACAGAGACGACGGGGTCAAGGTCTAAATGCCCCTCATCATCTGTCTCCCTCAACACAAGGAGGAAGCTTAATGAGGTCATGACCTGATCCAGGTGTGAAACTAATCATTTTATTCTGCTTTGATTAAGGGGGAAATAGATGGAATGGATTTAAACCTTTTTAATAGTAAAATTTAACCATTATTATTATTAGCCAGAATGGATTCAAAACTTAAACAAAAAACGTAACTATTATTATACATTTTAGGTCAAATTTGTAACTAAAAGAAAAAGTTACAGCAAATAGTTTGTTTTCTTACCTATTCTAATTATTATTATATTATAATTATGCGCGATAGATTAAACATTTTAAAATGAAAAAGTTACATTTTAGTAGAGTTTTTCATACTATTATTATGTTTTACAACAATAACAATAGTTTTGGATGGATTTGTGGGACACGCTTAAACTAGTGCTGGAAAAATTAATCGTGATGATTTTTTTGTTTGTGTTTACATAATATATGTGTGTGTGTACTGTGTATAATTATTATGTATATATAAAAACACACACATGCATGTCTATAAGCAATCATTTTAAACAATATAACGAACAAAATAATACAATTATTTGAATGTCTGTTTTTCCACTAGTTTTTTGTCAAAATTGTATAGGGTCGCTAACGACCCGAGGTGTGTAAGATTATACGTTTTTTTTTCTTCTGCACAATAATAAATGAATCTATAATGACTAAATAAGCTTTTTTTAAGCAATTCAGCTTTATTCCACAAGGTGGCAATGTCTGATACACAATGATGAAGTGATTTCATAGTGACTGAAAACAATAATAAGTATTATCTGCAAAACTTGAAATGGCTCAGCGATTTACTGCAGAGCAAGTACTGAACACATTCAAATATAATGGCTGATTTATACTTCTGCGTCAGACCTACGCCGTATATCCTCTACGCCGCAAGTTACGCGTTAGTTTTCATTTATACTTCTGCGTTGTTGTCCGCGTCAATGTGCAATTACACATGCAGGCCGCTAGGAGGCAGTGTTGATGGTAACCCACAGTATCAAGGCAAAAGCCGAAGAAGCAGCGGCTTGTTTACATTGTCATTGCATGCGTCTCAATCAGCTCCCTAGTTCAGTCGTCAGGGCACTGATCAGGTCCTAAGTCAATGGGCTGATCCCTGATCAGTGCCCTGACGACTGAACCAGGAGCTGATTTAGACGCACCCAGTGTTAATTTTGAAATGTCTACACTTCTGTTGCAGTTGCTCATTCAAGTTCAGATGGGGAGATAAAATATGCATTGTTACAACCGTCTTAAACATATTACTATATAAACATCGTAAAGTAAACATTGTCATTATTCATCAGCATTAGTTCATAAACAAGTGCCTGGTATAAATGTGCGCTATTCATTGATTGTGAGCCGCTCTGGAGCGCTGCATTAGGGATGCGTGAGCCTGTAGAAGCGCAACAGCGCCGTGTTTTCCAACGGTTAGATCAGCTCAAATCAAATGTGCGCATCTGTTGCACAGGATATCAGTTCTGACTGGATCTCTTCCCTAATCGCCCCCCCCCCTAACATTTTCGTCTTGTTTTTATTTGTTGACGAAAATGACAGTTGATTTTCGTCATAGTTTTTGTCATCCAACACTAGTTTTTATTTAGTTATCGTTTCGTTTTCTTCGGTGAAAAAAGGTTGTTGACGAAAATTATTCGTCAACAAAATTAACACTGACTAACACAAAGAATCTCTGCACTAAAAAATATTGTGTTATATAGCAGATGTAAGGATGAAACTATCATCCCATTTCTGGACACACACACACTCCTATCGCAGATTTATTTATTGACCTGGGGGAGGGGTTCTGGCAGACCAATCACAGCGCTTGCGGTCCGCGTAGAATTGACGCGTTTTTGGAGAGGTGCGCGTCAGGGTACACAGCCTACAGCTTAGCTACAGTGTACACCCGACGCAGAAGTATAAATTGGCCTTTAGTGTCACTGTCACTTGATGATGGATCTGGTCAAGAAACTGTCAGTGATCAAAATACTTATTTTGAAGACGTTGAAAATGAGTTTTGAGAATATGCGCGAGATGGCGAATATGAGCCAGATGCAGAATGTACTGGAAAATGAGCTCTGACGAGGAAAGTGATGATGGTATAAAACATCTGCTCAAAAACTGAACCCTTCCAAGCTCCAAAAGGTAACGAAATATGTTTTATTTTATTCTTCTGTAATTGTTACTCTAATATCAGGAGTTTTATATATTATCGCGACAGGTATAGATCTATCCATGTTAGATATAGATCCGAGTCGCTAAAGACCCGAATATATAAGAATGTTTGGTGAAACAGTCATGCATTTAAGGGTTAAACGTTTTTAAAATTAAGGAGTTACAACAGTTTTTCAACTATTATTATGGTAACACTTTACGATAAGGTTTCATTTGTAGCAATACATTTGTTACTGTATTTGTTAATCTTTGCTAATGTTCGTTAATAAAATACAGCTGTTCATTGTTCATGTTACTTCACAGTGCATTAACTAATGTTCACAAATACATTATTTTGATTATAATAATGCATAAGTAAATGTTAAAATTAACATTAAGATGAATAAATGCTGTAGAAGTGCAGCTCATTATTAGTTCATGAAACCTTTTTGTGCAGTGTTACCATTATTATTTACAACGATAATAATAAAAAGTAATAATAATTGAAAGATAGTTCAAACATTACTGATGATGGTGATGATACAGTACAGTAATGACCCTGACCTGGTCATGCTCTTTGACGATGCTAAAAATAACTATAATGTTCATTCCTGCCACCCAGAGACCGCAGTTTAATTTGGTTTTAAATGGAGGCCGGGGGTGAAAACCATGTGCCTTCATTGCCATCAGATTGCATCATAATGTAATGTGACAGACGGCTCCCTCAAAACTAGCTTCAACTAGAAAGAAACAAGACTTGATGAAACTTGTGACAGAAATGTGACGATACCTTTAAGCCTGTCTGGACTGGCCAAGCTGTTGTCCACTGTCGTCTGGTTATTCTGAAGATGTGCATCAATGACTTCTGTGGAATAAAACAAGAAAAAAATTGACAGGTCTCCTCTTAAGTATTATCTGACTGGATTACTAGCACACAGACGGCAAACTGTTCTTGAGTCCAGAGGAATTATATCCTAGAATTTCACTTCAAATGAATGAACAATGCCCTTATTTCCTTTCAAATCAATCAGATACTTACCGTCAAAGTTGGACAGCTTGTTAATGGATGAATCCACAGCTTCCTTCAGCTGCCTCACCGCTGGTTAGAAAAGAGAAATGTCACGTTAGTACAAGTCTCTTTACGGTCATCAAATCAAGCATGATGCAGCTAGTAAATATTTCGCATTAAATATCAAATCTCAGCTTTTAAAGGACACAGATGCAGCCCAACTGAATACATTATCAGCAGCAGCAAAACTGCGTTCGTAGTATTCTCCATACATACAGAACAAAGCGACACATGAAAAGCGTCAGTGGAAGCTCATAGACCTCAGAACGCATGCTGGTGAGAGTGAAAATCCCCAGGAATACAGAAAATCCAGGTCAGCTGGTGGTGAAGTGAGAACAGACGGCATGCAGAGTGTTTTTGTTAAGAATCCATGTCGAGTTTGGAGAAGGACAGAGAGAATATATGAATCTCATGGACAGCTTATAACTATCTGTAGACAAACAGATTCAAGATTGTGCCAATACTGAGTCCTAAATGCACTCGAGGTCACTCCGTTCCGCAATCTACTGTAATATATTCACATACCGCATGGCCTCTCAAACCTTATTGCTTAATATTCATAAAACGGCTCAAAAGGATAGTTCACCCAAAAATGTTGAACACAAAAGATGATATTTTGAGGAATGTTGGTAACCAGAAAGTTGGCGGGACCCATTGACTTCCATAGTAGGAAAAAAATACTATGGAAGTCAACAGCTGCGTTTCCACTGTCGGGTCTAAAGCGGGCGTGCTAGTGTGTGCCAGGGCCTTAAGCAGGCGTGCTAGTGTGTGCCAGGGCCTTAAGCAGGCGTGCTAGTGTGTGCCAGGACCTAAAGCGGGTGTGCCAGTGCGTGCCAGGGCCTTAAGCAGGCGTGCTAGTGTGTGCCAGGGCCTTAAGCAGGCGTGCTAGTGTGTGCCAGGGCCTAAAGCGGGTGTGCCAGTGCGTGCCAGGGCCTAAAGCAGGTGTGCCAGGGCCTAAAGCGAGTGTGCGAGTGTGTGCCAGGGCCTAAAGCGGGTGTGCGAGTGCGTGCCAGGGCCTTAAGCAGGCGTGCCAAGGCCTAAAGCGGGTGTGCCAGGCCCTAAAGCGGGTGTGCGGGTGTGTGCCAGGGCCTAAAGCGGGTGTGCGAGTGTGTGCCAGGGTCTAAAGCGGGTGTGCGAGTGTGTGCCAGGGCCTAAAGCGGGTGTGCGAGTGTGTGCCAGGGCCTAAAGCGGGTGTGCGAGTGCGTGCCAGGGCCTTAAGCAGGCGTGTCAAGGCCTAAAGCGGGTGTGCCAGGCCCTAAAGCGGGTGTGCGGGTGTGTGCCAGGGCCTAAAGCGGGTGTGCGAGTGTGTGCCAGGGCCTAAAGCGAGTGTGCGAGTGTGTGCCAGGGCCTAAAGCGGGTGTGCGAGTGCGTGCCAGGGCCTTAAGCAGGCGTGCCAAGGCCTACAAGCGGGTGTCCCAGGCCCTAAAGCGGGTGTGTGCCAGGGCCTAAAGCGGGTGTGCGAGTGTGTGCCAGGGTCTAAAGCGGGCATGCTAGTGCGTGCCAGGGCCTAAAGCGGGTGTGCCAGTGCGTGCCAGGGCCTAAAGCGGGTGTGCCAGTGCGTGCCAGGGCCTAAAGCAGGTGTGCCAGGGCCTAAAGCGAGTGTGCGAGTGTGTGCCAGGGTCGGAAGCGGGCATGCTAGTGCGTGCCAGGGCCTAAAGCGGGTGTGCGGGTGTGTGCCAGGGCCTAAAGCAGGTGTGCCAGTGTGTGCCAGGGCCTAAAGCGAGTGTGTGCCAGGGTCTGAAGCGGGCATGCTAGTGCGTGCCAGGGCCTAAAGCGGGTGTGCCAGTGCGTGCCAGGGCCTAAAGCGGGTGTGCGAGTGCGTGCCAGGGCCTAAAGCGGGTGTGCGGGTGTGTGCCAGGGCCTAAAGCAGGTGTGCCAGTGTGTGCCAGGGCCTAAAGCGAGTGTGTGCCAGGGTCTGAAGCGGGCATGCTAGTGCGTGCCAGGGCCTAAAGCGGGTGTGCCAGTGCGTGCCAGGGCCTAAAGCAGGTGTGCCAGGGCCTAAAGCGAGTGTGCGAGTGTGTGCCAGGGTCTAAAGCGGGCATGCTAGTGTGTGCCAGGGCCTAAAGCGGGCATGCTAGTGCGTGCCAGGGCCTAAAGCTGGTGTGCAAGTGCGTCCCAGGGTCTAAAGCGGGCATGCTAGTGTATGTCAGGGCCTAAAGCAGGTGTGCTAGTGCGTGCCAGGGCCATAAGCGGGCATGCTAGTGAGTGCCAGGGCCTAAAGCGGGCATGCTAGTGCATACCAGGGCCTAAAGCGGGCATGCTAGTGCATGCCAGGGCCTAAAGCGGGCATGCTAGTGCATACCAGGGCCTAAAGCGGGCATGCTAGTGCGTGCCAGGGCCTAAAGCGGGCATGCTAGTGCGTGCCAGGGCCTAAAGCGGGCATGCTAGTGCGTGCCAGGGTCAGTCGCATTTCCACGGTCCACTCATTCCACTCATTGGGGCTTCCTCTGGGCCAACAGCCAGGGTTTTTTGGTCCGATGAATACCTTGGTCCAAAGCGAGCCAGCTCGGGCTTGAGGAGTGGTTACAAACAAAGGCAGAGTTTATCCGAGTCTGGAAACAGCGGCGCCGCATATGATTTCATACACCAGCATTAAAGACTTTTACAATAATTTTAGCTCAAAACTCACTTTCAGACAGCAGCGAGTGTTTGAAACAACTTCTGTTTGTGATCCGATGTGGATTCTGATCACCGTATAAGGCAGAAATATGTATATGCCATGCAAAAGACTATGTGTGCTAACCATTACTATAGTAAACATGGTAAATACGATCGCTTGAATAAATCGGACAAATCATATAGGCTATGTCAGTACGTCTCGTCTCTTTATACCAGACTGTCTGATATTTAGCTCTGCATATGTCATAAAATATAGCAACTCCAGCTTTTCAGGAGCATCCTCTGTTTAAAAATCTAACTTTCACTGGAGAGGACTAAAGCTCTTGGTTGGAAAAATTTGTAGAAATGATTGTTCTTTCTAAATGTGGTGTAAACACACTGTCCTGTGACTACAAATCAACAGAAACAGACGCGTACGTGTGTCCTCTTTCTTTGGTGAAATAACGGTGAATACCGCTTTATTTGTGTGGGACTAATGTGCAATCTCGACACAAGTTAATTCATTATGATCAATGCATCACTTATTATTGTAAAACCGTGGTAAAACACAGATTTTAAATCTTTAAATGCCATCAAACAGCCGCTTTTATCATGTTGGTTTTGCGATCTCGCTAGTTTCCAGTTTTCCTATAATACTTCCATTTGTTTGATGGGTTTGTGTGAGGTTGTTCCAGAGAGGCGTGTTACGGGCGGGATTTAGTGAAGCGCTGCAGAGCTTCTGGCCCACCAACGGTGGATACGCAGTGTGCTTTTGGGCTCTGTGCTACAGGTCTGAGGCTATTAGTCCGGCCTGGCCCGTTGAAAACCCTGGCTTGTGCTGGCCTGACAGTGGAAAGGCGGCTAATGGGTGCCATCAACTGTTTGATTACCAACACTCTTCAAAATATCATCTTTTGTGTTCAACATAAAACTCATACAGGTTTGGAACAACATAAGGGTGAGAAAATATGACAAAAAATAATTTTGGGGTGAACTATCCCTTTAAGGAAGATCTAGAAAATAGAGCTAACTTGAGATAATATACAAATCAAAACATACACCAAACAATATTTTAACTATTACAATCTGTTGGATTAATCAAGAAAATGGACATTTCACAAGATTTGGAACAAGGAGCTTAAATAAAGTCAACACCAAAACACTTTTTTAGCTTCCAAATCACAAAATCACTTGATAGAGATGGTTGCTAAAAAAAGTATGAAAAAAAGTTAAAATGTCAATTCAACCTTACAATTGGGCTTCACTATGCTAGAAAATAACTCGCATTTATTATTTTATTACAATAAAAGTCTGTTGTGAATATGCCTCTTCGATAAAACGTCATCTAAATAAGTCTGTTGATCCTAACTTACTAATAACTAAAATGGCTCTCGGTTCAAAATGACAGTTCAACGAGGGACAGTTCAATGGATAATTCACTCTTTTTAATTACTTACTAAAACATAATCACTTCACAAGAGTCGTTTGTTCACACCGCATTTCATGTTGCGTGTACAGCACAACAGAAAGATTCAAGAAACACTGGCGTGCACTTTAAAATGTGATTTACAAACACGCAAGATATTTGATGAACCGTATATGGACAGGCAAATGTTCCCTACTATCGCCAAGAGAGTTGAAATGAGTTGAAAAAGCAAAAATAGCGACCCTCTATAGCTCATGTCCTCACTTCCTCACTTCACAGAGTAAAGCGTCCTGCTTTGATGCTCATGAATAAGAGTATTTATTAGTATGGCTTTGGAAGACTTTGGAAAGAATGCTGTGTACTCACATTGACACTCAATGTACTGTTGGATTAAAGTGCAGTCTCCTCCACTCTTTAAAAGAAAGTGGTCTACCAAAGAAAGAAAAACCCTCCATTAAATGAACAGCAAATGGACGGACACATCGAGGGGCATCAGATGATAATAAAACATAAGCCAGATCTACAGGATACAATACGAGACGGAACCAAACAGAGATGCAGAGGGCGGGACAAGGACACAGACGGGAGACTGCAGCTGTTCGTGGACCTGCCCTGAAGAGATTGACTGACACCTGTCATTCACCTGTCACCACTAGGACAGACACTGTGACAGAGGTCTGATAATCCACCTCTTAGAATTATTAGAAATACTCAATTTGCCTGGAAATCTTCTAAATAAAATGTTAAAAATAAAAGCTCTAACATTTGAAATGTAGTTGTACTGCAGCGAAATATTATTACAACACTAATATTTCTAATGTCATTTTATCTTATCGTATATATTTTCAATTATTATAATTTTATAGTCATATTGATATACAAACACAACATGTAACTCTTCATAAAAAAATCATAATAAAAACTGCATTTTAAATTGCAATCGCAAGTTTTATCAGAAAAACAGCAATTCGATTTTTTCCCCAGATCTCCTATAGTTTCCATCTGGCTGCCCTATTATAAAAGCTTTAGTCAGTTTCCTGTACAACTATGTTGTTACAGCAAAAGACCCGACACTCGTGCACATTTTGATGCAAAACGACCCCATCTTTGAAGTTTTCAGTCAATTTCGGCTTTGCACAGGCTGATGTTCCCTACGCACGCGTCTTACTAGAGCACAAAAAAACATGCTACACTTTCATCATAATTTCTGAAGTCAGTGCATTTCATGGAAATAGTTCAATGAGAGGAACGCCTCTGCCAAGAGGTTTGTGGTGCACCACATCAGAGTGAATAGTAGTTTCATTTCTGAGATGCTGCCTCTTATATTTCTGCCAGAGAATATAGTACTAGAAATTAGAGAGCTGGGCGATTTTTCAGATTTTTTGATTAATTCGAATGTAATGTTTTGCCGTGGTTTTATCATTTTTAAATCGAGAAGTCGCGGTTTTGAATGAAAATGTTGGCAAACATTACACAATCCTCTACACACACCTTGGCAATAGAATCGCCATTGGCTAGTAATTGTTTTAGTTTAGTCGCCAGACTGATATATTATATGTATGTGATTCCACTAAATCAGTCCATCAAGCGTTATATTATGATGATCAAGCACTATTTAATGATAGAACTTTAGTAATTAGAACTAAAATTTGGTAACCATGTATGAATGCATATTTGTCATTTTAACTGAACTTTATCTATGTTAAACTCATACTTAGCCTCTAACAAACACTGGCGAGTAAAATCTAAGCATTTATTAGCCAATGGCTAATGATAGATATTGTTTAGTCGCCCAGAGTGAAGATTTAGTCGCATATGCGAGTGATTTACTTAGTTTAATTGAACCCTGGTGGTGGTGCTTAAGATATTGTTGGTCATTCAGTGTTTCTGTAAAAAAATAGATACAAGTAATTATTATTCAAAGATAATACTACTACTACTAATTGTGCTACTAATAACAATGCACTAAGGATTCGTCGATTTCGTAAAGATTGTCAGCGTTTGCCTGAACTGATTTGCTGAAATCAAAACAGGGACTGTAATAGAAGAGCGCCAGCCAATGAGATTGCCGTTTGCACATTAGTCCCTCCCACTACCGGAGAAACCAGCATATTTTCTGCTTCTTAAAAGCTGAATAATTCCAAATGAACTGTTATTTTGACAGGAAAATACAACAAAGAAATATCGTTTACATGTAGCGCATCGATTCTGCGTGGTATGCAAGTCTCTCTCTGCGCGTGTGAGAAACAGCGCTCTCTCAAAGCGACGGCGAGTCGTGCTCCTTCACACTAGAGTTTACGGTACGCCAAATACAGGCACACGTGCATCCATTGAGCTGAACTGAAACAGTACTGATCACGTGATGGAGAGAGAAACTGTTCAGCGAGTGAAAATATATCTATGTTAAACTCATACTTAGCCTCAAACACTGGCGAGTAAAATCTAAGCATTTATAAGCCAATGGCTAATGATAGATATAGTTTAGTCGCCCAGAGTGAAGATTTAGTCGCAAATGTAAAGGGTTGTTACATTTAGAGCAATGATAACAGTTAAGAGAAGGAAATGATCCGACCACATGATGGCGCGCCTGATTAACTGTGACGCGCTCTGTGAACGTAGATCACATCACGTCTCAACGGCTGTTCACACAAAATGCGATATTGCGTTGAAAAAAACAAGACGTGACCAGTGGAATGGGGAAAAAGCTACGGTATTAGACGCGAGTTGAACTTTCTTCTAACTTGAGCGCCGCCACAGTCAAACACGTCCGGAAAACAATAGGAAAAATAGCTCAATGGAATGCAAAAACCTGTAAAGAACTACTACTGTATGTTTGATAGTTCATGTTTGCATGATGGTGACAGCCGGAAATGTGCTGTTATTTATGTTTTTACAAAGCAGTTGCTTTAAAAGGATTAGTTCACTTCAAAATGAAAATTTCCTGATATTTCACTCACCCCATCTCATCCAGGATGTTCATGTTTTTCTTTCTTCAGTGGAAAAGAATGTAACGGCTTCAGAGGCTCTGCACGATCCCAGACGATTAATAGGGTTTTATCTAGCCAAACCATCAGTCATTTAAAAAAAAAAAAAAAAGATTTATATACTTTTTTAACCACAAATGCTCGACTCCGGTGTTCTGCTTCTTCACGACGCATGAGGTCACGTACGTGGAAGTACCGACCCAGTGCCGAAAAATTCTCCTCCAACTTTAAAATTGTCTGACATTGCTGTTTTACCCTAATTTTTGTAAAAGATGTTTGATTCAGTCTTTGCATGTTCATTTTAACACTGGGTCAGTACTTCCACGTACATCACAGGTGTGACTTTTCCATCGAGCATTTGTATAAAAAGTATATAAACGTGTATTTTTTCTTGTGGAGCCCTTTGAAACTGCATTGATTTGGACCATTGGTTGCAATTGAAGTCCATTATGTGGAGAAAAATCCTGGAATCCTCAAAAAATGTATTTTCTTTTCGACTGAAGAAAGAAAGACATGAACATCTTGGATGACATGGGGGTGAGTAATTTATCAGGACATTTTCATTTTGAAGTGAACTAATCCTTTAATAATAGTGTATGACTGATGTTGTTTATTGCTATTACTTTTTAGCTAAGAAATACTTTTTTATATTATTAAATACATTTTATATTATTTCTGAGTATATAGGATATGTTTAAGATACGTTTGTACAATATTTGCCTTCATATTTCATGCATATTTCATAAGTCAAGTGTTTGATCACTTCAGGTGTGGTGAACTTGGAAAAGTACTTTTTTAACCAGATTCTTAATAAAGAGAATGTTACCTGAATCATATTGTAGTTACGTTGACTAGTTAAACATTTTTTTATAATTAAACCATGAATCGGTCAATCGTTCAGAACATTTTTTGTGATTCATTTTTTTTGCTATATTGCCCAGCCCTACTAAAAATGTATTTGGGAACATAAATTTGTGATTATTGGGCTCCATTTCAAACCCTAGTGGCCTTTCTGTGTACTGACTACATAGACACCAAGGGTGTCCAATCTTCCTGCGGAGCTCAGTGCCAATCCTAATAAAAACATCAACTAAATTACATTAATAATATCATCAATTAGCAGAATTAAAAGGGTCCTAAACATTGAGAACTTTATTATCAAGCAAGTCGTCTAGTACAAATGACTAAACAGGCCAACCAGGTCACACTAAAACTCCTTTCCTCAGACTACTTCCCTCCTTTCCCGATTCATTAAACAAGTGCACAGGAAGAACTTAGTGACAAACGGCCAAATGAGGGGGAAATGTTAAGACTCGCAGTACACGCAGGTGTCGACATGAACACACATGCTCAGTGGAAAAGATCATGGCCTTCCAGACAGAACAGGTCATGAAGCAAAGCCGGACAGACAGAAAGAAAGAGGGACAGAACAAAAAAGCATAAATAGGCAACCAAAGGCGAGCTCCCATGCTGAATTAGTCAAAGAGGTGATGCAAGGTTAGCAGCACACTAGCAGACGGCATGCGTCTCCAACTCACCTAAGCTGTTGTTTTCCTTTATGCTTTTCTCCTGCAGCTGTTCTAACCGGACTGGAAAACGACAACGAGAAGATTTTGACCAAAGAGCTCTATTCCGACAGATGCACCTCCTCAACCCGTTACATCGATTTAATGATATAAATGCCCTCCGTTCTCAACCAAGAGTCCTGTGCTGAAATACTGCACGATTGTGTATTTTACCTTGCAGGGCCGTTAGTCTCTCATTCGTGAAGTCGTTGTCCGCCTGCAGAGCTTCGATTCGAGCCTGAAGCGACTGTTCCTTCTCTTCCATCTCTTCAATCCTCAACTGTAGCTCTTTCTTCTCGTTCAGGCCTTTCTGAGTGAGCTCCTCGTGTTTGCCCTCTGCCAACTAAACACAAAAGTTTAGAAATGTAACGGCTTTGGCGATTTAACAGGTTGAATGTGCGACAGTGGGTGGTGATAGACATGCCTTTATCTTTTCTGTGAGATCCTTGATTTCATTGACGGCTCCGTTGTATTTGTTGGCGAGTTCTTGGAGCTCTTCCTGTGAGCGTTCGTTCATCTCTCTCAGGTGCGTGCACTCGTCTTCCGTGTTACTCAAGCTCCTCTGCAATACAAAAACAAATACAACAGAAAATAGTTAATGGATAAAACTGGGCATGATACTTCACATATAAAATCTGATTATGCTATATTAGCCACTTGACAAAATAGTGTTATTGTCTCATGGTAAAAACTTTACTCGCGGTGAATCAAGAAAACAAGCGATTGAAACAATAAGACTGTCTAGGGCTGTATAACAATGATTCGTTTACTGTTAATAAATGTATATCCAAACAGTTGCTGACCTGTCTAATAAAATGCATACTATTTTAAAGCGTCTTTGGTGTTTCCATGGTTTCTATGGAAATCAAGGGTAGCGCTGATATGATGTAATTGACAGGTGACGCAAGGACACGGGTTAAAATGGCTGATTTCTCTGGATTTAAACATTGTTGGAAACGTTTGGGATAATGTAAGTACACTAGTCTACAAAATATGTAACTGTTCAAATGGTTTTTGGATGTTTTAATAAAAAAAATCTTACATATTGTGCCTTTAAGGCCAAAAAGATCAGGCTATAATCTAATAAAAGATTGATTTTTTTTTTTACCTCCACCTCCGACAGTTTCCTGACCACCTCGATTTTCTCCTGAAGGACCCGCCTCAGGGACTCTTTGGCTGTCGTCTCGTAATTGTGTTTGTCCTCCGTTAAGGCTACAAGCTCCTTTCGGATACTGTCTTCTGTTTGGTTCTGAGGAGACAGCATGCAGTGATGCAACAGGAAATATATCTGTGTGTGCACACATTCAAAATACTCAAAGCAGACACGGGCCTTACTTTTGAATATGCTTGCAACTGATTCCCCATCACCTCCAATCTAGAGAGTAACCGGTCTTCATCGATTAAAGCCTGTAAAGACCAATAAAGAGATCTTGTTATGTCATAAGTGTTACATATTGAGAGCACTACTGAACATGCCATCTGCATTGAATAATTAAAGGGTTAGTTCACCCAAAAATGAAAATGCTGTCATTAATTACTCACCCTCATGTTGTTCGACACCCGTAAGACCTCCGTTCATCTTCAGAACACAAATGAAGATATTTTAGTGTAAATCTGATGGCTCTGAAAGGCCTCCATTGGCACAATGCACGGTTCACTCTCAAGACCCTTAAAAGGCACTAAAGACGTCGTTACAAAGTCCATCTCACTACAGTGGTTCTACAATAACTTTATGAATCGGCGAGTATAGTTTTTGTGCGCAAAAAAACCCTAAATAACGACTTATATAGTGATGACGATTTCAAAACACGGCATCATGAAGCTTCGAAGCGTTATGAATCAGTGAGTCGAATCATGATTCAGATCGCGTGTCAAACCGCCAAACTGCTCAAATTTGGCGATTCAAACTGCTGAATCGACTCACTGATTCATAACGCTTCAAGCTTCATGATGCCGTGTTTTGAAATCGTCATCACTATATAAGTCGTTATTTAGGGTTTTTTTGCGCACAAAAACTATTCTCGCCGATTCATAAAGTTATTGTAGAACCACTGTAGTGAGATGGACTTTGTAACGACGTTTTTAGTACCTTTTAAGGGTCTTGAGAGTGAACCGTGCATTGTGCCAATGGAGGCCTTTCAGAGCCATCAGATTTCAACTAAAATATCTTCATTTCTGTTCCGAAGATGAACGGAGGTCTGACGGGTGTTGAACGACATGAGGGTAAGTAATTAATGACAGAATTTTCATTTTTGGGTGAACTAACCCTTTAATAATTGTCTCCTCTTTAATTGCGATGTGTGCTGTACCTGCCAGCTGCTCTCTGATGCTTCCTGTGTGCTGGCCAGCAGCCTCTGCAGAGTGGCCAACTTCTGCTCCAGCATCTGCTCTCTGTGTAAGGCCTCCTGAAGGACACAAACAGAGCATCAACATTATCTCATCTCTAATATATACAGGACTCCAGACAAAAAAAAACTATTAAAGGAGCCATTGGCTCCTTTAGGGGAGAAAAATAGGCGCCAAATAATTTTTTTAAATCCCATAAAAGAATAAACATGTTTTCATTTTGTCATGTGTTATCACGTCTGTCCATTTTCCTCCATCTTTTGGATGTCCTGGCAGATTCACTTAATTACTTTTCCAACTTGAAAACTACATACAGTCACAAAGAATTGTTCTCTACACAGAATCTGAACCAATGTCACAGACCATAATAATGTCGGCCAATGAGTGCAGTTTGGCCTCCTCCTAAAGCATCCTATGAATGTTGTTGTACATCTTGCGCAAACACACAACTAATGTTTTCTTCATTAGTAATATCTGAGAGGTAAATTTGGTGAAAGGCAGCTCTTCACATGCAATTATAGGCAGTTTTAGATTAGCTCATTCCATTCTCTCATGTTGCAACAGGTTAAGAAAAGATATAAGGATTATGTAAGTGCATATATTTAGCAAAGTTTCCCTTTTTCTAGCTGACTAACGAATTCATGAGCATTGAATGGCTTTCTGAGGTAAACTGGACATGATTGTTCTTGAGCTGTTTTATACAAACTCAAAACGCTGATTTAGCGATCTGTCAGGACACATTAATGAGCAATTTGAAAGCTGAAAGTTTGTTAAAACACATTAAAAGCGACATTGTAAAGGTGACAATTAGGTACAGATCTTACTGCGATTATGGATGGCTGCGCTACAGATAATGTGAAGTTCAGGCAGCAGAGAACCACAAAGATTAAACGATATTGAGAATTAGAATCCACATCAGTATCAATTAGTTTATCCACGTTATGTTCACGAAATAGACACTGTCTTCCTGCACTTTTACAGAACTGGGATGTTCATTCATTGGTCTCCATTGACACAGACGTCAGTGTTGTTGCTCGATAGAGAAGACAGCTTTGTAAAAGCCTGATATTTTGACACGAGTTTCTAACGCTGAAAGCTGATCCTCGCTGTCCCCGTGCGAATGTTGGCACTCAAAACTCAGTGAGGTTTTTTTTCCACTGAAACTTTGCTGCACATCGTCTCATTTTATTACGTCAACACAACAAAAGATGTGATGGGCTACTCATCACAGAACATGCAGGTAAAAAGGCATGCACTTTTTAATCATAACATGTGAATTTGTATATTTGTATACAAATTAATATTTTTAGTTGCAGTCTGGAGCCTTTATATACTTTATATACTTTATATATATATATATATATATACACACATACACACACACACATACACATACACATACACACACACACACAACTGTTCAAAAGTTTGTGGGCAATAATTCATTAAACAATCTATAAATGCCATTCCTTTGACCGTTCTATTCATCAAAGATCATTTTTATGAATCCACAAAATATTTTGATCAGAAATGTATCTTGAGCGGCATTTAGAATGATTTCTGAAGGATCATGTGTCACTGAAGACCGGAGTAATGATGCTGAAAATTCAGCTTTGATCACAGGAATAAATTACACTTTACAATATATTCAAATAGAAAACAGCTATAATAAATTGTAAAAATATTTCACAATATTTCTATTTTTATAATCAAATGCAACATGCATTACATATGCTAAAAGATAGCTAAATATTATTAAATAAATATATTTTAATTTACTGTTTATTAATTAGGGCTGTCAAAAGATTAATCGCGATTAATCGCATCCAAAATAAAAGTTTGTGTTTACATAATATGTGTGTGTACTCTGTTAATTATTATTTATATATAAATACACACACATTCATGTATATATTTAAGAAATATTTGCATGTATATACTGTTTATACATTTATATAATCTATAATATATATAAATATAAATGTTTTATATATAAAAATAATATTTTTTTCTTAAATATATACATGCTTGTGTGTGTATTTATATATAAATAATAATTAACAGAGTACACACACATATATTATGTAAACACAAACTTTTATTTTGGATGCGATTAATCGCGATAAATCTTTTGACAGCCCTATTATTAATATATTACAAGGCCAGTACATAAAAAGGACAAACATCTCATCTTTGCATTTTGACAAAGCCTTCAGACGGCCTGTAGAGGTCAGTGTTGTTCCATACCTGCAGGTACTGGGAGAGCTGAAACAGTTCCTGAGAATACATACTGGGTGTATTTGCGGACACCTGCGTGACAGAAAGAAAAAAATAGTGAAAAAATAATTCTCTGCAGGGAGTTTATCGATCTCACAACCAGAGGTCTGCGTACTTCAATGAAACACTTTGAATCCAGCATCTTTTCACATGTTGTCCTTGATACATCTAAGTAAGTACAGTCAAAAGAAATGTTCAGTCTCACCAAGAGAAACTAAAACGACATCTTCTGAAAAGCTGAAAACTGGCAAATAACCTTGAATGAACCCAGTCTGGCTGAATAGGGGCCTTGTTCCTCATATTCGAACCACAATGTTCCAAATAGTGAAATTGTGACTCAAGATGTGTTACATTTATTGAATCCACATGATGAGACACTCCCACAGCAGAGAGAAAGTCAGAAAGAGCATTTCTATATTGACAGCGTCAGATGCTGCCGTCGGATATAGAAGGGCTATATGCATCTGGAAATGAATGTGACTGCATTCATGGGGCTTAAGGGGGACGCCAGTCTATCTACACCATCTTCATTAAAACAGATGGAGGCCGGTGGTGATGCAAGGATTTACACATGCATGGTTTTGTCATCACAGATGCAGATGATGTCATCATTCTGCTCCACCAGTACACGGACGTCATTTTTAATAGTTTTTCCCCAATCCATCTGCATCTACAACTTCTGACTGGATCCGAAACACTCCCTAAAACATTCATTATTAGTTCACTTTAAGGTTCCAACATTTAAAAGCGGCTGTAACAAACTCCTTGTCTTGCATAGAGTAAGCTGTTGTGAGCAATATTTGCTTAAAAATGTATATACAATTGTTCAAAAGTTTGGGATCAGATTTTTTTGCTGTTGACTGAAATTAAAGGTGGGGTAAGCGATATTTGAAAAAAGCGGCCAGACAACAACCACAAACGTGTGGCCAATCAACGGGCAAGAGGGAGATTTAAAGAAAGATTGTTGAAAGAGAGATGCCTGAGAGACATGATAAAAGAGAAAAGCTCATAAGAATATCACTGGAAAATGAAGGGTTATGATCAGGAAAGAGCTTTAGGACCAGGTTTGGGGAAAGTAACTTTGAAAAGTAATGCATTACAATATTGCGTGACTCCCTTAAAAAGTAACTAATTGAGTTACATAGTTACTTTTTGAGAAAAGTAATGCGTTACATTACTTTTGCGTTACTTTTTCTCACCTGGGCTGGGCTTGTTTTTTGTTTTTTTATAACAAAAAAGTTCTATTTTTTGTGCGAAGGTAAAGACCTCTTCACACCAAAATTGAAATAAGCCCCAGGCTGAGGTAAAAAGGCAAATTCACACATGAACAGTAGAGGGCGCAGCTCTGCGGTGCTGCCATTCTGGATAATGGAAGAATAGGACACAGGAGAAAAAAGTTTTACAAATAAAAACAACATTTTTTAATTTTTGCTCATGGTTTAACTGAATCATTGAAGGCTGTCAGCAAGGCATTGGTCAATAAAGGTAGATTAAATGCATAAAAACATTTGTTTTATTTAACATTCAATTATTAGAGGTTTGCATAGTACTCTGATTTTGCATTTGACTGATTTTATTAATTTTGAGGAATACTGAATCTTTATTTTGAATAAATGAATAAATGCTCACATTTAGTCTAGAACTACAATAACCATCATGTTCACACACAACGCCTCTGCACTGACTCTCGACATTTTTCCCAACATGGGGACAGGAGAGCTGTCAGTCAAATAAATGTGAAAAAGTAACTCAGATATTTTGTTGTAAATTTGAAAAGTAATACGTTACTTTACTAGTTACTTGAAAAAGTAATCTGATTACGTAACTGAAGTTACTTGTAATGCGTTACCACCAACACTGTTTAGGACAAAGCGGCACCTCCTGCAGTTTCTCTTGAAGCCAATACGGAAGTGACTTAAACTGCAATTCATCAACTGGCCACTAGAGACAGACTCCAGAAGGAGCAGAATCTCATTGAGCTGATGTTAAAATGCCCAACTTTACAGCAGAAGAACACGTGTTTACAGTCTGGGACAACTTTGAGGCTTCAAAACTCTTCAGAAACCTATGGGTGACGTCACGGACACTATGTCCATAATTTTTTACAGTCTATGTTTAGGACCCACGTTATAAATATTTGTTGCACTTCTGCTATAATAGACATCCACTCTTGCGTTGCATCTGTAACGGAGGTCAGCTAGTGAGAGTTGTGCAGGCTGATGAGTGCTAGAGAATGCACTTTTTTATTGTCCTTGTTAGTGCACTCGCCTTGCATGTCAGCGATCGGGGTTCGAGACCAACTCAGAGCAGGGCGGTTAGGATTGAGGGTGAGCTTTAGGAGGCGGAGCAATGAAGAGATGGGTGTGTTTGTATGGGTTGATTTCAAATATCAACACTGTTCAGCAAATATCGCTTACCCCACCTTTAAAACTTTTATTCAGCGAGGACACATTAAATCGATCGAAAAGTGACAGTAAAAAAATGATCAGGTTTACACAAAAATATGAAGCAGCACAACTATTTTCAACATTGATAATAAATATTTCTTGAGGAGCAAATCCTCACATTAGAATGATTTCTGATGGATCATGTGACACTGAAGACCGGAGTAATGATGATAAATTCAGCTTTGATCACGGGAATAAATTACATTTTACAATACATTCAAATATAAAAACTATTTTAAATTGTAATAATATTTCACTTTTTTTTACTGTATTTATGATCAAATAAATGCAGCCTTGGTGAGCAGAAAACAAACGCCCCAAAACTTTTGAAAGGTATATACTTCACTGTATTACACAATATAGATATGAGAATTGGGATGTGGCTTGAGTCTAGCGTGGCTAGGGTCTCATCAACATGCTATCGGTAATAGCTTTAATCCTAGATGCAACAAAAAGCACTAAGAGAATGATGCGATTAGATTTCTAATGTGATTAAGCATGAGTATATATTTAAAACTTTCAAAGAAAGGCACCTCTGTGCACTGCACAACTAAATTGCTCCACAGAGGCATCCCACACAGAGGATAGCATGAGAGGATAACTGCATTATCTAACTTCATCTGGACCACCTCCAGGATTGTTCACAAATACACCATAAAACAGCCACATGGAAACCTCAGATAGCGGCACATAATGCTCGCTGATGTCAATTCAAGGCTTTAGCAACAGCAAGGACATGGAAATCAATGGCATTCATAACAAGCTGCTTTGAGGACAACACTCCAACGCCGCATGCCAAGAGACAATTATAAGCAACATAACGAACTGGAAATCCTTCATTCATGATCAAGTTTAATCTGGAGAAAAACAACCTGACATCCTGCATACATAACGAAAGAAAACAGTCACGAGCGCTTACCTTATCAATAGCCAGTGGCAGTGGTGCTGGAACAACACTGGAAGAGAAAGAGAGGTTGTTAATGGTTTATGGAGAGATGGGGACGGATCTACTGACACTATGCATGAGGAAAGTTACGTGCAAATATTTGCTAGCAGACTCGCTCAACCGATTCAACTTTGCACTGTTAATCTTTTACAGTACAGCCTTTTTATAACTTGAAAATATTCTCTCTCTCTCTCTCACACACACACACACACACACACACACACACACACACACACACACACACACACACACACACACACACACACACACACACACACACACACACACACACACACACACACACACACACACACACACCAGAGATACAGGTCGTTTCATTGACCTTTTTTGCTTTTGACTTGGTTTTAGCTTTTAACTATAATCACCAAGGCTCCCGCCAAAACATAACAGCCTTTGTAACATTATATAATATGGCTGATAAATGGAACAAGTCAAAAACTCATTAAGACATCAAATTCAGAGCTATTAATCACAGATATGCTATTAATCAACACATCAGATATCGCCAGCTGTGTCACGCCACATCAGCCGTCCAGTTGGCCAAGCTGCACTTAAACCCAGTTTCCTGTGCTTAAATGACATAAATTGGCTGTGGGTCAGAAGCGATACCTGTGGACTTTCTGCTCTAGAGAGCAACCAGGCAGAAACAGAAAATGAAATGCTCTGTCACTGAGACTTTGTGAAATGAGTCTAACTGAATGAGTTTAGAGAACCACATGACAATCCACGATCCAATCTCTAAACCCTGAGGAACTACAGAAAAATATGCAAAACCTTCTAACCACACATGACAAATATTTTCCAGAACATCAATCCAGGCTATTTATATGATGTAGTCCTAAAGATGACAAAATAAACCTTTAGCATTAGGGTTGGGTTCGGTACCGGTACCTTTTTTCTCTACTTAAGGGATGTTTACATAAATAACTGTAAAGAACCTGTAAGTCGTTTATAGAAGTGTTATTGACATTATGCCAGAGCTGCCCTGGTGACTGTCTGCCATTGTTTGTGAAGTAAGATTACTGTAATATTTACTAGTAAATAATAAGCTACTAGGTACTTAATTTAATGAATAAAAAACAACCATATTATAATTTTTTCTTTTTAATTTCATTTCTATGAAAAGATTACCCACAAGTTATGTATTTTCTGGTAATCAAATGAAGACTAAAGACATTAATTAAATTTATCTTTTAATTTAATGAAACTTTTTTTTGTCAAACAAAGTGCTGCATAACTGAGCCTTATACTGTTAAAATTAAAACATGGAAGAAAAATTGTGATTTATTACTTAAAAAATAAAGCTTTGATCATTTATTATTACATTAGTGTTAGTATTATTATTATATTGAGACGTATCTAAATTCTACTGTACAACAGTAATTTATTTGTTAAGTTGGCCGAACTTTTATTTTGACGGGTTGCCGTTAAGACCTTTGAGTTTGTGTGTGTTTATGATATGATGGTAGTTTTTCTCAAATGAAACGGTAAAATGCTCATGAAGTCAGCATGAATGTGACTCTCAGAGCTGCTCTGGAGATGAAGTTCATTCATGTATTCATATGAGACGGCAGAGATGGAAACACACGACCGTCATGCGCAATTCAGTGTGTGTGTACAGGTAAATTAAACCACATGTCTGCGCCATCCATTCACGGAGACACGCAGGATTCGTATTTAAATAGTCTTTTTGTGGTCTATATCACCAGATGTGTTCTCAGGTACCGAAATTTGGTACCGATTGATTTAATGTGAATCGGTACGCAATTCAGTCGGTGCCTTTAAAAGTACAGAGTTCGGTAGCCAACCCTATCTGTCACTGAGACTTTGTGAAATAAGTCTGAAATGGCATCTAGAGAACCACATGACAATCCATGAACACTGATCCGATCTAATAACCCTGAGGAACTAAAGAAAAATATGCAAAACATTCTAACCAAACATGACAAATATTTTCCAAAACATAAATCCAGGCCATTTATATGATGCTGTGGTCCTAAAGATGACAAAATAAACTATTAATAAACTATTATAAACTATATAATAAACTATTAACTATCAAAAATATTGTATACTTGTTTGTAAGGAAGAGGTGTAAATTGGACGGTTCAACACTATTCAATATGGTCAATATCGATTCTTATAGCAGCGACACAATATTTGCCGTAAAAAATACTGCAGTGCGATTACTATTCATACGATATTATGTGCCTATTTTACACAACCATTTACATTTTTAATAACTCAGAAATGCAACCGAAGTATATAAAATTTATCTGATGATAAAGAAAAATAAAAAATGGGCAAAAATCAAGTCACACATGAAAGCTTATGGCATTAACAGTCAAGAAAGTCTTTCAAGCTTCTGTGCTTAAACGTGCAATGTGTAAAATCTAGTTCAAGTCCTCATCAGAAAACAACCGAAATGAGACCGACATTGCATGAAGATGATGAGAGTCAAAATAAAGGTGTCTCTTGAAAAATTGAAAAATAGGGCTGCAACTAACAATTATTTTGATAATCGATTAGTTGGTCGATTATTTTCTGATTGATCGATTAATTGCATAAAAAGGCACTTTTTTGAACAAACATGTAAGCTGAGTGCTATGAACACAAACATAGTGAATATACCTTACAAAAATTAACCAGGGTTTTACAACGAATAAAACAAAAAAATAATAATAAATAAATAAAACAGGGTTATTGTAGTTATTCCACGGTAACCATAAATTAACCATGGTTTTGCTTCAAATCAATAGGCCTAGTTTAACTATGGTATTTGTGAGGTTATACAAATGGTAATCAATACACAAAAAAAACATGGTTTTACTATTTAATAGAACCGTTGTTATTTTCGTAAGGTATGTTTGTGCTATACATTGTGCAAAAAAGTTACTACACAAAAGGACAGTTTAAATTCCTACATTAAAATGACATTAAATAAAAACGAAAATACTAAAAACACAAACTCAGTGTTAGCAGATAAGAGGAATGTTCTGAAGTTTGAAGTTTAACACAGACGGTCAGGACGTGCTTTCATGCAAAATGGAAATACTCACATGAATTAGTAACATTTACAAAAGCCCCGTTTCCACCGAAATTACCCAGAACAATTTGTACCAGGAACTTTTTTACAGAAACTTTTTTTTCCCCCAGACCTGCTACTGTCTGTGTTTCCACTGCGGTCTAAAGTACCGTGAAGATTAGGCAAATTAGTCCAGTAATCATTTTGCGCGACACTGTCTGCAACAATAACAAGTATGGAGGAGATGCAAGCAGCGCTGCTTTTGCTGGTTATGTATTGGTTTACTAAAGAGGCAATTGACAAAATGGCGGAAAAGAGACAAGCACTGATACTAAAGCGTATTCTGAAAGCTCGTAAAGCTAGATTTAAAATAAGACAATGTATGTTATTATCAGCTAATATGGACATTGACCGTATGATTGCTGAGACGAACTCGCGCCATCGGACAGAAAGAGCAAGACTGATATTTACTGAACGCAGAACGAACCTCACAAAATACTTTTAAAAATGGCGGTTGAAATAAAATGCTGCGTGAGCTCAACCAATCAGCATGTTCAGCGCCCAGTCCCACCCCCGAAAGTTCCTGAACTTTGAAAAAGTACTAACTCGCAAGCAGGGCCGTTTGGAGGGGGAAATATTTACCCGAAACTTCATTCAGACCCTGTGGTCGAAACACACAGAGTACCAGCCCAAAGTTCCTAGTTCCTGGGGAAAGTTCCTGTGGTGGAAACACGGCTATAAATGCGGTGGAAACGTCTCTATATAGATCAGTAGATATCACCTGTAAAATTTACGTTTTGCGCATTTGTCAAAGTGCATGACAGGGTATGTTAGGGCGTTTTCACACCTGAAAGTCCGCACCAAGGTCCGAACCGAAGTTCATGTTTTGATACATTTTATACATTCGGTTAGTTTTGGTTTGGTTTCACATTGCAATTATGCGAGCGCACTAAAGAACTTTACATGACACACTTGCGTCCACTCGTCATCATTACGTGGGCGGCATCTGGACATTGATTGGTTTGTAAACGGACGTGAGTCTGACGTCAGCGTCTTTGACAAGAGTGAATGAACGGACGCATATCGTTGCCACTATTGAACAGTGCGCATTGCTTGACTATTTTCTTTTCGTTATGTTTAAAAGTGGACATTTCAAGCTTTTTATACACATATTTCTCATGTTTGTGAGACGAGTAGCTGCTGAGTTTCGGTTTATTTGAGACGAGCTCCAGCTTCATGTGCAAAGCATGTGATCGCTCCCGCGATTATTGTCTGCTATAGACTATTTGCTTCTTATTTATTAAATCCAGGCAATTATCTGATTAAACGTTGATTAAAATTAAGATACAATTTATACAAAACGAAATTCACATTAAAGAAAGGCTTTCTAAGCAAAATCATACAAAATTTCTTTCAAAATCATTTCTGACCTTCTGTCTTCTGACATATTGCGCATCTTTTCACTTTTCATAATCAATATAGTCGAGAAGAAATTTAGCATTTAAATATTTAAACAGAAACAGGAACTTCCTGCAAATGGTCTGAAAGTACGAACCATACAGAAAATGCTTTCACACTAGAAACGAACCGAACCTTTGTTCAGTTTGATCCGGACCGAGACGACCTCTTTTCATCGGACCAAATATCGTATGTTTGGTCTGGACTGGTGTCAGGGGGAGGTTTCACACCTGTAATTTTGATTCGAACCAAACTGAAAAGTCAGAAAATCCGGACCAAACAAGGTAGGTGTGAAAGGGTCCTTAAACGCTCATGTATTCGCTTGAAGCTTAAAATTAAGAATTTTTAGACAGCTTGGATGATGTACCTTTCTCGCAGCAGCTCACTCGGTTTCCACTCCACAATTTTTTTTGTCCATATAAATGCGTTATTCAGTGCTGTAGGTGGTGGCAGACCCAACTAATCGATAATGAGAATCGTTGTCGATGATTTTCATTATCGATTATTATCGACTAGTAGTTGTTGCAGCCCTAAAAAATGTCCATACGTTTTCCAAGCATGCAATTTCCCTAATATTGCAAGGTTTTGCATGACAAAGGGAATGAAGTGGGAAAGTCCTTTTGGAAGAACAAGCCCTTTGAAATATACCCTTCACCAACTTCCTGTTGGAACAGGAAATACGTCAACAGAGGACAGCAAATTCCACTCATCAAGCCATTTCATAGGGTCTTAAGAGTAAGGCTGCATACTGTACAAGTCAGTTAAAACATATTGAGCATGTGTTCAACACACATTGAATTTCAGCGCATTAATTATTAAATGACCAGCATTAAACCTGTTATCCAGGTGTGTAATAAAACGTGGAGAGAGAAGAGTAGAGATAGTTCAGGCCTCAAAACACCCATAAAAAAAAATCCTGCTGGATGTGATTCACATTTCAAGTTTTTTTTCCCATATATGCACTGCGTCATTCCTTCAAAAGCCTGCCGATCCCTCTTTTTTGGAAAAGTCTTGTTACCTGAAGTGTAGGAAAAGCAGACTTTATAGCGAGTTATCCATCAGCAGAGCAGATGTCTGGCGATGTCCGATGTCTGTGGTCTTAATGTTTTTCTTTCAGGCGCTTCGCAGAAGAACATGCTGTCATGCTCTCTTTAGCAGCTTGATAACATGGCTGGATCCTCGTCGCTCATGCGAAATCAAAACCGCGCAGTTCTGTCCGCTCCACACAGTTCAACACCATCCACGCCTCTCCCACAGGCAGCGGTCAAAGTTCAAGTGCTTGTCATGTGATAGTTCCAAGACTCTTCTGAAATAAAACACTCCAAAGTCCCTCAGAGCTCCAAGCCGATGTGAAGAGCTTTCAATTTTCATACGCAGTGAAACTCAGGCGGGACAATAGTAGCAGAACCTGATCCTCTGGCCGTCTGCCCCTATGGCATCTGCTCAGTAACTCATGCACAGAAACAAAGCCGACGGGTTGGAGAGCATTCCAGCAGACTTGGGGAAGACAGAACTCGTGGGATGTTCATAACCAAATAGAGTTACGCAACGGTGATCCACAAACATCCTTATAGACTGTGGCACATCACGTTACGCAAACAATGTGTTGGAACAGGTTACAACCGCACTAAAGCATACTACACCATTAAGTGCAGAATATATAGTATGTATACCATGAACAATATCCACATTTTCTAGGGATAAACCGAAAATTTTGGCTGATAGCGATAACTGATAATTCTTTATATTTGAAAGACGATAAATCTAAATCTTAATTAACTCCATTAAAAGCAATGTCCCAAGAACTTCAACATAAATCACACCTTTAGTACAGTAGTTTGATCCAAATTAATTTTACCCTCCTATGGCCAACTTTCTTTATCAAGATCTTGACCAAAAATGTATGCACCTCTTGATGGAAATAACATCACATTTATTTCCATAAAGAGGTGCATACATTTTTTGACAAGAGTCCAGCACTCTGTAAAGTCTCCTCCAGCACATCCCAAAAACTTAAATGGATTTAAGGTCTGGACTGGGAAGTGAAAATGATTCTTCATCCGCTCTCTCAACCATTCTTTCACAAATTGAGCCTGATGAATCTTGACATTGTCCTCCTGGAATATGGCCATGATGTGTCTTCCTACGTGGTTGTTTAAGAAATGAAAAGCTACACACTCCAACTAGGATTAGAAGAACTGTTGCCAAACATATAACATGCTAAAAACATAATAATCACTGCAATAATGATCCAAAAGAAGTACATTAGTAATCCATTCAAGACATAGTCAAGGCGTCTTCTATACAGAGAACATCGTGATAGAAAAATTACATGAAAATGACATCCTGGATCTCCAGAATCGCGGACGAGCAGTTCTGCATCGATGCAGTAATAGACCATAATATATTATAGCCTACTGATGTTTCTCTGACATCATTCGTCATATAAACTAAAAGTGAGTAGTTAAAAATGCACCCAATTTTAACATTTACAGCATGAGGGCATGCATTCGAGTGTGTGTGTGTGTGGCTGCTTGCGTGCGAGGCTGCATACGTGTGTGTGTGTGTGTTTGTGTGTGTGCGTGTGTGTGTGTGTGTGTGTGTTTGTGTGTGTGTGTGAGTGAGCGTAATTGTAACTTAAGTACACTATTTGACGATTTCATATGCTTTTAGTATTTACTAGTGTTAGTTCTAAATGGTCCTGTGTCGTTTGCTGTGTTCAGACTTAAGGCAGCGACACACCAAAACGACGCCAAAGAACTAGGGCTGATGAAAGCCGACTGTGTTGTTGCCTCGCATCTGGGAAAAAACAGCACCAAAAGGACTACAGGAGACTGTCAACTAGCACGCGTGTTCTGCACCTGCGTGTAAAGGACATAACTGTCTATTTAAAGCTACACTGTGTAACTTTTTTAGTTTATTCTTAGCTAAAAACACTTAGTTCTTTCAAAAATATATGTGCTCATTAATGTATATTTACTTCTTTCAAGTAATAAAGTATTCTCGTAAGTTTATAATATGCCATTGAAAATACAAACGGGTGAGGGTTTGAATGCGGGTCGCCATGTTGCCCCTCCATCTTGAAAGTACATCAGCCAAAGAGGGACATACCCGTAAATTCAAGCTTCGCCTTTCGCGTTTTAACACTCGATGGCACCGTGTCGAATGTGGACGAGGTCGAACTGGAAGCCATGTTAATCTTGGACTAAATCGGCCACTGTAGGAGTTAAAACGAAATCGGAATTGAGAGGAAGAGAAACTAATATTCACTGGATGGTCATATACCTTTTAACCACTAGATGGGGGAAAATATCACACAGTGTAGCTTTAAGCAGATATATTCATCTATACTGGACTCGTCATTCAAAAAGGAAAAGCGAAACTAAGACTGCAGGTATAGGGTATAAACCATAAACAAAGCAGCACTTGCTAACCATTTTGAATATCAATCACACTGATCACGTTCTTTATTACACTCTGCTCATGTTATTATGAAAATATCCGTGCAGTGTTGCTCAGGTAAGATGACATAAAATTATATCAGCCTTCTGTCTGTCCAGTTTTGACTTGCTTGCTCGCTTTCATCACTTTTGCTCGTATTCTCGTGCACAAACTGGTTCGCTAAGCCAATCAGAGTTCACTCTCACTGACGGCCTGACGCGATTCTACATGTTGATCGGTCAACAACAACAAAAAACGACGGCGTCCGACTACAGCCAACTGTGCGGGAACACAGCAAAAGTCGGCTTGGTGTGTCCCTGGCTTTGTGTTTGATGTTTGCTACATTCAGGAAGTGTACTTTCTTGGAGCAGATCAAATAAAAAGGGAGTGCATATATCCGACTGCTTGTATTCATTGACAAAAATGTATTGAGGATGCAACACATCCTCCTGACATTGAATCGAATCATTGACATGATAATCGTAATGGATTTGAATCGTGCGACCAGTGATGATTCACACCTCTACTAGACATAAAAACCGAGGCAATTTAAAGGAAAAAAAGGAAAATGCCAAGGCAAAATTGTCTATTTCTGATTCTTTAATTTGAAGTTGAGAATGTTCATGATGGCAGCATCTCCCACTACAGCAGTGTGAAGCTTCAGGCAGTGTCTTGTGAGTGTGTGTTTATGTAAGCCAGAGATGAGTCACAGTAACTCTCCGGTTCCAAGCCTGCAGCCACACACACATTTATTGTTTGAGATGGTTGTTTCAATGTGGCAGTCATGGGCTCACAGGTAATTCATGAAGACTTGCAGATATCAACAGAGTCACGGAAATCACTCTGAATTTGATTGAGAAGCATTTCGTTTTTATGCGCCATGACTAGCGATTAAAACAATGAATGTGTCATTTTACAATTATTGGCGTTGGCAAGGCAGACTGCCATGCAAAATTACCAACCACAGTTCTTTGAATTATAGACTAATGCGTAGCACCACATATCTAGCTCATGATGAAATTAAAATATAATTAAAATAAATAAATATTATACATGAAGTCTATTATACACCCTACCAATCCATCAGTCATTGATCAACAAATACATAACACGTGCCTAAAACACGTAGGTACTACATTTGAATATGAGCTTACTTTGTTACCGTTAAAAAAGTATGTTCTATGTAGTATGAATGTAATCTGGACGTACTACATCCACCCTGTTGTCATTATCAGTTGCGTTGCTGCCCCTTCATTCATAAATCCTCTCCTGTGGCCTCATGGGATAGTAAAGTGTCCATCGAATGTGCAATTCAGAATCTCATCCGGGGACTTTTCACCTACTTTTTTTTTTTTTTTTAAATACTATGCATTTGGACATACTACAACATACTGTTGGCATTATAATGCCCCCTAACAATCCATCAGTCATTGCTCAGCCAAATCAGTCACACATTATAACACATAGGGCCATATTTTAACGATCTGAGTGCACGGCGCAGGTGCTCTTAGGGTGTGTCTGAATCCACTTTAGCTAGTGTAACGACGAAAAAAAAGGTCGGCGTACCAGACTCATGGTCCAAAAGTGTTGTACCTATTGTCTTAATGAGTCATGGGTGTGTTTTGGGAGTCACAGGCAATAAACCAATCAGAGTCTCATCTCCCATTCCCTTTAAAAGCCAGTTGCGCTCGCACCATGGGAGATTCACTATTTACATATGAGCGGAAAAGCCTGAACGTTTCTCCAGAGAGGAATCCTTTTATTTTTAATATTTAAAAATGTTTGTTTGCTGCTCTGCGTCCCTGTGTGTGTAATAATCAGAGTGTAGGTGAGCGCAGGACACAACCTAACACGGGTTAGTTGTAACACGCATGTTTTAACCCTTTCAACACATGCCAGAATGACGAAACTTAGTGTATTTACTAGTTGCCATATCAACATTATTTAGAGAAAAAATAGCGGCAAAATTAAAAATTCTCTGGAAGATATTACTGAACATGTATTTAACCATAGCAAAAGTTCATTTCTTACTTAAGTTTAGTTTTCATCTTTGTTTTTTGTGTTTATTTAAAATAAGACAAATTTCGATAATATTTTAATCTTATATCTGTTATTTAACAGTTGAGATGGTTCTTTAATGATGATCTTACCAGCAGAAGACACGAGCCGCCATTTAAATCCCAGTTGCGCAGATGGGATGTGTGTTAACACTGCCTTACAATGAGCCCCTATTAGAAATATGCCATTATATTCTATACTTTTATGAATTTTTTTGAGAAACCATGAGAAAAATGTGAATAATCACTGAGTCAATGTTCAGAAATTATTAATTATTATTATGTTTTTTTAACTATGCTGTATAGCTGTATTTAGAGTTAATGTTAATGATTAAAAAAATGCCATTATTTTATTTAAAAAAGTTAATAATTGTATTTAGTTGACAAAATATTTTAGTTTTTCTTGTATATGAAGAGTTTCGTTGCAAAACGAGATATATCCATTGTGAGAAATGTTGGTTATTTGACATTATTATTTAAGACATCAACAGTCAAGTTCATTCACAATTTTTTGTACATTAAACTATTACTTGAGCTCAGTGAAGGCCAGGGACACAATATTCTTCAAATCCAGGATATTTTTTATTTAATTTTATGTCCATAAATAAATCAAAAAGCATGCCAAAATGCAACATATGTATCTTAACATTGTCAAACATCTTAAATTGGTTAAAAAAACAGTACATCATACCGGTAAATATATGGAATAGTATACAAAGATTGATTAATAATAATAAGATTCCGAGTTAGTTTTGGCCAGAACATACACAACATAACATTTTTTTTTTTTTTTTGCAAAACGCTATATATCCACCTTAGGCTATATTCTACTACTGTAATACCATTAAGAAAAGCTAGTGAATTAATGTTATCCTGGTCCACTTTTGTAGCGTTTTTATAATTTTTTGTGAAGTTGAAGGCTACATCTTCATCTGACAGTTTGTCGGCATGACACAGATCAACATTACTCGCAGTCGCACGATGACCACAATTAATCTTTGGATGTTTTCCCTCCCCTGAATGCCTTGCCCGTTTGGTCTTCTCCCTTTGATGATTTTCTTTAGATGCCTTCCTCTTTCTCCCAACAGCAGCTGGAATGACCGGCTCCAATCCGTCATCGAAATCCATAACGTTAGCTTGACTCTGAAGCTTTGATTCTCTGACTGACAGACAGCTGTTGATCAGTGACGTAGCCTACGTGACTGACAGCTCGCCTACAGTATTAAATGGTAAACGTTTTTTAGTTAGCCTATTGAATCCTCTTTTTAAAAATATGTTTTTTGTTTTGATATTATCGTTAAATCACTGGGCAAACTCGGAGCACTTCACCGGCGGTGACTCTCTCTTCGCGTGACATCCTGGACGTTCTATATCGCACTTTGTAAAGAAACTGGGCTGGCGGATATCGCGTTTTGTGAAAAAATACATTTTGTAGTAGGCTTAAAATGTACATTTTTAAATCTTATTAATGGCAGTAATTCACACATAGATTAAGGTACATCTAAACAGTGATTTCCAATAATAAAATCCAAATGTAAAAAAATGCCGTTTATCGCGTTTTGCAACCGAACTCTTCATATATTTTTGATTATATCAGGTAACATTTTAAGCTGTTATTTGGTCATGTTACATTGTGCCCCGCCACATGTTACAATGTACCCCACCTATGGGGCATGTTGTCACATTTCACTTCCATTCTTTCGGGGTAAATCAAGAAAAAAATTATACACTGTATTAATAAAACAAAACCACATAATTGTACTAGACATGTGTGCAATTAATGTGGGGAAAAAATAAATACTCTGAACCCCAATTGGATTTACACAAACTGAGAAAGTCAAAAAGCGTTAGGTTGTGCCCCGCTCTCCCGCATATTACTAACACACCCTTTAAATTACATAAAAAAATACTGCGCTATTGACTTTAGAGCAGGTTTGTGTTGGTCAATGGCGCAGTCGTTTTTAATTCCTCAAAATAGCAACACGCCAACAATGCACCTGAACACACCTGGTTTTCAGACCAGACACCCATGGGCGAAAACAGATGCGCCAGTGGATTTGATATTTAAACAACGTGGTTCTGGACGTGAAAATGAGAACTGCGTGTGCTGAAGCTAGCAAAAAACACTTTTTTTGCCTGCCGTTGCATTGCACCGGGTGTATGATAGGGCCCTTGGTGTCAATTGAACTGCACTTTTATGAATGTCAACAACAGCCAACTTGAATATATTAGATGGTTATTATACAGCTTTGTAAAGCAGGAGTTAAGATAAATTACGAAATAGAAACCAAGCAATCAACAAAATGTGGCTGGTTAGGACAATAGGAGATAGGATTCACCACTGAATCATTAATAATGATTTAGCATAATAATATAGCGGTCACATCAGGATCACAGTGAAATAGGACTGTACAGAAAAGCATTTGCAGAAATTAAAGACTCACAAGGGAACCAATAAAGCGTGATTGGAAGATTGGAAATCCATTACAAATTCAATGAGTAAACTGGAAACAATGTCCCAGTTCTGGCTGTGGTCTGAAATCTGTGATCAATTATAGTGGGAAAGAGAATGGTGAGAGTTCACCCAGTGGAGGAAACGGGACATCCCTGTCCAGTATTCCACTCGCTCACCCTCCAGATGGAAAATCATCCGCAACCCAGCCCTCGATGACTATCACATCTCTGTCGTTTCCCCTCCTTCAATAAATCTATCCATCCCTACTCACAGAGCAACAATACAAGTCTATCTGAGAGAGGCTGAATGAACATTAAGTGGAAAGAGTGAAGGCATTTTGCTGAGAAACTCTAAAAGGAGTGAGATAGCTTAAGCAGATGTCTTTTGTCGACTTGCTGGAAGGAATTTCAGCAGGCTCGTGGTGAGAAACGATTTCTCAGGCTGCCTTTTTGACCTCACTCGCAACACAAACGTCAAGTAAAAGCCCTGGCCACAAACACGCTGAGAAATCCCTCGACTGCATCTTCTAATAAACAGAAGAGCGCACAGACACATGCCGCTAACCCCGAACATACATCGCTGGTCTGGATGGGCTCCAGAGGCAAGAGCTCAACAACTAGACACGCGTGTGCCGTCTATAAATACCTCAAGCTGGATGTGAACATGCGACTGGGTCGAGAGCTCGGCCAAGGAGCTCCACCACAGTCACGGGACACAACCGATGCTTGCTCAACAGGCCAAGACCAAAAGAAAATAGGGAGCAGTGTGAACAAAGATGGGACAGTTGTGCAACTACACAATTCATATAACACAAACATATCATTTATGCAGCACGTGTCAAAAATAGAGAATTACGTTTTGTATGAATAAATAAGGTGGGAAGTTGCATTAAAAGTGCCTGACGGATCAAGTGCTTATTTAAAAACAAGTGATACTGTTTTTCATCGTATGTATTCGATTACTGTATAATTCTTGCAATTGTTGATCTGTGCTTTTATCCAAGCCCTATCATAGATCAAAAAATTGCTTTAAAATATATATATATATATGGCTTTAAGATGTTACATGCAAGATTATATATTTCATATAAAAGGTCCATATATGTTTTATAATTGTATTGTCTGACAAGAACTAATATAAAAAATAGATGTATATCTGTCAAAGGGGTAAACCTATGGAATAATTTTGAGATGGACTTAAACATGATGGTCTTTTTTTTCATTTTGTAAATTTAAGAAAATTTTTAAAAACAGGGTGATAAATAATTATATTATAATATAAATAATTGGTGTGTGCAATACTAAATTTATTGTAGTAATATCTAAAATGTATACATGTATATATGATCTTTGTAATTAACATTGTACATTTATGTAACGCTATTGTATATATTGTATTAATCTAAGAATATAAAAAAATAATAATATAAATCAAGCTCATTAGAGAAATATGTAATAAAGGGTAAGCAAAATAAGCAGAAGCTCCTGCCTATACCTTTTTCGGTTATATATATTTTTTGATATATTTCTTTTGTTATATTTTTAAATATTTTTGTTATTTTTTGTCTTATTAATTATGGAAAATTTTCTGTAATGACTGAAATAAATAAACAATGAATGAATGAATGAAAGAAATACATATCTTGTACGTATAATTTAATAACACAACCATACATATTCTAACTGTTATTCTAACTTTTGATTAAGATGAAAAGAACACTGATTTATTTTGCAAGCCGCCTGAAGTTACAGATAATGTAATTCCTGGAGATGATGGAGGCGATCATCATGTGGTGAATGTGGATCCACCAGTGGAAAAGAAGGCTTTTTATGGAGAGTGTGGCTGAAAGACTTCAAGTGGCTGAATCCACAAATTTTAAGCGTGAGAGCTTGATTAAACACGGGGAGTGTGCCAAGCACAAGAAATGTGGCAAAGTGTGTGGCAAAGAATTCAGGATCAGGTTCGAATGTTGAAGCTTTCAGGATGCTTCCAGCCGTTCCACTCGACTGGCAGAGCTGAGCGTGAAATTTAACCATCTGCTAATATACATGTTAAATCTGTTCATATTTTTTTTAAATTAACTTTCGCAAGTTGCATGCAGATTTTTTAAGTACATTTCACATATGGAATTAGGTAAACTCTACTTAACTAATTAAGTAAAATTAACAAAAAAGATAAGTCACTTTAAAGCAGCACTAGGTAGTTTTTGCTCTCGGGTCCCCCTACAGTTGGGAAATAGTATTGTCCTCTACTACTGTCGTAAACTCTTGTCATTCTACATCAGTGGATGCATCGCACGTGCATTTGTTGACATGACACTATGATAGCCCTGAACACTGCAGGAGTTCACATGCAGGTGTTCTGCTTGCGTCGCGTGTGAAATGTCTTCATCCCAGGTACAGTGGCATATGTTTCAGCATGTCATATGAATATCATTTCATGGGTTTTATTTTTTTCAAACGCCAAATGATCGCGATGCTCACGTTTACAAGCCAGCGTCATTATAGTAGCCTAGTCTATTGTTTCCCGTTTTACAGAATCTATATGATACTTCAATTCAATGTTTGAGTGGTAGGTAATAGCCATATATTGTCAATATTATAATATCAAGCTACCATAGATCAATCTGCAAATTTGAAAAATCGATTTGCATTATAGCTTGAGGCAAGACAAATAAACAAATATCACAGAAATGTTAGGTATCCTAAAATATGATTTTGTGCGTCTTATGTATTTACTTGCAAGAATGTAGCCCCTCCTCCTTCAGCTCACGCCAACGAGCAAACGCTGGCCAATGTTGATCCTCGTCCTGCCTTTAATCCCATCACTTTCTCGTTTCCTCTTTTTGCTTTCCTCCGACAAAACCTTTGCTTTCTTATTTTTCTGTGCTGCTTCGGCCATGACTATAACATTCGGCAAACAAACGATAGTTTGGCTCGCACGTCCGAATTTAAGGAAGTGGGGGTGGTGGTGGAAGTGACGTATATGCCGTAAAGCAGTCGAATTTTGTAGTTCTTTTTTTTCTCGGGTTACTACCCGAAACCCGAAGTTTAAAAGTACGATTAAAAACGATACAGACCCCGTCAGTAGGGTTGGGCATCGAGAAACGGTTCCAACTTGGAATTGCCATTGGCAATTGGAATCGTTTAGAAATTTTGTTTTCGATTCCGATCATCGGTTCCAAACGCGCAAGTTTGTTCTGTTGCAGCCATGGAGCACGGTAAGCGGCGCTCAAAAGTGTGGCTTTATTTCACTTAAAAAAAAAAAAAAGCCTGGGTCGGCACAGTGCAACACAAATGACAAACTTATTTCTTGCACGGGAGGATGTACTACAAATATGTGGTGTATAAATTAACGAGTGTAGCGTGTTTGAAATGCTGCGCAGGTCTGTCCTCCTCGGGCAACCCTGCGCTAACCAACGCTATTAAAGGGATAGTTCACCCTGAAATGAAAATAAAGCCTTCTTTTTCTTACCCGGATGTTGTCCCAGTGCCCTATGTCCTATGACATTTAAAATACTGTTCCTGCACGCGCTCCTTCCTATTATGGCAGTGAATGGCGATCAGCTAAAACATTACAAAAAATAAACAAATGTATCACGCAACGATACAGGGAGACGCGCGCCATATGGAAAGTGTTCAGGGGGCACACTATAAGGTTTTGCGAGAACGAACCCGTATTATTCAGTCAAAACACTGAGCTCGGCCGTTATTCTGAGCGCGCTCCTCTGTGTACACTATGAGCCATCAGCAGCCGCCGGCGCTCATGCCTACTATAATAACTCGCACTGTTGTCATTGCAAACAGGATAAGCGCACACACACACACACATAACCATTTTGAGAAATCAAGCTCAATAGAAAAAAACGCGATTCTCGTCTTTTCTATAACGTATATGATAAGAAATAATACTAATAATATAACCTCCTTAAGTGAATATTGTGTACCGGTTGTCATGACAATATTGCACGAGGCTACTGCGGCTTGGAGTGCGCACACACAGGAACACGCGCATTTGAACAACAGCTGGGTGAGTAAAAGATGGCTTTATTTTCATTTCAGGGTGAACTAACATTATCCCACCTCGTCATAATCAGGTAAGTGATTGTAGTGTAATAACAAAGCCCTTGACCAAATTGCGAATTGTGGTGAACAACAACGTTACTGAAATTATTTTTCCCCCTCGTAGATAAATGTAGCTATACGCAAATTGCCCACGCTAGTAGCCGTCCTAATATGACTGCTGTTAATGCTATTGTTAAACCGGGACTCATGTGAAACGCCATTCACCTTTGCAGCAAAGCAAGTGAAAATGCCAGCGGAGAAAGTCCCAAAACTAAAACTCATTATTGAATCAAAATGCAATTTTCCTCTGTGAAATGAGCCTGTGACATGTTGTGACTTCACCCCTCAAAGAATCGGAATCGAGAATCGAAAAGAACCGTAATCGAAACTAAGAATCGGAATCGGAATCAGAATCGTTCAAATCAAAACGATGCCCAACCCTACCCGTCAGGCTATGACAGACGTGTCATTCAACCTATTGTAAGACGATGTATCACAAGAGTCTTGAAAATATATTATGACGGTTGAAAAGTTACCTAGTGCTGCTTTAACTTTGCCATGAAAAAAGGCTGTTGAGCAATTTCTACTTTCCTTTCCTTTGGTTAAAGCATTAGTTCACTTCCAAACAAAAATTTCCTGATATTTTACTCACCCCCTTCTCCTCCAAGATGTTCAGGTCTTTCTTTCTTCAGTGGAAAAGAAATTAAGTTTTTGAGGAAAACATTCCAGGATTTTTCTCCACACAATGGACTTCAATGGGAACCAACAGGTCAAAATCAATGCAAGGGCTTCAGAGGAGCAACCCCAACTGAGGAATAGGGTCTTATCTAGAAAAACCATCTGTCATTTTCTAAAAATGTTTTTAAATGTATATACTTTTTATATAACCTAAATTGCTCATCTTGCGCTGCTCGGCGTCTCGCCACGGATTACGTAATCAGGCCGAAAAGGTCACGCTAGACTTAGGCACCCCAAGCAAACGTGTGAAGACTAATACAAACGCCCTTTACGAAAAAAACTCCATGTCCAACTTCAAAATCGTCCGACATTGTTGTATTACCTTTTTTTGTTGCTAAAGGATGTTTGTATTAAGGCCTTTGCACACTGAGTCCAAAATTTTCGCATTAGTGATCCGAAAAATTCGTCACGCACAGAGACCTTGCACACTGAGTCCGATGCGTATTAATGAATGCGTTACGAAAAAAAACGCAAAACAATACAAAATGCCATCTTCAAGTAGTGAGGATGTTTTTTTGTCAAGAAAGAGGAAATAATAGGTCCATCATCCACTCCTGCGATCGCGTTGGAAGGAGAGCTCCACCTCATCAAGGAGCTGCGGGATTATCCAGACCAATTCAAAGTTTACTTTAGACTGTCAGTGACTCAGTTTGATGATTTGCTAGCGATACTGGAGCCACATATTAAAAAGACCACCAATCTCCGTGAATCAATTGATCCTAGGGATCCGCGTGCGCACGCACACACACACGGTTTACAGGGACTTGGTGTGCTATAATTGTAGCTGTGATATATAATAATATTAGTAGTATTTTTGATGCAATAATATTTGTAGGCTATATATAATTGTAGGTATCTGAGCACTGGCGATTCATTCACATGCACCAGTTTAGATTGGGCATCAGCACTGTAGATGGGAAAAACGGATGGGAAAAACACAGAAAATCGAACCGGTTCCGAATTTTTTTTGGACGGACAAAAGTTTCGGAGGCAGTGTGCAAGCGTGATTGACATAATGTGTCGTCGAATTTATTTTTTGACGTGCGAAAATTTTGCATGCGAATATCGGACTCCGTGTGCAAAGGCCTTTAGTCTTCGCATGTGTGCTTTGTAAACACGGGGGGGGGGCGGTACTTCTGCCTACGTCTAGCGTGACCTTTTCGACGTTATTGCGTAATCCGTGAAGCGCCGTATATATATATTTAATTTTTTTTCTTTTAAATGACCGATGGTTTGTCTAGATCAGACCCTATTTCTCGTCTGGGATCACGCAGAGCCTCTGAAGCCCTTCCTTTGAAACTGCATTGGTTTGGACCTTCAACCGTTGGTCGCCATTGAAGCCCATCATGTGGAGAAAAATCCTTGAATGTTGTCAAAAAACTTATTTTCGACTGAAGAAAGAAATGCATGAACACCTTGGATGAGATGGGGTGAGTAAATGAACAGGACATTCTCATTTTGCAGTGAACTAATCCTTAAAGTTACAAGTTTCAAGTTACTAAAGCTAACAACAAAAGCAATGATACAACTGTAAAAACAAATGGAAAACAGCAAAAAATCTAAACAGTACATGATGGGAACACCAGTATAAGAAAAGTTGGGTAGATTTTACTTAATTTTATTATGCTGATATTTACGCTTTAATTTCTACAACCTTGAATTGAGTTATTTTTTGCCTAAACTAACTTTTTCATGTAGAAATTATAAAGTTTTTTCTGCAGTATTTACTGCTCTGACCAGTCGTCTAGCCGTCACAATTTGGCCCTTGTCAAACTAACTCAAATCCTTACGCTTGCCCATTTTTCCTGCTTCTAACACATCAACTTTGAGGACAAAATGTTCACTTGCCGCATAATATATCCCACCCACTAATATGTGCCGTGATGAAGAGATAATCCCTGTCATTCACTTTACCTCATAATGTTATGCCTGATCGGTATATATCAACAATCACTGACCTATTCCTAACAGAGAGGGAGTTAGAGAAAAGAAAAGAGGTTCAGTCATGAATGCGTTGAGCCACGGGGAGGATTTAGAGACACTGTCTGCCAGCAGCCGAGACTCAAGGTGTGTGGTCCCACATCCCTGGCAGTGTTTATGGAGTTTAGAATAGGAGAGATTTCCCTGTCAGCTTTATTCAACGGGCACTTCCACGCTAAACGAGATACATAAAATCTTTTAAAGCTCCAGAAATGCCCACAGTACACACCTTGTTTCCACGCGAGTTGGTTTAACGGGTCCTGCCAGCACTGGAGGCCGCAGGGAAGCGCTCAATGCCAGAGCCATCTGCTCCACGGATGCCTTCCGTTAAACGATTTTTATAGCCGATGATACATGCACAGTCAAACATAGCATTCATACGGCGGTAGGAAATCCCTTCCGTCAACAAGACCATCAATATCCCTCTTCATGAATATAATAAACACCCGCCGTGCCGAGCATCAGATTACTAACCAGACGACCGCTTGGCTCTGTACCCAGGATGGCAGTTCAATACGCCATGCAGGCTTTTAACTAAATGAAGAAAATGCAGGTGAAGTTGGTGCACTTGGCTGGTGTACACCTAGATTTCAATGCTATAAAAGCGGCCTGGATTTGGTGACAGTCAGACTAATGCTGTGGAAATGGAACGGGGAGCAGATGGAGCCGGATGAGACCCACGAGACCCCTATGGTGCCTGTGCTCATCTCTCGTCTGCTGTTCGTGCTGCTTCACGCAAATCCAATCAAAAATCAATAACTGGACGGGTCACAGTGAGCCATGCACAAAATGAAAGTGAGGCCTTTGGGCCCTGGAAAAAAATAATCAACTTTTTGTAAGCTATCATTACATTTTGATGAAAAAATGATCATATTTTAACAGTAAAAGGCTGTAAAAATGCTACAGAAAACCCTGTTAATTTGTCAAATGGCAAGTCTCCCTACTATATACGGTGGAAAAACAGATTTAAGGGGACATTTCATACAATTTTACAGTCAAATACTGCTAAATGTACAGTTTTTGGAAATGAATGAATCATCTTTACAACTCAGAAATAGACATTCCCAGTAGGGCTGGGTATTGACACAAATTTCACGATTCAGTTCGATTCGATATCGATTATTGTGGATATATATTAGATACAGTACATGGCAAATTTTCTTGAGGAAAACATTAGTTATAATACTAACTTTACAATTCCATAATTATATTTCTACTCTAATTAGTTTTTTTTTTTAAATATAAACATTTAAATGGTGGCAATCATAAAAACTTGCCGGATTTATTCAAACATGCATTAATATAGAAGAGCATCAAAAATAGCCTACGTAATATGGTGCCATATATTTATCAAAATGCTTCTCTCTAGAGTTTATGGACACTGGATATGGTTTTTCTGAGGTAAATGTGACGTTACGTGACATTGTTTACAACATGTTTTAATGACGTCTTTCCACGGTTGAAACCCTGATTGAGCGATTACATGTGACGTGATAACGATTTCAGTGCGTTGTACTAATCTTTTAACATACCTTGACTTACATTCATGTTTATTTCGCGTTGTAACTGGTATTAAAGCGGAGGAGATGATCAGTTCACGTGAGCTGCGCGCTGCCGCTTCCTTTGAGCTGAGCTGCGCTACTGTGATCTGCAGGGTTCCTACACAATTTTCATTTCAAAATTCCATACTTTTCCAGACTTCCTACAGATTTTTCCGACCATATTTAACTTGTTCTGATAAAATGTTTTCAAATTCAACTGCTAACAAGTGTTACATTCTAAAGATTTAGTATTGGCGTTTTTGCCTTTTATTAGGATAGGAAACTAGCTAGACAGGAAGTAAGGTGGGAGAGAGAGGGGGGCGGGATTGGGAAAAGTCCATGAGGCAGGACTAGAACTCGGGTCTCCCGAAGCACAACAGCACTACATAGCGACGCACTTACCCACAATGCCATCGGCACCGACAAGTCTGTTACACTCTGAGTCAAAACCTCTATGTAGGCTATCTAATATTTAGAAATCCTATATTAAAATATTGCCTTTTGTGACCTTAACGATCAAAATGCTAAATCAGTCACAATTTTTTTAAAGGGTTATTAATTTACCCAAAAATTTAATTTCTATCATAATTTACTTACCCTCATGTCATTCTAAACTAATAAGACTTTTGTTAATCTTGGAAATCTTGGACACATGAAGATATTTAAAGGATTAGTTCACCTCAAAATGAAAATGTCCTAATCAGTTACTCACCCCAATGCTATCCAAAATGGCAACCAACTCAAAAACTTAATTTATCTTTCACTGAAGAAAGTAAGTCATGGATATCTTGGATGGCATTGAGGTGAGTAAATGATTAGGACATTTTCATTTTGGGGTGAACAAGTTGAACAAGAGGACTGAAATTGTTAATATAATAAAGTCTTATGGTTTTGAAAGACATGGGGGTGAATAAATGACAAATTTTCATTTTGGGTGTACTATTCCTTTAAGGACTCCACTATCGACTCTGTTTTATCCTCAAACCCAACTTGCTTTCTCAAACTACGAAGTGCTGTGTTAACCACTGTTGAACTGTGAAAAGGAAGGAACACACAGGTCTGACCTTTACTGCCATATAGGCTACAAGTTTTTCATTCATTGAAAAAAACGATTGTGTATATATTTATTATATACATTTAGAAATTAATTTTATATTTAGAAAATGAAATAGGGACAATAGTCTGGAAACATAAATATTTTTCCATTCTCTGATTTATTTTTTCCATACTTTTCCAGACCTGGAAATCACTCAAATCAAATTCCATACTTTTCCAAACCCCGTAGGAACCCTGGATCTGTCACACATTAAACGGCACCAAAACAGTATTTATTTTTACAAATTTCGTAATAAAAATGGACGTAATTTAGGGCTGTACGATATTGAAGAAAAATGCGATATCCTTGTTAAATAATGCGATAAGCGATACGATATTGCTTTAAGTGTGTAAAATCTTTTTCTTTCCCCAACTGATCTTTCACTTAAAGCATAACCGACTTTGTTTACATGAATACTCATCAAGACAGCCATTTTGACATAACTGTGTGTGTATTTGGCAGTTCGAGTGTGTAACAAGACACGAAAAAAATAACGGCTTGTGCGCACGTTTCAGTGTGTGTGTCAGACAGCACAAGACTGCAAGGAGTTTTTTTTTTTGCAAGTTATTGTGTTTAATAACTCTTTTTGACGTCAAGCAAGTCACATAAGTAACAGTCGTGTGCCCAGTCTATTCTCTGCTATATGCGTCAATCTAAAGCGTACACTTTTCACAGTGTTGAAATTACCTATTAAAATCATTCAGATATTGCGATATGTAAATTTGCGATATTTCGATAATATCGATATATTACGCAGCTCTAACGTAATTTAAATTCTGAGACTTTGTCTCTTATCAAAAGTAACAAAGCACAAATATTATGATCATTTTACAGATATACAGATATGTTGATCATTTTCACAAAAATGTCATGGCCCCCAGAATATTATTTTGTATGAATATCTGAACATGATCTGACCCTCTGCTTTTAAACAAAAAAAATCTGTTTTATTCTAGCTTCATGCATTCATTTTCTTTTCTATTATTTTACATAAGCATACGATTAGATATGCGATCGCTTGTTTCTGTGTCTTCTTCACATGTGTTTTGATCAGGGGATTCAGTACTTTTTCAGAAGATGTGTCATAGCGCCCCCTAGCATATAACAGTGAAAATATGTCCAAATTATTTCAATGCCTTGATGCGCTGAATATATATATAATTTGGAATATTCTGCAACACCAAAAGACTTTGCCTTATTGGAAAGGTACAGAGCATCATTGTGGTATGTGGTGAGATTATAGTAAATACTTGCGTTTGGTAAATAAACAAAGGAAATGACAACAACCACAGAACCAAAACCAGCATAAAAGCCAAGATCTGATCCACCGCTCATTCCCGTCATACAACATTTGGGCAGTCAAACTAACAGCCCACATGTCATTTCCTCTGAACAAGCACAGGCAAAATGTTGTTTTGGTCAACTGAATCAGTATAATCAGCAGCTGTAAGCCTCAGTTCTCAAAGATTTCTATCAGATTCTATGCATGTTTTTATAAGTGATAATGCTGGTAAGCACGAGCTACTTTAATGACAAGAATAACACACCAGGTTGAGCGAACGACTGATAGAAGATAAACACTTCAAACAGTACTTACTCTGATCGCCGCCGACCTTCCATGCCATCTGGTAAGAAGAGCTTGATGGTCGACACTATACAGCCATGAGTGACTAAAAAGAACAAGAGAAAACCGTACACAAAAATACGATTTATGGCATCTTGCATACTTGCTTACATTCGTTTTAAAAGGTTAAGTTACTTTGCATTTGTATCTGATTGTGAAAGCGTCCTATTGCATGTGCTTGAGTTACAACACATCAACCAGAGCTCTTGGGTTTCAAAATTGCATCTCATCTTCAAAAAGTGCTCTGCATTTGTGTTAAAGACTTCAACTTTCAATCAAAGGTGTCCTCTATTACACTACCAACAAAACAGGGCCCCAAATTAACACTCAAATATGTTTTAATAAAGGAATATTGGTATGTACACATTAGGGATGCCACAATTCTCAATATAATATTGAACCGTTCGGTACGGCATTCACGGTTCAATATGCGCTTGTGAATTGCATTTTTTTCGGTTTCGCATTTAATTAATAATTTTTCTACAAATTCTATAATTTGCCTCCATCCCAATACTGAACAACGCGACATACATTCACATCACACGTTAGTGGTAGAGTTATACTCACGGAACACTATAGTTATTCACAATCATGAAAGTTCATTATTTGCATGCGTTTTAAAGCCTTGCCGGCTCATTCGCGTGTGCGGTTTTAACATGCGCTTTTCAGAGCGCGCGCACTAAAAGCCTGTCAAACACGTGAATACTGAACTAAGTAGTCGTCTTGCTGCGTTAATACTGTCAAATACACACAAGGTTAACATAAACACAGTCGGTTATGTCTAAAGTGAAAGTAAAATCGCAATCGTGTCTGTATATTAGATGTGTAGAGGTCTTAAACTGACAGCAGCGCAGACAGTGAACACGCGGTCCTTAAAGGGACAGTTCACCTATAAAATTATGTCATTATTTACTCACTCTAATATTGTTTCAAACCTGTATTCATTTCTCGATGACAGAATTTTCTGTTTTGAGTGAAATATCCCTTTAATGTTAATACAACAACAAAAGAGAGAAAATCACTCACTGCTCTTGACTGAAAAACTAATACAGTAGCTTTAATAAGAATCAGTGTATATTTTATAGTGAAGTCTATGTAGTGTTTTATTTTTACATTCATTCATTAATTTCATACTTAAATGCTGCTGTACAGCTCTGAGCTGCCAGTGTAAATCTTTATATATATTTATTGTATATTATACAATACACTAGGAATGTGTACAAGGGTTTTTTTTTAAGTAAAGTTTTAAGTTTAAGTAAAGTTTTTCAATTCTTTTAAGTAAAATAAAGAAAGAGTATTGCAATAAAGAAATAGTCTTTTTTCTCTTTAACCTCTTGCGGTTCCTGTCGCCTTAGAATAGAATAACAAAAAATGTATGTGACAAGCCATCAGAACCGAACCGAAAACCGTGGGTAAAAACCGAGGTATGTATTGAACCGTGGACGAACTGTATTGTTGCATCCCTAGTACACATCCACACATGCATTACAGACACACACGCTCACTATCGCCTCCAAAACAAACAGGCTTTCCTCACCTTTCCGGGTATTCTCGGTCACATCCACCCCGAACTGAATGATGTCACCGGAGAGCACCTCGCAGGGAGGGCTCTCCTCCGACCCGCGGCTCAGACGCTGGCTGTTGATGAAGGTGCCATTGCTGCTTTTGGTGTCCTGGAGATAGAACTGTTAACAGAGGAGAGACGGAAAGATTACAGATGCGTCAAATGTGCAGAACAAATGTGCTAGCCGAAAGGAGAAGTACTTTATAGAGGTCGACAGGTTCATTGTTACAATACAGATTAACACATAACACATTCTTAAAGCAGTAGTAAAATCTAATAACTATAACTTAACTAGATGCCGCGCTCACACCAGGCTAATGTTGACAAGAGAGGAAACTTCATTTTTCTGAGGTAAATATTCGTCACGCAGAGACCTTGAACACTGAGTCCGATGCGTATTAATGAATGCGTTATGAAAAAAAACGCAAAAAAATACAAAATGCCGTCTTCAAGTAGTGAGGATGATTTTTTTTTGTCCACTCTCGTCTTAAAAAAGAGAAAAAGAAAGAGGAAACAATGGGTCCATCATCCACTCCTGCGATCGCGTAGAGAGGAAGGAGAGCTCCACCTCCTTATCAAGGATCTGCGGGATTATCCAGACCGATCCGAAGTTTACTTTAGACTGTCAGTGGCTCAGTTTGAGGCTTTGCTAGCGATACTGGAGCCACATATTAAAAAGAAGACCACCAATCTCCGTGAATCAATTGATCCTGAACAAAGACTGGCAGTATGTCTCCGCACACACACACACGCGGTTTACAGGGACTTGGTGAGCTATAATTATAGCTGTGATATAATAATATTAGTAGTAATTTTGATACAATAATATATAAGGGTATCTGAGCACTGGCGATTGGGCATCAGCACTGTAGATAGGAAAAACGGATGCGAAAAACGCAGAAAATCGAACCTGTTCCGAATTTTTTTTTGACGGACAAAAGTTTCGGAGGCAGTGTGCAAGCGTGATTGACATAACATGAGGTCGAATTTATTTTTTGACGTGCGAAAATTTCGCATGCGAATTTCGGACTCAGTGTGCAAAGGCCTTTAGACAATCGAAAGTGGCCTCTTATGCCTAATTCTTTTCAGAAGAGTGATAACATTCTTTGTACATAACTTTTTCAACACGACTTGTTTTTAAAAATTGCATGAATAAAGAATAAATAAACTGGATAACCATTGCTCTTTTAATGCACCGTCAACTGGTAATTTCAAAGCAAACACTGAGCAACATGTGAATTTTATTTCGTTTTTGTTCCTCTTAAAATTTCGTTCGTTTCCGGTTTTCGTTTTTGTACCTTGAACAGGTTCAGAGTCCTGCTTTATAGAGGTCGACAAGGTTCATTGTTACAATACAGATTAACACAACACGTTCTTAAAGCAGTAGTAAAATCTAATAACTATAACTTAACTAGATGGGTAAAATAATAAACTCATCACACCCCAGTTTAAACAGTTATTTTAGGTAATTTAAATAAATCTGAAATAAAACAAATATTAGATGAAAAACACTTAAACTGAAATAAAAATGAATGCTATACAAAATTACAATATTTAAAAGCGTTAAAAATGTAATGTCAAAATCACATAATACAATTATTAAAACACGTTTAAATTAAAACTGTTAAAAAAAGAAGAAGAGGTAATTCAAAATATTCATGAATACTATAACATTAGAAATGTTGCTTACTAAAATTACTAAAACTGAAATATAAATGTATGCTTTAGAGATGCCACCAATATTTATCAACCGATTTTTGATCAATTTACAACCATTGGCATATCGGCTAAAGCATGAAAAAGGCAGATTGACTAAATCTATCATCATATCAAAACACACACATATAGTTCCACTTCAGATGTTTGGGATAAAGTTGTTGTTGCACTCTTGAAGTTTAGCGCACAATTTAAATGGGTCTTAACAACAACATTACTGCAATTATATTTTATCTTTATATTCATGTAATTAAAAAAAAAAAAGTAATGTATTTATTTACTTATTCGCAAGGCTTTGGCAATTGTATATCATTTGAGAAGTGATGTTACTTTATATACATGAATATACATGTATATACCATTTGGTATATAACAAGTAAATTGTACATTTTGTGTTAAAACCAAATAAAAAGTTGATCATAAAAATAAAAAACACATTCAAGGCAACCTGTCAAAATAAAAGTTTGGTTTAACTTTCACAGAAATATATTACTGTTAAAGTGAAGAATATGCAGTGCTATTTTACAAGTTTACTTTATTTCTGTACCGAAAACTGTTAAATCAAAATAAAAAAAGCACTGTTTATTTCATATGCTTCTTTGTTTTGTTGTTGTATTCATGTTGGCAAAAAAAAACAGTCAAGCTGTGGATTGAGGTAGGCCAGCTATTTTTATTTGATGAAAAACAAATGTTTTAAAAAAAACTATTCCGGTTCTTCAAAGCTTCAAACGGATTCAGTGTGTTTTCGTTTTGACATAATTTGTTAAATATTTAAGTGAAAAATATTTAGTGTAGGCCTGTTTATTTTATGCTTGTTATTTATATTTTATTCTGTTTTTCTCTGTTGTCAGAAACGCTGCAGGTGCGTGAACATGTGATAATGTGTGAATCCATTATCTGTTGTTGATCTGTTCTGCTGCGGTTAGCATGGTGAAATAAACCTGTGAAATTGTCTTTTTAACGGGTCACAGACCCTTGTCAATTGTATTTTTATTTAATGCCAATTCAATATTATAATGTTATCAGTTAACGGTTAATATTGGATAATGAGCGGTGGTTGTCGGTCGGGAAAATTAACCGAAATGAGCATCCTAGCCAGGACATTTTTTAATATAACTCTGATTGTGTTCGTCTGAAAGAAGAATGTCATACACACCTAGGATGAGTTGAGGGTGAGTAAATCATGGGGTTATTTTCATTTTTGGTGGAACTATCCCTTTAAATGGATCCAATTAACGTCCATTAGAAATTATTTGATGATGCAGCAATGAAAATTGCCGTTTTAAATCAGCGAAATAAAAAAACGACCTAATCAAAACACTACCTATTAAAACTAACAAAAGTTCAAATAAGAGAGCAAGTGACAAATATCGGTATCGGCCAATAATTGTTTGTTAAAATCGGTATCGGCCATAAATAACAAATTGTAACCACTGTTAGACTCGGTCCACTCAAAGTTGACCCAAAGGCAATGAAAAGTAACCTCTACACATGAGTTACACATTTGCTTTGGCGGTTTAAAATAGCCAATAATGTCCTTAAGTGCTGACCAGGCAAGCCCTCATTTACTCTGCATACTTCATGCATACTAAAAACATCCATCGAGGGCACTGGAGACCTGGCTTTGAGCCCATCATTTTTTCCACCAGGGTAATTGTTTTGTGTACTCAGTTCGACTCTTCCATTTATAATAAATGCTGCCGAATTTCTTCATTCAGCTGGATGAATAGATTCACTGTCAAGCACGATTACATTAAGAGTGACATTCATTTCCACCCACCCTATAGCTTCCCACATCACATGTCACTATGTGGGCATCACTGTTAACAGGTTCATCAGGTTAAGCCACAGGATGAATGCCGTCTCCTTCAATACAATGAGATCAAGGTTGTGCTTTATGAGTACACAGCTCAAGCGGAGAACATTTTAACCCTCTAACAGTGTCTAACAAGCTTCACATCATGCTACTGACTGGCTGTATTGAGCCAGAGTCGAGCGGTATCTCATCCTCCGTCATAACAGGAGTTAAATGTGATCTGTGTGTGTGTGTCTTACGTGTGGATTGGCATGGAGACCGCATGACATCGGTGCTGCATCTGTTCATAAGCAACCAGCTCATAGAGAAAACACTGATTAGCTCTCATGTGCAAACACAATCCGAGGGTTTTGAATCAGAAATGAGTTATACTTTATACAAATACTTCATACTTTAAGGCATGCCGAAGCAGAATCTGTGATCTGGATGCCATATACGGTCCTTCAACTTTGCTTAGTGACTTTAAACCCCCATAACCGGTGTGTGTACAAGCAAATGAGAAAGAATGGAGAAGCACAAATGACACAGCATATTCCCTCCTATTTCCTCTTGCTAACCGTTGTTCTGACTGTATTCTGAGGTTATTGTGGTCGCAGGACTCTACACACACATCTAAAACACCGTGATGTAACAATGCAACAACTGAAAAACTAAATAAAGAAGAGATAAATGAAACATGACAACAAACACCTTCCCAGATCACCTTTTTTATGGTTCATATCAGGTTAGTATATTTAAGTAAACCTGACAGGCAGCCCTGAAAATCTGATTAATTATATAAATAAATATAAATATTATATACATATACATATATATTATATTATATTATATTATATTATATTATATTATATTATATTATATTATATTATATTATATTATATTATATTATATTATATATTATATTATATTATATTATATTATATTTTATATTATATATATATATATTAAACTATATCTATTGAGCAAATAAGAATTATTTAATGAACATTTAAATACAGGATTTTTTGGGGGATTGACAAAAATGTGTCAACCAAACCTATTTAACATAAAATATTTTATTAAAATACACCCTGAGATTTTAAGTTATATTTTAAATATTTAACAACACATTTGCATGTTCACGGTTCTCTGGTGTCGATTAATGTACACATCAAATTAAAAAAGTAAGAGTTTTATTTTGATTGCATTTATTATAAAATGATTTATTTGTAGAATAACACAATTTGTTAAAATAAAATGTTATTGTGATTAATATTACATATTGCATTGTAAACTTATGATAAGCATTTAATCCCATAAGAGATTAAATATAGCTGAACTATCCACTCAAAATAGAAAATAATTGTTTTTATATTATTTTTAAAACTAATAATGAAAAATGAAGACAGAAATATATTACTATTGTAATAATTCAACGGTACTTTTAGGGTGTTTTCACACCTGAGCGTTTTTTTTCGGTACTTGGTGCAGTTTCTCCCTTGGTTCGGTTGGTTTAGGCATATGTGAACACGGCAATCGTGCTCGGATCCGCACCAAAACAACCGCTCCTGAATGAGGTGGCCTCGGCCCGACTGCAAATTAACTCTGGGACGGTTCGCATGAGGTGTGAAAGCAATCCGACCCAATGGACCAACAAACCAACTGGTATTATAATTCATAATGGGAAATATACTACATATAAAGCAGTAGTGTCTGATTCTGTGAGTGAGCACATTAGTTATTCACAGCTGAAAACCAAAAGAACACCTCTTCAGCTTAAAATGTTGTGTAATTGACCGTTCGCAAAAGACCCGCCCCCTTTAGTTACTGTTGCTATGTCCGACACAAGCCGCGCTCTCACACCACACACACACACACACACACACACACTCTCACACAGTGAAAACACATCGCAGAGGAAATAGGATACTGACAACACACTGACAGACAGGACAGAGCAGGTTACTTTTAATATGAAACAGTCTCAACTCTAAAAATTCTGTCGTTTTTTAAAGAAATGTAAACAATAAATAGCGTTTTGTGGCTCTTTAATGTGTGGAGACAGGTCGCTGCAGCGCCTCCAAGCTGCTTGTGAACCGATCATCAAGTAAATAATCAAATAAACATGAAGGAATTAGGGCTGCCACTAACGATTATTTTTATATCGATTTATCGATTAATTGGTTAATCTATCAACTAATTTAATCAAAATAATTTTCAACAATTTTACTTAAAAACATTTCATTTAACTTCCAAAGTTGGCCTTCAGTAGTGTACTATAAAAAAGTAAAAATGTAAACAAACCCTTGACAAAATGTAAAACTACAAACTACAAATTTGTAAACCAACATAACAAAAAAAAGAGAATATCAGCAAATACTTTTTATATAGAATAGTGTTGTCACGATACCAAAATTATGACTTCGATACAATACCAGAATAAAATACCTCAATACTGATACTGAATCCATACCATGGCAAAAAACTGTAAAAGTAATTGAATAATACGACAGAACTTACTATTCATTGTTTTATCATTGTTTTAGGGTTAAAAAAACCCTATAAACTCCCTTGTCCGGCATGTTCCTGCCCTGCTTCACACAGAATATGAGCTCCGGCCCTTTAAGAGCTGCACGGACCACATTCACTGTAACACCCGATTTCTCATTCAACTCTGTATACGTTCACTAAAGACATATCCGACTGCATTTACCCGAATACTCGCCAGCACGTGCATTTTTACATATTATTTACCATTCAAACCCAATAATCCATAAACTAGTTTCAAGATCTGTCTGAGTGAAATGCATGTGCGTCCCGCAAATTAAGAAATACTGCTCCTATTAGAGTGCTGTCATTTTTAAAGTACCGGTATTAATACAATTTCATATCGTACCCAACTTACTACTAAAAATATTGACGTCGACTAATTAACAGCATCGACACAGTCGATTGTGTTGACCAATCGCGGCAGGCCTAGAAGGAATGCCGTTTCAACCACGGAAAGACGTCAGTACACACCGTTTTTCAAGTTCAAGTTCACCGACGTTATTCTACGAACTCTCTTGACTGCTTTGTTGGACAAAAATGGCGGATTCGGCGGATTATGATTGGTCAGATCGCCTGTCAATCAAACTCCCAGTTAAGGGTGAATGTCCCGATGAAGCCTTGATTCCTGCTCTAGCTGCAATATAACATTCGTATAGTGTTTGCATGTCTTGACACAGTTAACCTCTAGACAGCGCTGGGAGATCCAGAGACTGCGCGTTTGTTTTTTCGAATGTAGTATATAACAGCGGGACTGACGGCTACATTTGTATAGTGTTTGCGTGTGTCTTGACAATTACAAATAAAGCCACAATAAGCTCATGGTGTGAACATGTCAATCATCTTGACGGATGATGCAGAGGAAACAACAAGAGGACAGTTGTACTCGCATGTGTCTTGCGTGAAGATATTTTTGTACGCTTTGAAAGGTTTCTTTGTGAAAGCGAACCGAACCAAAGAAGAAAATTCAACATTGTAACAAATTGAGTCCCTGTTTCGGGAACAAAAACAATCTATAGGTGTTAAGACTCCCTAAAATAAAGTTTAAAGTACTGTCAGACAAACTTGTGCAGTCACCCTAAAATAAACATTTTCAAATAATGCTTCTCTTAGTGTAAAACACTTGATATGCCATTCTTAAGCTGTAATTATAAAGTCAAGTGGCAGCAGTTTGAGGAGGAACTTCAGCTTCCCCTCATTTATCTGGTGTGTTAAATATTCATTAAATATACTGGGACACCATCAGTAAAGCACCTGCATCTGTCACAGCGACTGTCAAGTGGCTCCTGCACAGGGGGTGAGTGAAATACAGAGAGATAGTGCGAGGGAAGAGAGCTAGCGAGAGGGCTCATTTTTATGTCAGGGATTCGCCCACACATCCCGTCGCCAAAGAGCACATTAGCATTCAAAAAGAGACTCGACGCTGCCACCAGCCTTCGGTCTCTGACGGCCTCAACGCAAATCTGATTTGAACTTATTCAGCACATCTTTCTGAGAACAGTGTGAAGGTCATCATTCATCCTATAAGAAATCTCCTTATACTCCATCGAACTATTAACACGGTCAAATGTGAGTCCTTGTGCTGTTGACTGGAACTATTTTGAGTGCAGGTTTAATATAAGCTCTACAGAAAGGCACTATTACCCTGTGCAAACAAGTGCAGAGAAGATTTGTGCAATTAACACTTCCAAGACTGATAATTAAAAGGAATGGGGATCATGGGAAGGACGGAGGTTGATCATCAACTTCAGTTCTGCTGGTAGAATGGTTTTTAACCAAGACATTTTACTCTAGGTGGATGGTTACGCCAACACAAGGCAACTAATCTACTAATGTAAACTAAGGAAATGCATTCATATTTAACCAAGTTTAACCAAGGAATTACTCAAGTCAACAGGTATTGACATTCAGTGTCTGCAAAGAACATATAGGGCCTAAATGTAACAGATTGCACACTAATCTAGCCTCCAAACACTGCAATCTCCAAGCATATCGTTTTATACTGTTTTGTTGTGCCATTTATCCACGAGCATCACCTCATATTGCAGCATGATACCCATGTTGCAAGGATCTGTACACAATTCCTGGAAGCTGAAAACATCCCAGTTCTTGCATGGTCACCCATTGAGCATGTTTGGGATGCTCTGGATCGACGTCTACGACAGCGTGTCCCAGTTCCTGCCAATATCCAGCAACTTCACACAGCCCTTGAAGAGGAGTGGAAAAACATCCCACAGGCCGCAATCAACAACCTGATCAACTCTATGCGAAGGAGATGTGTTGCACTGCCAGATACTGACTGGTTTTCGGACTTTCTTTGCGCTCATACCAACAAACACACACACACACGCCTAAAGAGCTTGCGCATTCCAAATTAAGTTGTTTTTCCTTAGTCAAATACACACAAAATTGTCAAAAATGTCCATCTTTAGTGAGTAGTCACATAAACACAGTCAGTTATGTCTTTCGTGAATGTAAATAATGCAAACCGAAATATTGCAAATATTATGAAACATTGGTTGAAATCGAACGCTGGAGATTTCGTTATATTTAAACGATACGATCTTATGTATGTGCGTTGATCAGTGTTAAAAGAAAATAAATGTCTAAATTAGATCGTTTGAATTATGCACTCATCTGTCGATTAATGTCTTGTAATGTTCTTCATCAGTTTTATAAGCAAAGTAATTCCAAATTTCACGTCTACTGTCTTTATTAGTTAGTTTTGGGCGTGTTGAGTGAGATTCAACTGCTGTTCTGTATTCATTTTGTTCTATGTTGTCGGCATTTGCCGGTTTCACGTCAGTCTGGGTAGCGCACCCACCTAGCTGTGATGAGCATAAATAAATTAAATTAAATATATACCAGTATACCGCATCGTTTGAAAACGTATATTTTTCTATCCGTTTTGGCCTTCTGTCCACACTGAGACAGCGTTAAAAGTCAACGAACACAGCTTCGCCGGTCTCGTGAAGTTTCATCGAAGCTCAGCACTGGATAGCCGAATAACACTGAGGTAAAGTATTAGCAAACGTTTGTTTTTGACAACTGTTCTCAAGTTTATTATATATTCTAGACATGTGCCGGTAAACGGTAATACGATATACCGCAATAATGAACATGCACAATATTGTTATCGTGGGCACTTCAAAATACCGTGAATAATTATTTATTACGAATTATTCAGATTTTTAGAATGAATTTTAAGAATACTTTACCCATCAACCGTTTAAAATGAAAAACACGTCAAAGAGGAACGCGCACTGATGTAAACAGACCGTTCATGAGCCGAGCACATGGCGGAATGAGGAGATGCGCTGAAGTGCACATTCATTCTCTGACAGCAGAGGGCGCTGACGGAACAGCAGAAATGCAGCCGTTTCCCCAGTAATCACATTACCTAATACATAATACTTAAAGACTTAAGGCTATTCATTTTCAAACTTGCATTTTATATTTTAATCTGGACTAAATTACATGCCTTAGATATTGTTTGAATATGTTCTGACTGTTGTTCAATCACACACTTTACAAGGCTCCAGTATTTAACATTAGTTTCTTCATTAACAAACTGACAATGAGAAATACTTCTAAAGCATGTATTAATCTGAGTTAAAATGTACATTTCAGCATACCTATTGTTCTTTATAATTCTTTTGCACTTTAATCTGTTTTAAATATTTGTTTACTTTATACATTTTTGTGTATTGCTTTATTGTATTTAAATGTTTGGTTCTTTTGTTATAAGAAAGTGATTTAACCTGTTATAGTATGACGACACTTTTTTTGCAACTTATTTTAATATCGTGATAATACCGTATACCGTGATAAAAGCTTCAGCAATTAATCGCAACATGAAAATTTGATACCGGCACATGGCTAATATATTCACAACTATTATTTATCGGACAGTATCTGTCTAGCATTACCATGTCAGTGTATTGATTCATTGTTCCTTCATAGTTTGCAAGAGACATTTAATAAATGTATAATTAATATTAAATAAACTAAGCGTATTTAATAAACTAAGACGTAGGCTATTTAATAAACTGAGCGTATTCCTCTGTCAATATGAAACGCGACTTGGCCATTCTAATTAATGATCGGAAGAACGCGTATCGACCACCGTTACTGTAAAATATGCACGTATGTCCATTTAAACTCAATTTTGGTCAAATGTGGATTATATCATTTCACTGGCAAGAATATGGTTACATGTAAAGATGCCGTACCAAGTATGACAACGCTACATTCAACTGCTTTTGAAATACGGTGTTTTTTTCACTTCCTGAAAAGTAACCGTTTTGGACATACGTGAGTTTCATCGGGCAGCGACGATATGCAGCTTCATCATCCAGACCCGCTAGAGGTAGGCTAGTCCTTCAGTGAATTTTACGTTTTATTTTCAACCTCTTTTCACAGGCTACAATCGCCTATGTAGGCGAAATTTGTTTGACATTTCTAATCGTAAACACAGTCATGTTGAAGTCTGCAGTAATGTTTTTCATTGATGTTATGGCAGTCTACTCTGCTTATTGTTTTTTGAGAATTTTGCTCTCCTGTTTGTCATTTGAGCACGAAACTTCACGCCAATAAATCAGATACATTACTGACTTGTGCATCTCAAGCGCCCTCTTTACGTTCGTCCTAATGCCTGTTAGTTGATGCCTGGATTGGCCTATATTTTGGCATTGAAAATGGAAACGTCTTTAGACATGGGAAATCGATTTTACAATCGATTCAATGAACACATGTCTCAAAAATGACCGCCGTAATCGAAATATCAATATTTTTTAACACTAATTAAAACAGTATGTTGATGTTTATGTCTGGCACATGTTGTCTGTGCAAGCTCGTTTTTATTATAAGGAGATTCAGTGAAATTCATTACTTCACTGTTCTACTCCAAATAGCACAAAAGCTCACATCAGCCAAAAGCCACAGGACTTATTCCTTGAGAACAGCTCTCAGAGCCAACAAACAGGTTTTGAATGAATGCAGAGTTTAAGCTTCAAAAGCAAGTCTACACCTAAATCATTCCTACCTGAAAAGAGCTCCATCCAGGGATGGAAAACAAACAGCCTGGCTGAGGAAATTAACATTGATCGGTACAGCCTGTGTAAAGCAGGTCAGCTACAGCGAAGACACTAACCCGGTAAGCTTGGCTGCTAATAAGCAGGTCAGGCAATAAAGCAACCTTAACCTTAATCCTCAAGAGTTCTTTAGCAGAAATCGGTAAGAACCTGGAACGCTTCAATCTTCTCATTCAAGCTGGAAGGGTGATGCATGTAAACACTACTTTAACACAGAAAACAAATGGGAAAAATTGCTTGCAAGTAAAAGTGTAGTAGGCATTATTTAATGACCTGAATGAAAACTACTGCAGCAAAAACATCATTACTATAAACAGATAAGACAAACTATTCAGTGTATTGTCTGAACATTCGATCAGACCCAGTGGAGATTTAAAATTCACTACCGGAGCAGAATGACTCAACCCTAAAGTGGGGTTTACGATTTCAAAAGCCTGTGTGTGTGTGTGTGTGTGAGTGCTTTCCCTGGAAAACCTGAAGTCATCTCACATGACAAACCCCCTTTCCCTGACTTGTCAAGACACCATCTATCGTAGAGTGGTTTCATGCACAGGTTCACTGCATTTCAACATTGGCCAAATAGTAAAATACATCAATGTTACGGTTTTACAGTTTTATTAGTGACCTTTTGAAAAAATGACCATATAATTGACAAATCAGAATGAAAAGAACGTGTCATGTTTATTCATTTTAGTCCATTTTACTCTACGATCAATATTTTTTGTGCAATTGGTAAAATAGACTAACATTAAAAATGGTCAAACATTAACAATAAAGTTACAACATTAAAAAAAATACTAATATTAAATTATAAGATATGGCAATGTCATATTCACACTATAGGTTTACACATTCTGACTACATAGATTAAAATCACCTGTGCATTACTCAGTTTAGAAAAAATGCAATATTACATTATATATATATACCTGATTAATCTAATGCTTTTTTTAAAACATCACTGCAGTGTTTTTAGTTACATCACGTGTTGTCAACACAATTTAAATAAAATATAGTTATTATCTTTACGCATATTTTATTTCATCATCATTATTGTTGACAAACTTAAACAAGATTAACACTGCTATGCACCTACGTAGTTAAGAGAACTCAAAGAACATCCTTAAAAACTATTATGATTCATCAGCCAATAATTAATATCAACTTCACATCCGAAGCCCTGGCCAATTATTTTAAAGCCTGGAGTTTCCTAAAGCCTATTGGAAGCCTCTAAGAACTTAGGCCAAAATATTCCACTAAAATCTTCTATCATAAGCTTTTCAAAACATGCACACCGCAGGGAAGGCGCCTGAATGGATGCCCTTTAAATTTAATAACTAGTAGTGAATTATAGAAAATAAAAGAATGGATACTTCTCTCTGAATGGATGGAAATTACATTTGCATTTATTCAGAGAGGAGACGTTTCTACCCCAAACATCATAAGCACACTTGTTCATAAGACTCAACAATATCTACTACAAGTTTTTAAATAACTAAAATAATAGTAAGTGCTTCTGTTGATGGTTGAGGATAAGTGCTTGCAGAAGAGGTGGAGATTCAGATGTTTCTTTAAAGTCTCAGCCGATTGGGTGGAGGTTTGCAGCTCATTCCACCAGAGAGGACAGAAGAGGGTGAAGGATTTGGAAAGCGACTTTCTGCAACATCTACACTAGTGCTCATAATAGACATTCATTCATTAAAGGGGATACATCATGAAATTATCCACGTTTAAAGGCCCTTTCTCAACGGACGAAAAAGCGAAGTGGAAAAACGAATATTTTGTGTGCGAATAGTTTGCGTCAAAACCATTCACATCAGCCGCGACACGAATTTGCGACGTTTCAGAACTCCAACATCCCAAAACATTCGCGGCGACAGCTGAGAAAACACGGACACTTCATCATCCAGTGAAGACGAGCTTTTCACTTTATTTAAAAGACAGAAAAGAAGGTTTGAAGAGGAGTATGCTATTCTTGTAGAGCTAAAACTTTATCATGGCCGGTCCCACACTTACTTTCAAATGTCCGTGGGACAATTTGAGGAGCTCCTCCAGAGACAGTAGCACACATTCACTTTCCATTGTCACGGACACAATTAGGTTTAGAAAAAAAATCTACGAGTTTTAACTCAGAAGGTTAATGTTATCGTTGTCTGTAGCCTAGAGTGGGCAAATGCAGCTGCATCTGTACAGCTGTAAACACATACAGTTGTAATCTTGTGAGAAATGCGATACCTGGCAAACGTTAATGTTGATCGTGACCTTTGTTTCCTTGTATGTGATTGGTTTAAACTAGGGCTGTCAAAAGATTAATCGCGATTAATCGCATCCAAAATAAAAGTTTGTGTTTACATAATATATGTGTGTGTACTCTGTTAATTATTATTTATATATAAATACACACACATTCATGTATATATTTAAGAAATATTTGCATGTTTATACTGTATATACATTTATATAATCTATAATATATATAAATATAAATATTTTATATATAAAAATAATATTTTTTTCTTAAATATATACATGCTTGAGTGTGTGTTTATATATAAATAATAATTAACAGAGTACACACACATATATTATGTAAACACATACTTTTATTTTGGATGCGATTAATCGCGATTAATCTTTTGACAGCCCTAGTTTAAACCTTTCCTGTCACTGCGAGTTTTAAAAAATCGACATCGAAACTAAAAAAATAAACATAGTTTTTTTCGCTGCAGCATATTCACGTTTGGTGTGGAAGATCTCATAACACAAACAGCTGATCAGAAAATAAAACCATCGCGCAAATTATTTGCGCGTCAAATTCGCGTCAAATGTGAAAGGACCTTTAGTCCTATAATCGGGTACCTGGTGCATTTCCCAACCCAGAAACATAGACTGTAAAAAAAAATATGGACGTAGTGTCCATGACGTCACCCATAGGATTCTGATAGGGGCTGGGTATTGACACCAATTTCACAATTCGATTCGATTTCGATTCACAAGCTTTCGATTCGATTTTCGATTATTTTCGATTCAATTCAATATCGATTATTTTGGATATGTATCAGGTATAATATATGGAAAATGTTCTCAAGAAAAACAAATTTCAACAAGTCAGTTGATACTACATTAGCCTACTAATATTGAAGGTACAAATTAACAGATTTGTATACAAACACTTAAATGACACAAAATTATGTTTTTTATATATATAATAATAAAGTTATAATAACTTTACAATTACATAATCATAATTCTACTCCAATTAGATTTTTGAAATATAAACATTTAAATGGTGTGGCTGTCATAAAAACTTGCCAGTTTTATTCATACATACATACATACATACATACATACATACATAGCCTACATACATGCCTATGTAATGTGGTGCATATATTTAACAAAATTCTCCTCTCTAGAGTTAAGTTTTCTAGCTGACTAACGAGTTTATGGACACTGGATATGGTTTTTCTGAGGAAAATGTGACGTTACATGACATTTACAAGCCGTTTTACCGACGCCTTTCTGCTGTTGAAACACTGACTTAGCGATTCTATGTGACATGATACGGATTTCGGGAAGTTTTCCTGTATCTTTTAACATACTTTCAGAAGCTCATTCGTGTTTATTTCGCGCTGTAACTGGTATTAAAGCAGAAGAGAAGATCCGTTCATGTTTGCTCCGCGCTGCCGGTTCTCTTGAGCTGAGCTGCGGCAGAGCGATCTCACACCACAGCGCCAAAACGGTATATGTTTTTGAATTTCGAAAAAAAAAATAGATGTAATTTGAAATCTGAGACTTTGTTTCATATCAATAGTAATAAAGCACATAGATTATTGCTATTTATTGGATGGGAGGCATGCTACAATGTTTATTTCATCCATTAACTGAAAACAGGATGACTAATCGATTCTTGGGATTTAAGAATCGATATTGTTTTGTAAAAGAGAGAATCGATTAAAATTGAGAAATCGATATTTTTTTACCCAGCCCTAGATTCTGAAGAGCCTTTCTGAAGCGCAAAGTATGGATGAGATGGCCGTCGCCATCTTGTCAGTGTGTCATCGCGTCACTCCCGGATAACAGAAAATGGGCAAAAAGGCGGGACGTGGGCGGAGCTGAGGTGATGTGATGACTAACAGACAGCAGACAAACGGCTATCCACCTGTCACTCAAAGTGGCCACGCCCTTAATTATGCAGAACTTTAAGGCTTTATATAATGTAAATGAATGAGTAATAAAAAAAATTCACCCCCTCACAGTCGTCATGAAGGGCAAAATTAGCCGTATAGACAAAAACCACAATTTGTCCCAGACTGTAAACATGTGTTCTTCTGCTGTAAAGTTGGGCATTTTAACATGAGCTCAATGAGATTCTGCTCCTTCTGGAGTCTGTCTCTAGTGGCCAGTCCATGAACTGCAGTTTATGTCACTTCCGTATCGGCTTCAAGAGAAACTGCAGGAGGTGCCGCTTGCCCAGAAAACGTGAAAAGTAACTTTGTTTTTCTGAGATTTAGGAAACATGCCAAGTTCAAATACTTGTTTCTCTCAAAAACAATGCAGCCAGTTATTCTACTTGGAAACAAGCGTTCTGTGTCTGTTTTTGTTTTGGTCTGTGTGATTCCGCCCTCTGCCAATTTACCCAATATTATTCCAACACCCGGGGTCGCCAGTTGGCGGAAAAAAAACATGGAAGCAATAAACAAACTTGGTCAGAGATTGCGGTTGTGTATTCTCAATCTGGCAACCCGTGAGCGAGTCAAGTCTGAAGAGAAGTCTCAATATTTTGAATTTGGACTGCAGAGCCCATTTCAACAGCTAGCTGTCAATATTACATACTGCACCTTTACATTTGTTCAGCTAAAGGCCATGTTAATCATACGATGCAGAGAGAAGGGCTTGAGAGAAGGGCTTGATCCTCGTGGCAGATATAAATTGAAAATGGGATTGATTTAAAAGCTACAAAGGAGATCAATGAAAGTGTTTACAGTAACTTATAAACCAAAAGAAGAACGTAGTGAATTTAGTGATGGCTCGCAAAGGGTTTGGACGAAAACATGAGAATTTGTAGTCATTTGTAGTATCTTAAAACAGGGCTTGATGCATGTTTGAAATATAATTCGTAGTATGAGCGTCCAATCTGCATACCAACAAATTAACAGGGAGGATAAAGTGGATTACAGCGCTGTAGAAGTATGACAGAGCTTTGTGTGGTGTCGAAAACTCCACATTTAAGAGATTATTATGACAGCATGGATTTATATAGATAACATATGATCCAATTAAGATGTTATTAATTGTGTTGACAAGATCTCATTAGAACACAGCGCTCACACAAGAGTCCTTTTCCAGATATACCTATGATTTGTTATGTGTGTGCAAATTGAAGTTACGGTTTCTTCGAAAGTGGTCTGAATTATTAGAAAACATTGCTGAATGACACTACATTAAGTAGCCCCGTCACCACAACAAATTAATATCTGCGACCAAAATCCATGACTGTAAATAAGATAGTTTACCAAACAGACTATAAGTGTCATAACAGAATGTGCTGAGGATGTACTTTCTACCTCAAGACATGCACTATATTGCCAAAAGTATTGGGACGCCCCTCCAAATCATTGAATTCAGGTGTTCAATCAAACTTCATGGCCACAGGTGTATAAATCAAGCTCTAGTGCAGACGCTTCTACACACATTAGTGAGAGAATGGGCCGCTCTCAGGAGCTCAGAGAACTCAAGCGTGGGGCCATGATCGGTTATCACCTGTGCAATAAGTCCAAATATTACACTAAATATTCCACGCTCAACTGTTAGTGGTGTTATAACAAAGTGGAAGCAATTGGGAACAACAGCAACTCAGCCAGACCAGTGTGTAGAGCTTCAAGGAATGAGTTTCCATGGCCCAGCAGCTCATCCGAGCCTTACATCACCAAGTGCAATGCAAAGCGCAGGATGCTGTGGGGTAAAGCGCGCCACTACTGGACTCTAGAGCAGTGGAGACGTGTTCTCTGGAGTGACCAATCACGCTTCTCTGTCTGGCAATCCCATGGACGAGTCTGGGTTTGGTGGTTGCCAGGAGAACGGGACTTGCCTGACTGCATTGAGCCAAGTGTAAAGTTTGGTGGAGGGGGATTATGGGGTGGGGTTTTTCAGGGGTTGGGCTTGGCCCCTTAGTTCCAGAGTTCCAATGCTTCAGCACACCAAGACATTTTGGACAATTTCATGCTCCCAACTTTGTGGGAACAGTTTGGGGACGGCCCCTTGCCTACAAAGTGTCGGTCCATAAAGACATGGATGAGCAAGTTTGGTGTGGAGGAACTTGAGTCCTGACCTCAACCCGATAGAACACCTTTGGGATGAATTAGAGCGGAGACTGAGAGCCAGGCCTTCTCGTCCAACATCAGTGCCTGACCTCACAAATGCGCTTCTAGAAGATTCCCCATAAACACACTCCTAAACCTTGTGGAAAGCCTTCCCAGAAGAGCTGAAGCTGTTAGAGCTGCAACGGGTGGACCAACTCCATATTTAAACCCTACGGATTAAGAACGGGATGTCATTACAGTTCATGTGCATGGAAAGGCAGGCGTCCCAAAACTTCTGGCAATGTAGTGTACCTTCTTATAATATCAGTACTTTCTGACATCTAGCCAGCTGCAGATGAGAAGTGAGACAGCGTCCTGTACAGCTGCTCAAGATCGAGGGTGTGGGTCGAACTGGGTGAATTCATATTAGGAAGGAGGCGGCTCTGATAGCTAAAGTCAGCTGCTAGCCAGTTGTCCTCGACTTCGTGCTGCCTATAATAACAACAGACTGTAAAAACGGGGTGCAAATGGCATCAGACTATTTTAAGACTCGACAACAGAACTCACACTTTGACAGAAAATATGCAACTGCCTGCAGCTAAAAATGCACATGAGCAACCTCAGAGATGATCAGCTACACAATTTAATGAAACCTAAAGAGATTCAACCATCAATATATATATCAGGTAATTTACTTGTTAGGTTTATGACATAATTCATTGGTGCAACCAATATAGGCTCAACAAAATGAATAATGTCTAGTTAGCATAAATGAAAATAACTTTTTCCAAGCAATGAATAATTGATGAGTGATGTTAGACCCACATCACATGGATGAACTCTACTCTTCTGTTTCCATGGCATCAGATAAAGACAAAGAGTTACAAATCATGATGCATGAATACATTTAAATTCGCAATAAGACTAGCTGATATTTATAGAGTTGCCAGGTAGAACAAGTATTTCAAAAAGCTCTTTTTAATTTAGACTTTGAGCAGATGGTGATATTTACATTTGGATAGTGGTATTTATATACGGATACTAAGGATCACCTAAAACTAACAAAACTAGTGATACCAATAACCAGATAACAGACAGCCATGACCTCATATGACTATCCATAACGATCTACACTCAACTCTTGCACAGTTGCAAGTCATGATGGCGATGTATGTATAGTGGTTTCCTCGTTACCATGGTCAAATTCATTTTACATGTTCAAATGGATCTAGCACATAGCTCTCAATCAAGTATTTAGACGTATTCACTTCGAGGAAATGCTACTGGTTGTACTGGTTGCCGAATATTTAAACTTAATTCCTCTCAAATTTAAGTCAGATTGGGAGCCGAACATGTGTAAGTGAAGCAAAACTTCCGTCATTTGCATTATTACAGAAATGATAGTGGGGAAAGTTATATTTATATATCACAGGAATATTAAATCAGGTTTATATCCATTCTGGTATTATATGCATATGCAATAATTACAATCAGTAAACACGAATAACATCTGATGATACTTTGAGATTCTGGTTATAAGAGATTCCATTGGAGGTACAGAAGGCTCAAAGAAGGACACAAACTACTCAAATTACTCAACTCAAACTACTTATCCAGCAGCACCTGACCAATCAAGAATAGCACTTATTCTTTTCATTTTCTGTTTGCCTATTTATTAAAATTAAAAATTGTTATGTGCTAGATTAACTGAGACTTGCATATTGTTGCCCTTGACTGTTTTAGTTGCTTCTATTGCTCTCATTTGTAAGTCGCTTTGGATAAAAGAGTCTGCTCAATGACTAAATGTAAATGTATTTCTACTTACAATGTATCCATGCAAAGAGCAACACTGCAAGTTAGGGCTTAAAAACTTCAGGTTGAGTAATTTATTGATCAGTCTGAAAATGAAAACCAGGGTTATTTTTATATCACTGACCTATTTTGTATTGTTTTGTCTTCCCAGTTTACACATTCAAAAGATTTTAAACCATTCCTGCGCTAGAAGAGGCAAAAGAGAATTTAATTCGGTACTCGCACACTTTCCTCTTTTTTTACTCGCACGATTCACATATCCTTGCACTTGAATGGACATAAACACAAAATAATGTCAATAAAAACGTCTCGGCAAATAAACTCGTAAACGCGGCCGGTTATGTCTTAAGTGAACGTTAACAGTTGAGAAAGAAATCAGATGTGTATCGTTATATTGGAAACGTGCATTAGGTCTTAAAGTGACAGCAGCCTATAAATGTTGTCTATACTGATAATCAAACAACAAAACCCACAGTTTGACAGGGGTGGTTGATTATGATTTCACCTTTTTAGCTTTAGTTAGAGCATCAGCAACATCTGCAAAGTTACGACGCTCAAAGTTCAAAGCAAAGGGAGATATTTACTTTTAAAGAAATTGCTTTTTAAGACTGGGGTGCACGATATTCACAAAAATGTGATATTGCGATATCGATAATGAATATTGCGATATCGATATTAATTTCGATATTTTTAAGCCTATGTAAAATTACAAAAGTTACAGAAAATGCATCAAAATAGATTCATAACAAAACAAATTCTTACAACACAAGGTTTAAAGGTTTTCAACTGACAGTCATATTGGACTGGTTCAACATGAATAAATAAATAATAATCATATCTGGTTGTACAGTAGGGATGCAACAATACAGTTAGTCCACGGTTCAATACATACCTCGGTTTTTAACCACGTTTTTGGTTCGGTTCTGATGGCTTGTCACATCAGTTTTTTTCTATTCTATTCTTAGCCGACAGGAACAGAAAGAGTTATTATTATTTTTATTATTATTTTTTGTTTTTATTGCAATACTCTTTTTGAATTTTACTTAAAAGACTTGGAAAAACCTTACTTAAAACTTTACTTTAAAAAAACCTTGTACACATTCCTAGTGTATAGTATAATATAAAATAATATATATAAAGATTTACAGTGGCAGCTCAGAGCAGTACAGCATGAAAGTGTATGAATAAATGTAAAATTAAAGAGAGAGTTCACTCAAAAATGAAAATTCTGTCCTCAATTACTGGCGCTCAAGTTGTTTTAAACCTGAATAAAGTTCTTTCTTCTGTTGGACATAAAATATATTTTAAAGAATGTTAGAAACCAACAGTTGCTGGTCCCCATTGTAGGAAATAATAATATGAATGTCAATGGCTACCATCAGCTGTCTGCGTTCAACAGAAGAAATTAATACAGGTTTGAACAACATTAGATGAGTAAATAATGACATTGTTTTAGAGGTGAACTGTCCCTTTAAGGACTAGCGGCAGCATGTTCACTAAAGGCTGCGCTTCTGTCAATGTAAGATCTCTACACATCTAATACACAGACACACAATTTTACTTTCACTATAGACATAACTGACTGTGTTTATGTTAACCATGTGTGTATTTGACAGTATTAGCGCAATAAGAATACTTAGTCCAGTAATCACGTGTTTGACAGGCTTTTAGTGCGCGAGCTCAGCGCATGTTAAAACAGTGCATGAGCGCGCAAATGAAATGTTTAACCGGTAACGTAATGCTTTTAAACGCATTCAAATAATGAACTTTAGTGATTGTGAATAACTATAGTGTTCCGTGAGTATAACTCTCTGACACCAGCATTGCAAGCGTGGCTAAACACCCCTAACTTGTGCATAGTGATCGGATATCTGCTCATATCAGCGCGTAGACTGAAAGGCACACTCAAACAGAGCCGAAATAAACTGAGAGAAATATTTAAAACGGAGAGAGATAAAAATAGGCTTGTGGTGGTTCTTAACTATTTCATCTTCTCCCTGAGCAACACTCATTTTCTTACTTTTGTGTTCTTTCTTTTGCTCCACTTGCTCCCTTCGCTCTCTCTTTAGGTCCTTTCTTTTCTTTCTCTTCGTTTTGTTGTGCGCTGGTGTGTGCGTCGAGCCGGCCCGACAAGTGTGTGTGTGTGTGTGTGTGTGTGTAGAGGGAGGGAGAAGTGAGAGAGTGACGGTTAGCTTTGGAGCGAGTAGGAGGGACCCGGTTTTTAAAAAAATAGATCCGATAAAGAATGTATATACTGTACAGTGAAACGCGTCTCATTTTGTCATAAACGAAATATCGCATCATTATCGCGAGACTCACGATATAATATCGGGCAACGTGATATCGTGATAACGATATTAAATCGATATATCGTGCACCCCTGTTTAAGACTACAACAAACGGCTGTTAGGGACTACACAAGCTTCCTCCTGGGTTAGTGACATCACTAACCCTGAAATTTACATAAACCCCGCCCCCGGGAACACACAACAAAGGGGACAAGATTATCATGACAGAATATGCTAATCAATGACTTGATGTTAACTACTAAATTCATCAACTAACCCTTCAGAAAAGCCCTGTCTCATTCTACATGCAGTCACTTCTTCTTGAGTCTCTCCATCATTGTCTGACTCCGGTTTGAACATAAAAGGCTGAACAGTTTCATTTATCAGAGCTGCTAACTGGAGTTCTTGAAGCTCCGCCCCTTGAACAGAAGCTCATTTGCATTTAAAGGGACACACAAAAACGGCATGTTTTTCCTCACCCTCAAAAAGTGACCATTTTAACATGTTATAAAAAATTATCTGTGGGATATTTTGAGCTAAAACTTTACATACACACTCCGGGGACATCAACAATCAGAGACAATCAACCACTCCTTTAAATTTATACAGTGAACACTATAGTCACTTTAGTGTTATTTTACATTTAATCATTCAATTTCTGTACCTGAAATTAATACTACAGTTTGACCTTACTTAATTTGTAACTTTGTTGTATTGTATTTATCTATGCTTGTAATTAGTTCTTATTTTTTACTGACCGCTCACTTGCCTTTAATAATGTTTGAACTTTATTAGTTAGCCAAGTACACTGAAAAAAACAGGAAAAACACATGTTGTCCAATTTACTTAATCGTATAATTTGTGATCTACGCAACAAATTTGTGTTTCTCTTCTAAACATGATTTCATTGCTTTCGATTAATGTAATTCTATAAAATGTGCAATCTACCAGATTACATTATTTGGGGTGAATGTGAACCAATTAAATTCTCGAAAATGATTTTCGAGTCAGCATTCTTTGCTTGGGACTTGACGACAAGAGTAAAATTGTTGAAATTAAGTGTTATTTTATGTGTTTTTGGGCAAAATGAGAAAAGGGGGAGACTTTATATTGTTTCTTAGTGTTTAATGTTTAATTATGTTGGAATTATTCGAACCATTTAACGGTTTAATGGTTACCATAGTGGAGAAGAGCGGAGCGATTGCTTAGGCTGAGGACTGACTCCGCACATGTCATTAAAGAGCATTTCACACTTAGCACTTAGCATGTATATGATGTGCTATTGCTGGCAAATATAATGAAAGCTACTGAGTACAGCGTTATAGATCAGTCAAGTGACAACAAAAATATACAAAAATAAACTTGTGTGTTTTGATTAAAGAGGCAGGGTCTCAAGCTCCCCTCTGCAGCACTGTTGTTAGGGAGCCATATTAAAATCATTGTGAGACTACTCAATTCGGTTACTTAAAAATTACTCAATTCCATTATGTTGAAATTATGTGAACAAATTATGTTTGTTTAACTTAATTGATTCATGTGGAACCGATGTACATGATTAAATCATGTAAATCCAACACAACATTTTTTTCAGTGTAGTTTTTGCTGTGGTATCACAGTACTTAAAAGTGTGCTTCAAGTAATAAAAGGAAAGCAAAGTTACCCCCACCCCCAAAATATTTCTTAACATCGTAATATGATCTGAACCGAGAGTTTTTTGATCCGATGAACACCTACTGTTGAACAACACAAGGAGATCAGAGCAGATAAGGGCATTCACAAACTCAAATCATAAAGGAAAACATAATGAAAAGTAGGACTGTGCAATATATCAAAATTATCGTTCATATCATAGTGTTCATATCGTGATATGCATATCGCAACGACACACAATATCTGAATGATTTTAATATGCTACTTCAACATTGTGAAAGTCGACGCATATAGCAGAAAATAGACTGGGCACACGACTGTTACTTATGTGACTTGCTTGACATTAAAAAGAGTTATTAAACGCAATAACTTGCGAAAAACAACTCCTTGCCGTCTCGCGCTGTCTGACACACACACCGAAACGTGCGCACAAGCCGCCTCTCTGAAAGCGTGTGAATCGTGATCCCTTCAGTTCTGTTATTAAGCATTAGGTCTAGAAGTGACAGCCTGCTAATACAGTAAACCAGTCAAACAATGACGGCTGATTTTAGTTCTTATTTTTAATAACAAAGATAAATAAAAATAACAAAAATAATGGTCCACCCCTTGTTCAGGTGTCTTTGTTTACCTGGATGTTTTTGATGTTAAGTTTTATGTTTATATAACTATATATTACCAAGTCAAGCAAAGAGTTTTTGGTATTTAAATATTGGCATTACATGTTTTTGTTCGTTTACATTGATTTTAAAATTCTATTGTCAGTTTCGTGACATACATTTTTGCTAAAACACTGCTGGTCACTTTCAGAAGTTGTAGCGATGCTTTCTTTTCCCAGAAAGAATGTGAAACACACAAACGGTATCATTCTCAGTTTTTAAATATTTTTATTTAAAATATTATATTTAAATAGATTTTACACACTTGAAGCAATATCGTATCGCATATCGCATTATTTAACAAGGCATTGCATATCGCATTTTTCTTCAATATCGCACAGCCCTAATGAAAAGTGAACATTAATTAAAAACTGATCTAACATGGACATTTGGAAAGGATGACAGCCTGGACTCTGGCAGGACAGTGTATCTTGGAAACACACTGGCTTCATCTCATGGGTGTCATTTTGCCATATCCATTAGAAGAAATAGCAGTGTCAGACCTAAGAGCAGTCATCCAGACACTCTATTAGCGGCTGTGCAGCTCTGATTGATGTCTATAAATACAAACCACATTCTCAGGCACACAGTTGTAATTGACAACTTCTCAGCAATGCCCACATTTGTATTACACTGCCTCACAAAGCCGGCGGACAGGTGGTGATATTGGCACTATTTCACTTTATGCCAACAATTGGCTGGCCCAGTTTAAATAGCTTCATCTTGGCACCTCTTTCCGACAAGAGACCAATGCCAATAGGAGCTTCAGGTCATTCCTGCGCTCTCCAATGTGGACACCCCATCCCAGAGAGGAAATGGACGGTATTAGGATTCACATTCTTTACACTGTCAATAAGAAGAAGCAGCTGATCATATCTAAGCAACTTAGACCCGGTTGTTAATGGACAAAGGGAGGAATAAAGAACTAGTTAGAAATGATTGCCAAGTAATAGCAATAAGTTAATAATAAACTGCACATGACAAATGATGATGAAATGGCATCCACTTCTAATACGTCACAGATTTACTGTTAAGTTTTGGGAATGACAAGCACATTTAAATGCAGGAGTGTATCCAGTTCTCTAGGTGCAGAAATAGCCATTTAGATACCATATACCATAACAACAATGCATCTCACTGCTGTAACCAAGAAACATGGTTTCAAACGGTTTGATGTGAGCTGAAATGTTGCTTTAAATCAAATGAGATGAAGTCTAAAACAACTATATTGGAATATATGCAGTTATAAAACGAATCATGTTATAAGAATTTCTTAATCTCACCTTTAGGTTCAAGTAAGGTTCGCGGGTCGCAAAATAAAATTCCTTTACAACATCAAAGCCTGCGATTCTTCAATAATCATGTGAGCCGATTAAAGGTTCTCGTTCAGTAAGAGCAAATGCTGTTTGTGAAGGGTTAATTGCTTCACCTCGTGTTGTAGCGTGCAGCACTCCCTTAATTCAAACACCACACCTTAATCTACATGACTGAAGTTAGCAACCATAGCTGCAATTATTTCACAACAGCTGAGAAATTCTCCCTGAGAAAGACCGCCGAAAACCTTCACTGCATCAAACACTTCCTCTTTACAGGCAAAACACACCTACACACTGCCAGACGTACGGAAAACCTCTTTACACATGCAAACAACTAATAAAGAAAGATAGCCTTATATTTAGGGCTGGGCGATAGGGACAAAGAAATGATCACGATAGCATTTTTCATATCAGTGGATATTGATAATTATCACAATAAATGCTGAATTTTTATTTCTTTCAAAGGCAGATTTTTGTTCCAGTTAATTGTGGTTTTAAAATGCTCTTTATTGACAAAAAAACTTGCCAAACAGGTGAACATTTCACAAATCTGAGGTAGAATATTCAAAACATTTATAATGATGAAATGTTTTAATTTAAGTAAAGTAAGTAAAATACTAGGGCTGCAGCTATCGATTCTTTTTGTAATTGATTAATCTAGCACTTAATCGGTCGATTAATCGGATACATTATTTTCCGTGTTTTTAAACAACCAAAACAAATAATGCATAACGAAAATGAAGAGGAAAAGCAATTTAATTTATTTAAGGTCCCGTTTTTCGTGTTTTTTTGAAGCTTTGATTGTGTTTACAATGTGCAATATAACATGTGTTCATGTTTCATGTGTAAAAACACAGTATTTTTCACACAATTTACTTATCTGTATACCGCTGTTTTCACTGTCCTCAAAACGGCCTGAGAATTTCCTCGTTCTATGAAGTCCCTCCTTCAGAAATACGTAACGAGTTCTGATTGTGCCAGCGGGTCCCGTGTTGTGATTGGACAGCAGCTTAGGGCACGTTGCCCGGAAAGGTCCCGCCTCTGACCATAACGGGGAGATGAACGCGCTCAAACTACAGCCCCTGAAGGCCAAACAAAGGTGATTTGACTCCGGGATGAAAATAACAGCGTCTGAACGACATGGCGACAAACGCAACCGAACCGAACGCAACACTTCCTCTTCTCCACGCGGGAGCAACAAGACCACGCCCCCTTTTTTGCGTATTCTTGTGGGCGGAGGTTAGTCGACAAACTGCTCTACTGACGTAATTAAAGAAGGAAGTACCAGGATGTAGTCCAAACCGGCCGTTCGCTGTAGGCTTTGAAAGGGAACTTCTGTCAAATAAAATATCTCGCTTGGCATTGAACTTTGAGCTTTATAATTTTACAGGTATTATTTATGCTCTAACAGCAACATTACACACTAACTAAAGTTTGAAAAATGGGATCACGAAGAACAGGACCTTTAATATGCACAACAGGTTTCATGCTGTAATCTAGCGCTGACATCAAAGTAAATATCTTTTAAGTAGATTTCTACACCTGCAGCATTTACCATTAGGCTAACTAACAAATAATATATCATATGTGGTGAGCCTATTTGCTATGGTAACCTAGCAACCTGTGTGTGTGTGTGTGTGTGTGTGTGTGTGTGTGTGTGTGTGTGTGTGTGTGTGTGTGTGTGTGTGTGTGTGTGTGTGTGTGTGTGTGTGTGTGTGTGTGTGTGTGTGTGTGTGTGTGTGTGTGTGTGTGTGTGTGTGTGTGTTTGTGCGCACGCGTGTGCGTGAGGCTTCATTGCAGTTTGGTACAGCAGAAATACATACATTCATTTTTAATAGAACGCTGCATTTGGCTTGCATCACTTGCATAGCGGTGCATTTAAGGTAAAGCATCCGTTCGAAAAATCGTGTCACAACATCACGTCCCGGTGTATACAGTGAACGCATGCTGAAATTATTGTTGCGTGGCTACATAAAAGTTTAAGCATATGTGATGCATTGCCACGATTAGTCTGACTGGCGCGCGAGAGAGAGAGGAGGGTGCATGCGTGTGTGTGTGTGTTACTGATTTTCTACTATCAGTTCTGCGCTGCTCTCCGCGCGCGATCTTCGCGCGAAAAGAGGTCTGCCTTCAGGGCGCGCGCTCGTTGTCAAAGACGCGACACGGCTCAACTCTCCGTGTCACAGAAAAAAGCTGAGCACTGAACGGATAAGTTTTCCGTATTGTTGTTTTTGAATAGTGCACAATCGCTTCAATGTTCAAACTGGCAAGGCTTTAAAAGCATTTACTTGACAAACTTTATGAGGACGAAAGTGAAAGCGATCTGGCTTCGGGGCTTGCGCGCGCCGCGTGTGTGTGTGTGTGGCAGCTATAAGAACGGTAATCAACTTACATAAACTGTGTAAAACATGCAGTTACTATAGTGATTCTGGGCATCTAGAATCTAAACTAAATTCAAAATGTATCACGCGCTATGGTGTGCTTCCTGAACATAGAACAGCGGTCCGTGTGAATCAGATCCTGCGCGTATAGTGCGCGTCATAGGAATTTAACGAGGCTTCGAGGCAGAGTTTTTGCCTCGAGGAATTTTTGTAATCGAGTTAATCGAGTAACTCGATGAATCGTTTCAGCCCTATAAAATACATTTTCAGTCTTTTTTCCTTTACAAAAGAAATATCTTAATAGAAACAAATATTGATGTGCATCTTCAGCAAAGTTTGCAGTACACGCTGCAATATTAATAAGATTATGAGTTTTGTTTCTTAGAAATGCACATTTGCCAGCTTGAGTTGGGATACAGATGTAAATGTATGCTTATTAACAAAAACAATAAATCTGTAAATATTTAAACTTTAAATATTCTGACTGTTTGAGTTAGGACTCTACTTTTATTCAAATGAGTCATCCACAGTCTCATACATTTAGATCATGATAACCATGTGTAAAACCACACATGCATATAAGCACCTCACTACCATTGTAAAATGTAACTATATAGTTATTTGTTATGAAAAACAGCCTGAATACTTTAATATAAATACAAATGCATAAATACAATAGCTTAAAGGGGGTCCTATAATGCACCTTTTTACAAGATGTAAAATAAGTCTCTGATGTGTGTGTGTGTGTGTATGTGAAGTTTTAGCTCAAAAACAGATAATTTTTGATAGCATGTTAAAATTGTCACTTTTTAAGGGTGAGCAAAAACAGTTTTTGCTGCAGTTTTTGTTTGTCCCTTTAAATGCAAATGAGCTGCTGTTTCCGGCCCCATTTCTAGAAGAGGGCGGAGCTTCAATTAAATTAAAAAGCGATTTCTGTAGAAGTAAATATCTTGTAAATATGTTGTTTATGCTCAAACAGCGACACTACACACTAACTAAAGTTAAAAAGGTGAAAACAGAATCAACCCACTTTTTGATAACAAAAATACTGTAATAATTACACTCTTAAAAAATGCTGAGTTACAAACAACCCAAAGTTGGGTTGAAAATGGACAAACCCAGCAATTGGGTTAAATGTTTGCTTAAAACAACCCAATTGCAGGGTTAAAACAACCCAATCGCTGGGTTAAAACAACCCAATTGCTGGGCTTGTCAATTTTCAACCCAACTTTGGGTTGTTTTTAACCCAGCATTTTTTAAGAGTGTAATTACAGTATTTTTGTTATCAAAAAGTGTAGTCAAAATGTTTTAACCCAGCGATTGGGTTGTTTTAACCCTGCAATTGGGTTGCTTTAAGCAAACATTTAACCCAATTGCTGGGTTTGTCCATTTTCAACCCAACTTTGGGTTGTTTTTAACCCAGCATTTTTTAGAGTGTATATTCCATTAATCCTTTAATACATCTCTACATTAATAATATTCTATATGAATATACCATGTTTCTGCCATAATTCAATAGTCCAGTTCAGGGGCGGACTGGCCATCTGGAGCACTGGGAGTTTTTCCAGTAAATCCATGATAAATGATGGTTATTTGTCGATTGAAAAGCCTTCTAACTGGATCGCTCGTGGCACATGATGTTTGTCAGTGCTGTTGAGAATGTCAGTGCTGCTTCATCTAGTGTAAATCACAGAGATATTCGGTTTTTTCCCTGAATTGAACTGCTTCTCAACACTGTTTAGTGGTCGTTTGATCGCTTTATCGCCCATCCCTACTTCACATTACACAAAATCTCTCTTTAACCACCCAAAGAGAACCAGTGCAGTGTGCTGGAGATATTCTGAAAGTGATGATAATAAGCTTGGGGGGAAACAAGTTATGTGCACTTTCAATGTCAAAAAGTAGAACAGTGAATTACCAGCATTAAACCAAAACACACACTAAGAGCACATTCCTGGATAGAATATGTTCTGCTGCTTTCAACAGGATTATTTTACACTTCCATTCACACAACGAGCAGCTAAAAACCCTGGACATCCAATTTCACAAGCCAAACCAGATTTAAGAGACATCATTTTAGATTTTCAACATCAACACACAGAGCATAGAAATGCCACAGCAATGTTTGACTCGTGTTTACCAGCAATGTCACGCATGATAGTCTCATCTGTTGCTGTAAAAACGCTCCGTCGTCACCTTTCACGAGAGATGTTATGGGTCAACATGACTGTGATAAAGCCTATTCTTTGGCAGCAGTTTTGGGATTATATTAATAAATAAGTATTATTATTGTATTCATTGTTTGGATTCATAAAGGATGTGAATGTAATGTAAAAAAAGGTTTGAGTCCACTTTAAGGTCCAGGTACAAGAGACTGTTTATTCTGTTCAATTTGGACACTGAAAACGGGATGGAGAATTTAACTTTAAAATGTACAATTTTCCCCAAAGAAGTTACTCTAATCTCACATGAACATCACAGTATAGATCAGAGATGCCCAAAACTGACCACAAGTGATCAAATAAATTAGAATTTCCGAGTAAAATCAAACAATCACAGTAGAAAGTATGGGCATCTCGGCTATAGATTATTTATAAAACACACACATTTTTATATATCAAATTATCTGGGCACTCAAGTCACACCTTGGACTAAAGTATGATTGTCAACGCAGTAGATAAAAGTATCGAAACCAGGTGTAATTTACTTACTTAAGCTAATAAAGGCATGCTTTAAGTTAGTGGTTTTCAACTATGGGGACCTAATAGGGGCCCTTAGCAAACTTACAAGGGCCACAGGATGACTTAGTTACTCAAATTAATTTGATTAATGCAATTCATTTTAATATTATTATGAATAAATTAAAATAATCTAACAATTTCGTTTTTTATTTTTATATACATTTTGAAATTGTCCTTTTTATATATATTTTTGTTTTGTTTTGTCATTTTTAGGGATGCCCTCATCAAACTTCCAAGGGCTACAGGATAACTAACGGTGCGTTCACACCAGCCGCGAATGAAGCGAATAAATCGTGCTTAGTAGTTCGACGCTTGAACATTTTGAGTTTACTCGCTTCATTCGCGCGTGACATTCACTTCACAACAGACGAAAATTCACGTCATGGGAGGAGCTTCTGCCAGCCGGCTCGTCTCGTTGTGAAATGGCCGACATGGATTGTTTTAAAATACGGCGAATAAGCTCAATTTGCCGGCTTTAACTAGATTGTAGTCTCAATAGGGTGAATTCAGGGTGACTGGGACACTTTTTCAAAGTCATCTCAAAGGCAAAAAGTGTCCCAGTCACCCTGAAATCACCCTATGTAGAGCTCACATTGAGTAAAGAGCATTTTCTACAATTTAGCAGACTGTCCGACCTCCTCACTGCACTTTCCCCCAAGCAAGATCCTTTTTATTCCTGTTTCTAAAAAGTATGAAGATGTATCGTACAGCTCCGGGTATCCACATATGATTTTGTCCTCATAGTTGTCACTACTAGAGCAAGCTTCTGATTGGTTAACGCGTTTTTGCATGGACTTAACATGTAAATCACTCACGCGAAATGCTTAATTTGCGTCTAGTGGGAACGCACCATTAAAGTTACTCAAATTAATGTATTAATATTCATGCAATTTTTTTTTATATTATTATTAATAAATTTAAATAATCCATTATATATATATATATATATATATATATATATATTTTTTTTTTTTGTAATTTATTTTTTTTTATTTTTGTGTAATTTTTAAGGATGCACCTATATGACATTTTGATACAATAATTCTTTATATTTGAAAGCCGATAACTGATATATTGGCCGATAAATCTAAATCCAAATGCTTATATAATTTTTGAGATGACATTTGTCATCTAACTTTATTTAATTTTGATCATTTTGAATAATTTTGATAATATGATAATCTTTGATAATAATTTTGAATATATAAAAATATGGCATTTTTGGCAGATACGATAATTCTTTATATTTGAAAGCTGATAACTGATATATTAGCCGATAAATCTAAATCCAAACGTTTATCTAATTTTTCAGAGCCTGATTACAAAAACAAAATCCTCATCTTTAAAAGCCATGTCCCAAGCACACAATTAAAGACAGACATGTTGCACTGAACTGTATTTTCCTTTTTGAAGTAATTCCAATCATATTTCAGCAAACCATCATGATGAACAGTGCACAGCTGAAGGAAATAATACATTATTTATCAGCTTTATTTTCTAATCAGGCTGATAACATAAAAAATGTAAACCGATATATATTGTCCATCCCAAGACATTTTCAAATGGAAACTCCCAGACTTTGTGAAAAGTAAAAAGCTTTGCATCATATTTTGCTATAATGCAATGACATTAATTGTGGCTTAGAATGTCTAAACACTCGTGGGTGGGGACCACTGTATGTATATAATCCTACTGTAGACAATTATGACAACCTGACAGAGACAGAAAAAAAATCTTAGTAAATCAAGACAGCTCCAGGATCATTTTTCATCTGCATGTCAAACAAGCAGTTGAATTCCGATCCGATCTGACCTGTTCTGCCTGAAGCAAAAGCTACTACAACAACACTTGACTTACCTTTCCTGTCTTGTGGTCGAACCACACCAGAGCGTGATTCCTGGACAACACCTTGCAGTCGAAGGTGGCGTTATTCTGGGCAGGGCGACACCGGGCCACGGAGCGCCCGATCTTGACCGGCTCATCCAGGTAGACATGGCGTTCCTGAAACGGGTGTGAATTCGGCCGGCAGGTGAACACGGCCAGCGCTGAAGGCATTGAGGATGGCTTGGGAGTGTCACTCCAACCAGAGACGAAAGACAGTGTTTCTTGATCCAGACTGACCTGTTGCTCCAATTCTTTTTAGTAAATTATCAGGGGACCAATGCACATTTAATACGAAAAACTCTGCTAAACCGACTACATAACGTCAACAAGACCTAGACACTATGTAGTTGACTTCTTGAGACCCCCATGATGCCAAACCAGCTGCCCAATTCCATACAAATCTGTGTTTTCTGGTGACAGTCCACAACTTTACACCTCTTTCCCTGCACAATTCATCCTCACCCCCTTTAACAACCATAGGCCTGCCCAATAAACAACCTGTTGGATCAATTAACCTGTACTCCCAGCAAAAATAACACTGTCCATTTGCGTTTCTAGATTAAGATGGCAGTGATAGATTCTAGATTAACGGGCACAAAACGCACTAATGTAACCCTAATGAAGATTATTAGTGCGAGTGGGTTTGTCTGAAGTATGCAAGACTGACCATCAACCCACCACTCCCCTAGACAGATCCGGCATTCAACATGGAAGCAAAAACCCAATTAACCTAACATTAAATGCAAGCGTTTCACTGTCAACAGATCACTATTAGGTATTAGAAACCGCTCGCGCGGAGGGTGTTTTCTTGCACAGAGCGTTAGCTGGCTAACTTCATATTAGCTCGTTAGCTTCGCTGAGGTAACGGTGGCCCTTTATCTTCCTCGTATCAAGCCGCCACTTTATAAATAACTCCCGAGTTGATTTATCCGGGGAAAACCAGGTATTGTTCGGTCTGTGGAACTTCACTACGCGGAGAATTTACGTAGATCCCGTACTAGCTCGCGAGCTCGATAACTAGCTTAGCTCGCTGAGAGACGCGAAAAATCCCCCAGAAAACAAACTCGTAAACGAATAAAGTCCGTGACACGATTCCGCGTTAAGCCATGGAGGCCTCCGCTCCCGGGGACAGTGAAAACGGGATGAAAAATCGCTGTGTGAGAGGGGATAATTGGAAGTAAGTCGTCCTCCCGAAGAGATACACACACACACACCGGCCACAAACCGCCGCGGGGCTCGCGCACCACCGAGAAAGTGGGCGGGGGATCTGCGATGACGCGTGCTGGGGGCGGGGCTGCTGTTTCCAGAGAAAAGGGTGACGTTATGGAGGCCCGATGATTAATAAAAAGGTAAATACATGTAAAAAATACGACTAAATGACTTGATAAAACAAATACAATTAATTTTGTAATGAAATTTAGTCCTGAATTATAGTTTTTGTATTACTTTTCTCGCTTTATTTATTGTTTTCTGTATTTATTTTTAATTTAATTTCCATTTAATATTTATTTTAAACTTTATTATTATATTAATTCTATTGTATTATTATTATTATCATCTATTTTATTATTATTATTCTATATAATTTTTTATTCTATTATTATATTTATTTCCACATGTATTTATTTATTTAAACATTTTTATTATACATATTTATTTTTGTATGACATTTTTGTCTCCATATTAGATGTTCAAATTATCACAACCTTTATGGTCTTTGTGAGGTGCAGTCCTGAATTATAGTTTTTGTATTACTTTTCTTACTTTATTAATTATTTTCTGTATTTATTTATAATTTCTATTTAATATTTATTTTTAAATTTATTATTATATTAATTATATTGTATTATTATTATTATTGTCTATTTTATTATTATTATTATTCTATATTCATTTTTATTCTATTATTATATTTATTTCCACATGTAATAGTTTTTGTATTACTTTTTCTCACTTTATTTATTATTTTCTGTATTTATTTTTTATTTATTTTTATTATTTAAATTTTGTATTTATTTTGAAGCATTTATTTATTCTTATTATATTTATTTCCACATGTATTTATTTATATATTTATTTATTTAAATCAAATTATTTATTTTTACAATTATTACAAATTTTTATTGAATTATTTATTTTTATTATTTAAAATTTTTAAAGCATTTATTTATAAATTATAAATACATTTATTATGTTTTTATATTTATTCTATCATTATTAGTATTCTATATTTCATTTTAATTCTATTATTATATTTATTTCCACATGTATTTATTTGTACATTTGTTTATTTTTTCAAAAATATATATATTTTTGTGTTACATTTTTGTCTCCATATTAGATGTTCTTTTTAAAATTATCACAACATTTATAAAAAAGTAAATTCTAAACCATCTTTGTGAGCTGCAGTCAGGAAATATATTTTTTTGTATTTTTTGTATTACTTTTTCACTTTATTTATTATATTTTTTTATTGAAAAAAAAAGTTTTAAGCGTTTATTTATTCTTATATTTATTCTATTCTTATTTTTATTCTATTTCTTATTCTATTCTATTTTATTTCCAAGTGTATTTATTTATTTAAAAAATATATATATTTATTTTTGTATAACATTTTTGTCTCCATATTAGATGTTCTTATTAAAAGTATCACGACCTTTATGAATATAGAGTAAATTCTAAACCATCTTTGTGAGGTGCATCCTACAATGCCACATTTCCCTCACTCTCTGGTCAAACATTTTCATTTAAAAAAAAAAATAAGTACATTATATGGCAAACTGAAGAGTGTTTACTTAATATTTATTGACCAAGTTCAAACGAGACAGCACAAAACAAATGCATATACTGACAAAATCAAAGTGTTTGCCAGGTGCTTCCTGCGCCAGCCTCCCAGTAAAAGTACAAGTTATTTATGGAGTTCAAAATCAACCCTGGAAAGTATTTTTGTTTCAGAAAGGAGATAAGGGTTTGAAAGCTAACCCCGCCCCCAGTCCCTCTGTTTGGACTAAATTACACTGAACATCTGTCATACCAAATAGAGCATGCCGATTTGACTCTAATGTCTTGCTCAGGCTAATCCAATTGCTTTGTCTTGCTTCTTATAATGTGACCCATAAGACGTAATTAAGTGATCACCGTTGGGACATCTCATGCAAGCAATGGTGTGATGTTTAAGACATTATAAGATGTTAAAGTGTCACATTTAGGCCACAGTATTAAATACATAACTAAAAAAATGTATACAGCCACAAAAACATATACAGCCACATACTTCATAAGACTTATAAAACCATATTTACGCCCCAAACCAAACCATATTTGAGCTCAAATTAAATTATCGGATTAAATAAATTACATTAAACATAATTATGCAAAGATTAAATTATGAGGAAAAATGTTTTTTAACAGTTGCATGGATACCAAAATCAATACCACAAGAACGAGAGGAATTACATAGTCACATTATTAACAATAACATACAAAATTCATACATTTCAGTGTTTTTATTCTCAGTGATTGTTATTCATTTATCATTTATAAAGTGTAAGAAATTTGGTTTGCAAATTTGGTTTTGGTTTATTTTATTCTAATAAAATAAATCATTGCATAATGTATTGTTCTAAAATGTCATTCTGAAAATAAAAAGAACATCAAAACACAAATATCTATCACCAGCACTGTGGCTGCGTGCGCGCTCCCGTACAAAGCTTGAGCTCACTCCTGACGTTAGCACGCTCTCCACGCAAGCTCCGCCCCTTTCATCCTGGACGTGTTTTATTTACAGCTCAAGTTCCTCCAGTTTTCATCAATAAACCGAGTCCGAACCCACCTGGGCTGAACTGAGGCTATCACCATGGCCTTTCAGGGGTCTGGGGAACTGGAAGATCAGCTCGAGGAGCCGGAAGACACGCTGAGAGTTTCTCCGGCGGAGGAAATGCCCGTCGATGGGCCTCCGGCGGTAGAAGAGCCGGAGCCGGAGCCGTTACTGCTGCCGTGGGACCGCTTCTCCACCTGGCTCCACTGCATCTGCGTGGTCGGCTTCGATCTGGAGCTCGGGCAAGCTGTGGAGGTACAGAAAACTATCATATTAGTGCTGTCTGTCCAGCTGTCATCTGTGGTTTGGCCTGCTAGCCGGCTAACTGTGTGGAAGTCAATGGAAAAACCTGCTAGCATCTGTGGCTATTGCTAACAAAAATAGTTGAGTCATCAAAAAGTGTGTGTTTATGTGTGTATAAGTCCTGTGAAATCGATTAATCGTTTAATTTATTAATAAAAGTGTCTTAACGTAATATATATGTCTGTACTGTGTAGAATTATTATGTATACAGACATACATACAGACACATGCATGCGTATATTTATATATATATATATATATGTATATATATATATATTAGGGCTGTCAAAAGATTAATCGCGATTAATCACATCCAAAATAAAAGTTTGTGTTTACATAATATATGTATGTGTACTCCGTTAATTATTATTTATATATAAATACACACACAAGCATGTATATATTTGAGAAAAAAAATATTATTTTTATATATAAAACATTTTATATATATATTATATATTATATAAATGTATATACAGTATATACATGCAAATATTTCTTAAATATATACATGAATGTGTGTGTATTTATATATAAATAATAATTAACAGAGTACAGACACATATATTATGTAAACACAAACTTTTATTTTGGATGCGATTAATCGCGATTAATCTTTTGACAGCCCTAATATATATATATATACAGATGGATGCTGAACCAGTGTAAGCAGTTCATTGGTGCTATGCCTGACCTTTTATGTTTTGATCAGTATGTCTGAAAGTTTTCAGTAGCTTTGAAACATTTGTGCATTAAACATATTCTTGTTTATTTGTGCCATTTCCTGATGTTATAATCTGATGTCTGTGTACACTATGTGTGTAATTTGTCTGACAGCTGTCATTGTCAAGGGTTTATCAGGACTATTATCTGTCCTGACTACTTTTTAGTGTGTCAATCTAAACATCAGTTGTCTAAACTAAGACACTCCTGTAGATGCTTAGAATAAAAAAAAAAAAACTGCATTTCTGTAGCTTAAACAGTAAATCATGGTGCTAGCAATGCCAAGGCCATGGGTTCGATTCCTAGGAAATGCACAAAGTGTATTTGTATGTGTCTGCCAAATGCATAAATGTAAATAAGATCTTAATCGTCCATACCTAAAGCTTGATTTGTGTGATTGAAAAAATGACCACAAAACATCTTATATAACCAAAGTAAAGGCAATTGTAAAAGGTGCTTTTAGCCCCAATGTGTCTCCTCTAAAGGCATCAGACTAATCACACTGAAGCATCTCAACAGTGGCCGGCTACCTGACTAACTACAACTACTATGTGCCATTTATGCATATGTTAGTGAAATGCCGTTTTAAAAATACAACATTCACATTTTCCATGTTATTCTTTCTATTGCAGGTGATCTACCCACACCACTCCAAACTCACTGAAAAAGAGGTACAAAAGCTTTCTGTTTTACATCATCCTGCTGGATTGAACTGTGTTGAGATATTGAGTGTTCCTTTGTTTCTCTCGTTTTAGAAAACAAGTATATGCTATCTGTCATTCCCAGACTCCAATTCAGGTAAAATTGCATTTTTTTCACTATGGCTTTCTTCCTGTTTCCATTGTACATAATGAACAGTTGATGCACAGATGTCATCACTTGTAGATTTGAACATGCATTGAACATCCTAAACTTTTACTCCCAGTTTCACAGATGAGCCTTAAAGGGATAGTTCACTTTAAAATGAAAATTAGCCCATGATTTACTCACCCTCAAGTCATCCTAGGTGTATATGACATTGTTCTTTCAGACGAACACAATCTGAGTTATATTAATAAATATCCTGGCTAATCCAAGCTTTATAATGGCAGTGAATGGCAGCCCAAAAATTGAAGCCAAAAAAGGTGCATGTATCCATCATATAACTGCTCCACACGGCTCAGGAGGGTTAATAAAGGCCTTCGGAAGCGAAGCGATGCGTTTGTGTGAGAAAAATATATTCAAATTTAACTAGGGATGATCATTTCGGTTAATTTTCCCGACCGACAACCGCCGCTCATTATCCGAATATTAACCGTTAAAGGGATAGTTCACCCAAAAATGAAAATTCTGTCATCATTCACTCACCCTCAAGTTGTTCCAAACCTGTATGAGTTTCTTTGTTCTGCTGAACACAAAAGATGATATTTTGAGGAATGTTTGTGACCAAGCAGAGAGAGCAACCATAGACTACCATAGTAGGGGAAAAAATACTATGGTAGTCAATGGTTACTCTCTCTGCTTGGTTAGAAACCTTCTTCAAAATATCATCTTTTGTGTTCAGCAGAACAAAGAAACTCACACAGGTTTGGAACAACTTGAGGGTGAGTGAATGATGACAGAATTTTCATTTTTGGGTGAACTATCCCTTTAACTGATAAGATTATAATATTGAATTGGCATTAAATAAAAATACAATTGACGAGTGTCTGTGACCCGTTAAAAATACTTTTTTCACAGGTTTATTTTACCGTGCAAACCGCAACAGAACAGATCAACAACAGAACCTGGATTCACACATTATCACATGTTCACGCACCTGCAGCGTTTCTGACAACAGAGAAAAACAGAATAAAATATAAATAAAAAGCATAAAATAAACAGGCCTACACTAAATATTTTTCACTAAATAATTAACAAATTATGACAAAACAAAAATACAACGAATCCGTTTGAAGCTTTGAAGAACCGGAATAGTTTTTTTTTTCGTCAAATAAAAATAGCTGGCCTACCTCAGCCCTCACCTTGTATGGTTAATATGGAAATACATCTAATTATTAAACTAAATTAACCATATAAAATAAATCACTGCTCTAATTACTGATCTAAAGCCCTCACTGTCACTGTATGATAATTGAAATGAACTGATGACATTTTTTCTCCAGAATGGCTAGACGGCTGAATAAAATTATGCTGCATTATTTTCCTGTTTAACACTGTAAAGCTGCTTTGAAACAATCTGCATTGTTAAAAGCGCTATATAAATAAAGTTGAAAATAAATAAATAATAAATAAAGCGCCTTGTCCGTTTGGGGATGTGTGGTTTATACTCGCCGTTGTGCTGTTCTTTGAAACAGAGACAGAGGGCGACTCGGAGTAATTGACCAATCGGTAAGCCCCTCCCCTCGAACGCAGATGAGCCAATAGCAGTTGAGTATCAGTTGCGCTGGGACCGGAACTCGGACATCTTTAGGTTTCAGCGCCATAGAGAAACATTGGAAAATCCGAAGCTCTCATCAGTTTGATGGTGTTTATGCTACAAAAACGCTAAAATGTCGTGCCTGAGGTACTGTAACACTGACTCCAGGGATCCTGAGAGGATTTTGTGTTTGTCAAACTCTCGTTAAGTTACGATTAAAGTCCCTGCTAACATACAAACCGTAATAACTAACTGTTCTCACGTCATGTAACACTGTAGGTCAAAAACATGAAGGTCAACATTTCAGTGCCTCTCCATATTAAACTGGTTATATGTAAATTAATTTCATTTTAGATATGTTTAAGGTCTACATTATCTGTCCTACTAAGGAGGACTCCTATTTTGATGGGTATTATAGTCTCCGGGTAACGAAAGAAAGAGCTTGCACGCAGTTTATCGGAGTTGTTTTGCAGATACAAAGTTTACCAGTTATTAACTGCACCCTTGAAAAGGCATACGGTCTGTGTATATGTTTGTTTACTGTTAGTTGTTTGAGTGTTTTTGTGTAATTTGCTGTGTGTGTTAATGGTAATGCAACGGAGAGAGAGAGTTTGTGAATGAGACGTTAATGCGCACTTCTTATGCTTTGTTTGTTCAGCTCTTACGATGATTTTTTTGGAGTGAATAACGATGCAATAAACTTGATAAACCATCAGTTAAGTTTGGCCATCATTCGGACGGGATTTACGCTACAATCTGTGTCCTAAAACATCTCGGGATAAGGTTTTCACACTGACAGCTGTACATTGTAAGATATAGCAACTCCGTTGGTTTGTCCGAGTTAGCAACAGTAACTAAGGAGGGCGGGGCTTACCGATAGGTCAATTGTTCTATCAACCATCAGGAAACAGCGGCGACAAGAACTTACGTGACTATGTTTACTTTAGTAAACTTTACCAAAACCACACTACGAAAAGCTTTAAAAATCGCTTCAGATGGCGCTGATGACCCAGGAATCCAGAGATAACGCCTCGCTAGAGTGGCCAGCCTCGGGAAGCGTCTTTCATTTGCTTTCCACCAGTCAGGAGCTTGTACTACAGCTCTATTTTAATACTGCGTAGCATATTTCGCAAGGAACTTCGTCGCCCTTTCTGTCGAAATGATCCCACACAGAAGGCCAAATCATTTTCTATTGCTTCATTTTGCGAAATATCTCTGTAGGCACGTGTGGTTGCGCCCCGTGAGTTACCATGCAGCAAACGAACAAACTAGAAACTTTTTTTAATAATAATTTAAAAAAAAACACTTTTAAAGGGGTCATATAATGCCATTTTTGTACAAGTTAATATGATTCTTTAGTGTCTGATTGAAAAGTTTGTAATATACTTTAATTTAAAATTCTCATTAGTATTGTAAGAAAACACTAATTTTACCTGGTCAAAAACAGCTCTGTTTTCCGCAAGCCATTTCAGTGCATGTGACTTTAAATGATAATGAGCTTTGCTCACTCCGCCCCTCTGCTCTGTGGCGCGTTTTGACACAACACACGTGGAGTGTTGCCTTGACAACAGTTAAGGGTATGTTTTGGAGAAATGGCAACGGGAGTCTCTGAGGACACAATTTGAACCAGAGTCGGACCTGGAACAAGATGCCGGCCCCAACGAAGTTCGACAATAAGGTTTCTTACGTTTATAACGTTTCTGAATGGTTGGTTAACGTAATGTCACTTTGATCTATCTTTGTACTGGCAGGGTAGCGTTAGCGTAGTGAGATACGAATGCTATGTGTTTACTGATGTATACGTTAGTTCATTGTTACCACGTTAACTCTATAACCAGCGGACACAGTTTGTAATAACCATAACGCGTTGTTATTTATAAACGTGGGATTATGAAGTATATTGAGAACGTCATACACAGAAAGCATGCCGTAATGTAACTTACCCTGTAAACTTTAGCCGCATTCATCGTGAAGCGTGCAAGCGATTTGCAAAGATTAATATAAAGGTTTATAAAACATTACACTCACTTCTTCTGGAGGTGCAGCAGGAACACGAATAGTTGGTAGCGATCCTTTTTTTAGGAGCAGCTTCTTAGCAAAACCTGCTTTATACTGACCCTTGTTTATAAAGCAGTCTGCTGAGAAATGATTCGCGCAAACATGAAAGCATTGACGTTGATCGGGGGAAATATTCCCTTCGAAAACAAAAATCAGCCACTGCGTCTTCAGCGGTTCGGATTTAGGACTATCAAAATGACTGCTGTGTTCGTTATTACACCCAAGAACAGAACACCACAATCGCTTAGACGCCATTCTGCTCCAGCGTATCAACAATGGCGGACTGATGACAGCTCGCTCAGGGCGGGTCTGTGTTGAAACGCTGCTGTCAATCAACAATCGTGGGATGGGCGTACACCGTGTAACGTCACACGGTCAGACGGCTCGATTTGAGACAGGGGAAAACATATAATGAGATTAAAAAAAAACACTGGATGGATTTTTATCATTATAGGATGGTTGTGTACAGGCACTGCCAACACACATTTCCATACAATCAACTTGTAAAAGAGCATGTACCATTATATGACCCCTTTAAACCGTTTACCTGATAGTATTAATCGGTCAAAATTCGTAATTTTGGTAAACAGTTAAATGGTCAATATGAGCATCCCTATATTTAACACACAAAGTACAATATCTAGCTTCCGGCGGACCACCTTCTGTATTCAAGTTACGAAAAAAACATAACTTGTGATGCATGGCGTCAGACGTAGCGTAAGCATTTTGAACTGCGAGAGGCGTTACACTTTCTGCGTAAGTTGAATACGGAAGCCGATCTGGATTTAGTTCAGTTAGAGAACAGACACTGGAATTAAAAACTGAACGTGTCTGCTCAATACAGCACGAGCCGAACGAGAGTCAATCTCATTCATCACGAGAGCAAACAGCTGACGTTGCGGAAGATGCGGTTTCAAAGCGAAATCTAAAAGCGCCTACTTAAGTGAGTTTGTCACTGTACCGTGTTGTTGTTGTGTTTTTTATTAAGAATAATAGGCTAATGAACCCACAATTCAACAGGGGCGTCGCACCCGTGGGGACACTTTTCCCGGTGAGAGGGTTCAACACCCACACTTTTTCTGCAGTTTTCCCGCGGTTTTGCACAAACGCTTTAGGGATGCCACAATTCTCATTATAATATTAAACCGTTCGGTACAGCATTCACGGTTCAATACGCGCTTGTGAATTGCGTTGTTTATTTTGTTTTGTTTTTGCAGTGTGCCTGTGAGTCTACGCGCTGATATGAGCAAATATCCAATCCCTATACACAGTGCTAGACACGCTTGCAGTGCTGGTGTCAGAGAGTTATACTCACAGAACACTATAGTTATTCACAATCATGAAAGTTCATTATTTGCATGCGTTTTAAAGCCTTGCCGGTTATTCGCGTGCTTATGCACCGTTTTAACGCGCAGAGCGCGCGCACTAAAAGCCTGTCAAACAGTTGATTACTGGACTAAGTCGTCTTACTGTGCTAATACTGTCAAATACACACAAGGTTAACATAAACACAGTCGGTTATGTGTAAAGTGAAAGTAAAATCGGAGTATATTAGATGCACGTCTTAAATTGACAGCAGTGCAGCCTATAGTGAACACGCTGTCCTTAAAGGGACAGTTCACCTCTAAAATTCTGTCATTATTTACTCACTCTAATGTTGTTCCAAACCTGTATTCATTTCTCCTGTTAACACAGACAGCTGGTAGCTTTTGACTTCCATATTATTTCCTACTATGGGGACTTTAATGTTAATAAAACTACAAAAGACATAGAAAAGCACTCTCTGTTCTTGACTGAAAAACATTAATACAGTAGCTTTAATAAGAATCAGTGTATATTTTATAGTGAAGTCTATGTAGTGTTTTATTTTTACATTTATTCATTAAATTTCATACTTCAATGCTGCTGTACAGCTCTGAGCTGCCAGTGTAATTCTTTATATATATTTTTTATATTATACTATACACTAGGAATGTGTACAAGTTTTTTTTAAGTAAAGTTTTAAGTTTAAGTAAGGTTTTTCAAGTCTTTTAAGTAAAATAAAAATGTAGCATTTTTTTTTTAGCATTTAGCATCTTTCTGTTCCCGTCGCCTAAGAATAGAATAGCAAAAAACTGATGTGACTAGCCATCAGAACCCAACCGAACACCGTGGTTAAAAAAACCCAAAGTATATATATATATATATATATCTTGTATGTTATATCTTTTGTACCCTTCTGTCATTGTATTCATCGTTTTTATTGTTAACAAACAAACCACATCCATCCCCCACACTTTTGAAAAGCTTGCTACGCCTCTGCAATTCAAGCAATCCACTTCAGGATTTGGTGCTAATTCTAAACCAACACTAGAATGAGCTCGGCCTCACAGTCATTCATTCACAGCCTCAGTCATTCCCAGTGCGTGTTCAGTTCATGCCCATGGAAGCTTAACTTTCATAGGAATTCATTGAAAACACTCGCTTTGCTCCGCACCGCTCCATTATGAATGTCCGAGCGGCCGTGTGCATTTACATTCTGTGAGTGAGATCCCTCCCCTATGGGCGGGTTGAAAACATGCAGAACTAACTCTTTCTACTGGCTGTAGTCTCTAGCCTTTTTTAAACCCCCCCGGAGCCGTGTGGAGTACGTTTATTGTGGATAAATGCACTTTTATGCGCTTAATATAACTCCGATTGTATCCGTCTGAAAGAAGAATGTCATAAACACCTAGGATGGCTTGAGGGTGAGTAACTACATTTTTCAACTAAATATTGAAATAAATCTAATTATTAAACTAAATTAACCATATAAACTAAATTACTGCTCTGATTACTGATCTAAAGCCCACACTGTCACTGTATGATAATTGAAATGAACTGATGAAATTTTTTCTCCAGAATGGCTAGACGGCTGAATAAAATTATGCTGCATTATTTTCCTGTTTAACACTGTAAAGCTGCTTCAAAACAATCTGCATTGTTAAAAGCGCTATATAAATAAAGTTGACTTGACTTGACGTGAGTAAATCATGGGCTAATTTTCTTTTTTGGGTGAACTATCCCTTTAAGGCTAGTCCTAGACTACTATGCATGTTTGAGCTGTTTGTTTGTCAGTGTGAATGTTTTTTCTAAGGTTTATAAAAGCTACTTAAATGTCCTAATTGAACTGCCCTGTCTGTGAAACCAGGCCTTAATGTTTTGACTGTGGAAAGTTCAGTAGATAACACAGTGAACGCTGAAAGCTAATAGAAAGGAAGTTTATTGCGTCATGAAGTCAGAACTGTGTGCTTTCTGATATATGAGCATTTTCAGGGTCTTTGTATTTTACAGTGCAGTTCAGAGATTTCTTCTCTCAGTGATTTTATTCATGTATTTTTAAAACTGTTGTGATTAAGCAATGCTGTTGTACTATGTGCGTGTTTTCCTACGGTTAAGGTTTGATCTAGAGGATTGTAATTCATCTGAGTGAGTACTATGACCTGTGGTCTTACTCTAATGTGTGTGGGATGAGAGCTCGACATCCTCCCTCTCCAGAAAGCACATGCATATTCAGAAAGGAACTCGCAGCGTGGGTTGTGGAGTGCTTTCTGACTGTTGCGGATTAGAGATATTAATGGACCCTCACTGGGTAGGTCAATATGTGTGATCATGCATTTGTAACCGATGCTCTGTAACCGTATATATTTTGCTGTGTTTACTAGTGTTACCGAATAAGGTCAATATTAATGAATCACCCTGTCGACCTTGAGTTGAGATGCTTCTGATGCTCCTCACATCTTATGCTAACAGCTTGCAGTTGTGTTGTTCTTTAACTTTTCCCCCTATATATATGTGATTTGAGAGCTGTGGCAGAGGGGAAGATAATCAATGAATAATGCCATACGTTTATCAGTGTTCCTCATAATAACATAATTTTGACACGCACAGCATTATTCAGTGTTTTGATGTAATTTCCACTCAAACAGGAAAACAGGGCAGGACATATCGAACCGAAATAGCCAATGGAGTTTCGTTTATATCACAACTCAGAGCTGTTGAGCTCAGTAAAGCCACAGTTTCTCCTCCTAATCTCCTCCATATCGCTTTAAAATATCATTATGTGCAGAATTCATATTATCCGTTTTCTGGTCTGCGCCGTCTCAATCACATGATCCGCTCTGTGCTGTCGTGTCACTGTCTGATCGTTCCCTATCCCCTATATAGCACACTCTCTGATCGTTCCCTGTCCCCTATATAGCACACTCTCTGATCGTTCCCTATCCCCTATATAGCACACTCTCTGATCGTTCCCTGTCCCCTATATAGCACACTCTCTGATCGCTCCCTATCCCCTGTATAGCACACTCTCTGATCGCTCCCTATCCCCTGTATAGCACACTCTCTGATCGTTCCCTATCCCCTATATAGCACACTCTATGATCGTTCCCTATCCCCTGTATAGCACACTCTATGATCGTTCCCTATCCCCTGTATAGCACACTCTCTGATCGTTCCCTATCCCCTATATAGCACACTCTCTGATCGTTCCCTATCCCCTGTATAGCACACTCTATGATCGTTCCCTATCCCCTGTATAGCACACTCTCTGATCGTTCCCTATCCCCTATATAGCACACTCTCTGATCGTTCCCTATCCCCTATATAGCACACTCTCTGATCGTTCCCTGTCCCCTATATAGCACACTCTCTGATCGTTCCCTGTCCCCTATATAGCACACTCTCTGATCGTTCCCTGTCCCCTATATAGCGCACTCTCTGATCGTTCCCTATCCCCTATATAGTGCACTCTCTGATCGTTCCCTGTCCCCTATATAGCACACTCTCTGATCGTTCCCTATCCCCTATATAGTGCACTCTCTGATCGTTCCCTGTCCCCTATATAGCACACTCTCTGATCGTTCCCTATCCCCTATATAGCACACTCTCTGATCGTTCCCTGTCCCCTATATAGCACACTCTCTGATCGTTCCCTATCCCCTATATAGCACACTCTCTGATCGTTCCCTATCCCCTATATAGCACACTCTATGATCGTTCCCTATCCCCTGTATAGCACACTCTATGATCGTTCCCTATCCCCTGTATAGCACACTCTCTGATCGTTCCCTATCCCCTATATAGCACACTCTCTGATCGTTCCCTATCCCCTGTATAGCACACTCTATGATCGTTCCCTATCCCCTGTATAGCACACTCTCTGATCGTTCCCTATCCCCTGTATAGCACACTCTCTGATTGTTCCCTATCCCCTATATAGAGCACTGTCTGATCGTTCCCTATCCCCTATATAGCGCACTCTCTGATCGTTCCCTATCCCCTATATAGCACACTCTCTGATCGTTCCCTGTCCCCTATATAGCACACTCTCTGATCGTTCCCTATATAGAGCACTGTGATCGTTCCCTATCCCCTGTATAGCACACTCTATGATCGTTCCCTATCCCCTGTATAGCACACTCTCTGATCGTTCCCTATCCCCTATATAGCACACTCTCTGATCGTTCCCTATCCCCTGTATAGCACACTCTATGATCGTTCCCTATCCCCTGTATAGCACACTCTCTGATCGTTCCCTATCCCCTGTATAGCACACTCTCTGATTGTTCCCTATCCCCTATATAGCACACTCTCTGATCGTTCCCTGTCCCCTATATAGAGCACTGTCTGATCGTTCCCTATCCCCTATATAAAACACTCTCTGATCGTTCCCTATCCCCTATATAGCACACTCTCTGATCGTTCCCTGTCCCCTATATAGCACACTCTCTGATCGTTCCCTATATAGAGCACTGTGATCGTTCCCTATCCCCTATATAGAGCACTGTCTGATCGTTCCCTATCCCCTATATAGTGCACTCTCTGATCGTTCCCAATCCCCTATATAGCACACTCTCTGATCGTTCCCTATCCCCTATATAGCACACTCTCTGATCGTTCCCTGTCCCCTATATAGTGCACTGTCTGATTGTTCCCTATATAGAGCACTGTCTGATCGTTCCCTGTCCCCTATATAGTGCACTGTCTGATTGTTCCCTATATAGAGCACTGTCTGATCGTTCCCTGTCCCCTATATAGTGCACTGTCTGATCGTTCCCTATATAGTGCACTGTCTGATCGTTCCCTATATAGTGCACTGTCTGATCGTTCCCTATATAGAGTACTGTCTGATCGTTCCCTATCCCCTATATAGAGCACTGTCTGATCGTTCCCTATCCCCTATATAGAGCACTGTCTGATCGTTCCCTATCCCCTATATAGAGCACTGTCTGATCGTTCCCTATCCCCTATATAGAGCACTGTCTGATCGTTCCCTGTCCCCTATAAAGTGCACTGTCTGATCGTTCCCTATCCCCTATATAGAGCACTGTCTGATCGTTCCCTATCCCCTTTATAGAGCACTGTCTGATCGTTCCCTGTCCCCTATAAAGTGCACTGTCTGATCGTTCCCTATCCCCTATATAGAGCACTGTCTGATCGTTCCCTGTCCCCTATATAGTGCACTGTCTGATCGTTCCCTATATAGCACACTGTCTGATCGTTCCTTATCCCCTATATAGCGCACTGTCTGATCGTTCCCTATCCCCTATATAGTGCACTGTCTGATCGTTCCCTATCCCCTATATAGTGCACTCTCTGATCGTTCCCCTATCCCCTATATAGTGCACTGTCTGATCGTTCCCTGTCCCCTATAAAGTGCACTGTCTGATCGTTCCCTATCCCCTATATAGTGCACTCTCTGATCGTTCCCCTATCCCCTATATAGTGCACTGTCTGATCGTTCCCTGTCCCCTATATAGTGCACTGTCTGATCGTTCCCTGTCCCCTATATAGTGCACTGTCTGATCGTTCCCTATATAGAGCACTGTTTGATCGTTCCCTATCCCCTATATAGCGCACTGTCTGATCGTTCCCTATCCCCTATAAAGTGCACTGTCTGATCGTTCCTTATCCCCTATATAGCGCACTGTCTGATCGTTCCCTATCCCCTATATAGTGCACTGTCTGATCGTTCCCTATCCACTATATAGTGCACTCTCTGATCGTTCCCCTATCCCCTATAAAGTGCACTCTCTGATCGTTCCCTGTCCCCTATAAAGTGCACTCTCTGATCGTTCCCCTATCCCCTATAAAGTGCACTGTTTGATCGTTCCCTATCCCCTATATAGCACACTGTCTGATCGTTCCTTATCCCCTATATAGTGCACTCTCTGATCGTTCCCTATCCCCTATATAGTGCACTCTCTGATCGTTCCCCTATCCCCTATATAGTGCACTGTCTGATCGTTCCCTGTCCCCTATATAGTGCACTCTCTGATCGTTCCCTGTCCACTATAAAGTGCACTGTCTGATCGTTCCCTGTCCACTATAAAGTGCACTGTCTGATCGTTCCCTATCCCCTATAAAGTGCACTGTCTGATCGTTCCCTGTCCCCTATATAGTGCACTCTCTGATCGTTCCCTGTCCACTATAAAGTGCACTGTCTGATCGTTCCCTATCCCCTATAAAGTGCACACTGATCGTTCCCTGTCCCCTATAAAGTGCACTGTCTGTTCGTTCCCTATCCCCTATATAGTGCACTCTCTGATCGTTCCCTGTCCACTATATAGTGCACTCTCTGATCGTTCCCTGTCCACTATAAAGTGCACTGTCTGATCGTTCCCTATCCCCTATAAAGTGCACTCTGATCGTTCCCTGTCCCCTATAAAGTGCACTGTCTGATCGTTCCCCTATCCCCTATATAGTGCACTGTCTGATCGTTCCCTGTCCCCTATATAGTGCACTCTCTGATCGTTCCCTGTCCACTATAAAGTGCTCTGTCTGATCGTTCCCTATCCCCTATAAAGTGCACTGTCTGATCGTTCCCTGTCCCCTATATAGTGCACTCTCTGATCGTTCCCTGTCCACTATATAGTGCACTCTCTGATCGTTCCCTGTCCACTATAAAGTGCACTGTCTGATCGTTCCCTATCCCCTATAAAGTGCACTCTGATCGTTCCCTGTCCCCTATAAAGTGCACTGTCTGATCGTTCCCCTATCCCCTATATAGTGCACTGTCTGATCGTTCCCTGTCCCCTATATAGTGCACTCTCTGATCGTTCCCTGTCCACTATAAAGTGCACTGTCTGATCGTTCCCTATCCCCTATAAAGTGCACTCTGATCGTTCCCTGTCCCCTATAAAGTGCACTGTCTGATCGTTCCCCTATCCCCTATATAGTGCACTGTCTGATCGTTCCCTGTCCCCTATATAGCACACTCTCTGATCGTTCCCTGTCCACTATAAAGTGCTCTGTCTGATCGTTCCCTATCCCCTATAAAGTGCACTCTGATCGTTCCCTGTCCCCTATAAAGTGCACTGTCTGATCGTTCCCTATCCCCTATATAGTGCACTCTCTGATCGTTCCCTGTCCACTATAAAGTGCACTGTCTGATTGTTCCGTGTCCACTATAAAGTGCACTGTCTGATCGTTCCCTATCCCCTATATAGTGCACTCTCTGATCGTTCCCTGTCCACTATAAAGTGCACTGTCTGATTGTTCCGTGTCCACTATAAAGTGCACTCTCTGATCGTTCCCTGTCCCCTATATAGTGCACTCTCTGATCGTTCCCTGTCCACTATAAAGTGCACTGTCTGATTGTTCCGTGTCCACTATAAAGTGCACTGTCTGATCGTTCCCTATCCCCTATATAGTGCACTCTCTGATCGTTCCCTGTCCACTATAAAGTGCACTGTCTGATTGTTCCGTGTCCACTATAAAGTGCACTCTCTGATCGTTCCCTGTCCCCTATATAGTGCACTCTCTGATCGTTCCCTGTCCACTATAAAGTGCACTCTCTGATCGTTCCCTGTCCCCTATATAGTGCACTCTCTGATCGTTCCCTGTCCACTATAAAGTGCACTGTCTGATTGTTCCGTGTCCACTATAAAGTGCACTCTCTGATCGTTCCCTGTCCCCTATATAGTGCACTCTCTGATCGTTCCGTGTCCACTATAAAGTGCACTCTCTGATCGTTCCCTATCCCCTATATAGTGCACTCTCTGATCGTTCCCTGTCCACTATAAAGTGCTCTGTCTGATCGTTCCCTATCCCCTATAAAGTGCACTCTGATCGTTCCCTATCCCCTATAAAGTGCACTGTCTGATCGTTCCCTATCCCCTATATAGTGCACTCTCTGATCGTTCCCTGTCCACTATAAAGTGCACTGTCTGATTGTTCCGTGTCAACTATATAGAGCACTGTCTGATCGTTCCCTATCCCCTATAAAGTGCACTCTGATTGTTCCCTGTCCCCTATAAAGTGCACTGTCTGATCGTTCCCTATCCACTATTTAGTGCACTGTCTGATCGTTCCGTGTCCACTATATAGTGCACTCTCTGATCGTTCCCTATCCCCTATAAAGTGCACTCTGATCGTTCCCTGTCCCCTATAAAGTGCACTGTCTGATCGTTCCCTATCCCCTATATAGTGCACTCTGATTGTTCCCTGTCCCCTATAAAGTGCACTGTCTGATCGTTCCCTATCCCCTATATAGTGCACTCTGATTGTTCCCTGTCCCCTATAAAGTGCACTGTCTGATCGTTCCCTATCCACTATTTAGTGCACTATGTACCATAGAAAATAGTAAATGTGTGAACAAGTGACCAAAATCAGCTGCAGCTTAAGTGTCTATTTATAATGTAGGGGCGGGGCTTCAGATACTAGAGAGCATTTGATTGGATGGAAAATCTGAAGTGCAGAGTGATGTCATCAAAATCACTGATCCTTATTGGCGGAAGTGAAAGACTAAGTTTTGAACACTTATATCTTCTAATTGAGAATTGTCATTGTGTTGGAGCACCCTCGCTCATAGATAACAACAGTAAGATTAACACTTTCATACTAAAGGACAATAAACTTCCATTTTGATTTCATGGGGACTTTAAAACTCATTGGCCACAGCTAATAATTATAAAAAATTTTACGTAAATAATTAGTTTTAATGTTTTGCTTTTTATGTTGGCAACTTTGCTCTAACAATAGCACTCAGCAGCAGCAGCAGCAGCAGCATTGGTCAGTCCTATTAATAGAGCGGTCAGTGTTGTTTTCCACAGTATCAGCTGTGATTAAAAATGGCATCTCTGATCTTCACACATTCAGCTCGTGTTCATTTAGTTCGCAACAAACTTGGGTTATTAATAGCGATGAGGTACAAACGAGGAGGAACAGGATTTGAAGATTACTGGACAGTCCAGTTAATAACTTTGTAAATACGCAGGCGGTCTTATCCTGGATGTGTGTGTGTTTGAGTCTCCTGGTGTGATATTGATCCTGTTCTCGTCTTTCTGAAACGGGAGAACCCGATGTATGAGCAGATACCCTATATCCCATCATTCTACTCACTTCAGCTCGCGTGCTATACACTATCTTACAGGATGTAGCGTGTCTTGTTGAAAGCACAAATGCGTATCATATTTTACGAGCTAGTGAAAGGCAGTTTTATCATATCGATAGTTCAGCAGAAAATCTGGATGAGCAACATTTAAAGATGTGGCTTTAATTGTAGTCTGTTTGCAAGCAGGGCTCTTAAAGGGATTGTTTAATATACAGTATCTGTGCAGATGTCTTACACACACATTAGTGTTTTCACCACAAAAAAGTGCCACTGTCTCCGTTTTTTCTGTTTCTTCATGTAATCACAAACTGACTCGATGATGGTGAGATCCGATCATGCCGGCTGTTGTCCTTCTGCATGCAGAAATCTCACTGGATTATTACAAATAATAGCTAAATAAATGTTTGGAAATGCAAACAGATATTTCCCTCTGACACACTACAGCAAAATATAATGAAAATACTAACGTGCCCAATATTAGGCCTGTCACGATAACTACTTTTTGTTTCGCGATATATCGTCCCAGAAATAATTGCGATAAACTATATTATTGTCATTTATGCCACTGAATATTAGGGGTGTAACGGTACACAAAACTGACGGTTCGGTACGTACCTCGGTTTTGAAGTCACGGTTCGGTACGAGTTCGGTACAGCAGATTTACAAAATTGCTTTTTATTTATTTTTTATATTTAACAGTGGTTTACTGGAGAACAAAGTGTCCTTGAATGAATTAAATTATATCTAAAAGTTTATTTAAGATATTTCTGTAAATTATATAGGGAGCCCTTACTTGTACATTAATATTAAAGGTTCACAACAGAGCCCAAACTATTAGCCTAAATTCAGTTGCTATTTATTTTTAGGTATAATAATCAACACTCAAATAACACATTGTGTGCAAATATGTAAACTTCACATAAGGTAGTTTTTGCATTAACTTCTAAATCTAATTATAAAATAGTTTTTTGTTGAAATATAATAATTTATATACAGTGTCTGTCATTTTCATGACAGGTTTATTTAACATGCATGAAATAATCAAGACATCACTAACAGGTTAAGTAGAATATAATGAATATAACGGCTAATGTAGAGCATATATTTAGTGAAAGAGTTGATTCCTCTAGTGAATAAAATTCTGTGGACACTGAATGACTGCCTGAGGTAAATGTGATGCTAACGTTACATGACATTGTTTAGTTCACAAGCAGTTATATTGACATCTTTCCGCAGTTGAAACACTGATTTAGCGATTACACCACATATATACATGACAGTAAATTGTAATGTATCCTCAGCATACCTTCAGATCGTCATTCATGTTTATTCTTGAATCTTTAGTAACAGATGATCGATCGCCTTCACAGATGATCGCGTTCACGCGCGTGCGCGTCGCGCGGCCGCATGAACTGTGATCAGTGACCAGTCACGCCACATAGAGCGTCAAAACGGCATTTATCTTTTGAATTTCGTGATAAAATGGACTGAATACTTAATATGTTCGTGTGGGAACTCGGATTGAAGTGTGTTCCGCGCTTACAACAAGCCGACAGTGAACTGTTAAAGATTACATTCATAACCGTTCGACGCGTGCACCGTTCACAAATGATCGCGGTCACGCGCGGCCACTTGAACTGTGTTCAGTGATCACTGATCAGTCACGCACATTAAAGAGCATCAAAACGTCATTTATAGTTTGAATTTCATGATAATATGGACTGAATACTTAATATGTTCGTGTGGGAACTCGGATTGAAGTGTGTTCCGCGCTTACAACAAGCCGACTGTTAACTGTTAAACATTACATTCATAACCGTTCGGTACACGCGTGCACCGTACCGGAAGCCCTGTACCGAAACGGTTCAATACGAATACGTGTACCGTTACACCCCTACTGAATATATAATCCTAATATAACAGCATAATAATGCAAATAGACCTACACACTTTCAGTGTCTCGCAACATATACATTACAGTCGTATTATTGACTGCATGTTGTAATATCTTCTGATGATTTTATAATAGTAAATATATGTGCGATAAACATTTGTTATGCCTATCCGTTCTGAACAACCCAATGTGTCCAGGCTTCATATGAAAATCAATTATTATACTAGCTAAAAGCTGAACTAAACAAACGTAAAAAAAAAACTACTCACTTGTTTGTAAGGAAGGTTGTGAATAACCATAGACTGTAAAGGAATTAACTAATTTCTGTATCCAACATGACTGTCACGTCACGTGACAAAAGAACGAGACTCGAGAGATGAACTGTTTCTGCATTCAGCTTATGGGGACATAAACGAACGACTCGAACGAGAAGACTCGAGAGATGAACTAATCTTTTCTGTTTCCGGTGACTGCATAGCCTTGCCTATGGGGCTGGGACTTGATGAACGAATGACTCAAACCCGAAAACTCGAGAGATGAACTAATCAATTATTTTTCCTGTACAGAACATATGGGATGTTGCGCATGCGATTCGTTCAAAATGAACGAATCGCTCTCTTAGACCCGTTGTTCTCGAGTTATATTAAAGATATGTTCAAAAAGCCAGTCTGTGATTGGTTCCCGCGAAAGTGTAACAGTAGCAGTAGAAATTACTACAGGTGTACATAGGGCTGTACGATTCATCGAAAAATAACCGAAACCGACATTCAGAACCTCTAACCGACGTATTTTTCCCATGTCGGTTATTTCGGTTTTCACGTGACTCCGCCCCGTCAGTCACATCAAGTGCAGTTTGCAGGCACACGGAGATGCAGGAGCAGTTATATGTGTTTATAGATGCCTCACTATAGTAACTGCATGTTTTACACCGTTTATACAGGTCAGTTAATTGCTGTTCTTATAGCCTACGCGCTGACACACACTCTCTCTCTCTCTCTCTGTGTGTGACACGGCGCGCAAGCCCTGAAGCCGCTTTCACTTTCGTGCTCGTAAAGTTTGTCAAGTAAATGCGTTTAAACGCGACAACGCGCGCGCCCTGAAGGCAGACCTTTCACCTGCGTTCTCGCAAAGCTTGTCATTTGTATGTGGTTTAAGGCCTGCCAGTTTGAACATTAAAGCGAGTTTCGACCATCAGATGTGTGTTATGTTGAACTAATGCCTGATTTATTGTGACAAACGAACACTCAGACAGAAGCTTGCACATCACGTGAAGATCGCGCGCAGAGGAGCACAGAAACGCAGTGTCAAGCTGTCCTGTGACTAAAGTAAAGTCACTAAAGTAGCTTAGAAACTCAACCGTTATTTTAATACCTTTGCTGTAAGTACAAACCACAGCTTAATAATGAATAGAGACAGTAAGAGTAATTCACACACACAATCACTCTCTCATTAATGCATTCAGATAAATGTAATGTAGGCCTACAGTGCTAATTTATCTGTATCTGATGTACAACAAGCAGAAATCTGCTCCATAGACAATAACTGCTGAAAGTGAACCGTTTCCTTCAAGTATTTTAAAATCACAAAGAAATGCACTTTTTCATTAGAAAAAAAAAATCCACCTTTTAATAGTAGAAAATATTTACAGGACAAACCTTATCAGTGAACTTACTCAAAACCTTATGAGGGCAAAAAAAAAAAAAAGCTAAATAATCGTTCATTAATCGTAATCGAGGTCAAATGTTCAATTAATCAAGGTTTTTATTTTTGGTCAAATCGTTACAGCCCTAGGTGTACAGGTTTCCAGACTGAGTTGCAGAGCGAAATCAAATCACTGGCAGATCAGGCTGTGTTTACCCAGTCCACCTCAGAGCAGGTCTGGAGACGAAGTTCATGTGTCCTCATACACTGAGACGGCAGAGGCTGAAAACACTGCGAGAGTCATGCCTGCTTCTGTGTGTGTGTGTGTGTGTGTGTCTGTGTGTGTCTGAGTCTGAGTCTGAGTCTGAGTCTGAGTCTGAGTCTGAGTCTGAGTCTGAGTCTGAGTCTGAGTCTGAGTCTGAGTCTGAGTGTGTGTCTGAGTGTGTGTCTGAGTGTGTGTCTGAGTGTGTGTCTGAGTGTGTGTCTGAGTGTGTGTCTGAGTGTGTGTCTGAGTGTGTGTCTGAGTGTGTGTCTGAGTCTGAGTCTGAGTCTGAGTCTGAGTCTGAGTCTGAGTCTGAGTCTGAGTCTGAGTCTGAGTCTGAGTCTGAGTCTGAGTCTGAGTCTGAGTCTGAGTCTGAGTCTGAGTCTGAGTGTGTGTCTGAGTCTGAGTGTGTGTCTGAGTCTGAGTGTGTGTCTGAGTCTGAGTCTGAGTCTGAGTCTGAGTCTGAGTCTGAGTCTGAGTCTGAGTCTGAGTCTGAGTGTGTGTCTGAGTGTGTGTCTGAGTGTGTGTCTGAGTGTGTGTCTGAGTGTGTGTCTGAGTGTGTGTCTGAGTGTGTGTCTGAGTGTGTGTCTGAGTGTGTGTCTGAGTGTGTGTCTGAGTGTGTGTCTGAGTGTGTGTCTGAGTGTGTGTCTGAGTGTGTGTCTGAGTGTGTGTCTGAGTGTGTGTCTGAGTGTGTGTCTGAGTGTGTGTCTGAGTGTGTGTCTGAGTGTGTGTCTGAGTCTGAGTCTGAGTCTGAGTCTGAGTGTGTGTGTGTGTCTGTGTGTGGTGTGTGTGTGATTCACACAGACACACAGAAAGTGAAGAATTCGCATATGAATAGTGTTTTTGAAGTTTAATATTCACAGACAGTAGTCTATTATTAGGGATGCACGATATTATCAGCACGACATCGGAATCGGCCGATATGAAAAATGATGCCGATATGATAATGTCTTGATATGAGCCTACAATACCTCACGTGTGCAAGGAGTGCTATAGCGATAAGATCACGTCAGCCGTGTGGCCATTCTTGAAGTGAAAACAAGCAAATACATTGCATGTATGGTGATTTATATTGACATCATTAATCAACATCATTATATTGAATTTGTGAATCAACAGGATTGCCAGGTTTTCACAACAAAACTAGCCCAAAATAAGCACAATCGCGTCTCCCCACTCTCTAGCGCGCGCAGCAGCCTCCACAGCAGCAGAAGCTCCTCCAGGTCCTAGTGCCCCCCGGTTGAATTTTATATAGCCTATTTAGTGGGAGTGCTGTTGTTGCAGTAATAAAATGAAAAGTAGAATACACAAATAAATTGTAAAAAACTTGTAAATTAAATACTTTTATATACAGTTTATTAATCTGTAATAAAATTGTATGAAATGGATGAAAAAAATAATAATCCAGGGAGCACTAAAATAATTGTATTTTTTTAATTTTTATTTGAAGCTGAAGACAGCATCAACTGATGCCACGCCACCCTCACTTCATGTGCACAAACATTACATCCAAAAATAAAATATTTAGGTTACAACTGCATCTGTCTGGGGTGAAAAATCACTGACTTTATTATTGGTATTTTTAGAGAAAATATACTCTTATTATAAAAATAACTTTATTAACATTTATTTATCTTTAACAAGTATACTTTTAGTAAGGAGACCTCAGAAGTCTGAAACCAGAATGGGAAAAAAATGTTTTTGCTCAAAATGGTGGTTTCCAAACGAAATAAACGTATATCGGTATCAATATCGGCATCGGCCAAAATTAGTTGAAAAATACCGGCATATCGGATATCGGCAAAAATCCAATATCGTGCATCCCTATCTATTATGCAATTCGACTTAAGTTTACTGACCTGCTTTTTATTTATTCATCAAAACTTTGACAAATTCCGTGAAATTCCACGTAATACAGTAAATTCTGTTTTTATGACTGGATTTTGTGAGTCCATCGCGGAAATCATTGGGCCATACTAATTTTTGCACAGTATGTATTTAAGTGTATTAATATTGGTGTCAGTTATCATATTACTTGCACATACAATGATTTTACCAATCATTCTATTAATTCTGAAAAATGTTTGTTTCCATAAAAATGTTTTCAACATTGATAATAATCTTATTACCATATCAGAATGATTTCTGAAGGATCATGTGACACTGAAAACTGGAGTAATGATGCTGAAAATACAGCTATATTCACATGGAAAACAGTTACAATGAATTGTAATATTATTTGACAATATTACTGTTTTTACTGTAATAAAAATCTCCCAAACCCCAAACTTTGAACGGTAGTGTACCTGACATCCTTACCTGTGGTAAAATCACTGTAATGCTGTATTGCTTTAATGCATGTGGATGGGACAGGATATCCTGTTGTAAATGGTCTGTTCATTGACATTTGTGACCTAATCAAACCTGATTTGACTTGTCTTGCGTCCAGTTCTCATAGCCCATGATTCCATTGTGCAGTTTTGAAAATGCCTCTCATCTCTGACATCAGTTTCCTGGAGCCGTTTTCTTCATGGAGGGCCAAGAGTCGGATGCCAGTGTTTGTGGGTCAAACTGTGCATATGGAGATTTCTGGTGTGCGTTAACATGCTTTCTCGCATGCTGTGGGTGAGGCACGAGAAAAGCATGCGGGTTGCCGTGGCAACAGAGTTCCTGCCACCCTATCAGATGTGAAGAAGTGCATCTGTTGTGACACATTACGCCTCTCTCTTCACATTCCCTCCATTTGTTTGACTCGTGTGAATGTCTTATAATGATGGATGAGACTCGACGGCAAGCAACACGTTGAATTAAATGTGACATTTTGAAGTATTTTCTTGTAAAACGTACTCCAATAATCCAATAGTTTTGATTACAACTTCGAAAAATCCATCTTTTACAGTGTACGTACATTATACTGGAGGTTGTAGTGGGAATATTAATACTTCACTTGTGGTCCAATTGTGAAATTGTCAATCGCAATGTATTGAATAAATGTCACAACCATGACTATTTTTGAACAGGCCATTTTGTATATCTGTATATCAGTAAAAATCATATTGGTCAACCTATTTATTTATTTTCCTGTAGCTAATCCATTTTAAAGCCCCTTTAATTATCATCATACACTGTAAAAAAAAAATTCAGGTCTCCAATTGAAAATTTTCTAGTGAGCGATCACATCTAAAATTTTAATTTGGCCAAATTTAATCTCTTGAATTTTAATTGAATTAAATTGCATCAATTCACAGAAATTCAATTTGGCCTACTGAAAAATTTAGATGTTATCGCTCACTACAAAATATTCAATTGGATTAAATATCCTAGTTATGGATTAAAGCATAAAGATGAACTGATTTGATTATTTAAATGGCTTTTCTAGATCTTGCATGTAACGAGTGTGTAGTTGGACGTTCATTCAGTAGGATTAACTCTAAATATTGTGTAAACGCTGCTTTTTATAGACCCCCGTGGTGTTGAGGAAAGGGTTAAAGGGGCGGATGAGGTAATCCATCAGTCACGCCTGCAGATAGAGCCAGTAATCCGGTTTCACACTCGCACAAGCCACCTTCCTTGTTCCTTGTGGCCCACACACATCACTGTATGCAGAAAAGCCAAAAATAGAGACGAACGCACACAATAATGTCCTAATCTGAACCGGAGCAGTCGGCCCGGGACATCAGAACAGCCTGGTGTGATGTAGGAGGCACTGATTCTGTCGGTTCTTCTAGAATAATGTCCAGATGATTCCTTAACTTATGGATGTTGCATCTTGTTTGATTATTTGTGAATATCTGGAAGAGTAAAAATGTAATTCCCATGTTACACAACACCGATTACAGTCTAGATTAAGTAAAGATTCTCTTTTATTTGTGTATTTTTGTTTATATTTTAGTATTTTTATTTGTTGTTATTATTGATGACATATTTTTATATATATGACCTATACTTTTTTTAAAACATTTAAATTATATTAGAGCTGCAACTAACGATTATTTTTTTCTGTCGACTAATCTAACAATTATTTTCCAGATTGATCTGATGATTCTTTTTTACTGATTATTGTATTTCAAAGAGGGTAGTGAATTTGTGTATTATTTTAACATGAAATCAATGAAAGATGACAATATTAATTGTATTTCAGGAAGGATAGTGTACTTAAGCCATTTTATAATGAAATATAGGAACACAAAGCTTTTTAAACATTATGTATAATGATACTATTCATCATAAAATGTATACAGAGTAAGCCTAATTAGGAAGTTGTTTACTATAATAGTTGAGTTTGATTTACTTATTTATTTGTGTCAATAGTAAACAAAAATGCACTTTTATTTATCTGCAAAAGGTTCACATACAGGAGCTTTCAGCATAGTTTTACTGTATAACTACATGTGCATAAACAACGACTAAAGCTGCCAGAAGTTTTTGCCCAAACTTCAAAGACACATTTAAATGATTAAAACTAGAGGCTTATCTTAACTTTAATGTTACTTTAATCATGCCAACTACCTATATACAGCATGTTATTATGCATATGTGTTTGGGACAGAGGGGAACCTGGTCGCATCTGAAACAGATATATGCGTGCGCGCGCGCGGATCCATACAGTCTATGGCCAGTCTCTGTTCAGGATCAATTGATTCATGGAATTGGTGGTCTTCTTCTTAATGTGTGGCTCCAGTATCGCTAGCAAAGCATCAAACGGAGCCACTGACATTCTAAAGTAAACTTTGAATCGGTCTGGATAATCCCGCAGCTTCTTAATAAGGAGGTGGAAGACGGCATTTTGTGTTGTTTTGCGTTTTTTTTCGTAAGGCATTCTTTAATACGCATCGGACTCAGTGTGCAAGGTCTCTGTGCGTGACAAATTTTTCGGATCACGAATACGAAAAAACGCATGCGAAAATTTCGGACTCAGTGTGCAAAGGCCTTTACAGAGCGAACAAAGCACAGTTTTATTCGGCTTCTGTTTAAAGTACTACCACACTTTTGAATGTCGCGGTCTGGCTTTATATGATAAATGATCATTTTCACTATGCCCGGGAGTAGAAGCCGCTATTAATCTAGATCTTCTGTTCTATTCTAGAACGTTAAAAATGTGACGCTGACTACTACTACTTTTCGTAGTCGTTGCAGTCGTTGCATCCCTAAATTGTATTAATAACAATATTTTTTTTATGCTTATGTTTATATATTTTACATATTACATATTTTTTTACATATATATTTTATATTTGATATATAATGCTCTTTACTCAATTTGAGCTCTACATAGGGTGATTTCAGGGTGATGGGACACTGTTTGCCATTGAGATGACTTGGAAAAAGTGTCCCAATCACCTCAAATTCACCCTATTGAGACTACAAGCTAGTTAAAGCCAGCAAATTGAGCTTATTCGCCGTATTTTTAAAACAATCCATGTCAGCCATTTCACAACGAGACGAGCCGGCTGGCAGAAGCTCCTCCCATTACGCAAATTTGCGTCTGTCGTGAAGTGAATGTCACGCGCGAATGAAGCGAGTAAACTCAAAATGTTCAAACGTCCAACCACACACAAATAGCACGATTTATTCACGCAAGTCGCGTCTGATGTGAACGCACCGTTAAACGGCAATTCATCGACTGGCCACTAAAGACAGGCTACAAAAGGAGTCAATCCCAGAGACCCCCCAATGAAATTAAAATGCCCAACTTTACAGCAAAAAAAAAACATGTTTACAGTCTGGTACAAAAAGTAGTTTTGGTCTAAACAGCTAATTTTGCCCCTCATGACGACTGAGGGGGGTGAATATTTTTTTTAATAACTTGTCTGTTTAAATTATATTGCCTTAAAGTTCTGCATAATTAAAGGCGTGGCCACTTGAGTGACGGGTGGATTGACAAACTAGCCGTTTGTCTGCTGTCTGTCTCCTCCCATGTCCCGCCTCTTTGCCCATTTTCGGTTATCCGGGAGTGACACGCTTAAGCGGCAACCTCCCCCTTCTCTTCAAGCCAATACGGAAGTGACTTAAACTGCAATTCATCGACTGGCCACTAGAGACGTTTACATTAAAGCCTTAAAGTTCTGCATAATTAAGGGCGTGGCCACTTTGAGTGACAGGTCGATTGCCGTTTGTCTGCTGTCTGTTAGTCATCACGTCACCTCAGCTCCGCCCACGTCCCGCCTCTTTGCCCATTTTCTATTATCCGGGAGTGATGCGCGGAGCCTGCCAAGATGGCGACGGCCAGCTCGACCCGACTTTACACTTCAAAAACTGCTCTTCAAAATCCTATGGGTGACGTCACGGACACTACGTCCATATTTTTTTTACAGTCTATGGTTTTGAGGCCATATTTGCTAGTGCTCTCCTAAAAGTCGACAATGTAAATAGTTAGATGCACATTTAAAATTTTAAGTTTCTTTATGAATTCTGGAAATATTGATGGAAATGGAAAAGAACATTTTCTAAATGCATTCCCATTTGAAGTGTCTTCATTGCTTTTGTCTATTGTAAAACATATGCAGTTTTGCTGTACTGTGATGTAAACAAAAGCCTATTGGTGATTTTAAAATGTATATAAGCAGAATTATTTTGCAACCTTGGCCTTTACTTCCGAGAGATGATGCAGAACACAATGTTTTGGCAGACTAAATAAAATAATATTGTGGCTGAAGGAAAACGCAAGCACTTCAGATGAAAACAACATGGTTTCAATAAAATGTCCTTGAATCAGCCTGTGCACAGATAAACGTGCGTGTTTGTGTCTCCGGTCTCAGGTTGTCTGGGGGACACGCAGTTCTGCTTCCGTTTCCGGCAGGCCACAGGCAGGAAGTCGTCACTCGGATGTTTCTTCGACCACTTCGACCGGGATGCGCCGGTCTGTCTCAAGGTCAGTGCTCAGGGCGTCAATATTAACTCCCATCTCACAAAATCCTGTTCATTAAGATTGCCCTGAATGAATCATAATGTCACTAAAATGCTTCTGCAAGTAATTTTTTGCATGTGATTATCTCTGAGGGAAATGTGCATGTTTGTCTTCTTTCCCACAGAGAGATCAGGGTTATTACTACGGGTACGTGTACTTCAGACAGGTGCGAGACAAGTCGCTCAAGAGGGGCTACTTTCAGAAGGTACGACCATTTGACCCTCACCATGAACCTGACGCCTCATGACAGACATTGAGTTGATCAGGGTTGTGATGAATTTAAAGTGACGTTTGGTAGTTGTTGTAACATGCAGATCGCTTCTGGTGGTGCAATAAACAACTCCAATGAAGCATTTTGTGTCCCATCCACCCTAGAGAAATTCCTGGCCCTTTGGTTGCACATTATATCTTAATTTATAGAACGTTATGCTCCTGTCCTGTACTCAAATGGGCCCTTTTCACATTTCCTTGATTCTCAGAAGCACAAGTCATAGTTCTACACTTTCATAGAGTGCAACAGTATTTATTTTCCATTCATATCTCCAATAGGGTTTTAAAAAGTATTTTTTTAAAGCATTAGAAGCCATGAATCATAACATTACAAACTGATTTGAAGCAAAAAATATTTGATATATAAAGGACTCTGACCTTAACAGCTTTAGGAAAGGAAAGAACTACAATCCCATGAAGCATTGCAAACCGCATAATCCAATTAAAAACTATGGATAAATATAAAACTATTCATTTAAAAATGTTGATTATATAAACAAAAACAATATTTCACGTTTATTGCAAAATATGCTTATACTGTGTGTGTTAGGGCTGTAAAACGTTTAATCGTGATTAATCACGTCCAAAATAAAAGTTTGTGTATTCATAATATATGTCTGTGTGTACTGTGTATAATTATTTATATTGTTATAAAATTATTATATATTAAAGAAATATTTGCATGTATGTACTGTGTATATATTTATATAATTTATATTATATATAAATATAAATATTTTATATATAAATATAACACATTTTTCTTAAATATATACATGCATGTATGTGTATTTATTTATAAATACAGAATAATTATACACAGTCCACACATTATGTAAACATAACCTTTTATTTTGGATGCTCTTAAACACAATTAATCATTTGACAGCACAAATGTATATATATAATATTATTATTTTATATATATATATATATATATATATATATATATATATATATATATATATATATATATATATATATATGTATATATATATGTATATATATATGTATATATATAATATAATTTTTTTTTTTTTTTTTTGACAGTGCTCCATGGGAGTGGGTGGAGCTAAAGAGATTGAACGTTTTGCTTGTCGCACCTCTCTGATTGGTGGATTTTTTTGTACAGCATCATGGGTAGTGTAGTTTTTCACCAAAAATGCCACTGTTCAATATAATTATTTTAAAGGGCACCTATTATGCAACATTCACATGGTGTTTGAATGTAAATGTGTGTTGGCAGTGTGTGTGTGTACACCATCACCCTATAATGGTAAAAATCCACCCACTTTTTTTAAAATCATAAGCAGCGTCTCAGATCAAGCCGTTTGCAGATTCCTGGCAAAGTGACGTCCCATTTCACAGGCCCCGCCCACGAGTGGTAATGCACACTGCCGTATTAGCATACACCCCGCCCCCAGAGAGCTGTACACAGTCGGCCATGTTTATCTCCTCGCCTGAGCATTAACAGCAGCATTCAAGTAAGAAATGTGTTCTTAAAGCTACATTTCTGACATATCCTTGTGTGCATTTGACAGTTTAATCCCGCTCTCTGTGCGCATGCGTCAGGTGTGTGTGCTCAAGTTGAGAGTGATAAGGCTTTAAAACGCATGTAGATGATATTTCATGAAGATGAAGAACTGCAATGTCACGTGGGCGTGTCTGCGATAGATGATCAAAACGGTGTATACAGAAAACATATGTATGTTTCAGTTTTCATTGGCGTGTTCACAAGCTGTGAAGGCTCCGCCCTCTAACCTGGGGAGCAGCAGCTCATTTGCATTTAAAGGAGACGCACACATAACAGCAAAAAAAAAATCAAACCTAAAAATTGTCTTTTTTCTAAATGGTATATTAAATGATCTGTTAGGAATTTTGAAACAGACACACTCTGGGGACACCTGAGACTTATATTACATCTTAAAAAAAAGTTGAAATAATTCTGGCTTCAACCGAAGCAAATACCATTGGTTAACAACCTCATAGCTCACAGTAGGGCTGTCTTTAAAGGTTTAAATTATCGTTAAAAATCAATTTCCCTATGAAGAAAATGAATCCAGAGTTTTTATTTCTGGATCCCGACTGTTGCGCTCTATAGCCATGACTGGGAGACAACAGAAAATGTCATTTTTGTGTTTCCATTCCACAAATAGCAAAAGAAAAGTTTTCCCACGACTTTCAAAATGAAAAAAAAAAGAATACAGGGAGATTGATGATTACATTGGTCAAAAGAGAGAAAGATGACAAATTTACTGTCACTCCCTCAGCCATTGTCAGCGTTACCTAGTTAAGATGATAAAGTATAGTGTTATTAATGTACATACATTCATAAAAAAACAAAGCTTAGCTAGATTTATGATATTAATAACTACGTCATCACAGTCTGTGAAAAGGGCCCATTGTTCGAGTGGTGTTGCAGTGATTTGAGCACAGTTAAGTGGTGTTTTCAGCCCGTGAGAAGCCTCAAATGGTTTTTCACTTCATTTTGCCCCTAGTTTGATCCCCATACTTTAGTATCTTTACCGGCGCTGCCAGCTACGCTCAAGCACAGCTCTGAACAAGTCCCAACACCACACAAGCATCTTGTGTCTTGATTTTCTGCATGCAACAGAAGTGTGATTCTGATCTATCACCAGCGAACGTTGTTCACACCCTAAAAATAGAGGCGGAGATTAGCTGGGAGTTCTGGAATTTTTCAAGATCCTTTAATTCTCGTTATTTTTGAAGACACAGGTGCTTTCTGGGGCCTTTTCTGCCCTGCGGCTTCTTATGCAACTCTCGAGGTGATTCACTGCGCTTCAATAAAACGTTGTGGTTTTTGACATGAGCGGACACAACCCAGTTTGTTTTCTTTACTAACGGAACAATGTTAGCTACACTACAGTTGTTTTCTTTCCACGTGCTTAACTCTATGAAGCCTACTGTATCATATTTGATACACAAAATTATAGGGGTGTCACTGTTCCTTCCTTGGAGCACTTTTGATAGATACTGACCACTGCAGACCGGGAACACCCCACAAGAGCTGCAGTTTTGGAGATGCTCTGACCCAGTCGTCTAGCCGTCACAATTTGGCCCAAACTCGCTCAAATCCTTACGCTTGCCCATTTTTCCTGCTTCTAACACATCAACTTTGAGGACAAAATGTTCACTTGCTGCCTAATATATCCCACCCACTAACAGGTGCTGTGATGAAGAGATAATCTGTTTTATTCTATTCACCTATCATAATGTTATGCCTGCTCGCTATATTCTTCTATAGATATAGAGTGATATTTATATGCACTTTATGTTAGTATTCTGTTATTTTGTTCTAAAGATCTAATTGACTTAAAGGGTTAGTTCACCCAAAAATGAAAATTCTGTCATTAATTACTCACCCTCATGTCGTTCGACACCCGTCAGACCTCCGTTCATCTTCGGAACAGAAATGAAGATATTTTAGTGTAAATCTGATGGCTCTGAAAGGCCTCCATTGGCTCAATGGTACTCTACACTCTCAAGACCCTTAAAAGGTACTAAAGACGTCGTTACAAAGTCCATCTCACTACAGTGGCTCTACAATAACCTTATGAATCGGCGACAATAGTTTTTGTGCGCAAAAAACCCCTAAATAACGACTTACATAGTGATGACGATTTCAAAACAAGGCATCATGAAGCTTCGAAGCGTTATGAATCACTGAGCCGAATGATGATTCGGATCGCGTGTCAAACCGCCAAACTGCTGAAATTTGGCGATTCAAACCGCTGAATCGACTCACTGATTCATAACGCTTCGAAGCTTCATGATGCCGTGTTTTGAAATCGTCATCACTATGAAAGTCGTTATTTAGGGTTTTTTTGCGCACAAAAACTATTGTCGCCGATTCATAAAGTTATTTTAGAACCACTGTAGTGAGATGGACTTTGTAACGACGTCTTTAGTACCTTTTAAGGGTCTTGAGAGTGTAGAGTACCATTGAGCCAATGGAGGACTTTCTGAGCCATCAGATTTCAACTAAAATATCTTAATTTCTGTTCTGAAGATGAACGGAGGTCTTACAGGTAAGTAATTAATGACAGAATTTTCATTTTTGGGTGAACTAACCCTTTAACATTATAAGGGATCAGAATTGTATCTTACTTTTTGACCATTTAAATATTAGCATCTGCAGCAGTAACCTTGAGAATGAGCTCCATATTCTCACCATATCATACTAAATGAGCCATAGATGTACACATGGGCGTCGGAACCATTGTATGTGTGTGGGACAAGACCCGTCCACTTTTTACGATGAATGAAATTGGACCCACTCACTTTTACCGTCTCTAATTCAGCACATGTCTGTTTACCGATAAACACTTATTATTAAACACATGTTAGATGCTTTATTTACACTTTTCTTATATTTTCTTCATTTAAAAAAAAATGCCTTTCCGATCTGATACGTGATGGGAAAATGGAGTGAGTTTGGCAAAAGGCGGATTCGAACCACGGGTAGATTTGCATCAAAACTTGATGCTTTGCATCTTACCCCTACACCATTGCCACTCTCAGTGATAAGGCGATTTACATAATTTTGTCTTTCCCAACCAGACGTTTAGCAAACAAAGCCGTATATTTGTACAGTACTTAATGTAAATGGCATCTAGGCTCCAGTAATTGTTTTTTCGGAGAGAGGACCCACCCACATTTTATTTGCTTCCGACGCCCATAGATGTACGACTCCTTTATCACGCAATGAAAGCATACAGTGGACTGTACAGCTCCAGAAATTATAAAGAAATATCCATTAATATCTTAAACGTACTTAATGCAACATATTAGACTGTATGCCAGTGTGAATGCAATGCATAGCATTTTTTCTGTGCCACAAAAGAAAAACAGTCCTAAAGGATTGAAGCAGCATGATGAGCTATTCTTATCTTGTCTGTTGTGTTCTGGCCAGTATCCTGAGAGGATCTGTGAGCTTCATGACCTTTCTCTCATCATGTATTCATGTGTGTGTGTCTCTCCTCCAGTCTCTGGTCCTCATCAGCAAGCTGCCCTACGTGACCTTTTTCCACTCTTTGCTGAAGCTCATCGCCCCGGAATACTTCGAGAAGCAGGAGCCGTGTTTAGAGGCCGGTGAGTCCTGAAAACATGGACAACAGACGGTAAAACAAACCAACACTTATTCTGATAACCAATCAAACTCGCCTTCATTAGTGGTGTTTGCAAAAGCAAGCATAGTTATTACCATTGCTAGGAACTTTTCAAAATCATCATGCATATGGCATTTGCATATGTAAGTGATTGGACGGTTGTTTGGTGGACAGAAAACAAGCACAAAAATGTAGACTTGCATTGAAAAGGAGGCGGTGCTCTTCACTTATGGCATAATCAACCACCTAGAAAACCACACTGCAACACTTTCCAGCCATATCTTGCCTCCAGAATATCATGCAACTACATTTTGGCAACTGGCAACAATTACTCAACACATTAGTAACTGCATAGCAACATTTTTCACATTGTATATCATCTTGCCTAATCTTAAAGGGATAGTTCACCCAAAAATGAAAATTCTGTTATTAATTACTCACCCTCATGTCTTTCCAAACCTGTATGACTTTCGTTCATCTTCCGAACACAAATGAAGATCTTTTTGGTGAAATCAGAGATTTCTGTCCCTTCATTGGCAAATACGCAACTGATACTTTGACACTTCAAAAAGTTAATAAAGAGATTGTAAAAGTAACAAACGTGCTGCGTAACACGACAAAGTCTTACGGGTTTGGAACAACACAAGGGTGAGAATGACAGGATTTTATTTTTTAAACATTTTAATAATACATGTTTTTGTGTTTACGTTAAAGCTTGCAATGACATCGACCGGTGGCCCACGCCGTGCCCAGGGAAGATTCTTACGCTCCCCATCATGGGTGTGGTCATGAAGGTAACTGGTTTTTCTTCCTTTGGATCTTTTGTAAGATACTAGCCAAGTCTTTGAGAATCCAGAGCGCTTTATTAACGAACGCTGCCATCTGCTCTCCTCAGCTACGCATCCCCACGTGTTATGACAAGCCTGGAACTTCTCAGCTCGTCCAGTCCACACCGGTATGAAAACCGTTGCCGCTGCCAGGCCTGTAGGCGATTGGTGCTGATGTGTCATATTCTGCAGAATCTTTTGCTCTTATGTAATGGAGTCTAATCTTTCATTCGCAGAGTGACAGTCTGGTGTCCATCGTCCTGCCGACCGTCCATGAAGTAGATCTCTTCAGGTAAAGCACATTCATTGGTACACAGTGTACTAATGTTTCATAGTTGGGCTGGATTTGTTTATTACTTGTCCTCTGGGGCCTCCTGTTGGTAACTGAGAAAAGTGCACGCAAGGACAGTCTTTGCATCCGGTCTTCAGTGTCATATGATCCTTCAGAAATCATTCTGATATGATGATTTGATGAAACATTCAAGAAACATTTCTGATTGTCATCAATGTTGAAAACAGTTGTGCTGCTTCATATTTTTGGAGGATTATTTGGTACATGTAACAGCATTTGCTTGAAATAGGAATCTTTTGCAACAATATAAATGTCACTTTTTTGACAAAATAAAAGTATTAATTTCATTCCAAAACTAAAAATGGTTCTTACCCTAAACTTTTGAACGGTATGTGTTGGTCATAATGTTTACAGATAGTGTGTTTTATATAGTGTTTAGTTTCAGCATCCATTAATTTCATGTTTGCTGTTTTCACTGTTTCTCATGTTGCAGGTGTTTCTATCCAGTGTTTTTCCATATCCAGATGTTGTGGGAGCTGGTGTTGCTGGGTGAAGCGTTGGTGGTCATGGCGCCGTCACCGGCAGATTCTTCAGACACTGTGTTGGCATTGGTCAGGTACGGCGAATAAAGTAATAAGCCATGTGAGATTGTGTTACTGTGATTTTACAACTAAGACGTCTTAAAGACCCCCTGTAGTCAATAATGTCATCCCTTAAATCTTTCATCACCAAAGTGACACATTTAAATGTTTTTTTCCTGCGAAAATAAATAATTTCTTCATGCCTTAAAATAGCTTTAAAGGAACACGCCGACTTTTTGGGACTTTAGCTTATTCACCGTATCCGTATGGGACACACCCACCGCTAGCCTAGCTTAGCACAAAGACTGGAGGTGAATGGCTCCAGCTAGCCTACTGCTCAATAAATGACAAAATAACGTCAACATTTTCCTATTTACATGTTGTGATGTGTGTAGTTACATCTTGTACTAAGGCCGACGGAAAATGAGAAGTTGGGATTTTCATTTGGGGTGCTTAAAGGGCATATTGCAGGTTAATTTTTTTTAGATTAATATATAACCTTGTATGAAAATACCATATGAAAAGGTAATGCAGGATTTAAAATGTTTTAAAAAGACATTTCGTTTAGTAGATAAAGTGGCCGTTTCGTTGGCCGCTTGGAAAAAGCGTTTTTTCAACATGGCGTCATATTACGTCACGAGAGGGAGTCGCTGGCCGAGCTCTGCGTTGGCTCAGTGCAGAATAGGTTGGTATTCAGTAGAGTCTGTGTGTTTTCGGTAGTTTTTCTATTCCAATTTATCATTGTCATGTTAAATTATTGTGTCCAGCCTATCTGGACATCGAGTCTACAGGTTTCCTAAAAAAACTAAATTAGGAATTCAGCATGGTGGCGTTTTGTGCAGGTGAAGAAACGGGACTTCCCTTCGCGCATCTGCTTCAAAACACACGGTGGTGTGTATAGTGCTTTAGACCGGAGGATTATCATCCCAGCGATATGATGGAGTCAAACATTGTTATACTCATGTAAAGCCGGCTACACACTGGCTACGTGACTTGAGCATGGCGTTTTCTATGTCTTTATACACACCAGAAGCGTGTCTGATGCGGCGCTGCTGCTGCTAGGTGACGTACAGGGAGGGCTATATTCCTGTTAAAGGTGAACTATGTAGGATTTTTGCAGTAAAATATCCAGAAACCACTAGGCCAGTGTTATATATTTTGTTCAGTTGAGTACTTAGAATATCCCAAATGTTTTCAACTATTTGTAAATCGTGAGAAAATTGCTATTTTAACCACGGAACCGGGACGTGTGGGCTATGCGTGTGAGGGAGTCGCCTGTCGATTGCGTCATATCTGCGTCACCCTCGGTCTCCGGTTTTATTCAGTGAAACACTTTACTCTCACTGCATTGTGAACAAGTGTCATAGCAGCCGCCGAGCGAACGTCATAACTTCCTTTTCAACACACTCAGATATATCTAATACGATAAACAGAGTTGCGTTACCTCAAACTCATAACTGGAAGTGGCTCCGGCAACTGTGTCATAATAAAAGTCCCGCCAGCGACTATGCCATAATAACAGTCCCGCTCTTCAATCGCTCCTGCAGCCTTGCTCAGCTCCACAACACTCGCTCCTGCTCTGCTTCAGACTACAGTAATGTTAATAATCGCATCCATGAACATGATTTCTGCCCGAGTCCTATCCTGACTGTTTTCCACCAGCTGTGAGGTGAAGACCACATGTCCCGAGATTCTGCGCTTAAATGTGCCGTCATCAAACTACGCCTTTGTTTTGAACAGGCGACCTCTAGTGGACGGAAAAGTTACATAGTGCAGCTTTAAACATAGCAAAGACCACACGTGCGTCGCAATCATGGTCTCAATGAGCTCCCTAGTTCAGTAGTCAGGAGACTGATCAGGACATTATAAGTCAATGGGCTGACTCCCTTATCAGTGCCCTGACTAATGTCATTTATTATGTATTCGTGTCAAAATGACAAACAGCTTTTTTGCCTGGAAACGCTTCCAACACACTTGAAAATTGCGCTTTGGTTCTATTTCTAGCATGTGCTTTCGGCGTGGCTCGAGCCGCGCGTGTCACGCAGCCAGTGTGTAGCTTGTCTAAAGGATGAATAAACATCCACACGCGATGCTTCTTTGCCGTCGTGTTTACATTGATGAATACAAAGTGTACATTAACACAACTGAATACAGTCTCACACTTTTTCGAAAAAAAGAATTATGTGCTGGTAATGGAAATATTTTATTCATGCCATGTATGTACATTCAAGTTCACTCAAATATCAAACGTCATACGCATCCACACACTATCGGTGAATCGGCACGAAATAAACCCATAACAGAATTAATGAATAAAGGATTAACACAATAACACTGTCTGTGGTTCAGCCGCCAGCGGAAGATATATATATATATATGGATTCAAATACTGGTCCGTTTCGCGGGTGCGTTCCGGAAGCCGATCCGCCGCGGATCCTTTTGCTGTGTGGGATGTGACGGTCCCGGATCCGTCAGAGATGTAGCTCGGAGAAAACGTGAACTGTGCACCGTGAGTCTTGTTTTTAAAACATTTGCTAAGTACCAAATCAGTCGACGTGATGAGAAACCGCTGACGTTATATCACATAACGTTTAGTGTGGACGGATATTAACGAGTGTGACTTTTCCTGATGGTCAAAGCCTATTAGTTTCTGTTATTTGGTAACGTTAAGTATACAAGATGACAATAACCAGCTTTGCTATTGCCTGAGACATGATAATAATCAGTACAGTATTGTAATCTGAGCAGTGATCATATCGTCAGCTAGCTTATATATAAGCTAACACTGGTCTCTCACGGAGACACCTGCCGCTGTTCTCCACAGTTTCTCCTCACACAACAACTCAATTTATATCCTCTAATCGTTGTTCTGTCTAATCCTGGTCTGTCCCTAATTGTGTTTCATAATTGTATGGCTGTGGTCTGCCATATGAGTATTAATAAACATTTATAATGTCCTCAGCGTCCGACCTGTCATTGCAATTCATTGTTTTCCTATCGTTGAAATTCACCGCACTCCCTCTCGTTATGTCACGTCCGGTTTTGGCATTTTTAGATGCGGAAGTTAAATTTTCTCACAAAAACGACTCCAAAAGCCTTAATAGCGTATTTTAAAGAAAATCTAGTTCCTACATTATTTTTCTAAACATTGACTCACTGGAGTCTCTAACCTGCAATATGCCCTTTAACAAACTGCAAAGTTTAAATCTGCTTAACCACTCCGATGAACGGCGAGCTCTCACTATCTTTCCGTAGACTACACCATCCGTCAAAATAAAAGTCGCTACTTATTAAGACTGATAATGCAGACCTTAAACCTATTTAAACACACAGAAATGTCAAAAATGTACACAAAAAGAAAATTATAAGATAAATCACAATGAAGTCTGTTACACGTTGGTTATGTTGACCGAAGATAGCCTATTTTCAGGCGCTGTGTAACATCATTGCGCCGCTGCACTCATGGTACAGGAGTAAAATTCCTTGATTATTACGCAGGGATGAGAGTATAGTTCCTGCCATATCGCTCTAGAAAATCACAACTTTTCATTTTTCATTTTTATTCGGTCTTAGTGCACAATGTAACTATACACATCACAACATGTAAATAGGAAAATGTTGGTGTTATTTTGTCACTTATTGAGCAGTCGGCCAGCTGGAGCCATTTACCTCCAGTCTTTGTGCTAAGCTAGGCTAGCGGTGGGTGCGTCAGACAGAGTTATGGCACAGAGATGAGAATGGTGTGTATGGACTTGTCTAACTCTGGGGGATACGGTGATTAAGCTAAAGTCCCAAAAAGTCAGCATGTTCCTTTAATGTAACTCGACACCCTTGCTTCATTTATTATATGCAGACTTATGAATATGCAAATTAGTCCCCGCCTCCACTCACTCCGATCACCTGATCCACTCGCTCAACTATAGTAAACACGACACAATGGCAAGTGTAAAAATATTGGTTTAAATCAGTCATATATGCGTGAAGCAGAAAGTGATTCAGAAGAAGAGGAAGATTATAAAGGCTCCTCTAAAAATCCATGTATCAGAATGGTGATGCGTTTCATACAACGTCAGACACATAACGGTTACTGATATGATTAGCCTTTGGCTTGACTACGTTATCAAACAGCTAATAATGTGTTGCTAATGTCACACAAACCATGTTCCTGTTCTCCATCTCAGAGTCAGACGCTGCCTTCTGAAAATCAGCATCCTTAGAAACGCTTTGAACATCTTAGAACGTCAGTGGAGAAAGGCATATAGTTTATCATAACGTCGTATACATAATTCACCCACTATATTGCTAAATCTACCAAATTTCTCATATCAACAGAACAATATCCTGGAATAACATGGCAATAACTTCTCTTGAGAATAGTTAATGATATGCTAAAGTCCGCCCCCCCTCGTGACGGGATTGGTCACATGTTCGTGATGTATGGAAGAGGGTGGTTTTTGAGACTGTCTTTGTTTCACTACAGTTTAAGAGAAAATACTCATCAATGGTGTTGACTTATGAATTTGCACAAGGTTTGTTTTAAAACACCACATAAACAACATTAAAATCTACAGGGGTTCTTTAACCTTGGGTAAAATCACTGTAACGTATAGTTTCTTGCCTTTTTAAAAAAAGCAATATTATAGACTCCGCTATTAATAATCACTATTTAATAACTTGGCGGAATAAGTCATTATTGTGATTATTATATTAGTAAGTGCATGTCCATTAGTGTAATTGTAAGTCGTTTATGGTTATCAAGTATGTTTTACAGTCCATCCAATCAGGTTTTAGAGGTCCATTTTAGGAGATTTCTTAAGATGCCTGCAGTCGTTTAGCATTTGATATGACAAAAAAATGTTTATTCATATTTTTGATGACTTCACTCTACATTAAAAAAAAAAACCTGTTTCTTTTAAATCGGCAGCATGTTTCTCTCTGAGTGCACATGAAATGTTCTCAGGATTGCAGATTGATGAGTGAAGGCCAGATGTGCCTTTGCGTGTTTATTAAATATTTGGGCTAATTTTATAATGCTGTCAGCAACTAATGGACGTGTAGTACCCAATTTTATTATATTTAAATCCATTCCGAAGTGCATCCAAGTGCATGGGATGTATTGCAGTACTTTAACATTAGACAGATGAAGTTTTGTGGCTCTGTGATGCTGACCACACTGGGTTGACCTTGAAGTAGGGCGGCTGGATAATTCTGAAGTCATGTGATGTACAGAGATACAGACTTGGGGAGTGTTGAACATGGAGAATGTGGTTCCAGAGCGTAAGTTAAACCACAGCGATCTCTCTGTGTCTCTGTGCAGCTGTATCTCTCCTCTGCGGTACTGCAGTGACTTCCGGCCGTACTTCACCATTCATGACAGCGAGTTTAAGGAATACACCACTCGAACACAAGCGCCGTAAGTAAACCATGTGCAGAAGATTTCACATGCATGAAAAATATAAACATATACTGGATGAGGCTGTAGTTATTTATAGAGGATTTATAGATATTAAAGATAAGGCATTTTTTGTTTGTATTATAATTTGTGTGTGTGCGTGTGTGCGTGTGTGTGCGCGTGTGTGCGCGTGTGTGTGTGTAATATATAAACAGGGTTATTTATTTATTTGCTTTTTTGCAACAGAATAAACATAGCCAGAAAGAAAAGAAAATATTATAAATAATATTTACAATATATAAAATATGATCAGATAAATGTTACAATATTTAATACAGTATAGTAAATATGAATACATTAAATTAGATTAGAATTACTATAAATAAATGTTGTAAAAACATTATTTATATATATTATTTATAATTAAATTGTCAATAAATCTTATGCTATTGTGTAAATAAACTATAATATGCATTATATTTTCTATACATATATTTTGTGTGTGTATAGGTATGTATGTATGTATTCAATACGTTTATTTATAGCAATTCTAATCTAATTTAACAGCAAATAAATAAATAAAAACCAACGTAAATATTAAATAAAAAACAACGTTTGTTTAAGTGAAGTAACTGAGGGACTATTCCTGTCCCTGTTTATATATATATATATATATATATATAAATAAAACATACAATATACAATTAATTATTTATTTAAATAAATTTTATTTTTCAACAAATTCTATAATTTGCCTCCATCCCAATACTGAACAACGCGACATACATTCACATCACACGTTAGTGGTAGAGTTATACTCACGGAAAACTATAGTTAAACTTATTCACAATCACGAAAGTTCATTATTTGCTCATTCGCGTGCGCGGTTTTAACATGCGCTTTTCAGAGCGCGCGCACTAAAAGCCTGTCAAACACGTGAATACTGTACTAAGTAGTCGTCTTACTGTGCTAATACTGTCAAATACACACAAGGTTAACATAAACACAGTCGGTTATGTCTAAAGTGAAAGTAAAATCGCAATCGTGTCTGTATATTAGATGCGTGCAGGTCTTAAACTGACAGCAGCGCAGACAGTGAACACGCGGTCCTTAAAGGGACAGTTCACCTATAAAATTATGTCATTATTTACTCACTCTAATATTGTTTCAAACCTGTATTCATTTCTCGATGACAGAATTTTCATTTTTGAGTGAACTATTCCTTTAATGTCGATACAACAATAAAAGACAAAGAGAAAATCACTCACGGCTCTTGACTGAAAAACTAATACAGTAGCTAAGAATCAGTGTATATTTTATAGTGAAGTCTATGTAGTGTTTTATTTTTACATTCATTCATTCAATTTCATACTTAAATGCTGCTGTACAGCTCTGAGCTGCCAGTGTAAATCTTTATATATATTTATTGTATATTATCCAATACACTAGGAATGTGTACAAAGGGTTTTTTTTAAGTAAAGTTTTAAGTTTAAGTAAGGTTTTTCAATTCTTTTAAGTAAAATAAAGAAAGAGTATTGCAATAAAAAAAAGTATTTTTTCTCTTTAACCTCTTGCGGTTCCTGTCGCCTAAGAATAGAATAACAAAAAATGTATGTGACAAGCCATCAGAACCGAACCGAAAACCGTGGGTAAAAACAGAGGTATGTATTGAACTGTGGACGAACTGTATTGTTGCATCCCTAATATATATATATATATATATATATATATATATATATATATATATATATATATATATATATATATATATATATATATATATATATATATATATATATATATATATATATATATATATATATATATATATATATATATATATATATATATATATATATAATAATAGTGATATATAATAATGATATGCACACATTATATAAACACAAACTTTTATGTTAGATGCAATTTATCACAATTCGTTAATTTGACAGCACTATTTAGTATATAATACAACTATAAATACACTAGTATAGTATGTATTTTAAAATAATTAGTGTGTATGGGTGTGTGTAGACAGGTTTGTAATATTTAGTGTTTCTGTTCTTTTGACCTACAAACGCAGCATGTAATTCAATCAGTGTCAGGATGATCGATGAGATGGTTGTTCGTTCAGATCGAGAGAAGAGGATATTTCTGGAGCTCAGACAGGAAGTGACATGTGACACTCTTACTGGGTCTCTGTTAACCGGATCTTGTGTGTGTTGTGTTGTGTTGTGTTGTAGGCCTTCGGTCATTTTGGGAGTTACGAATCCATTCTTCGCCAAAACTCTCCAGCACTGGCCTCACATCATCCGCATCGGAGACATGAAGCAAGCAGGTTCTGACCTTTAACAGTGACTGATACATGTAGAAGTGACATGTTTGAGCAATATTAAGCATTAAAGGTGCAGTGTGTAGGATCTATTGACAGAAATGCAATATAATATACATAACTATGTGTGTATAAAGACTTTACATAATGAACCGTTATGATTTATTACCTTAGAATGAGTCATTATAATCTTCATAAACCGCAGGTCCCCTTACAGTGAAGTCGCCATTTTGTGCCGCCATGTTTCTACAGTGGCCCTAAACGGACAAACTTCTCTACAGCGCACTAGTCAGTCTCTGCTCTCACACGATGACATTTTTGTCCTGTGTCGGCCACCGTAGCTTCTCTATGTGCTCTGAAAAAGGAGGGGTGGGCGTGCAATTCACAACCTCACCACTAGATGCCGCTAAAATTTACACACTGCACCTTTAATACAAATGGAAAATATGCCAATGTATTTTTACAGTGATTTGACAGAGGTTGTTGGATTTGTTCTTTATTATAAATGTCTTTTTTTTTTTTAAAGGAGAGATGGCCAAACAGATGAAAGTGAAGAAACTAAAAAATCTGAAGACTTTGGACTCAAAACCTGGTGAGACTTGAATGAGAAACCATCCCGAGTTAACTTTATGATGTTCTGTATTCATGTAGGATTTATTCAATACCCCAAATCTGCTCTTTGTATTTCCTTCTGTAAATCTGTAAATGTCCAAAAGCTAAAGAATCAATGGTTTGCCAGCGTTTGTTGGAGTAAAGTAACTGAAGGATTCTTGGTCTCAGGTGTCTACACTGCATATAAACCTTTCCTGAACAAAGACGAGGACATTATCAAGCAGCTCCAGAAGGTGAGTGTCTCTCTGGTGGATCATATCTCTGCTAAAACACAGCAGGTGTATTCATTTGGTATTTTTGTTGTTAACCTCAGGGAGTTCAGCAGAAGCGTCCTTCAGCGGCCCAGAATGCAATTCTGCGGCGATATTTCCTGGAGCTTACACAGAGTTTCATCATACCTCTGGTGGGAGCATTACTTTGCATACAAAATCAAAGACACAACGGCATTTAAACGCACATGAACAGTGCTGTTATTGTTAAAGGGTTAGTTCACCCAAAAATGAAAATTCTGTCATTAATTCCTCACCCTCATGTCGTTGGACACCCGTGAGACCTCCGTTCATCGTCGGAACACAAATGAAGATATTTTAGTGTAAAGCTGATGCTGAGAAAGGCTTCACACAGGCCTCCATTGGCATTCAGTACATTGGCACTTCCAAGATCCATGAAAGGCACTTAAAACGTTGTTACAAAGTCTATCTCACCACAGTGACTCTACAATAATCTTACGATGCGACGACAATAGTTTTTGTGCGCAAAAAAAAATCAAAATAACACCTTTATCCAACTTGTTCTCGACTTCCGTGTGTGCCTCCACGACGCATGCGCGAGAATATAACGCAGATCCAGCGTTCGGACACATGACCCAGAAGCGATTTGTTTACGAGCAGAGGAAGACGCGTGTGTCTAAGCTGTTGGATTCTACATTGATCGTGCTTTAGGTCTCGGTGTAGTTCTCAAAATGGGACTAAAGTGTGCATTTAGTGGATTCCCGAACACCGGCGCTACGTCATATTCTCGCGCATGCGTCGTGGAGGCACACACGGAAGTCGAGAACAAGTTGGAAAAAGGTGTTTTTTTGTTGTTTTTTTGCGCACAAAAACTATTGTCGTCGCATTGTAAGATTATTGTAGAGCCACTGTGGTGAGATGGACTTTGTAACAACGTTTTTAGTGCCTTTTATGGGTCTTGGGAGTGTGAATGTACTGAATGCCAATGGAGGCCTGTCTGAAGCCTTTCTCAGCATCAGCTTTCAACTAAAATATCTTCATTTGTGTTCCGAATATGAACGGAGGTCTTACGGGTGTCGAACGACATGAGGGTGAGTAATTAATGACAGAATTTTCATTTTTGGGTGAACTAACCCTTTAACTAAAACTATTGCATTTGCTTTTGGAAGTTGAAATAAAGTCAAATATAAATTAAAGATATTTTAAGAAATAGTATAATATAGTATACAAAGTATACTGAATACCTTAAAAACATGGTAAATGCATGTGTGATGAAGTCTCATGCTTTATATTCCAGGCCGTACATTTAGGATATAATTGTATAATTAATATAATTTGTTTGATTTGCAGGAGCGTTATGTGGCCAGTCTAATGCCTCTACAGAAGAGCATCTCACCCTGGAAAGTAAGCACAAGTTATTTTTTTTATTTTATATGGATCAATTTAGCTTTTAAGAATACTCCCAATGTTTCTCCTCTCATTTCCCAGAGTCCTCCACAGCTGCGGCCGTTCAACCAGGAGGAGTTTATGAAAACCCTGGAGAAAGCCGGACCTCAGCTCACCTCACGACTTAAAGGAGACTGGATCGGCCTCTACAGGTACAGCTGCTGTCACAGATTTAATATATCGTGTGTGTGTGTGTGTGTGTGTGTGTGTGTGTGTGTGTGTGTGTGTGTGTGTGTGTGTGTGTGTGTGTGTGTGTATATATATAATATTAGGGCTGTCACTTTTGTAAAAAAATCCTGTTCGATTTTTGAGACACAAGTGTTCATTGAATCGATTCTAAAATCGATTTTAAATGACGTTTTCATTTTCAACGCTAAATATAGCCTACGCCAATCCACGGACAACTAACGGGCATTAGGATGAAAGTAAAGAGGGCGCTTGAGACGCACAAGTCAGCAATATTTCTGATGATTAATTTTGTGCACAATGACAAACAGGAGTGCAACATTCTGGGAAAAAAAAACATTAAGCAGAGTGGACTGCCATAACGTCAAAGAAAAACATTAGCTACAGGCTTTAACATGGCTTTGTTTACGATTATAAATTCCACAACAACAACAAAATTGTAGCCCATGAAAAGAGGATGAAAATGAAGCTTAAATGTACTAGCCTACACTGAATGTGACGTTCGTGTGGATAATAATTTAACGTAATTATTCAACCGTTCAAAATGAAACTTTGAATGAACTTAGCTTGCGAACAGGCCATGTGTTTTTTTTTATTGAACGTAACCGACACTTAAGCTATGCGGGCGTTACTGATGAAACGTGCAAATAAGGCTCTATTACAAATTATTGGACAGGAAAACAAGTCTATCAACATTTTTGGGGTCCAGAGCAGAGCGTTTTTTATTCACTATATGCCCAGCTGTTGAGAAGACGCGCTCCGACCGCACTGATGTTCCAGGGACACTCAGGTACTTCATTGCCAGCTGCGCATGGTGGGGGTATTTCGAGCTGCCAATCTTCACCACAAAAGCGGGTCGCTGTCAGCTGGCAAAGGTGGTTCCTCTTCATAAATCAACATCTCCTTTAAGAGGCCGCTTTCGATGTCATTCACTCTTTCGTAGCCCCTTGTTTAGATGTCACCACACAGATCCCCCATTGCTGTTAAGGCCGTCTTTCCCCTGTTTGATTTCGAGCTGCATGGCTCCGCCTCCACGGGTCGTTTTTTGTTTGTTTAATTCGTTCAAAAATAATAGTGTACATATTTGGTTAAAATCGATTCCCTATTTTCGTTTTCGAAACTTGTGTTGGTTAGTCCGATCGATTGTGCAATCGATTTTCGAACGTAAAGTGACAGCCCTAATATATATATATATATATATATATATATATATATATATATATATATATATATATATATATATATATATATATATATATATATATATATATATATATATATATATATATATATATATATATATATATATATATATATATATATATATTATATATATTTATTTATTTATTTATATTTATTTATATTTATATATATTTATTTATATATATATATATATATACACTGTGTATATACAAATATAAATATGTATAAAAATATAAATATATATATAAAATAGAATATAAAGTAATAAAATATATATGATAGAATTTATAAATTGTATTTGATATATTAATATATTTATGTGTGTGTGTTTGTGTGTGTATGTATGTATGTATGTATGTATGTATGTATGTGTATATATATATATTTATATATATATATCATTTATATATTGTATCATATATATATTCTATTTTCTATTTATATATATATATATATATATATATATATATATATATATATATATATATATATATATATATATATATATATATATATATATATATATATATATATATATATATATATATATATATATATATATATATATATATATATATATATATATATTAGTATTCATATTAGTATTTAATTTATATATTATAAATAAAAAAATTGTGTGTCATTTTATATAATTAAATTATATATAGTATAATGCATGTCATTTATATATATATATGTATGTATGTATGTGTGTATATATATATATATATATATATATATATGTATATATATGTATATATATGTATATATATATATGTATATATATATGTATATATATATAATAATTTATCATATAATATTCTCTTTCATATTTATATAGTCTGAAAATTAATAAAATCTGTGAAGTGGTGCGAATATCTAGCCTGACGTCGTCATACTCAATTCTAGTCAGAATATGAGTCTGATCTGCTCCGTTGGGCTGTGATTATGGGGTGTGTTTCAACCGAACCAGGAAAGACCTCAATTGGATAGACCTACAACCAATCAGAGCAACGGAGCGACGCGTAACGTTAGTTGTCAAATGTCAACAGAACTCAACTGCACTGTGCACCTCTTTTTTGTATGGTTCCGTTATCAGCAATAAAAACAAAAAAAACAAAACAACAAAAAAAAAAAAACTGCACTGTGTTGCCATGTCCGCGGGTTGAACAAGTTCTCCGTTTAGGATAAGAACAAACTCAACCCAAGCGCTCTTTGATGACGTGGATGATTACGTTACTGTTGATCATCTGTCCATCATCGTCTAAAGCCCGCCCTGACAATATCATTGGTCCGAACAGTTTCTGTTTGGGCGTAATTACTTCTCTATGGATCAAGTCCAGACCGAACTGCCCGAGTAAAAATGTTGTGGGCGGGGCTAAGTTCGGCTGGCATCCAGGCTAGCGAATATCTAAAATATAGCGAGTATGAATTTTCTAGTCTAATATATTTCTTCAGCATTTTGCGTAGTGTAAAACTTTCTTCCAAGCCATATTGAATCCTGATTTGTGAGCTATTTGTTCGGATGAGATGCTTTTATCATCATTACTCAAACCAGCTCATGAGTTTTTATATGCTTAACCAGTTAATCATGGAAAGGTTAGGATGTCCAGATAAACCTTTCCTTCAATATAAAATCTAAAGTTTCTCTTTAAATGCATCTTCACTCTTTCCATCTGTCCTGGACTCCAGGCAGTTCCTGAGGTCTCCGAACTTCGATGGCTGGTTCAGGAACCGCAGGAAGGAGATGATGCAGAAGCTGGAAGCTCTTCACCTGGAGGCGCTCTGTGAGGAAGACCTGCAGCTGCGGATACAGAAACACACGGAGGTGGAGACGGTCGACCTGGTGCTCAAACTCAAGGAGAAACTGGTCAGTACTTCAGTCCCTCTGTGTGTGTATTACAGCAACTCCACACTTCTAGAGTGGGGCTTTCCTTGTGTGGCTTATGTGCACTTCTCATTAGCTATGTAGCCATGCTCTTACTTTTATGCAAATTCGGGGATATCGCATAAAAATTGCTGGATGGAAACTAGGGGTGCACCGATCCGACTTTTTCAGTCCCGATACCGATACCGATGCCTGGGCTTTGTGTATCTGTCGATACCCGATACCGATCCGATATATTGTTGAATTAATAATAAACTGTATATCTTCCACCTTATACCTTCCTTGAAGAGACTAAAGGCACCAGACTTTACTAACTAAACATAACTAAGACAAAATAACAGATGTATGTAAGGTGTTGAATTCTTATTTATTTAAAAAACAATTGTGCATTCAAATCTAAAATAGAATGTAATCTAACTTCTTTAAATAAATAAAATGTAGCAGTGGAAACAAAAAACAGTGTATTGGTCAAACATACAATAGTAATCTGACAGTTACCAAACATTTTTTACACTACAGATAATTGTTTTGGTATATAATCATATCAATATTAAAAAGTAGCATTACAAATTAACAAATAGTCTAATTTTCTACCATGTGCAATTTAATAAAAATTTTCAGCTAGCTAATAACAACTTTGTTCTGGTTTCACCTCACTCCAGATTAAATGATTGTAGGCTAGGCCTATTTATTTTACTACACATTGTCAACAGAAATAAGATGAAATACTGTTGATAATTAAAAATAATTCTTACTACCCACTCTTGCTAAAATGGGTAAGCACACTTGTGTTCTCATTTCAGTTGCGTTCTGAGTAAATTAATAAACTGAGTTCATGAGTTCAGTGTTGGACAGATCAGGGGCACGTTCAAAGCTCAAACCGGTGCGCAACGTTTTGCTACGGTTTCCGGTTGAACGTCATGTTTCCTGGAAACGGTGCGCAACGGTGTGCAACGGGTTTGAGATGCGTTTGATCTCGTTTGGTGGGTGTGTCAAAAATGTCAGCCCAATCAGCTGCAACATGTATATAAACCACGCAGTATTAAAGAGACAGCTCACACAATGGAAGTAAAGTTGTTTAATGTGTCCGCTGGTATTAGAAGACATGATTGTCGTAAGAGTTTAATATATATATATATAATTTATAATCAACATGATGATGTATTTATTTATATCTTTAGCTTAATTGCAAGGCAAGTTTATTTATATACCAAATTTCATATATGGTAATTGCTTGACATAAAGTGAGAAAGAAAATACAAGCTATTAAAAAAGTAAGAACTAGAAATAAAATGATTTAAGTTAGAATTGATTACCAGGAGATGAAAAAGGTTCATTAAATGGGATTGGGATGTTGTCATTTATTCTGGACGGCAAGGGAAGTGATTGCATGTATTTTGCAGTATTAAACACGTATTTATATCGATTTCATCAGGCTCCGAAAATTCCACAAAAAGAACACAAAGAATGGCCTTCTCGGCTGCCATAGTTACAACTCTTGCGTCAACAGAACAGGGTGTTCAACGCAGCACCGTTACCGTTTAAAAAACGTTTTGCAACGTTTTGTCGGGGCTGAACGTAGCCCAGTTGTTCTGGCCAGTCGTTAAAATGATTCGGTTCAAAGGAGTCATTAGGTCACGAATCGGACATTAGCAGACGCGTTGTGTGCGAATCCCGTCTGTTAGAACATCGCGAAAGATGTCAACACACAGAAAACACTTCATAACTGGATATAATTTGTCTCCCGCTTATTGAAAGTATGCTTTATGTCAGCTGGTCAGAGAAGAGTCAATGTTTTTTGAGCGCAATTCATACCCAGTGATAATTCAAGGACAAAATTGTCCGAATGTGTCACGTGCAACATGGTTTCGGTCTTCCGAGCTTTTGATTTGGATTAATATGTGAAATATGAGAGCGAACACTGATTATTTTGAAGACCCAGAGAGCGCGCGCGGGGGAGGAGCTCTCAGATCGGTCACTCAGTCACTCAGTCACGAGCGCAGCATCTGTTCTACATCACTCGTAAATCACAATAACTCATCAAATTAGGCTTTGGCCGTCAAAAAAATGTCAATGCAGGAAAGACCCTGACTTTGCAGTAATACCCTCGAAACAGCGACGAACTAGTTGGCGTGGCAAGCGTGAAATATCTCCTCCACACAGCCGACTCTCTGGCTCGCTCCCTTCTAGCCTGCGACACACGTGAAGCTGACGAATGACGTAGGTTCTGCTGCGACGGAAAAAAACACCTGGATCGGCTTGTGGATCTGTTAATTTTTCCGATCCCCGATCCAGCTATTTTGTCAGTATCGCGGCCGATATCCGATCCTAATATCGGATCGGTGCACCCCTAATGGAAACAACAATATGCATGCAAAATCTTAAGATCCGAATATAACAACGTATGCGGAAACATAAATTGTGATTGAATCATATTCACTGAATAAATCCCTTGAACTTCTCTTCAACAGTGGATGTGATTGGATAACTGGATTAACCAGCGGACCAATCGCATCGCAGCATCTCTAATGTTGGTTTGATCATTCTAAAATGCCTGAGCCAAAGTCTGTCTTTGATATAATGGCATCACAGAAGCGTCTCACACGATTGCGTTCCCAAACCTCAGCCATCCGAACGCAACATAACATGTTTTCATCTGCGGTGCAAGTCATTAATTATGTAGGAAAAAAGAGACTGGCTTTCCTGATTGCAGCAAATTTTTATTAATAAATGATGTTCCTTTTGATTCTAGTATCTGTAACTTGTGTATTTTAGTGCTAGTATGCTAAAACACAAACGAATTTTACGCAGCACTTGCGTAAATGGACATAAGGCTGTGTCTCATGGTACATGTCATCACAAGCATAACCTGAGGCTGTGTTTCGGCACAGCGCCACCTACGGGTCCAGAGATACGAAAAATGGCTATTTTTGCTTTAAAACTTCTAAACGGTTTGCGTTAGAAAAGTGGTCTCGTTAGTTTTGGGGTGACATGCTGTGTCAAATTATATCCAATTTTTCCATATCGGCCATTCCGGACATCAGCCATTTTGTATTTTGTTGTAAAATGCTGTGTTTCATGAACGCATTAGCGTATTGTTACGAAACTCAGTCATCGGCACAATGCCCTGAAGGAGCCTGAGAAGTTTTGAGATCAAATATTCACATGCTTATAACTTTGGATGTGGTTGACATATTTTCACGGGAGCTTCACATCCATAGATTCCTGAATCCTTCCCGAGTCCAACGATATCAAACATGCTAGGTTTCGCCTTATGGTTTGTTCAACGTTGTGATTTTACCGTTTAAACAACTTTCGCAAATATCTTCGAAACCGCTAGTCTGATCGAGACGAAACCAATGTAGGAAAATCTGAATCATAGCGGGCGGACTATATGCATAAGGTCAAATGTCAAAATGTAAAAAAAAAATGCAATCAAAGTCAGGTGTGGGTTATTTTTTAGGCAGTGGCTATTTGCACGAAGTGAAAAAAGCAGATTTTCTTAGCGATAATTGCTATTTACACTAAGTCACATCCTTAGATTCACGAATCGTTGTCGAGTCCAACGATACCAAACATGCTAGGTTTCACCTCATGGTTTGTTCAACGTTGTGATTTAGCGCTTAAACAACTTTCGCAAATATCTTCGAAGCTATTTTTTACTATTTTATTACTGGTACTTTGCGCCTGTTTCCCAGGAAGTGAAGGCTTTATTCTCTTGAACACATGGGATGGAAACAATGCTTTAGTCATAAATATTTTATGCAATTTTAATTTACAACTTTGGGTGAAAATATATATTGCATCTGCGATTTTCTCAATTTGGTGTCGTAACATTTTTATTGCTAGTAAATTTTACAATTAATTGGAACACATTGAATTAAATATTACATTTTGAAACACTGAAATAATATTTTCTTGTAACACACATCTTTGGAGGGTTTGTTTTGTATTGGGTACGTTGATTGATTGATTGATTGATTGATTGATTGATTGATTGATTGATTGATTGATTGATTGATTGATTGATTGATTGATTGATTGATTGATTGATTGATTGATTGATTGATTGATTGATTGATTGATTGATTGATTGATTGATTGTAAAAATGTGTAATTCATCTCCTGTTGTGTCTCAGACTCAGGCCGAGAAAGATCAACTTCCTGTCAAACCAGGAACTCTGCCCAAACTACAGTCCCATATCGAGAGCATCATACTCTCTCTTCCAGAGGACCTGCAGGGCATCTTACATAAACCTCCGAGCCCTTGACCATCAGCCAGCGCTGACAGACCAGACTGCGGCTCCTACTGGGTTAACGGACACAAACCCGCCGGACTTCCAGTGCACTTGTTGCCTCAGATCTGAGTGCCCTTGAACGGACAATGCTGGCATTGCCAAAAACTGCACAGACGACTGACAGCACAGGGAGCGAGTGAACGTGCGAGGGACGAATGGTGGCAGAAATGACGCAGATGTGATGTGTTACGGACACATTCTGAGTCTGAATGCTGTAAGTCTCACTGTGTGAGATTAACATTCCTGTTGATTTTAAACATGAGGACGCTTATGAGATGGAATCCGGAAAACGCGATCCGGATCTGAAGGGGCCGGATTCATATTCACCACTATAATGGAAATGTTTAAATGGTTGTGTGTGAACATCACTTCCTCATCTCATGAAACCTGTCGGAAACATGTTCAGGGCATATTTCACCCCAAAATTAGGAAGAGGGAATAAGAAGTTATATTTTACATAAAGAAAATGAAGCCTATTTTAAGACCATTAAAATACCGTTTATATATATATATTGCGCTGTGGCATTTTTTCATGATAATCAGGTCATATTTCACCCCAAAATGAGGAGGAATTAAGAAACTATATTTAACATGCATTATTTTCATAATTATTAAGCACATTTTAAACCCAGTTTTCATTTCTATAATGCACCAAATCTAATTTTCATTACGACATTATTTAAATTGTGAAGTATTAAATTGTTAAATATTATTACAGTTGTTTTTCTATTATTATTATACACTACATTATTTCTCAAAAATGAGCATTGAGAGAAACTCAAATTTATGCTGAAATATCCTTAATTATCAAGAAAATTGTCATATGCTAAAAATCTTAATAGGTCTAAAAATCAGTTTTTATATATTTTGTTTTCCATTATATTTCGGGTGAAATGTTCCCTGGAAATGTTTCATGTTTTGAATTTGATATAGCAATAACAGGCACATTTATTTCTCCTTTTAAAGGGATAGTTCACCCAAAAATGAAAATTAGCCCATGATTTATTCGCCCTCAAGTCATCCGAGGTGTGTATGACATTCATCTCTCAGACGAATACAATCAGAGTTATATTAAAAATGTCCTGGCTCTTCCAAGCTTTATATTGGCAGTGAATGGTTGTGTCATTTATGAAGTCCATAAAAGTGCATCTATCAATCATAAAAGTGCATCCATCCATCATAAAAGTGCATTCCTCCATCATAAAAGTGCATCTATCCATCATAATAGTGCATCTATCCATCATAAAAGTGCATTCCTCCATCATAAAAGTGCATCCATCCATCATAAAAGTGCATTCCTCCATCATAAAAGTGCATCTATCCATCATAAACGTGCATCTATCCATCATAAAAGTGCATCTATCCATCATAAAAGTGCATCTATCCATCATAAAAGTGCATTCCTCCATCATAATAGTGCATCTATCCATCATAAAAGTGCATCTATCCATCATAAAAGTGCATTCCTACATCATAAAAGTGCATCTATTCATCATAAAAGAGCATCCATCCATCATAAAAGTGCATTCCTCCATCATAATAGTGCATCTATCCATCATAAAAGTGCATCTATCCATCATAAAAGTGCATCCATCCATTATAAAAGTGCATCTATCCATCATAAAAGTGCATCTATCCATCATAAAAGTGCATCTATCATCATAAAAGTGCATCTATTCATCATAAAAGTGCATCTATTCATCATAAAAGTGCATCTATTCATCATAAAAGTGCATTCCTCCATCATAAAAGTGCATCTATCCATCATAAAAGTGCATCTATCCATGATAAAAGTGCATCTATCCATGATAAAAGTGCATCTATCCATGATAAAAGTGCATCTATCCATCATAAAAGTGCATCTATCCATGATAAAAGTGCATCTATCCATCATAAAAGTGCATCCATCCATGATAAAAGTGCATCCATCCATGATAAAAGTGCATCTATTCATCATAAAAGTGCATCTATCCATCATAAAAGTGCATCCATCCATGATAAAAGTGCATCTATTCATCATAAAAGTGCATCTATTCATCATAAAAGTGCATCTATTCATCATAAAAGTGCATTCCTCCATCATAATAGTGCATCTATCCATCATAAAAGTGCATCTATCCATGATAAAAGTGCATCTATCCATGATAAAAGTGCATCTATCCATCATAAAAGTGCATCCATCCATGATAAAAGTGCATCCATCCATCATAAAAGTGCATCTATCCATCATAAAAGTGCATCTATCCATCATAAAAGTGCATCTATCCATCATAAAAGTGCATCTATCCATCATAAAAGTGCATCTATCCATCATAAAAGTGCATCCATCCATCATAAAAGTGCATCCATCCATCATAAAAGTGCATCTATCCATCATAAAAGTGCATCCATCCATCATAAAAGTGCATCTATCCATCATAAAAGTGCATCCATCCATCATAAAAGTGCATCTATCCATCATAAAAGTGCATCTATCCATCATAAAAGTGCATCTATCATCATAAAATGATTGGGCTTTATTAACCCCCGGAGCCGTGTGGAGCAGTTATATGATTGATAGATGCACTTTTATGGACTTTATAAACGAGGCAACCATTCACTGCCATTATAAAGCTTTGAAGAGCCAGGACATTTTTAATATAACTCTGATTGTGTTCGTCTGAGAGATGAATGTCATACACACCTCGGATGTCTTGAGGGTGAATAAATCATGGGCTAATTTTCATTTTGGGGTGAACTATCCCTTTAACAGAGACCAACACTACTAACCTATAAATGTTGAAGATTTCATCTTTAGCGCATTATCGCAGGTGTCCAGCGAACGGCACAAATATAATGTGTTTCTCTCATAATGAAGGCGAACCCAACATGGACCAGTGCAGTTTAACACGTATTTATTTGTATTTTTTAATTCATAAACGGACTAACCACAAAAGGGAAAACAGCCACTGTCTTTTCCTTTCCTCTTCGCCGAACTGAATGACCCGTGGCTGGTTCATAAATCATAACTTTCCAGTGCTGTTGCATTGAGATCGTGGTCTTCCTTCTGCTTCATTATCATGTATATAGTCTTCAAATACAGCTTTCCTTTACGCTCGCTCGACCGATAAAGGTGAATACTGCAGTTTCTTTGTGCCTTTTGATTTCGATTTGATGGCTTTTAGGACCAAGTGTGTATTTTGTGAGTACATCAGTGCTTTAATATCATGAAATATGATTGTCTGTCTAGAAGGAGCTTGTGTTATTTGCACTTTATCGGTGGAAACGTGTCGAGTAACAGAAGGTCAGGGGTCATATGTGGGAAATCCATCTGTTCTGTTGTGTGCCTTGAGCTAGAAAGACAAAGAGCGTCTCCCTCCTTCCCTCAGACGCTGTTCTCCATAGGAAGGCTTTATCCGGCTGATTATGTGGGACGCTGACTCGAGTGTGTGTGTGTGTGTAATGAATCCGGGCCTGTGTGACAGTAGGCGTGTGAAAACTGGTTGTTGGGCAACCATTCATGTTTTATATTTGAAGAACAAACCTATTTTAACATGCTTGAATTTTAAAGAGGTATATTCTAGTACGCTAATAACCGCTTTTGACACGACGCCTGTTTGTTATACTGGTGGATATTTTCTAACATCTGTATTTTTGATCGGCTCATTTATATCGGTAGTTAATGTACAGGATGTTTTATTTGTTGCTGTGGTGATTATTATTGAATGATAAAAAAAAAAATTGTAAACCATGAACACCAAACCACAGCCCAACGTTTCCGCATATACAATATTTTTCTATCACACCCTTAACCACTATTTTTTCCTCCTGTAACCAGTGGAAGCTTTTCCCTAGGAAGTGTTTCATTCTCTTGCCCTCATGAAGAACAAGTATATTTTTTTTCAGGTGTAAATAAATGTCAATAAGCATAAATCTATTTCTGTTCCTTTTGATTCTAGTATCTGTAACTTGTGTATTTTAGTGCTTGTATGCTGAAACACAAATCACACAAAGTTATTTTGCCCTTATTGTAATCGTTGGCGTTCTTCTTCTTCCGCTCTTGAGTCTATGGCCGCCCATAGAACCACTTGCGGGAAAGTGATGAAATTTGGCACACTGATAGAGGACAGTCTGAACTGTCACCATAGCAAATTTGGAGTCTCTAACTCAATCCCTCTAGCGCCACCACCTGTCCAAAGTTGCACTTACTGTAAGGGCTAGAAACAAAATTCTTTTGTGATGTTGTTTTTGATAGTGCCAATTTTCCCGCCAAAAAAACAACTTTTTCGAACTCCTCCTATACGGTCTATCTGATTTGCACGAAAATTGACCCAGATCCTCAGACAATGGCAACTAAAGTTTTGGAATTCAAGTCGATTAATCAAAAGTGTTTTTGAATAACACGCAAACGAATTTTACGCGGCACTTGCGTAAATAGACATAAGGCTGTGTCTCTGCAACACTTCATCGTATTCTGGCCAAACTTGGTACATGTCATCACAAGCATAACCTGAGGCTGTGCAGCGCCACCTACTGGTCCGGAGATACGAAAAATGGCTATTTTTGCTTGTAACTTCTGAACGATTTGCGTTTAGAAAAGTGGTCTCTGTAGTTTTGGGGTGACATGCTGTGTCAAATTATATCCAATTTTTCCATATCGGCCATTCTGGGCATCGGCCATTTTGTATTTTGTAGTAAAATGCTGTGTTTCATGAACGCATTAGCGTATTGTTACGAAACTCGGTCATCGGCACAATGCCCTGAAGGAGCCTGAGAAGTTTTGAGATCAAATATTCACATGCTTATAATTTTGGATGTGGTTGACATATTTTCACGGGAGCTTCACATCCATAGATTCCTGAATCCTTCCCGAGTCCAACGATATCTAACATGCTAGGTTTCGCCTTATGGTTTGTTCAACGTTGTGATTTAGCACTTAAACAACTTTCGCAAATATCTTCGAAACCGTTAATCTGATCGAGACGAAACCAATGTAGGAAAATCTGAATCATAGCGGGCGGACTATATGCATAAGGTCAAATGTCAAAATTTTGATAGTAAGTGGCAAAAAAATGCAAACACAGTCAGGTGTGGGTTATTTTTTTATATGCTCATAATTACAAATGTCTATAAATCCTAAACGAAATGAGATTTTCCACCAAATTTGACACGCTTATGTATGGGGGCACTCCAAAAGGTGGTGGGACTGCTCCACTTGGGGGCGCTATAATTAAACAAAACATTTAATTGGCTCTGTACAACTCAATGTATTTTATGGGGGTTTTCAACCTTTTTGTTTAAAATTGTCTCCAAATGTCTTTACTCATTCGCTTCCTTGTTTGCTTCTGTTGTGCTTTGCCCGATAATTGCTGCTTGCAGCTATATTTTGATCATTATTTCTGTTATTGATCGGTACTGTGGTCATTGGTACCACAGTTTTTAATTGATAACAAAAGTTTGTAAATAAATACAAAATTTATTGAAGATGTTTGAAAGGCACATATTGAAGGCAGTACAAAAATTATTTAAAAATGTCTTTACAGTGGTAAGTTAAATATACAGTGCATTAGAATTATATATAAAGATGTTTACCAATATCCCATGAATATCTCAAAATAAAACCGATCTGGAGATATATACAGTCAGTAATGATGTAGTGTATTTTCTTCTGTAGTGTTTCATCGTTTGGACAGTTGATCCGAGAGCCAGTCCAGTCCTTCATATAAGCCTGACCCCTGAACCGCACATGTGGCCTGGACGAACCACTGCGAGAGAGACAGAGAAACACACGTGACCTCACACACCTCCAGCTCCGCGTCTGCATTGAGTCTGTGTGTCACACACTCACCTGTCTTCCTCTCAGCGCGTGTAAACCCAGTCTGTCTGTCAGCTCAGAGACCGCCATGGCTTTGGGTAAATCCTGCTTGTTAGCAAGAACTAACAGAACGGCGTCTCTCATCTCATCCTCCGCCAGCTGAAAAGGGTCAGATGGATTTAGGCATGAACACAATATTAGATGGAGACTGTGATTATACTGAGCTGGTGTAACCCTCTGGTACTGTTCAGTCATTTTTGACCGAAAAATTCATTTTTTTATCGGAATGGTATGAAACTTGATAAAGGTTTTGGCACTTGCTGTGTGAACACACACAAAAACAATCATAGACATGATTCGAAAAGGGTAAATGGAAATGAATGGGAGGCGAATTTCCTCTAGTGGAAGCGTTTGGTACTGCGCACACACAAAATCTGACTGAAAGCTCATTTTTTGAGATATCAACCTCAAATTTGGAACACAGCTCTTTTATTTTGTGATTTTCGTGAATTTTCCCCCCACAGTTTTAGAGTAAAACGTGTTTTGGAAAATATACATTTCATATAAAAATTGAAAATGGTATTTTTGTGCATTTTTCATAACAATACATTTAAAATTGTATAACTTTTCTTCACTTCAGCAATAATCTGCAAAGCGTTGTCTTTAAAAAGAGACCAAACTTCAGTCTGTGCTCCAAAGTTTAAGTTTGACATTTTTTTAAATGGTTATATTTGTATTATTTTAATTATTTGTTACTCATTGTCAAGGATCACAAGATGTCATAAGATATTTTCTGTAAAAAATGTCTTATATTGCTGAAAATCATGATTTCTTGTTGTCCGAATTGTATTTTTTCCATTATGTATCATTATATTTGACATTACTTTTGGTAATATTTCCTTTTTGCTATTTATAAAAGCCCTAAATAGTCATTTTTCTAATTATACAACATTAAATTCTTTAAAAAAAGAACTTTTATCCTATAAAAATATGTCCGGTAAATCAAGAACACCAGATTTAAACAATCAGACTAACTGTGTTGAGCTGGAGAACAATGATCAGTTTCTGTCCATTAATGATCCAAACCGTGTCTAATAAAACACACCAGATATTAAAGCGGCTTTGGTGTTTCCATGGTTTCTACAAAATAAAACCGGAGGGTTACGCGGGTCCTGGTTAAAATCGCTTATTTCTCTGGATTTAAACATTCTTGGGAACATTTGGGATAATGTAAGTACACAAGTCAACTAAATATATATATATAACACTGCTCTAGTGGCTTTTGAGTATTTCAATCTAAAAATCTTACATATTGTGCCTTTAACTTTTTGACATGCAAAATGTATCTCCAATTACAGAATTGCTCATAAACATAATTTACCATTAAAATCCCATAAAAACATTAAATAAAAAATATTATCTGACTAAAATATAGTACAATAATTTAATTGAGGTAAAAAAGGTCATTTCAAACAACACCAGAGGGGTAAATAATCTGATGATATACTCAGATCATGGACGACTTACCATCATTTTTAGTTCCTCTGCTGCCGTTTCAATCCTCTCACGATCACTGGCGTCCACCACAAAGATCAGACCCTGAATCACACACACACACACACACACACTTTGTTCAGTGCATTTCATAAAGCAGCTGGTTAGATTTGAAGTGATATAATAATATATTACATATTGACCTGAACACCTGATCATTACCTTAGTGTTGTGATAGTAATGTCTCCAGAGGCGTCTGATAATGTCCTGACCGCCGACGTCCCACACAGTGAAGGAGATGTTCTTATATTCAACGGTCTCCACATTAAAACCTACAGAGAATCAGACTCTCAGTCATTAGGAAATATGATACTACATTTGATCTGAAGCATTAAAACATGTGTTTGACCTGAAGTTTCTTACCTAGAGTTGGAATGGTTGTGACAACTTCACCAAGTTTGAGTTTGTAGAGGACTGTCGTCTTCCCTGCGGCATCCAGACCAACTTGGAGAAGAAATATTTACATTTATTACATTATGAAAATGCACAAGATTCATAATTGGAGTATTTTATTACATTTCACGTATCAATTATATGCACTAGAGCAATATTTGTTCAAAATTGAATAAGAATTAAAAAAAAACATACATTTTCGAGAAATAAAAAAAAGTACTCACCCATAAGTAACCTCATCTCTTTTTTGTCAAAGAGCCGTGAGAAAATGTTCGAGAAGAAGACGCCCATTTTTTTTTTTAAGTGCAAATGAAAAGCTGTTTTAGTGAAAATAGATGTTCAGAGAACGAGGCTCAGACTACTAGTGTGAGGACGGTGTGTGTGTGAGAGTGTTTATATAGTGTTTTTGCTTTCGGTTTGATTGACAGCTCGACACCGCCACTCTCACACAAGTCGCGCGCAGTTTCTCTCGTTGCAAATCCAACGCGTTCGAAATGACGTCACGTGCTGTATCACGTGTCCAAACAAAGATTAATTTGGTATTGTTTATTTGGTCATATCTCTCAGGTCAAAGCATGGGAAATCGCCAAATAAGCTTTGTGTTAATAGCTAAATGAAGGAGGTGTCTTACTTCACAGGATTCATCATGCTAGGCGTGTTTGGGAAATATTTAATATTTAAAAACAATCTATTTTGCATCTGTTTTTTTCACTGTATTTACTCAAAATTAGTTTGGAGAGATTTAGAAAATAAATACAAAGTTTATGATGGACATTTTTGTATTTTATGTGCTTTTTATACTCAACATATTAAAGAACAACATAGTACACAGTTATTTATTTTATTAAGAAAATACCATATAAATAAAAATAAGTGGACTCAAGGCAAACCAAAGTTCTCATATTTTATAAATGACTTTAAATTATATATAAATATTTTTTTATTGAATTTTTTATGATTTTTTTTTTTCATGTTAATGTGAGTATCTACCTAATACCTCTTGTTCTCGTGGCATTGAATAATTTAAAAAGTGCCAAATAAATACATGTGCTATTTAAAAAATTATAATAATAATAACAAAAAAAAAAAAAAAAAAATATATATATATATATATATATATATATATATATATATATATATATATATATTTATTATTATTATTATTATTATTATGTGTGTTGAACTTTGTACTTGTACTAGGTTACATAAAATCATATTAAGAGTGACATTTCCTCCACAGAATGTCTTAAATGTTGCTAAACAGCTACGATTTTTTTTAATTTAACAACCATTTTGTGCATCAAAACCCTTCAGCAATAATAGGTCGGCCAACCTTTACTCAAAAATGCCTGAGGATTTTTATTTAGGCACATTTTTTGTGATTTCAACCTAATATAATATGAAATGAAACTCGGCTAGACTTCAGAAACTGGGCTATGTTTAGCCTGAAAAAGAGAAGAAACATCCTCGTCAGATGTGCAGCAGCTCATCTAAATTCATTATCCAGCGAAGACATTTTAAACTTTACATCGTCACGAGATTTGTTTACTCAAATTATACAGTACGTGACGTCATTTCGAACGCGTTGGATTTGCCGCGAGAGAAACTGCGCGCGACTTGTGTGAGAGAGTGGCGGTGTCGAGCTGTCAGTCAAACCGAAAGCAAAAAGACTATATAAACACTCTCTCACACACACACACACACACACACACCAACATCAGACTAGCAATCTGAGCCTCTGCCTCTGGACGTTTGTTTTGGACCGAGTACAGCGAACAGCTTTTCATCTGCACTTTTAAACATGGGAATCTTCTTCTCGAACATTTTCTCGCGTCTCTGGAAGAAAAAGGAGATGAGGTTGCTTATGGGTGAGTACATTTCCCCCTCAAAATGTTCTTTACTCTTTTTTGAACAAACTATAATTTCTCTATGGCGAATATATGCGTATTAATTTGGATAAATATGTGAATTTTTGAATCTTGTGCATTTCCATTGTGGAATAAATGTAAATATTTCTTCTCCAAGTTGGTCTGGATGCAGCAGGGAAAACGACAATCCTCTACAAACTCAAACTTGGTGAAGTTGTCTCATCTATTCCAACTATTGGTAAGAAACTCAAAGCAATACATGAATAATTCATAAATTCCTGCGTTAATTATTTTCTATGTCCCTCATATTTGTGGCAATAGCCAACAATACATTGCATGGGTCAAAATTATACATTTTTCTTTTATGCCAAAAATCATTAGGATATTAAGTAAAGATCATGTTCCATGATAATATTTTCTAAATGTCCTAATGTAAATATATCAAAAATGTATTATTAGTAGTAATATGCATTGCTAAGGACTTCATTTGAACAACTTTAAAGGAGATTTTCTCCATATTTAGACTTTTCACATTTTCAAATAGTTGTATCTCGGCCAGATATTGTCCTATCATAACTAATGATACTTCAATGGAAAGCTTGTTTATTCATTGACCCTTATGACCAACACTCAAAAAATGATACGTTGGATTTACTTACTTTTTTTATGTCAACCGGTTCCACGTAATTGGGTTATGTTGAATTTAATTCAAATGGTTTATTTCAGTAAACTTAAGTTTTTTACGTAAGGTTAATTCAATGCTATTTAGTTAAATCAGGTTAACATTCTTAATTTTGTCTAAAACTATTCAATTTAATTATTCTAAAATGAATATAAAAATAGTAATCCAGTTTAATTGATTATTTTTATTTAGTGAAATACTATTTTTACAACATTTACCAAACCTTTTACAAGATCTTATTGGCTAGCCAGAAGATGATTTTGTTACATCCACGGCATGCCCAAAGTAGATGTTTTTTATTATTAAAATAACTTTAATTGTTATTAGCAGATCCTCACCCCAAGCACATGCTCTACACTAAACACTAACATAACTCAAACTTTTAAATACCAACATAACAAAACATTAAGCATTAAAAAGTCTCGTTAAAATGCATCAAATAGCACTTTATTAAAACATTTACTCTCCGAATCCGAAACTCAGCCCCTTTGCAAAGCATGATGGGAAGTGAAAGTCTTGTTTGATTGGGTTACTTGATTGAAACATGTTATTTCAAAATGAAAACATCAAAGTTATGTCAAAGACTAACGGTTTTAAGTCAGTTTAACATGAATCAATTACACTTGAGCCAGAAACCTGATATAATTGTGTTAAATCAAGATGAATTGCTTAAATAAAGTGAACAGGATCATAAAAAAAAAAAAATTTTAAGTGAAGGTCACGTCATGTCTAACTCATAATCATACACTCTAAAAAAATGCTGGGTTAAAAACAACACAAGTTGGGTTGAAAATGGACTAACCCAGAAATTGGGTTGTTTTAACCTAGTGATTGGGTTACATGTTTGCTTAAAACAACCCAATTGCTGGGTTAGTCCATTTTCAACCTAACTTGTGTTGTTTTTAACCCAGCATTTTTAGAGTGTAGTCATGATTTTCTCAATATTAGACTTTTCACATTTTCAAATAGTTGTATCTCGGCCAGATATTGTCCTATCATAACAAACCATACATCAACAGAAAGTGTATTTATTCATTGACCCTTATGGTCACGTCATGTCTAACTCATAATCTGCCATCCTCCTCCTCTCTAGGTTTTAACGTGGAGACCGTTGAATATAAGAACATCTCCTTCACTGTGTGGGATGTCGGCGGTCAGACGGTCATCAGAGGCCTCTGGAGACATTACTATCAGAACGCTAAGGTAACAGAGTTTTTATCTCTATTTAGTGACTCGGTTTGCCCAAATGTGGTTTTATTTACAAGATGCCATGTGTGTGTGTTTCAGGGTGTGATCTTCGTGGTGGACTGCAGTGATCGCGAGAGGATTGAAACGGCAGCAGAGGAACTAAATATGATGATGGCGGAGGATGAGATGAGAGACGCCGTTCTGTTAGTTCTTGCTAACAAGCAGGATTTACCCAAAGCCATGGCGGTCTCTGAGCTGACAGACAGACTGGGTTTACACGCGCTGAGAGGAAGACAGGTGAGTGTGTGACACACAGACTCAATGCAGACGCGGAGCTGGAGGTGTGTGAGGTCACGTGTGTTTCTCTGTCTCTCTCGCAGTGGTTCGTCCAGGCCACATGTGCGGTTCAGGGGTCAGGCTTATATGAAGGACTGGACTGGCTCTCGGATCAACTGTCCAAACAACAATGAGTCGACAGGAGAGAAGAGAAGAGAAGAGAAGAGAAGAGAAGAGAAGAGAAGAGAAGAGAAGAGAAGAGAAGAGAAGAGAAGAGAAGAGAAGAGAAGAGAAGAGAAGAGAAGAGAAGAGAAGAATAAACAAGAATTGTCCATGATTTCATGGACACTTTAATACTTTATTTGGGGTTTTTGTTCACAGATACTTGAAAAATGCACTTTTGTAATATAATGTACTGTATATATTATAACAGCCTCCGACTGTTTATTATCTCAAAAGCATTTTGTATTATTAATGTTAAATCAATACTGTAATTACTTCTGAATTTGTGTTGTATATGTATGTGTTCTGTTTTATTTGCACTTTTGAAAGATTGACCTGTAATTTATATCTGAGCCTTTCAAATATCTCCAATAAATGATGTATTTATTTACAAACATTAAGATTCCTATGTTTCACAATCATGTAATAAATAGATATTACTGAATAGAAAATGCATGAGAAATAGGATGTTTTGTAGTTATTACAGATAAATATAAAAACTGAACTGCTGTTCCAAAAATATTCATCTGGGCTTTCACAGCTCCAATAAATGATGCATTTACAAAACAAATAGTCTTGAATGCTCCTTTCACTGTATTTGAAAAATGGAAAGCTGACATTTTTGAGAAATTTACTAACCATTTGTCATTTTTAGCTACATTACCAAACTTTGAACACAACCTTATGCCATCTTCAAATTAAATCATCTTCTAATTAATAAGTTACCATATGAAAAGACATTATATTTTAAAATACAATTCTTGTAATTGAACTAGAATATACTGTATATATACACCGATCAGGCATAACATAATGACAGGTGAAGTGAACAACACTGATGATCTTCATCAGCTGTTAGTGGGTGGGATATATTAGGCAGCAAGTGAACATTTTCTCCTCAGAGTTGATGTGTAAGCAGGAAAAATGGGCAAGCGTAAGGATTTGAGTGAGTTTGACAAGGGCCAGATTGTGAAGGACCAGTGGAGAACCGGCCACAGGGTCATGGAGGACCAGTGGAGAACCGGCCACAGGGTCATGGAGGAACAGTGGAGAACCGGCCACAGGGTCATGGAGGACCAGTGGAGAACCGGCCACAGGGTCATGGAGGACCAGTGGAGAACCGGCCACAGGATCATGGAGGACCAGTGGAGAACCGGCCACAGGATCATGGAGGACCAGTGGAGAACCGGCCACAGGGTCATGGAGGACCAGTGGAGAACCGGCCACAGGGTCATGGAGGACCAGTGGAGAACCGGCCACAGGCTCATGGAGGACCAGTGGAGAACCGGCCACAGGGTCATGGAGGACCAGTGGAGAACCGGCCACAGGGTCATGAAGGACCAGTGGAGAACCGGCCACAGGGTCATGGAGGACCAGTGGAGAACCGGCCACAGGGTCATGAAGGACCAGTGGAGAACCGGCCACAGGCTCATGGAGGACCAGTGGAGAACCGGCCACAGGGTCATGGAGGACCAGTGGAGAACCGGCCACAGGATCATGGAGGACCAGTGGAGAACCGGCCACAGGATCATGGAGGACCAGTGGAGAACCGGCCACAGGGTCATGGAGGACCAGTGGAGAACCGGCCACAGGGTCATGGAGGACCAGTGGAGAACCGGCCACAGGGTCATGAAGGACCAGTGGAGAACCGGCCACAGGGTCATGAAGGACCAGTGGAGAACCGGCCACAGGGTCATGGAGGACCAGTGGAGAACCGGCCACAGGGTCATGGAGGACCAGTGGAGAACCGGCCACAGGGTCATGGAGGACCAGTGGAGAACCGGCCACAGGGTCATGGAGGACCAGTGGAGAACCGGCCACAGGGTCATGAAGGACCAGTGGAGAACCGGCCACAGGGTCATGGAGGACCAGTGGAGAACCGGCCACAGGGTCATGAAGGACCAGTGGAGAACCAGCCACAGGGTCATGAAGGACCAGTGGAGAACCGGCCACAGGGTCATGGAGGACCAGTGGAGAACCGGCCACAGGGTCATGGAGGACCAGTGGAGAACCGGCCACAGGGTCATGAAGGACCAGTGGAGAACCGGCCACAGGATCATGGAGGACCAGTGGAGAACCGGCCACAGGGTCATGAAGGACCAGTGGAGAACCGGCCACAGGGTCATGAAGGACCAGTGGAGAACCGGCCACAGGGTCATGGAGGACCAGTGGAGAACCGGCCACAGGGTCATGGAGGACCAGTGGAGAACCGGCCACAGGGTCATGGAGGACCAGTGGAGAACCGGCCACAGGGTCATGAAGGACCAGTGGAGAACCGGCCACAGGGTCATGAAGGACCAGTGGAGAACCGGCCACAGGGTCATGGAGGACCAGTGGAGAACCGGCCACAGGGTCATGGAGGACCAGTGGAGAACCGGCCACAGGGTCATGGGCGGCCGAGGCTCATTGATGCACGTGTGGAGTGAAGGCTGGCCCGTGTGGGCCGATCAAACAGACGAGCTACTGTAGCTCAAACTGCTCAAGACGTTAATGCTGGTTCTGATAGAAAGCTGTCAGAATACACAGAGCATCTCAGTTTGTTGTGTATGGGGCGGCACAGCCGCTGACCAGTGCCCATGCTGACAGAGAGTCAGATGAGACCACAACCTCAGAAAGTTACTATGACTGATTTCGAAGCAATTGATGGTAAAATTCTAGAAGAAACGGTACAGCACCTTAAAACATCAACCTGCGCCCTTGACACACTCCCCACTTCTTTTTTCAAACGTGTGTTTGACTGTTTAGAAGCAGATCTCCTAGAAGTGGTAAACGCCTCACTTCTTTCTGGGACTTTTCCAAACTTCCTCAAAACCGCAGTAGTTAAGCCTCTCCTGAAAAAGGGAAATCTGGATAACTCCATACTGAGCAACTACAGACCAATCTCAAATCTCCCCTTCATAGGCAAGATTATTGAAAAAGTTGTTTTCAGTCAGCTGAACAAATTCTTGCCTCAATATAGATACAGGCAAAACATCAATTCTGGTACTACTGGACCTCAGTGCTGCATTCGACACTATTGACCACAACATACTTCTTGACAGGCTAGAAAATTGGGTTGGGCTTTCTGGAATGGTCCTCAAATGGTTCAGGTCATACTTAGAAGGGAGAGGTTATTATGTGAGTATAGGTGACCATAAGTCTGAGTGGACATCCATGACATGCGGAGTCCCACAAGGGTCAATTCTTGCACCACTCCTATTCAACCTGTAACATGCTGCCACTCAGCCAAATAATGAGAGAGAACAAAATGGCTTACCACAGCTATGCTGACGACACCCAGATCTACTTAGCCCTATCACCTAATGACTACAGCCCCATTGACTCTCTATGTAAATGGATTGATGAAGTTAACAGTTGGATGTGCCAAAACTTTCTTCAGTTAAACAAAGACAAAACTGAAATCACTATTTTTGGTGACAAAGATGAAATTCTCAAGGTGAACGCATATCTTGAGGCTAAAGGTCTAATATCAAAAAATCAAGTCAGGAATCTTGGTGTGATTTTAGAGTCAGACCTGAGTTTCAGTAGTCATGTCAAAGCAATAACTAAATCAGCTTACTATCATCTAAAAAATATTGCAAGAACTAGATGCTTTGTTTCCAGGCAAGACTTAGAGAAACTCGTTCATGCTTTTATCACCAGCAGGGTGGATTATTGTAATGGTCTCCTCACCGGCCTTCCCAAAAAGACCATTAGACAGCTGCAGCTCATACAGAACGCTGCTGCCAGGATCCTGAGCAGAACCAGAAAATATGACCATATCACACCAGTCCTCAGATCTTTACACTGGCTCCCAGTTACATTTAGAATAGATTTTAAAGTGCTATTACTTGTATATAAATCACTAAATGACCTAGGACCTCAATACATTGCAGATATGCTGATTAAGTACAAACCCAACCTATCTCTCAGATCATCAGGATCAAGTCCATTAGAAATACCAAGGGTTCACTCAAAGCAAGGAGAGTCTACGTTTAGCTATTATGCCAGCCGTAGCTGGAACCAGCTTCCTGAACAGATCAGATGTGCTCCAACAGTAGCCACTTTCAAATCCAGACTCAAAACACATCTGTTCAGCTGTGCATTTACTGAATGAGCTGTGCCACTGTACGTGCTTTGTCCGAACTGCTTGCATTTGAATTTTATATGTTTCAATTTAACCCTGTTTTTATTTTTAGTTTTAATTATACTCTTTATTTTGATCTTTCAATATTTTTTATTTTGTTAAAGGGGCTATATGCGTTTTTCTGAAATTTAAACTCGCGACTGACACCTGTGGCCAAAAAACAGAACTGCTCTCATTTTCTGCTCGCTCTCGCAGCGGTGGTGACGTCACATCCGCAGACAGCGCGGGAAAAGACGACCCGCCAGAAAATAGGAAAAATAGGATACAGGCTTATAGGTGCACCCACTGTGAGCGGACAAGGTGTCAGTATGCTCATCAGGAGATGTTTGAGTCATAAATGGTCAAATAAAAAGGCTATTGTTACGTTTATTTTGGGGAAAAAGTTGCATATAGCCCCTTTAAGGCTGTCTGGATGGAAGAGGTTGAGAGACGGGGAGCGATTAATAAGTGGGGTGGATAAACCATAGGTGGATGACTGATTCTGTGGTAAATGCAACGTGATTAAAATGTTTAATTTTGAGATATCACGTGGGCGAGGAGGCCGTGCTGTGAGCCGGTTTTGGGCTATTGAGAGCCAATAAGAGAGGACACTATTGGGAGTGAAGAGATCAGATCAGTACGGAGACGTCCGACAGATTCATTAGCGAATTAATTAGACCTGGGAGTCTAAGGACCGGGAGTCCAAAAATAGGGCACTTGAGGTGTCTGCCTTTGGTTGGATATCAAGGGTAATTACACGGCGCTATTGCGAGCGTCCGCCCGGCTGGCCTTGGGTAAGTTGCTCAGATCTGAACGGAGATGTCCGACAGATTATTAGCGCGCGGACGCTAGAGGGGAAAAACCACAGAAGCAGACAGCCAATATGGGGAAGTTGCAAAGTTTTAAAGTAAACCTGACTCTCCATTTTCTTCCACCCTAGATAGGGGATTTCATCTTTATTTTTTATTTATTTTCTATTCCAATTATAACTGTTTTAATTCACTTACGAATATTTGAATTTAATTTCTGTGTAAAGCACTTTGAATTGCCACTGTGTATGAAATGTGCTATATAAATAAACTTGCCTTGCCTGCCTGACCCCTGTCCACCGCCGAAAGCGCCAACAGTGGCACGTGAGCATCAGAACTGGACCACGGAGCAATGGAAGAAGGATCTGATGAATCACGTGTTCTTTTACATCACGTGGATGGCCGGGTGCGTGTGCGTGGCCTGGGGAACACATGACACCAGGTGCACTATAGGAAGAAGGCAAGCTGGCGGAGGCAGTGATGATTTGGGCAATGTTCTGCTGGGAAACCTTGGGTCCTCCATCCATGTGGATGTTACTTTGACACGTACCACCTACTTAAGCATTGTTGAGACCATGTACACCCTTAAACGGAAATTTTATTTTTGGGTGAACTATCCCTTTAAAGGATCTGATTCTAACATATTGGTGCCAGATATAGGCCTATATATACAGACACTGGTCATATAATTAGAATATCCTCAAAAAGTTGATTTATTTCACTAATTCCATTCAGAAAGTGAAACTTGTATATTATATTCATTCATTACACACAGACTGATATATTTCAAATGTTTATTTCTTTTAATTTTGATGATTATAACTGACAACTAAGGAAAATCCCAAATTCAGTATCTCAGAAAATTTGAATATTGTGAAAAGGTTCAATATTAAAGACACCTGGTGCCACACTCTGACTTGACAGTTGTCCAAAAGACGACCATTGACACCTTGCACAAGGAGGGCAAGACACAAAAGGTCATTGCAAAAGAGGCTGGCTGTTCACAGAGCTCTGTGTCCAAGCACATTAATAGAGAGGCGAAGGGAAGGAAAAGATGTGGTAGAAAAAAGTGTACAAGCAATAGGGATAACCGCACCCTGGAGAGGATTGTGAAACAAAACCCATTCAAAAATGTGGGGGAGATTCACAAAGAGTGGACTGCAGCTGGAGTCAGTGCTTCAAGAACCACTACACACTGACGTATGCAAGACATGGGTTTCAGCTGTCGCATTCCTTGTGTCGAGCCACTCTTGAACAACAGACAGCGTCAGAAGCGTCTCGCCTGGGCTAAAGACAAAAAGGACTGGACTGCTGCTGAGGGGTCCAAAGTTATGTTCTCTGATGAAAGTAAATTTTGCATTTCCTTTGGAAATCAGGGTCCCAGAGTCTGGAGGAAGAGAGGAGAGACACACAATCCACGTTGCTTGAAGTCCAGAGTAAAGTTTCCACAGTCAGTGATGGTTTGGGGTGCCATGTCATCTGCTGGTGTTGGTCCACTGTGTTTTCTGAGGTCCAAGGTCAACGCAGCCGTATACCAGGAAGTTTTAGAGCACTTCATACTTCCTGCTGCTGACCAACTTTATGGAGATGCATTTTCAAACAGGACTTGGCACCTGCACACAGTGCCAAAGCAACCAGTGCCTGCTTTAAGGACCATGGTATCCCTGTTCTTAATTGGCCAGCAAACTCGCCTGACCTTAACCCCATAGAAAATCTATGGGGTATTGTGAAGAGGAAGATGCGATAGGCCAGACCCAATGATACAGAAGAGCTGAAGGCCACTATCAGAGCAACCTGGGCTCTCATAACACCTGAGCAGAGCCACAGACTGATCTCCTCATGCCACGCCGCATTGCTGCAGTAATTCAGGCAAAAGGAGCCCCAACTAAGTATTGAGTGATGTACATGCTCATACTTTTCATGTTCATACTTTTCAGTTGGCCAAGATTTCCAAAAAATCCTTTCTTTGTATTGGTCTTAAGTAATATTAAAATTTTCTGAGAAACTGAATTTGGGATTTTCCAATCGTTGGCGTTATTCTTCTTCTTTTACTACTAGATTCAAGAGTTTTATTTGTCACATACACAGTTATATACACAATATACAACTGGCAGTGAAATGTAAACAGGTCCGCTCCATGGACAGTGCAAATAACAGTTACAAGAAATTAAATAGAAATAGAATAAAATTAGAATAAAAAGTATTAACATAAGTAGAATTATAAATAAATCAAGTAAAAGATAAAAATAGGAAATAAGATAAAAATAAAAATATAAAAATTAAAATATAAAAATATAAAAAAAATATAAAAAAAAAATAAGTGGATATGATAAGTGAGATAAACTGTAGACTTAGAAATAAGTGGTTAACATAAATATATATATATGTATATATAAAGAAGTATAATGTGCAAGGTTTATTACAGGTTGTTACACAGTAACAATAGGAACGTAAAGTGCAGTGCAATTGCAGTATGTGAATGTTAATGTATAAACTGGATGTTTATGCGTGTGCGGGGGTGAAGTGAAGTCACGTGACTGAGTTCAGGAGTCTGATGGCCTGGGGGAAGAAACTCCTCCTGAGTCTTTCAGTCTTTGCCATCAGGCTACGGAAGCGCTTACCAGATGGCAGCAGGGTGAAGTGAGAGTTTGCAGGGTGATTAATGTCTCTGATGATTTTAGTAGCTCTACCTCTGCAGCGTTTGGTGTAGATGTCCTGCAGAGACGGGAGAGCTGAGCCTGAGATGCGCTCGGATAAGCGCACCACTCTTTGCAGGGCTTTGGAATCGTGACTGGTGCTGTTCCCGTACCACGCTGTGATGCACTGAGTCAGGACACTTTCTATCGCCCCTCGATAGAAAGTTTTCAGGATGGCTGGTGAAACCCTGAATTTCCTCAGCTGGCGCAGGTGGTACAGTCTTTGCCTGGCTTTTTTCACCTGTGTCTGGATGTGTGTAGTCCAGGTCAGATCCTCGGAGATGTTCACACCCAGGTATTTGAAGCTACTACTACTTCCGCTCTTGAGTCTATGGCCGCCCATTGTACCGCTTGCGGGAAAGTTCTGGCACACTGATAGAGGACAGTATGAACTGTCACTTTAGCAAATTTGGAGTCTCTAACTCAATCCCTCTAGCGCCACCAACTGTCCAAAGTTGCACCTGCATTTGTGCTAATAATTTTTAAACCGTAAAGGGCTAGAAACAAAATTCTTGTGACGTCGTTTTAGATGGTGCCAATTTTCCTGCCAAAAAACTACTTTTTCGAACTCCTATACGTTCTATCTGATTTGCACGAAAATTGACCCAGATCCTCAGACAATGGCAACAAAATTTATGGAAATCAAGTCGATTAATCAGTGTTTTTGAAAAACACGCAAACAAATTTTACACAGTGCTTGTGAAAATAGACATAAGGCTGTGTCTCTGCAACACTTCATCGTATTCTAGCCAAACTTAGTACATGTCATCACAAGCATAACCTGAGGCTACATGCTGTGTTTCGGCACAGCGCCACCTACTGGTTCGGAGATACGAAAAAATTAAATTTTTGCTTGTAACTTCTGAACGGTTTGCATTTAGAAAAGTGGTCTCTGTAGTTTTGGGGCGGCATGCTGAGGCGAATTATATCCAATTTTTCCACATCGGCCATTTTGGGCATCAGCCATTTTCATTTTTGTAGTAAAATGCTGTATTTCATGAACGCATTAGCGTATTGTTACAAAACTTGGTCATCGGCACAATGCCCTGAGAAGTTTCGAGATCAAATATTCATATGTTTATAACTTTGGATGTGGTTGATTTATTTTCACGGGACACATCCATAGATTTCTGAATCCTTGCCGAGTCCAACGATACCAAACATGCTAGGTTTCGCCTTATGGTTTGTTCAACGTTGTGATTTAGCGAGTCTGATCGAGACGAAACCAATGTAGGAAAACCTGAATATATATGCATAAGGTCAAATGTCAAATTTTTGATAGTAAGTGGCAAAAAAATGCAATCAAAGTCAGGTGTGGGTTATTTTTTATATGCTCATAATTACAAATGTCTATAACTCCTAAACAAAATGAGATATTTTCACCAAATTTGACACGCTTATGTATGGGGGCACTCTGAGGACACACACAAAAGGTGGTGGGACTGCTCCACTTGGGGGCGCTATAATTAAACAAAAAATTTAATTGGCTCTGTACAACTCAATGTTTTTATGGGGGTTTTCAACCTTTTTGTTTAAAATTGTCTCCAAATGTCTTTACTCATTCGCTTCCTTGTTTGCTTCTGTTGTGCTTTGCCCGATAATTGCTGCTTGCAGCTATATTTTGATCATTATTTCTGTTATTGATCGGTACTGTGGTCATTGGTACCACAGTTTTTAATTGATAACAAAAGTTTGTAAATAAATACAAAATTTATTGAAGATGTTTGAAAGGCACATATTGAAGGCAGTACAAAAATTATTTAAAAATGTCTTTACAGTGGTAAGTCAAATATACAGTGCATTAGAATTATATATAAAAATGTTTACCAATATCCCATGAATATCTCAAAATAAAACCGATCTGGAGATATATACAGTCAGTAATGATGTAGTGTATTTTCTTCTGTAGTGTTTCATCGTTTGGACAGTTGATCCGAGAGCCAGTCCAGTCCTTCATATAAGCCTGACCCCTGAACCGCACATGTGGCCTGGACGAACCACTGCGAGAGAGACAGAGAAACACACGTGACCTCACACACCTCCAGCTCCGCGTCTGCATTGAGTCTGTGTGTCACACACTCACCTGTCTTCCTCTCAGCGCGTGTAAACCCAGTCTGTCTGTCAGCTCAGAGACCGCCATGGCTTTGGGTAAATCCTGCTTGTTAGCAAGAACTAACAGAACGGCGTCTCTCATCTCATCCTCCGCCAGCTGAAAAGGGTCAGATGGATTTAGGCATGAACACAATATTAGATGGAGACTGTGATTATACTGAGCTGGTGTAACCCTCTGGTACTGTTCAGTCATTTTTGACCGAAAAATTCATTTTTTTATCGGAATGGTATGAAACTTGATAAAGGTTTTGGCACTTGCTGTGTGAACACACAAAAAACAATCATAGACATGATTGGAAAAGGGTAAATGGAAATGAATGGGAGGCGAATTTCCTCTAGTGGAAGCGTTTGGTACTGCACACACACAAAATCTGACTGAAAGCTCATTTTTTGAGATATCAACCTCAAATTTGGAACACAGCTCTTTTATTTCGCTATTTTCGTGAATTTTCCCCCCACAGTTTGAGTAAAACGTGTTTTGGAAAATATACATTTCATATAAAAATTGAAAATGGTATTTTTGTGCATTTTTCATAACAATAAATTTAAAATTGTATAACTTTTCTTCACTTCAGCAATAATCTGCAAAGCGTTGTCTTTAAAAAGAGACCAAACTTCCGTCTGTGCTCCAAAGTTTAAGTTTGACATTTTTTTAAATGGTTATATTTTTAATTATTTTAATTATTTGTTACTCATTGTCAAGGATCACAAGATGTCATAAGATATTTTCTGTAAAAAGTGTCTTATATTGCTGAAAATCATGATTTCTTGTTGTCCGAATTGTATTTTTTCCATTATGTATCATTATATTTGACATTACTTTTGGTAATATTTCATTTTTGTTATTTATAAAAGCCCTAAATAGTCATTTTTCTAATTATACAACATTAAATTCTTTAAAAAAAGAACTTTTATCCTATAAAAATATGTCCGGTAAATCAAGAACACCAGATTTAAACAATCAGACTAACTGTGTTGAGCTGGAGAACAATGATCAGTTTCTGTCCATGAATGATCCAAACCGTGTCTAATAAAACACACCAGATATTAAAGCGGCTTTGGTGTTTCCATGGTTTCTACAAAATAAAACCGGAGGGTTACGCGGGTCCTGGTTAAAATCGCTTATTTCTCTGGATTTAAACATTCTTGGGAACATTTGGGATAATGTAAGTACACAAGTCAACTAAATATATATATATAACACTGTTCTAGTGGCTTTTGAGTATTTCAATCTAAAAATCTTACATATTGTGCCTTTAACTTTTTGACATGCAAAATGTATCTCCAATTACAGAATTGCTCATAAACATAATTTACCATTAAAATCCCATAAAAACATTAAATAAAAAATATTATCTGACTAAAATATAGTACAATCATTTCATTGAGGTAAAAAAGGTCATTTCAAAAAGTTAAAGGCACAATATGTAAGATTTTTAGATTGAAATACTCAAAAGCCACTAGAGCAGTGTTTTATATATATATTTAGTTGACTTGTGTACTTACATTATCCCAAATGTTCCCAAGAATGTTTAAATCCAGAGAAATAAGCGATTTTAACCAGGACCCGCGTAACCCTCCGGTTTTATTTTGTAATTACAGAATTGCTCATAAGCATAATTTACCACATTAAATAAAAAATATTATCTGACTAAAATATAGTACAATAATTTAATTGAGGTAAAAAAGGTCATTTCAAACAACACCAGAGGGGTAAATAATCTGATGATATACTCAGATCATGGACGACTTACCATCATTTTTAGTTCCTCTGCTGCCGTTTCAATCCTCTCACGATCACTGGCGTCCACCACAAAGATCAGACCCTGAATCACACACACACACACACACACACACACACACACACACACACACACACACACACACACACACACACACACACACACACACACACACACACTTTGTTCAGTGCATTTCATAAAGCAGCTGGTTAGATTTGAAGTGATATAATAATATATTACATATTGACCTGAACACCTGATCCAGAGGTGGACAGTAACTAAGTACATTTACTTGAGTACTGTACTTAAGTACACTTTTTGAGTATCTGTACTTTACTGAAGTATTATTTTTTAGGGATACTTTTACTTTGACTTCACTACATTTGAAAGGCAAATATCGTACTTTTTACTCCACTACATTTCTATCAAGGTCCTCGAAGACGAAAGTTGTTTCTGTAGCAGCTTTGAAAGTCAGTGGATGATTTTTTTTTCTTCTTTAAAAGGTGTTTTTTTTTTTGTTTTGTTTTTTTTGCAGACAGCCTATCAGTAATCACTCATGTAGGGTCATGTGAAGTTTCCTAACAATTTTTTGAACACTGATCAGTTTATAGCAAAATGGAAGAAGACGGTTCCTTGGCACAGTGTGTGCACCCATGGCCATACTTAAAAAGTGTGTTTCAGTTTTCTCAAAAGATTAAAGATTAGTTTCGTTGGTATACACTTGATGCATGTCTCATAAAATGTAAAAAAAATTAAATGTCTGGGAGAAAGAGAAGAGTAAACAGTTGGGAGAATATCGGATGCGTATCAGAGTATAGGGTACATGCATTCCCTGAAATGAAATGAAATGACATTTTGCAGGTTGGGATGTCTGTGAAATGAGTTTAAGGTAGTCGTATGCTAGCATGTCGGATAGAGCATCACTGACTGGCTTAAACCACCATAATGGCATTTATACAACAATGCAACAATAATAAAATAATGCATTGACATACAAATGAAAATGTACTTTTGATACTTTAGTACATTTAAAAACAAATACTTCTGTACTTTTACTTAAGTAAAAATCTGTTTTTAGAACTTTCACTTGTAAAGGAGTAATATTTGACCAGTAGTACTTTTACTTTTACTCAAGTAATAGAGTTGTGTACTTTGTCCACCTCTGACCTGATCATTACCTTAGTGTTGTGATAGTAATGTCTCCAGAGGCGTCTGATAATGTCCTGACCGCCGACGTCCCACACAGTGAAGGAGATGTTCTTATATTCAACGGTCTCCACATTAAAACCTACAGAGAATCAGACTCTCAGTCATTAGGAAATATGATAATACATTTGATCTGAAGCATTAAAACATGTGTTTGACCTGAAGTTTCTTACCTAGAGTTGGAATGGTTGTGACAACTTCACCAAGTTTGAGTTTGTAGAGGACTGTCGTCTTCCCTGCGGCATCCAGACCAACTTGGAGGAGAAATATTTACATTTATTACATTATGAAAATGCACAAGATTCATAATTGGAGTATTTTATTACATTTCACGTATCAATTATATGCACTAGAGCAATATTTGTTCAAAATTGAATAAGAATTAAAAAAAAAACATACATTTTCGAGAAATAAAAAAAGTACTCACCCATAAGTAACCTCATCTCTTTTTTGTCAAAGAGCCGTGAGAAAATGTTCGAGAAGAAGACGCCCATTTTTTTTTTTTAAGTGCAAATGAAAAGCTGTTTTAGTGAAAATAGATGTTCAGAGGACGAGGCTCAGACTGCTAGTGTGAGGACGGTGTGTGTGTGAGAGTGTTTATATAGGCTTTTTGCTTTCGGTTTGATTGACAGCTCGACACCGCCACTCTCACACAAGTCGCGCGCAGTTTCTCTCGTTGCAAATCCAACGCGTTCGAAATGACGTCACGTGCTGTATCACGTGTCCAAACAAAGATTATTTTGGTATTGTTTATTTGGTCATATCTCTCAGGTCAAAGCATGGGAAATCGCCAAATAAGCTTTGTGTTAATAGCTAAATGAAGGAGGTGTCTTACTTCACAGGATTCATCATGCTAGGCGTGTTTGGGAAATATTTAATATTTAAAAACAATCTATTTTGCATCTGTTTTTTTCACTGTATTTACTCAAAATTAGTTTGGAGAGATTTAGAAAATAAATACAAAGTTTATGATGGACATTTTTGTATTTTATGTGCTTTTTATACTCAACATATTAAAGAACAACATAGTACACAGTTATTTATTTTATTAAGAAAATACCATATAAATAAAAATAAGTGGACTCAAGGCAAACCAAAGTTCTCATATTTTATAAATGACTTTAAATTATATATAAATATTTTTTTATTGAATTTTTTATGAATTTTTTTTTCATGTTAATGTGAGTATCTACCTAATACCTCTTGTTCTCGTGGCATTGAATAATTTAAAAAGTGCCAAATAAATACATGTGCTATTTAAAAAATAATAATAATAATAACAAAAAAAAAATATATATATATATATATATATATATATATATATATATATATATATATATATATATATATATATATATATATATATTATTATTATTATTATAATTATTATTATGTGTGTTGAACTTTGTACTTGTACTAGGTTACATAAAATCATATTAAGAGTGACATTTCCTCCACAGAATGTCTTAAATGTTGCTAAACAGCTACGATTTTTTTTAATTTAACAACCATTTTGTGCATCAAAACCCTTCAGCAATAATAGGTCGGCCAACCTTTACTCAAAAATGCCTGAGGATTTTTATTTAGGCACATTTTTTGTGATTTCAACCTAATATAATATGAAATGAAACTCGGCTAGGATCAGAAACTGGACTATGTTTAGCCTGAAAAAGAGAAGAAACATCCTCGTCAGATGTGCAGCAGCTCATCTAAATTCATTATCCAGCGAAGAGATTTTAAACTTTACATCGTCACGAGATTTGTTTACTCAAATGATACAGTACGTGACGTCATTTCGAACGCGTTGGATTTGCCGCGAGAGAAACTGCGCGCGACTTGTGTGAGAGAGTGGCGGTGTCGAGCTGTCAGTCAAACCGAAAGCAAAAAGCCTATATAACACACACACACACACACACACACACACACACACACACACACCAACATCAGACTAGCAATCTGAGCCTCTGCCTCTGGACGTTTGTTTTGGACCGAGTACAGCGAACAGCTTTTCATCTGCACTTTTAAACATGGGAATCTTCTTCTCGAACATTTTCTCGCGTCTCTGGAAGAAAAAGGAGATGAGGTTGCTTATGGGTGAGTACATTTCCCCCTCAAAATGTTCTTTACTCTTTTTTGAACAAACTATAATTTCTCTATGGCGAATATATGCGTATTAATTTGGATAAATATGTGAATTTTTGAATCTTGTGCATTTCCATTGTGGAATAAATGTAAATATTTATTCTCCAAGTTGGTCTGGATGCAGCAGGGAAAACGACAATCCTCTACAAACTCAAACTTGGTGAAGTTGTCTCATCTATTCCAACTATTGGTAAGAAACTCAAAGCAATACATGAATAATTCATAAATTCCTGCGTTAATTATTTTCTATGTCCCTCATATTTGTGGCAATAGCCAACAATACATTGCATGGGTTAAAATGATAAATTTTTCTTTTATGCCAAAAATCATTAGGATATTAAGTAAAGATCATGTTCCATGATGATATTTTCTAAATGTCCTAATGTAAATATATCAAAAATGTATTATTCGTAGTAATATGCATTGCTAAGGACTTCATTTGAACAACTTTAAAGGAGATTTTCTCCATATTTAGACTTTTCACATTTTCAAATAGTTGTATCTCGGCCAGATATTGTCCTATCATAACTAATGATACTTCAATGGTAAGCTTGTTTATTCATTGACCCTTATGATGACCAACACTCAAAAGATGATACGTTGGATTTACTTACTTTTTTATGTCAACCGGTTCCACGTAATTGGGTTATGTTGAATTTAATTCAAATGGTTTATTTCAGTAAACTTAAGTTTTTTACGTAAGGTTAATTCAATGCTATTTAGTTAAATCAGGTTAACATTCTTAATTTTGTCTAAAACTATTCAATTTAATTATTCTAAAATGAATATAAAAACAAGTAATCCAGTTTAATTGATTATTTTTATTTAGTGAAATACTATTTTTACAACATTTACCAAACCTTTTACAAGATCTTATTGGCTAGCCAGAAGATGATTTTGTTACATCCATGGCATGCCCAAAGTAGATGTTTTTTATTATTAAAATAACTTTAATTGTTATTAGCAGATCCTCACCCCAAGCACATGCTCTACACTAAACACTAACATAACTCAAACTTTTAAATACCAACATAACAAAACATTAAGCATTAAAAAGTCTCGTTAAAATGCATCAAATAGCACTTTATTAAAAAATGTACTCTCCGAATCCGAAACTCAGCCCCTTTGCAAAGCATGATGGGAAGTGAAAGTCTTGTTTGATTGGGTTACTTGATTGAAACATGTTATTTCAAAACTAACGGTTTTAAGTCAGTTTAACATGAATCAATTACACTTGAGCCAGAAACCTGATATAATTGTGTTAAATCAAGATGAATTGCTTAAATAAAGTGAACAGGATCATAAAAAAAAAAAATTTTAAGTGAAGGTCACGTCATGTCTAACTCATAATCATACACTCTAAAAAAATGCTGGGTTAAAAACAACACAAGTTGGGTTGAAAATGGACTAACCCAGAAATTGGGTTGTTTTAACCTAGTGATTGGGTTACATGTTTGCTTAAAACAACCCAATTGCTGGGTTAGTCCATTTTCAACCCAACTTGTGTTGTTTTTAACCCAGCATTTTTAGAGTGTAGTCATGATTTTCTCAATATTAGACTTTTCACATTTTCAAATAGTTGCATCTCGGCCAGATATTGTCCTATCATAACAAACCATACATCAACGGAAAGCGTATTTATTCATTGACCCTTATGGTCACGTCATGTCTAACTCATAATCTGCCATCCTCCTCCTCTCTAGGTTTTAACGTGGAGACCGTTGAATATAAGAACATCTCCTTCACTGTGTGGGATGTCGGCGGTCAGACGGTCATCAGAGGCCTCTGGAGACATTACTATCAGAACGCTAAGGTAACAGAGTTTTTATCTCTATTTAGTGACTCGGTTTGCCCAAATGTGGTTTTATTTACAAGATGCCATGTGTGTGTGTTTCAGGGTGTGATCTTCGTGGTGGACTGCAGTGATCGCGAGAGGATTGAAACGGCAGCAGAGGAACTAAATATGATGATGGCGGAGGATGAGATGAGAGACGCCGTTCTGTTAGTTCTTGCTAACAAGCAGGATTTACCCAAAGCCATGGCGGTCTCTGAGCTGACAGACAGACTGGGTTTACACGCGCTGAGAGGAAGACAGGTGAGTGTGTGACACACAGACTCAATGCAGACGCGGAGCTGGAGGTGTGTGAGGTCACGTGTGTTTCTCTGTCTCTCTCGCAGTGGTTCGTCCAGGCCACATGTGCGGTTCAGGGGTCAGGCTTATATGAAGGACTGGACTGGCTCTCGGATCAACTGTCCAAACAACAATGAGTCGACATGAAGTTGTGAGACGCTTCTGGAACAAGAGCAAACAGGGCGAGGCTTCTCCATCAGAGAAGAGAAGAGAAGAGAAGAGAAGAGAAGAGAAGAGAAGAGAAGAGAAGAGAAGAGAAGAGAAGAGAAGAGAAGAGAAGAGAAGAGAAGAGAAGAGAAGAGAAGAGAAGAGAAGAGAAGAGAAGAGAAGAGAAGAGAAGAATAAACAAGAATTGTCCATGATTTCATGGACGCTTTAATACTTTATTTGGGGTTTTTGTTCACAGATACTTGAAAAATGCACTTTTGTAATATAATGTACTGTATATATTATAACAGCCTCCGACTGTTTATTATCTCAAAAGCATTTTGTATTATTAATGTTAAATCAATACTGTAATTACTTCAGATTTTTTGTTGTTGTTGTATATGTATGATTTTTGTTCTAGTATGTGTTCTGTTTTATTGGCACTTTTGAAAGACTGACCTGTAATTTATATCTGAGCCTTTCAAATATCTCCAATAAATGATGTATTTATTTACAAACATTAATATTCCTATGTTTCACAATCATGTAATAAATAGATATTACTGAATAGAAAATGCCTTAGAAATAGAATATGTTTAGCAGTTATTACAGATAAATATAAATAAAAACTGAACTGCTGTTCCAAAAATATCCATCTGTGCTTTCACAGCTCCAATAAATGGATTTACAAAACTTGAATTTTTCTTGAATACTCCTTTCATTTCTAACTAGATAAAAAAGTTCGTCGAGACAATTATTGTTTACATTATGTAGACTTTATTTCTAATTAATAGGCCTGTAAGTTACCATATGATATAATACAACACTTGTAATTGCACTATATATACTGTACAGTGAGGAAAATAAGTATTTGAAATCATGGAGGGGTCTGAAATTGTCCTCGTAGGTGCATGTCCACTGTGAGAGACATAATCTTAAAATACAAAAATCCAGAAATCACAATGTATGATTTTTTTTTACTATTTATTTGTATGATACAGCTGCAAATAAGTATTTGAACACCTGAGAAAATCAATGTTAATATTTGGTACAGTAGCCTTTTTTTGCAATTACAGAGGTCAAAGGTTTCCTGTAGTTTTTCAGCAGGTTTGCACTGCAGGAGGGATTTTGGCCCACTCCTCCACACAGATCTTCTCTAGATCAGTCAGGTTTCTGGCCTGTCGCTGAGAAACACCTCCAAAGATTCTCTATTGGGTTTAGGTCTGGAGACTGGCTAGGCCACGCCAGAACCTTGATATGCTTCTTACAGAGCCACTCCTTGGTTCTCCTGGCTGTGTGTTTCGGGTCATTGTCATGTTGGAAGACCCAGCCTCAACCCATCTTCAATGCTCTAACTGAGGGAAGGAGGTTGTTCCCCAAAATCTCGCAATACATGGCCCCGTTCATCCTCTCCTTAATACAGTGCAGTCGCCCTGTCCCATGTGCAGGAAAACACCCCCACAGCATGATGCTGCCACCCCCATGCTTCACAGTAGGGATGGTGTTCTTGGGATGGTACTCATCATTCTTCTTCCTCCAAACACGTTTAGTGGAATTATGACCAAAAAGTTCTATTTTGGTCTCATCTGACCACATGACTTTCTCCCATGACTCCTCTGGATCATCCAAATGGTCATTGGCAAACTTAAGACGGGCCTGGACATGTGCTGGTTTAAGCAGGGGAAGCTTCCGTGCCATGCATGATTTCAAACCATGACGTCTTAGTGTATTACCAACAGTAACCTTGGAAACGGTGGTCCCAGCTCTTTTCAGGTCATTGACCAGCTCCTCCTGTGTAGTTCTGGGCTGATTTCTCACCTTTCTTAGGATCATTGAGACCCCACGAGGTGAGATCTTGCATGGAGCCCCAGTCCGAGGGAGATTGACAGTCATGTTTAGCTTCTTCCATTGTCTAATGGAATTCCATTTTAGGTGATTCTAAAGTCATCCTCAAACCAAGTCATGGCTATGTGCCTAAAGTGCTTTCAACACCATTCAAAGCACAGGTAATCACTCTTTCTGCTCTTCCACCCTCTGAGGATGAGAGACAGTTACACCTGCTCTGCCCTGTTAGGGCGCTCAGAGCATATTTTGAGCGGTCCTCCCACTTTAGGCAGTCGAAGCAGCTCTTTGTAAGCTTTGCTGGCCGCACTAAGGGACTTCTGGTCACCAAGCAAAGTCTAGCCAGATGGCTAGTTGACGCAATAGCGCTAGCATACGATACTATGGGCCTTCAATGTCCCATAGGTGTCAAAGCTCACTCCACCAGAGGCATGGCCTCCTCCTGGGCGTGGTCTAGTGGAGTGTCTACTGGTGACATCTGTAGATCGGCAGGCTGGTTCTCACCATCTACTTTTACCAGATTCTACAGCCTGGGAGTCCCACAGATCCTTGCTGTATAATAATAAGCATAAACGGGTAACCCGTCCTTATTAGTTAGTTAGGCATCTGGATCTTCATATGCTCAATGCATGACTGAATATTTTTTCCCCTTAATTGCTGGCCTCTATATAGCCTATATATAAATATATATCATGATGTGTCAAGAACTCTAGTCTTGGGCCCCCTTATAGTGCTCAAACTGAGGGAGTACATACCATTCCGCTTCATAGCACGGCGGGATTAAATAGGCTCCCATAATGCGTCTTTCGACGCAGTACGACTGACCGTTTGAAAGGGAACGTACTCGGTTACTTATGTAACCTCGGTTCCCTGAGATAAGGGAAGGAGTACTGCGTAGACTACCGTGCAATGGCGCTAAAACAACAGCTGACCTTCGCTTCAGTCGAATTAACCTGACGTTTTTGGGGCATTACAGCGTATTTTAAGGGCGCCCTTCGCGGGCTTTTGCGGTCAGTTCGCGGGCTTCTGTGTCCAGCGTCACGGGTTTAGCGCCCATAGGTTCGCTCAGATACGCTGTTCTGCCATTGGTTCATGCAGTTACCACTGGCCAGCCAATAGCGCGCGAGTAGTCTCGACTCCGTTTTGACTGTGCAGTAGAGGATGACACGGGAGTGGATTTTCACTCCTGTCCCGTCCCATTCCCATAGAAGGAAATCTTGTCCCGTCCCACTCCCAGACCAAAGTTTAAAAAATAATCCCATCCCATCCCGCTCCTGTTTAAACTGACTCCCGCTCCTGTACCGCTCCCATTTATTTTTTTCTTCAATTAGTGTTTAGTTAATACATAGAATTTGATTTAATCTGCTCTCCATCCTGTTTTAGAGCAGCTGCTGAGCCCCTGTTTCTAGATTTTCTCCAGAAAATGGAAGACAGCAAATAAAAGAAAAACAGTACATAGTTCACACCATGTCTACAATAGTTTAATAAACCCAAACACCACACAAAGCTGCATTTTACTCATTTATTGTTGAGTAAACAATACATTTATAGTTTACATTTATAGTTTTTTTTAATTACATGTTAACGATTTTCATCAATTATGCTCTTGCATAATGAGTCCATCTTAGTTATATGTTGCTGTGTAGGAACAAAATTGCATCTACATTTTCTGGATTGAGGGTAGAACGCCTCTCCTCTATCAGTCTTCCCTTAACACTGAAGCTACGCTCAGAAGGAGTACTTGTTGCGGGGTTAAATTGCTCTTTGAATTCCGGCGGGAAGCCGTGACAAAAAGCACTGATGGCTTCTGGGACGGCTGGGTCGTGTAGTTATTTTTTAATTGCGTTACATTGTAGGCGTATTAAAAGGAAACTACAAAATGGTGCATTTACTTTTTTCTTTTTTTGTCGTCTTTGCTATTGGTTGATTCCCGCTCCCGTCTGCTCCCGTTAACCATTTATCCTGTACCGTCCAAATCCCGTGATTAATAGCAAAGATGACTCCCATCCTGCAGGAATCCCACGGGAATCCCGTGACCCGTGGGATTCCCGAAAAAATGTCAGCCTCTACTGTGCAGTAGCACTGCGTGATTTTATAAATGCTTCATATTCGAGAATAGGAGAACCTATATCCCATAATGCGTCTTTCGACACAGTACTCCTTCCCTTATCTCAGGGAACCGAGGTTACATAAGTAACCGAGTACGTTTTCTGGATAGCATCTGGATAGCATCGAAATGAAATGTTTAGGTTATATTGTTGTCAGTGCATGTGACACTACAATTTTATTACAATATAATTTTAATTTGAATACGATTCTCCTAATTAATAGGCAAGAACAAACCTGTGTCCTCCATGATTCCTGTTCATTCCGACAACAAAGCACTTGAATGCAACAAGCTCATAATCATGACTTCAGAAATGGGAATTATCAAATTTCCGATAGCACGTGAAGGCAGTATAACTGCCGGTTGGCCTACAAAGTGATGTGATACCTGCTCCACTCTATGGACAAAATCAAGCCCTGCTCCAGAAGCCTTTTTACTCGGATATATGTCACAATAGGGAAGAAAAGACAAACCCAGCTAACAAAAAGTTGTTGTCAGAACGTTTTGTTAACATTCCCTTTAAGTTATCAAAACATTATTTGGGAATGTTTTGTACACGTTCAAAACGTCCAGTTTTTTTAATGTATTAAGAACGTTTTTTGTGGGGTCTCTGCGAACGTTACAGGAACATTCCATTCAATTATTTTGAAAACATTACAAAAACGTTATTACGGAATGTTCTTTAAATGTTTCAAATGTGCGTTTTCTTCATGTATTAAGAACGTTTTTTCTTGGTTTATGTGAACGTTGCGGAAACATTCCATTCTATCATCTTGAAAACGTTATGAAAACGTTATTACGGAATGTTCTTTAAATGTTTAAAATGTCCGTTTTTTTTAATGTATTAAGAACGTTTTCTCTTGGTTTATGTGAACGTTACAGAAACATTCCATTCTATCATCTTGAAAACGTTATGCAAATGTTATTGGTTAACGTTCTTTAAATGTTTAAAATGTGCGTTTTCTTCATGTATTAAGAACGTTTTTTCTTGGTTTATGTGAACGTTACAGAAACATTCCATTCTATCATCTTGAAAACGTTATGAAAACGTTATTACGGAATGTTCTTTAAATGTTTAAAATGTCCGGTTTTTTTAATGTATTAAGAACGTTTTCTCTTGGTTTATGTGAACGTTACAGAAACATTCCATTCTATCATATTGAAAACGTTATGCAAATGTTATTGGTTAACGTTCTTTAAATGTTTAAAATGTGCGTTTTCTTCATGTATTAAGAACGTTTTTTCTTGGTTTATGTGAACGTTACAGAAACATTCCATTCAATCATCTTGAAAACGTTATGAAAATGTTATTAGCTAATGTTCTATAAATGTTTAAAATGTGCGTTTTCTTCATGTATTAAGAACGTTTTTTCTTGGTTTATGTGAACGTTACAGAAACATTCCATTCTATCATCTTGAAAACGTTATGAGAACATCAGTCAAGCACAAATAACATGATAAAGACGTTGCAAGAACATTGTTTTGAGAACGTTTTCGCTCAACATTATGAGAACATCAGTCAAGCACAAATAACATGATAAAGACGTTGCAAGAACGTTGTAGTGAGAACGTTTTCACTCAACATTATGAGAACATCAGTCAAGCACAAATAACATGATAAAGACGTTGCAAGAACATTGTTTTGAGAACGTTTTCGCTCAACATTATGAGAACATCAGTCAAGCACAAATAACATGATAAAGACGTTGCAAGAACGTTGTAGTGAGAACGTTTTCACTCAACATTATGAGAACATCAGTCAAGCACAAATAACATGATAAAGACGTTGCAAGAACGTTGTAGTGAGAACGTTTTCACTCAACATTATGAGAACATCAGTCAAGCACAAATAACATGATAAAGACGTTGCAAGAACGTTGTAGTGAGAACGTTTTCACTCAACATTATGAGAACATCAGTCAAGCACAAATAACATGATAAAGACGTTGCAAGAACGTTGTAGTGAGAACGTTTTCACTCAACATTATGAGAACATCAGTCAAGCACAAATAACATGATAAAGACGTTGCAAGAACGTTGTAGTGAGAACGTTTTCACTCAACATTATGAGAACATCAGTCAAGCACAAATAACATGATAAAGACGTTGCAAGAACATTGTTTTGAGAACGTTTTCGCTCAACATTATGAGAACATCAGTCAAGCACAAATAACATGATAAAGACGTTGCAAGAACGTTGTAGTGAGAACGTTTTCACTCAACATTATGAGAACATCAGTCAAGCACAAATAACATGATAAAGACGTTGCAAGAACGTTGTAGTGAGAACGTTTTCACTCAACATTATGAGAACATCAGTCAAGCACAAATAACATGATAAAGACGTTGCAAGAACATTGTTTTGAGAACGTTTTCGCTCAACATTATGAGAACATCAGTCAAGCACAAATAACATGATAAAGACGTTGCAAGAACGTTGTAGTGAGAACGTTTTCACTCAACATTATGAGAACATCAGTCAAGCACAAATAACATGATAAAGACGTTGCAAGAACATTGTTTTGAGAACGTTTTCGCTCAACATTATGAGAACATCAGTCAAGCACAAATAACATGATAAAGACGTTGCAAGAACGTTGTAGTGAGAACGTTTTCACTCAACATTATGAGAACATCAGTCAAGCACAAATAACATGATAAAGACGTTGCAAGAACGTTGTAGTGAGAACGTTTTCACTCAACATTATGAGAACATCAGTCAAGCACAAATAACATGATAAAGACGTTGCAAGAACATTGTTTTGAGAACGTTTTCGCTAAACATTATGAGAACATCAGTCAAGCACAAAAAACCTGATAAAGACGTTGCAAGAACGTTGTAGTGAGAACGTTTTCGCTAAACATTATGAGAACATCAGTCAAGCACAAATAACATGATAAAGACGTTGCAAGAACTTTGTTATGAGAACGTTTTCACTCAACATTATGAGAACATCAGTCAAGCACAAATAACATGATAAAGACGTTGCAAGAACGTTGTAGTGAGAACGTTTTCGCTAAACATTATGAGAACATCAGTCAAGCACAAAAAACCTGATAAAGACGTTGCAAGAACATTGTTTTGAGAACGTTTTCGCTCAACATTATGAGAACATCAGTCAAGCACAAAAAACCTGATAAAGACGTTGCAAGAACGTTGTAGTGAGAACATTTTCACTCAACATTATGAGAACATCAGTCAAGCACAAATAACATGATAAAGACGTTGCAAGAACGTTGTAGTGAGAACGTTTTCACTCAACATTATGAGAACATCAGTCAAGCACAAATAACATGATAAAGACGTTGCAAGAACGTTGTAGTGAGAACGTTTTCGCTAAACATTATGAGAACATCAGTCAAGCACAAAAAACCTGATAAAGACGTTGCAAGAACTTTGTTATGAGAACGTTTTCGCTCAACATTATGAGAACATCAGTCAAGCCCAAATAACATCATAAAAACGTTCCAACAATGTTGTTCTAAGAATGTTTCCTCTCAACGTTACGAGAATGTTTTTGAACTATGAAAACATTATAAGAATGTTCCTGAAACATTATTTTAGGACTTTTTCTATTTTGTTTTTTTCTAACATTTACATAACTTTTACATAACGTTAGTGAAAGTTATGGAAACGTTCCCTGTTAGCTGGGAATGCAACTTGCATTTCATGCCGACTTTAAAGTGCACAATCCAACACTGTTTTTTTTTTTAACTGCATTTAATCATATCATGTGGCAAGTCACTGCTGCTATGCTGTTTCTTCAGGAAGGGGAGGTGGATCAATCACTGTCTCATCTTCTGATATCTGGAGAGAGTCTCGATCGACCACATACTGGGAGACATCAGGTAACCCGGATATTACACAGCAGCTCACAGCACTGCGGGAAATGCTCATGTCACATGCCTCTTCCCTGTGCGGAAAAAGATATAGAGAAAGTCACATAAAGACTCTTTTCACCATCAAATCAGTTCTAAAGATACAATGAAGTCCCATCCATTCTTTCTCCTTGAACATTTTGTTTGACTCAGAAATACTTCACATGACAGAAGATGGATTGCACGTGGCATTTCATGATGACTTTAAACACTTCATTCTTCTTCTACACTCTAAAAAAAAGGCTCGTAATCATAGGGGAACCTTTTTTAGTGCTATATAGCACCAATTGTGGTGCTTCAGTGGTTCTTCAGTGGTTCTTCAGAGGTTCTTCAGCGGTGCTAAATAGCACCTTAGTCAAAGAACCGGTGAAGAACCTCTGAAGAACCGCTGAAGAACCACTGAAGAACCACTGAAGAACCACTGAAGCACCAAAATTGGTGCTATATAGCACTAAAAAAGGTTCCCCTATGATTACGAGCCAAGAACCATTTTTGGTGCAATATAGAACCTTTTTTTTTTTAGAGTGTACCATATTTGTATGTGAGGTTATTTATTGTGGCTACGCAATGCAGCTGCATTAATATAGAATGTGCATCACATGAATGTGTTGATCAGGATTTTACATTAAATAAGTTGTTATTATTACCAAACAATGATTAACAAATACTCTAACTAATGTATTGGTCATTATTAGTTAATATTAGTTATTGCATGAACTAATTATGTTAACTAATGGGACCTTCAAAAAAAATGTGTTTTCTTTTTTGCACAATTAGGTCACAATTAATTTGTAGGCATTGCATCATGCATTGTGAAATGATCAGTGATCTGTATTGTTTGTAAATGTTACCATTCATTTGTCCTTTGGTCGTAATACTCCACATTAGAGCAGGTGCTGAATCCATTAAATCCACCAACAACAAACAGCTGATCGTCCATAACCTGAAGTTTGGAGAATCAAATAACTGTTACTAATGAAACATGTTCAGCATACGACCAATGAGAGTCTTTAAAAACTGTTGTTTCAGCTGAATCCTCATTAGATGTCAATATCTGAATTGATATTGATATTGATATGAAGAATTGACAAAATGTAAAATGTGTAGTTGAATGCAATGTAAGTCGCTTTGGATAAAAGCGTCTGCCAAATGCATAATTAAAAAAAAAAAAAAAAATCTCACCTCAATGCCGAAGTTGCTGCGTGGATTGATCATAGATTCGATATCACACCAGCTGTCAGTGAGAGGGTTGTAGGCTTCTGCACTTTGCAAACGACTGGCACCATCATTACCACCAACCTTGAAACATAAATGTGCATTTATCTGTCAATATATGGCTCAGCAACCACACAAGGTTTTGCACTTCTGAGTAGGCCTATCTATTTTTGTACAGTTGATAATGTCACATTTAAACACCTTATTTTGTATTGTCATATCGCTGTACATGTGTGTATAATACTCACAGCATAAACTAGATTCCCATAAGTGATCACACCGACACCACTGCGACGGCTGCTCATGGGAGCGATGAGAGTCCACTGGTTTGTTTCTGGGTTAAAGCTCTCAGCTGTGAAGAGACACTCCATCCCAGTAAAACCACCACAGATGTAAACCTGCCAAATGCACACAAATACAATAGAATTAACACACTGATAGAGTCCGACATGCTCTTAAAGGTCCCCTTCTTCGCGATTCCATTGTTCAAACTTTAGTTAGTGTGTAATGTTGCTGTTAGAGCATAAATAATACCTGTAAAATTATAAAGCTCAAAGTTCAATGCCAAGCGAGATATTTTATTTAACAGAAGTTCCCAGAAGCGAACGGCTGGCTTGGACTACATCCATCTACATCCTGGTACTTCCTTCTTTAATGACGTCAGTAGAGCAGTAGAACAGACTAACCTCCGCCCACAAAGAAACGCGAAAAAGGGGGCGCGGTCTTGTTGCTGTCCCACGTGGAGAAGCGGACGGTCGCGTGGAGAAAAGGAACTGTTGCGTTGAGTGTGTTTATCGCCATGTCATCGAGACGCTGTTATTTTCATCCAGGAGTCAAATCACCTTTGTTTGGCTTTCCCAGGGACGCTGTAGAGATTATTGAACGCATACATCTCTCCGTTAAGAGGCGTGACCTTTCCAACGTGCGCTAAGCTGCTGTCAAATTACAACACAGGAACCGCTTTCACGTGCGCTAAGCTGTGGTCGAATCACAACACGGGAACCGCTTGCACAATCAGAACTCGTTACGTGTTTCTGAAGGAGGGACTTCATAGAAAGAGGAAATCACCAGCCGTTTTTAGGACAGTGGAAACAGCGGTATACAGATAAGTAAATAGTGTGAAAAATACTGTGTTTTTTTACACGCGAAACATGAACACGTGTTATATTGCACACTGTAAACACAATCAAAGCTTAAAAAAAACACGAAGAACGGGACCTTTAAACCATGAAATGACTTTTGCAAGTGTTTGACTTGGGTGAATGTTCTTACCCTGCCCTGCAGTGAGGTGGCGCTGGCGTCACTCCTCCGTTCGTTCATGGGCGCCAACATTGCCCACTGGTTGGTGTTTGGATCGTAGCGTTCTGATGTTCTTAGCCGTCCATTAAGTCCATTAAAACCACCCATAGCATAAATGAGTCCGTCCAGAACAGCGACACTAACATAACATCGCCGTTCGTACATGGGAGCCACCTAGTGTGTAATGCACAGACAACACAAAAACAAAGAGAGTTGCTTATATGAACAGCATTACTGTAATACTGTGGGGGTTTTTTACCATGGTATTACCACACTTCACTGGACATTACCAAATACTGCAGTATTCCTTGAAGCACCAGTGTCTTTAAATACCACAAAAATAATACAACCAAGTGGTACCATGGTATATATATCAAAATAATATAGTTTTACCATACCATCTGATAACTTTTTTTGAGCAATACCATGGCTGTGTTTCAAATACCAGTGAGCTACCCTAACAACATTTTTGATGTTCAAATGTGCGCATGATGCTCAGAAAAGCTGACTAGGTAGGTCCATACACAGTCCAAAGTCACAATATTTGTTAGTAGTAAGAGTAAACTAGTTGATACTTGGATAAGTAACAATGCTTACCTCATGCCAAGTATGCGAGATGGGATCGAATTTCCTGACACTGTTGAAATAATTCTTGCCATCAAAGCCGCCGATACAGTAGACAAACCCATCGAGGACCACTGTACCAGTGTAGGCTCTGGGACGCTCATCCTCTGCAGTCACTTCAACCCAAAGGTCTGCTCTTGTATCATATGCCTCAATTGCATTGGAGGGATTGCCTATGCTCCACCCTCCAATGGCCAATAGGATCTCAGATGGCAGACGTGGGCGTGTCAGTTGGTCTGAACCGCTGGGTTCCTCCTTGTGGAGGTCAAAAATGGCCCTCAATGCACTGTTGAGAATGGACGAACACGCCTCATTCTCCAACAACAGTGCATTGTTCCTTACATTACTCCTGAAGTACTCTGGTGACATCAACCCCATTCGAACCTGACGCACAGTGAGGGAAGAGAACCAGGTGTGGCCTTTATTATCAATCTCTGTCTATGGGGAAATACTTGCAAATAAAAGCCCAACTAATTTAAGGTGGAAATGAAACATTATATTGAACTAGATCTAAAAGTTTGTGGACAAACTTTAAGTTGGCTTGAAAAAGCTAGACCAGAAAGTTTGAAATAGTTTGAAAAGTTTGAAATGGTTTGAAGTTTAAAGTTTGAAATAGTTTGAAGTTTAAAGTTTGAAATAGTTTGAAAAGTTTAAAGTTTTAGTTAGTAGTTTAGATAGATAGATAGATAGATAGATAGATAGATAGATAGATAGATAGATAGATAGATAGATAGATAGATAGATAGATAGATAGATAGATAGATAGATAGATAGATAGATAGATAGATAGATAGATAGATAGATAGATAGATAGATAGATAGATAGAAATAGTCAGATCGGGGTGGTTGCTAAGGTCTTGCTATGTGGTTGCTAGGGTACTCAGGTGGTTGCTAGGGTGGTTGCTATGCGGTTGCTAAGGTACTTGGGGTGGTTACTAGGGTGGTTGCTAGGGTGGTTGCTATGCGGTTGCTAGGGTACTCAGGTGGTTGCTAGAGTTGTTGCTATGTGGTTGCTAGGGTACGTGGGGTGGTTGCTAAGGTCTTGCTATGTGGTTGCTAGGGTACTCAGGTGGTTGCCAGGGTGGTTGCTATGCGTTTGCTAAGGTACTTGGTGTGGTTGCTAGGGTGTTGCTATGTGGTTGCTAGGGTACTCAGGTGGTTGCTAGAGTGGTTGCTATGCGGTTGCTAGGGTACTCGGGGTGGTTGCTAAGGTCTTGCTATGTGGTTGCAAGGGTACTCAGGTGTTTGCTAGGGTGGTTGCTATGTGGTTGCTAAGGTACTTGGGGTGGTTGCTAGGTTGGTTGCTATGCGGTTGCTAAGGTACTCGGGGTGGTTGCTAAGGTCTTGCTATGCGGTTGCTAGGGTACTCAGGTGGTTGCTAGGGTGGTTGCTATGCGGTTGCTAAGGTACTTGGGGTGGTAGCTAGGGTGGTTGCTATGCGGTTGTCTGTGTGGTTGCTAGGGTACTCAGGGTGGTAACTAAGGAATTGCTACGTGGTTACTAGGGTACTCAGGTGGTTGCTAGGGTGGTTGCTAGGACACTTTGGTGGTAGCTATGGTGTTCTGGGTGGTTGCTACACAGTTGCTAGGGTATTCTGGGCGGTTGCCATGGTGTTCTGGGTGGTTGCTATGAGATGGCTAGAAATAGATAGATAGATAGATAGATAGATAGATAGATAGATAGATAGATAGATAGATAGATAGATAGATAGATAGATAGATAGATAGATAGATAGATAGATAGATAGATAGATAGATAGATAGATAGATAGATAGATAGATAGATAGATAGATAGATAGATAGATAGATAGATAGATAGAAGAGTTTAATGAGTCTCTATGGCTCAGATTGAGTTCACAGAATGTCAGTTTGAGTGAGTCTGGGCTTCAGTGTTTAGATTTGAATTTTTGACAGTTGGGACAGTTTGAAAATCTGAACATTACGTCAATGAAAGTCTATGGGAGTTTTTCCAAGTTTTAATCAGCTTTTTTAGGAAAACCGTAAGTCGGATCAGTATATTGACTGATATTGATTATTATATTGATTACTTCTTGGTTTGATAAACAATAAAGCAAAACTATGATGAATTTGTCTCTGTCTTACCTTTGGCAGAAGCACAGCGATGTGTTCTCTCCTGTTTTCAGGTGAGTGATCAATCCAGCGGAGGACGGCCTCAAAAACCACCTCCTCCGTTTTGACATTCAGCTCATCCTGAGCGATCATCTCACCTAGACGTTCCAGCGAGAGATCCAGGAACTCCTCAGACTCTCGCTGCACCTCCTCAAAGTGCTGAAGAGTGTAAAGCTTTGCTTTGCGGTGGAGCTTTGAGCAGGAGTAAAAATGCTCTGTGAACATACAGATGCCAATGCAGTTCTGAAGGCACACGTTCTCCTCCAGGAACTTGCAGCAAGCATCTATAAGATCTGAAACTAAAAACTGATCAGCCGCCACCAAGAGCTCCAACACGTTCTCCTCAGAGATGTGGACAGATCTTGCATATGCGTATTGAATCATTAGAGACATGCTGTCTGAGGAGATTCCTTGAATATCATAGGAATGTTTCTCCACGTTGGTCCATCGGGTGGAGAAGAGTGCCCTGTGGAGCAAATGGTTTAAAATTTCAAAAGATGTCACTTCTAAATTAGACATTGCACAATGGCAAAGCGTGTTCCTGCATGTCCTTACCTAAAGTAAGGGCTGCATCCACTAAGGATGATCTTGTGAGCTTTAAACTCTTTGCCATTGACGATGATGATGACGTCTGTGTGTTCGCCCTCTAAACGAACTTCGTCAAACACATTAAAAGATGTGGCGATGAACTTGTGCTCCATGTTTTCTAGCTCAACTTCAACTCAAACTGATCAAACACTGATTAAAGTAATCTGATGTTTTAGTGAAATCTCCAAATGCTCAAACGAATTCTAGAAACATTGTGACATCATAGTTGAAGTTCAACATTCTATCTTCAAATCCTCACAGCCTTTCAACAGAAAGTTATCATTAACCCAATTAACATACATTTTACCATTACATTAAAATCCATTGTCAATAAAATATTGTAACTAAAAAAGCCTTTTATGTTTTAATGTGCATTTAATTAAGCATTGCAAAACTCTACCTCTTTTTTCCTCAATATACAATCAATACAAAATAGTAGGCCCTTTAAGATTTTATGTTGATATTTGAATAATTTAACAAAACATTTGCATATTCGGTAACACTTTATAATAACATTCAGTTATAAGTCACTTATAAGTTATTAGTTAATGATGAACTAATCATTTACAAAATATGACTATACATTCAAAAATAATAAGTTGTATGCTAACAATTTATAAATGTTTTGTTAATTTAGTTATAAGTCATTTATGAATTATTCGTTATTGATGAACTAAACATTTACATGACTATATACATATTACTTATTAATAAGTGGTATTCTAATGACATACAAATGTGCTGTAAATGTTCTTAAAAAATTGTGTAAATCATAAAATAAATCAAACAGATCAATAGTAGATGGTTGATGAGTTATTAGTTGATACACAATTTATCACTTATAATTCATTGAATGTCAAACTTGTTTCAGTATCGTCTCAATAAACAATGGTTAATCTTGAACAAATTATGAACAGACTATTAGTAAATGATCAGTATAAACTGGTCTGTGTTCAATAGTGTTTATAGTCATGTTTTGTAAATTATTAGTTCATCAATAACTAATAATTTATAAATGACGTATAGCTGAATTAACAAAACATTCATAAAATGTTAGCATATCACTTATTAATCATTACGAATGCAGTCATATTTTGTAAATTATAGTTCATCATTAAATAATAACTGAACATTATTATAAAGTGTTACCGCATATTCATGATTCGATGATGACGTGCAGGTATATATTTTAATTTTAAATTTTTTGTATATATTTTAATTTTACATATTTTTCTATAGCACCTTAACCATCCCAAAGAACCGCTGGAGAACTGCTGAAGAACCACATTTTTTTATGTGTGTGTAATGATAAGGTGTCCAAACACAACTTAGTTATATGAAAACTACAGTGAATCTATATTGCATAGGGTGACCAAACGTCCTGTTTTGGCCCTAATATAATAATTTTCTTACTTTAAATGTATTGAAATTAATAAGGAATCTTTGAGTAAACTTCGAGTATCATTTGAGTATCTCATTGCTGGGCCGAGTGTCCTGATTTTCGGTAATCAAAATATGGTCACCCAATTATTGAAGAACATAAAAAATTACTTTACTATATCTTAAAAGATTGATGTAGTATAATTTGCGTACATTCAGGGCCATAGCTAGCCTTGTTTTACCAGACTCTCGTACATTTCATTTGTACAGAGAGTCTGGCCGCTCTCCATTGACAAGCGTTTACTTCCTTGAAGGCGGGAACTCTGTTGAAGTTTAAAACTATTGGATCTGCCAAGAGTCACTCTGGATCTGCCATAACCAATCGCTAACATTTGGTCGTGACGTATGTCACGCGCCGTTCGCCTTTGATTCTCACATTAAAGGGTTAGTTCACCCAAAAATGAAAATTCTGTCATTAATGACTTACCCTCATGTCGTTCGACACCCGTCAGACCATCTTCAGACACAAATGAAGATATTTTAGTGTAAATCTGATGGCTCTGAAAGGCCTCCATTGGCACAATGGCACGCTTCACTCTCAAGACCCTTAAAAGGTACTAAAGACGTCGTTACAAAGTCCATCTCACTACAGTGGTTCTAAAATAACTTTATGAATCGGCGACAATAGTTTTTGTGCGCAAAAAAACCCCTAAATAACGACTTATATAGTGATGACGATTTCAAAACACGGCCTCATGAAGCTTCGAAGCGTTATGAATCAGTGAGTCGAATCATGATTCGGATTGCGTGTCAAACCGCCAAACTGCTGAAATTTGGCGATCCAAACCGCTGAATCGACTCACTGATTCATATATATATATATATACACACACCGATCAGGCATAACATTAGGACCACCTTCCTAATATTGTGTTGGTCCCCCTTTTGCTGCCCAAACAGCCCTGACCCGTCGAGGCATGGACTCCACTAGACCCCTGAAGGTGTGTGGTCATAATGTTATGCCTGATTGGTGTATATAGTCTACTGTGTATGTGCATACACTGTATATATACCAGCAATATGTATAGGCCTAATTTTAAGCAGGTCAAATATTGTAAAGCAACAATAGTATATTTATCGCTGTTGGTTATGTGCACTGGACCGTTTTATGCCACACTTTGTAATTTAGTTCATGTTTTTAATATTTGTATTGTTTTGTGTGTTACCTCCTGGTGCCCATGTTCGGTGTGTTATTAGTGTTTACAGTTGCTTGAGAAGCAGATTATAATGACCTTTAAGTTCATTGCATCATCTGATTTGTTATGTCGATACATTTTACAATAACAGATGTAATTGCTCAAATAGCTTGGAATATTAAAGGGATGGTTCAGCCAAAAATGCTGTCATCGTTTACTCTCTTGTCCCAGTTTATTCCTCTGTTGAACACAAATGAAGAAATTTTGAAGAGTGCTGTAAACATAAAGTTGATGGACTTCCATAGGGAAACAAATACTGTGGAAATCAATGGCTGTCTGGTTACCAACATTCTTTAAAATATATGAATATGTGTTCAGCAGAAGAAAGAAACTCATACAGGTTCGAGGAAATGATTCATTTTCTGGTGAACTATCCCTTTAAGATAAACGGCAAAGTGCTTTAATACTATCAGTGTTTTTATGTCTGACCCGACGCTCTGCTCATATATGCCACACATGTATTTACTCCATTCAACTGAGCTAACTTTAAAATTTGTGTTTGCAAAAAAAAAAATTTGTTTGGACACGTGATACAGTACGTGACGTCATGTCGAACGCGTTGGATTTGCCGCGAGAGAAACTGCGCGCGACTTGTGTGAGAGTGGCGGTGTCGAGCTGTCAGTCAAACCGAAAGCAAAAAGCCTATATAAACACTCACACACACACTGAACACACACCATTACCAATTCGCGTCTTTAGGCAGTGGGACGTATTTTGCACGTAATTCTAGCTAACAGCTCTTTCTATCGCTAAACATGGGTAATTATTTCTCCCATATTTTCTCTCGTCTCTTTGTGAAAAAGCAGATTAGATTGCTTATGGGTGAGTAGCTACATATATTTCTCCAAACTTTAAGTTTAAAGTCGTACAGTTTAGCCCTTAATATTGTTATCATGTTCTTAAATCATTTTAAGGCCACAGAGCAAAAAAAAAATGCATGTAATTAATCTATGCTTATTATAATTATGAATCTATTGTGGAATAAATGTAAATATTTCTTCTCCAAGTTGGTCTGGATGCCGCAGGGAAGACGACAGTCCTCTACAAACTCAAACTTGGTGAAGTTGTCACAACCATTCCAACTATTGGTAAGAAATGTGATGTATTTAAATACATATGTACATGTTTGTCATGTCTCATTATCAATTATTATTGAATATTCAATTATTTCCTCTCTAGGTTTTAATGTTGAAACAGTAGATTATAAAAACATCTCTTTCACTGTGTGGGATGTTGGTGGTCAGACCAAAATCAGAGGACTTTGGAAATATTATTATCAATACACTGAGGTAAGAGTTTGACACTAACTTGTCATTATGCAATTATATAATATCATATAATATGATGCCAGTTGCATAAACTAAGCCATTATGTTAAGACAGTGTCTTAAGATCTAGTATGAGCCACTAGCAGTTAGGCAAGTGGCATTCAGTCTTACTTTTCGTATCAAATTAGGCCAATCTATGTTTTTATGTAACTGATTTAAAAAAATTATGAACAGTCTTCAACTTGTCAAATCAAATCAAAAAATCAAAATCAAAATCAAATCACTTTATTTGTCACTCTACATATGCACAAGTGCAACAGTAGGTGAAATTCTTAGGTGCAGTTCCGAGCAACATGGTAGTCATGACATGACATGTACAACATTTAAAGCAGCATCAGATTACACTGATGCGCCCACAATTACTCACAGCACAGTAAACTCTACAATAAACAATAAATAATTTACACAATGTGAGTGTAGTTCTCACAGCTTTAAACAATGTACACATACTTACAATATACATATACTTTAAACAATATACACTAAACATACACTAAACAATATACATTACGCTATAATAGTAATAATAATATACAATGTACAGTATAAAATATTATTCACAGATTGAAAATTGAAATCCAAAGTGCAATAGATGCTGTATGATAAATAAATGTGTATATAATGTGTGTTTATCTACAGTGGGTTGTGCTGAGTGATATTCTGTCCAGTGTGTGTTATGATCCTGATGGGTCAAGAGTTAAGGAGTCTGATTGTTTGTGGGAAGAAGCTGTTCTGGAGTCGGCTGGTGCGTGATCTGATGCTGCGGTACCGTCTGCCTGATGGCATCAGTGAGAGCAGCCCATGGTTCGGGTGGCTAGAGTCTCTGATGATCCTCTGAGCTCTCTTCACACACCGCCTGACATAAATGTCCTGGAGGGAGGGAAGCTCACCTCCGATGATGCAGCTGGCCGTGCGCACTACCCTTTGCAGGGCTTTGCGGCTGCGGGCGGTACTGTTGCCGTACCAGGTGGTGATGCAGCCAGTCAGCAGGCTCTCTATGGTGCAGGTGTAGAACCGTGTGAGGATGTGGCGGCTCATTCCAAACCTCCTCAGCCGTCGCAGGAAGAAAAGGCGCTGATGAGCCTTCTTCACAACGGCCTCGGTGTGGACGGACCATGAGAGTTCCTCTGTGATGTGGACACCGAGGAACTTGAAGCTGCTGACTCTCTCCACCGGTGCTCCATCGATGGTGATGGGGCGGTGTTCTCTCTCATTCCTCCTGAAGTCGACCACCAGCTCCTTGGTCTTGCTGACGTTGAGGGAGAGGTTGTGCTCCTGACACCACCGTGTCAGAGTGTGCACCTCCTCTCTGTAGGCCGTTTCATCATTGTCAGTGATGAGACCTACCACCGTCGTATCGTCAGCAAACTTGATGATGGTGTTGGAGCTGTGGGTTGCCACACAGTCATGCGTGTACAAAGAGTACAGGAGTGGGCTGAGAACACAGCCCTGAGGGGCTCCAGTGTTGAGAGTCAGTGGTGAGGAGATGTTACTGCCCATTCTGACCACCTGGCGTCTGTTTGACAGGAAGTCCAGGATCCAGCTGCATAACAAGCTGTTTAAGCCGAGAGCCCGGAGTTTAATGTCAAGTATGGAGGGCACAATGGTGTTGAATGCTGAGCTGTAGTCTACAAACAGCATTCTCACATATGTGTTCCTCTTTTCCAGGTGGGAGAGAGCAGTGTGAATTGTTGATGAAATGGCATCATCAGTGGAGCGGTTTTTGCGGTATGCAAACTGCAGTGGGTCCAGTGAGGGGGGGAGAACAGAGCAGATGTGGTTTCTGACTAGTCTCTCAAAGCATTTGCTGATGATGGGGGTCAGAGCAACAGGACGCCAGTCGTTTAAGCAGAGTGTTTTTGACTGCTTAGGTACAGGAACAATGGTGGACGTTTTGAAGCATGTGGGGACCACAGACAGGGAGAGGGACAGGTTAAAAATGTCCGTGAAAACTCCAGCCAGTTGGCGCGCGCACGCTCTGATGACGCGGCCGGGAATCCCGTCTGGACCCGCAGCTTTACGGACGTTCACCCGCCGGAAGGATCGGGTTACATCCGCTTCAGATACGGAGAGTGCACTAACCTCTGTATCTTCAGCCGCGAGCTCTCTCTCCGCGAGGGCGGTGTTATTTCCCTCAAAGCGAGCATAAAAGGTGTTGAGCTCGTCCGGGAGAGAGGCAGCGGTGTTCACGGTGGAGTTTGTGTTCCCTTTATAGTCTGTGATGGTGTTAATTCCCCTCCACATGCTTCTGGAGTCGGTGGTGTTGAACTGTCCTTCAATCTTGTAAGACTAGTCTTAATGGTTTATGCAACCGGCCCCTGGTCTTAGCTTTGAAAGTGGAGTGAACCTTGTGTGTGTGTGTGTGTGTGTGTGTGTGTGTGTGTGTGTGTGTGTGTGTGTGTGTGTGTGTGTGTGTGTGTGTGTGTGTGTGTGTGTGTGTGTGTGTGTGTGTGTGTGTGTGTGTGTGTGTGTGATTCAGGGTCTGATCTTTGTGGTGGACAGCAGTGACCATGACAGGATTGAAATGGCAGCAGAGGAACTAAATATGATGGTAAATAATTTATGATCTGTGTATATCATCAGATCATATACACTAGTTCAGTATAATCTCCATCTAATATTGTGTTCATGCCTAAATCCATCTGACCCTTTTCAGCTGGCGGAGGATGAGATGAGAGACGCCGTTCTGTTAGTTCTTGCTAACAAGCAGGATTTACCCAAAGCCATGGCGGTCTCTGAGCTGACAGACAGACTGGGTTTACACGCGCTGAGAGGAAGACAGGTGAGTGTGTGACACACAGACTCAATGCAGACGCGGAGCTGGAGGTGTGTGAGG